>NC_083439.1:32696676-33300655 GCF_020745735.1 Hemiscyllium ocellatum | reverse complement strand
TTACATTTTGCAACTTAGGAAAATGCTTTTCCTATTTTGTTAAACTATAGAAAAGTACCTTTCCCCTTTGTATTTGTTATTCCAACTAAAATTTAATCAGTTGATAAAGTAAAATGCCACAAAATCAAGTTACTATTCATTTTGGCAAATGGCAATTTAATTCAACAAATCAAAAAAACAGAGCATACAATCCAATAAACACTGCACTATAGAGTGAGAATATGTGTGCCCATGCATTCTATGAAGGGATATTGTACATCACAATCTGAACAGACAGAAGCTCACAGATGAGACTGAAAGCACTCCTCAATTGTTTTGAATTCTTCTGCCTTTCCCAGCCAGGAATCAGACTTTGGATAGGAGTAAGACACTCCACACATAGGCTGAGACATGGGCAGAGTTCAACTTCCAACTGATGTTATATTTACAGAGGAGGATTTGGATTGCATATTTCTGCAGAACAATTTTGACAAACTTGATTAAGCTTACAATGCAGTTGGCTCAATTTTTTTTCAAACAAAATTTGACCGACATGGTGCTTATACTCCACATGGCACTATGATCAAGCTGTCTAGGAGTATCCCCGAGGGTATCTCATATTGCTGCATTCCACGCGGAGTTGGAATCTGACTACAGAGCCACACTGCCATTTTCACATCAATGTTCAGTGGAATTGGTTGTGCATGACATAAGGCGGGTGACATTGCCGCTCCCCCAAAAATGTATATTCAGGTTAATTTATTCCGTAACTTGGCTCCTAGAATAATTGGTAATATTCTACTTTAGTCTAAATCCAAGGATAAGGAGAAGCACATTTTTAGCTAGAAATGCTGGATATTAAATTACAGCAATAAAGGACAAGGAAAGAACAGCACACGAGAAAGGAACATTTGCAATTACACAATGGAACAATGTTTTTCTTTATCCATGTAACTATGTTTTAGCAAAATATTATGGTGAATTGCAGATTCACTTAATGGGAATTCAGAAAAACAGACAAAATTGATGCCAATACCATATGAAATGTTTACTGTAAGTGATGTCAAATAATTACTAGAAATAATTACCTTAAATTCATGAAAATACACAAATTTTTCATGCCAAATGTTTGTGCATAAAATGCTGTTTTTTTTAAAGTTGTGACAGGAATTAAATGTTTGAAGTTCAAGCATACTTGCAGAGTAAAGAAAACACCACAGCTAATGCTAAACTTTGCAGAATGGTTATTAAAGTCAGTTCCTAGCTTAACAAAGGATTTCTGAACAAAATACATCCACACTTGGATGGAAGAAAGTTACAATAGGTTATTTGCTGAATGTTTAAGTACAAGGTGACACTTGGCATTGAATCAAGTCCTACAGACTTGCTGCTGAGCATTGCCAAATATGCTGCTCACCACCATTTGTTTTGACTGTGGTTTCCATTGTCTAACTTTCACGATGATGGATACAATCTGAAACAACAATGTCCTATATTTAGGCAATTCACCATGTTCCAAAACAAGTTTCTCTTTATCTGAGAAAACATAGAAACTTTCATGCAAAAATTAATGGTAATGTAAATGTGGGCTGGAGGAAGGTTTGAAGTCTAATGTCTGAAAACCATTTTGTGAACTGGACATTGCTTACAATTTTTCCCTTTAAAACACAGGAAACACCACAAATATCTCTGTTCACATGGATTTCAAACTCATGCAAAAATAATTAAAAAGATCTTGCCCTGATTGACTTTTATTAGCTGGCAGATATTATTCTGGAAAATTTATATGAGGCTATGTATGACCTAAATGACTGCTTATTTGTTGTTGTCAGGGTTGACATGGTTTTAAAACATTATTTGGGTCAAAACACAGACTATCTGGAATCTTTTCCAAACAACACACAATCCAGCAGTATAGTTTAGCACTGGGTTAGTAGAGAGCTCATTTTCAGTTTCATCAAGAATACTGACAAACATTAACAACTTAGTATTACAGAAAAAGTAGCTCATGGCAGGATAATAAGTCAGCACTGAATATGGCAGGTGACCAACAAGTTTACATGGTTGCATCAACAAGACAAACTGACCACAATAACCGTGGACCCAGAATAAATCTAACTTCCATCCTTTTACAAGAACCCCTGGAATTTTAATAAGAACTCTTCCACCATGATATCCTGCTTGTGGTCAAAATAACATCAATTTCTCTTCCCCCCAAAAAATCCTCCCATGCCGTTGTAGCCCCCTTTTAGAGTATAATAAATTCCCCTGCTTAACCTCCACAATCCCCAACCTTTATTCCCCTCCCCCACCCAAAGCCATGGTGATCTTCTATTTCACCAGGAAAAAAAATCTCACTCCCTCAGCATAACAACCTCCCCTTTCCACAGGCACAATAACCTAGGCCTGGGCCACAATAACCTCTGCAACCATAGGGTTATGAGTGTTGACCCGACCAAGAATTTCAATGCAGCACTAAGCACGAAACGAATACTAGTCTGTCAGCAAATTCATCTTTCAGCTGAGATTTTGCCTGTTCAGATAAATGCAGATCTCCAGGGAATTTGTGTGTGGAGTCTGAGGTGGTAGGGGAAGCCCTAAATGAGTTTTTTGCTTCTGTCTTTACGAAAGAAACAAACTTTGTAGTGAATGAAACCTTTGAAGAGCAGGTGTGCATGCTGAAATGGATAGAGATAGAGGAAGATGATGTGCTGAAAATTTTGTCAAACATTAAGATTGACAAGTTGCCAGGCCCGGACCAGATTTGTTCTCGGCTTTGGGAAACGAGAAATGTAATTGCTTTGCCACTTGCGAAGATCTTTTCATCCTCGCTCTCCACTGGAGTCGTACCTGAGGACTGGAGAGAGGCAAATGTAATTCCTCTCTTCAAGAAAGGAAATAGGGAAATCCCCGTCAATTACAGACCAGTAAGTCTCATGTCTGTCGTCTGCAAGGTGTTAGAAAGGATTCTGAGGGATAGGATTGATGACCATCTGGAAGAGCATGGCTTGATTAAATGCAGTCAACACGGCTTTGTGAGGGGCAGGTCACACCTCACAAACATTATCGAGTTCTTTGAGGATGCGACTAGAAAAGTTGATGAGGGTCGAGCTGTGGATGTGGTGTATATGGACTTCAGCAAGGCATTTGATAAGGTTCCCCATGGTAGGCTCATTCAGAAGGTCAGGAGGAATGGAATTCAGGGAACATAGCTGTCTGGATACAGCGAGGGGGAGTAGAAGGAAAATATTCTGCCTGGAAGTCTGTGGTGAATGGTGTTCCACAGGGCTCTGTCCTTGGGCCTCTATTGTTTGTAATTTTTATTAATGACTTGGATGAGGGGATTAAAGGATGGGTCAGCAAGTTTGCAGATGACACAAAGGTTGGAGGTGTCATTGACAATATAGAGGGCTGTTGTAGGCTGCAGCGGGACATTGACAGGATGCAGAGATGGGCTTAGAGGTGGCAGATGGAGTTCAACCTGGATAAATGCGAGGTGATTCATTTTGGAAGGTCGAATTTGAAAGCTGAGTACAGGATTAAGGATAGGATTCTTGGCAGTGTGGAGGAACAGAGGGATCTTGAGGTACAAGTACATAGATCCCCTAAAATGGCCACCCAAGTGGACAGGGTTGTTAAGAAAGCATATGGTATTTTGGCTTTCATTAACAGGGGGATTGAGTTGAGATCTTGTTGCAGCTCTATAAAACTTTGGTTAGACCACACTTGGAATACTGCGTCCAGTTCTGGTCACCCTATTATAAGAAAGATGTGGATGTTTTGGAGAGGGTTCAGAGGAGTTTACCAGGATGCTGCCTGGACTGGAGGGCTTATCTTATGAGGAGAGGTTGACTGAGCTCGGACTTTTTTCATTGGAGAAAAGCAGGATAAGAGGGGACCTAATTGAGGTATACAAGATAATGAGAGGCATAGATAGAGTCGATAGCCAGGGCAGAAATGACTAACACAAGGGGTCATAGTTTTAAGCTGGTTGGAGGAAAGTATAGAGGGGATGTCAGAGGCGGGTTCTTTACACAGAGAGTTGTGAGAGCATGGAATGTGTTGCTAGCAGCAGTTGTGGAGGCAGTGTCATTGGGGATATTTAAGAGACTCCTGGACATGCATATGGTCACAGAAATTTGAGGGTGCATACATGAGAATCAGTGGTCGGCACAACATCGTGGGCTGAAGGGCCTGTTCTGTGCTGTACTGTTCTATGTTCTAACATGCAAAGAAGAATGGGGTGTTTTGGTCTCTCTCTTGGTAATCCAAGAGGAAGGACAGAAAAAATTTCTGGCTACAACAACTACTCTTTTTTTAAGGTATTTTAGGTGCTGGAGGTGATTTCCTCGAATTCCAGGAACAGCAATTACTGTTTTATATGCTGTTGCATTGTTTTAGAACTCTGGAGAAAAAAAGGCAGTTTTAAAAGGGAGAAGAACAGACACAGTGAGGCCAATGCAGGAGAAAGAGAGAGTGAAAGAAACCCACAGCACTAACTGACACAGCAGTGAACCTGCACAGTTACTGCCTTTGCTGTTTGAATTCATGTATTGCCCAACATTGGAGTGCGTCTGGGAAAATTAACAAACAGTGAAATTCACAGCTAATCTTGGAGGAACTTGTTTGGGAGAGGTCACAGCACAGAAACAGAAGCTAATATTTAAATGTGGCTTTACAGTAAGTCTGCATAGTGAGTAGAGAGTTCTTTCTTGATTATATGTCTTTTTGAGATATGCCTCTTGTTTAAACTTAAAATATAAGCCATAAGCATTCATTTAACCTGGAGCAGTGTGTTGTAGACAAATAAGACGGTGCTATTTACTGGGTCTGTAGATTGTGAAGGAGCAAAAGTGGCCTTTACTAGAGTGATATATTCTTCTTATCATCTGATTTGGGAGCTTAGGGAGAGTCTATGTATTACTGAGGATTATATCTGCAGTAAATGTCATTGGTTGCGAATCCTATTAGATCGAATGGATCGGTTGGAGAGGCAGTTAGAGGCAATGAGGGATTTACAAAAGCAAGGGGATGTGATGGATGGCAGTTATAGGAAGGGGGAAAAGTCTCAGATACAATCACATAGATGGGTTAAATCCAGGAAAGAGAAGAGAGGTAGGCAGTTAGTGCAGGAACCTTCTGTAAGAATACACATTTCAAACAAGTATGCTGATTTGGAATCTGTAGGAGGTGATGGATTCTCAGGGGAACGTAGCACGAACAGCCAAGTCTTTGTTAATGAGACTGGCTCTAAGACAATGAGGGATACGTTGGGTTCCAAGACATCAATTCTGTTAGGAGACTCTCTAGTCCTAGGTACAGACAGACGTTTCTGTGGCCAGCAATGAAAAATCAGAATGGTGTGTTGCTTCCCTGGTGCCAGGATCAAGGATGTCTCAGAGAGGGTGCAGAATGTTCTCAAGGGGGAGAGGGGCCACCAGGAGGTCATTGTACACATTGGAACCAACGATAAAGGAAGGGAAAAGGTAGAGATTCTGAAGGGAGATTACAGAGAGTCAGGCATGAATTTAAAAAGGAGGTCCTTGAGAGTAGTAATATCATGATTATTCCTGGTGCTACGAGTTAGTGAGGGTAGGAAAAGCAGGATAGAGCAGATAAATGCGTGGCTGAGGAGCTGGTATATGGGAGAAGGATTCACATTTTTGGATCATTGGAATCTCTTTTGGGGTAGAAGTGACCTGTACAAGAAGGACGGATTGCATCTAAATTGGAAGAGGACTAATATACTGGCAGGGAGATTTGTTAGAGCTGCTGGGGAGGATTTAAACTAGTAAGGTGGGGGGTTGGGACCCAGGGAGATAGTGAGGAAAGAGATCAATCTGAGTTGAGAAGAGAAGCAAGTCAAACAGTCAGGGCAGGGGGAGACAAAGCAGAGAACAAGGTAGGACTGATACATTAAATGCATTTATTTCAACGCAAGGGGACAAACAGGGAAGGCAGATGAACTCAGAGCATGGTTAGGAACATGGGACTGGGATATCATAGCAATTACAGAAACATGGCTCAGGGATGGATAGGACTGGCAGCTTTTAATGTTCCAGGCACAAATGCTACAGGAAGGATAGAAAGGGAGACAAGAAAGGAGAGGGTATGGCGTTTTTGATTAGGGATAGTACTACAGCTGTACTAAGGGAGGATATTCCCGGAAATACATTCAGGGAAGTAATATGGGTGGAACTGAGAAATAACAAAGGGTTGATCATCTTTTTGGGATTGTATTATAGATTCCCTAATAGTCAGAGGGAAATTGAGAAACAAATCTCAGTTATCTATAAGAATAATAGGGTGGTTATGGTAGTGGATCTTAACTTTCCAAACATAGACTGGGTCTGCCATAGTGTTAAGGGTTTAGATGGAGAGGAATTTGTTAAGTGTGTACAAGAACATTTTCAGATTCAGTATGTGGATGTACCCACTTGAGAAGGTGCAAAACCTGACCTACTCTTGGGAAATAAGGCAGGGCAGGTGACTGAGGTATCAGTTGGGGAACACTTTGGGGCAAGCGACCATAATTCTATTAGTTTTAAAATAGTGATGGAAAAGAATAGACCAAATCTACATCTAGGACAAAAGAGTAACTAGGGAGAGAATAGGTCCCCTCAAAGATCAGCAAGGCGGCCTTTATGTGGAGCCACAGAAAATGGGGGAGATACTAAATGAGTATTTTGCATCAGTATTTACTGTGGAAAAGGACATGGAAAATAACCCTTAGAGGTTTACAAAATCATGAGGGTTATGGATAGGATAAATAGACAAAATCTTTTCCCTAGGGTGGGAGATTCAAGAACTAGAGGGCATAGGTTTAGGGTGGGAGGGGAAAGATATAAAGAGACCTAATGGACACCTTTTTCACACAGAGGGTTGTGTGTGAATGGAATGAGCTGCAAGAGGAAGTGGTGGAGGCTAGTGCAATTGCAACATTTAAAAGGCATCTGTACAGGTATATGAACATGAAAGATTTGGAGGGATATGGCCAGGTGCTGGCAGGTGGGACTAGATTGGAGTCGGATATCTGGTCGGCATGGACAAGTTGGACCGAAGAGTTTGGTTCCATGCTGTACATTTCTATGACTCTCTAACAATGTTAATAAAATGGATTAACTAATTATTTATCTTATTATCTTTGGGATTGTGCCATGCTTACATTGGTCAATAATGGCAGTATCCCTACACAACAATAGTAGCCTTACTTCAAAAGTAAGGCATTAACAGTTAAGCACTTTGGGACATCCCAAGACAAGGCAAAGTTCTTCTTTAAATCTGTTCTATCTCTTTAATAGTATGCCCAGTTACTCCATGTGCAGGAAGTAATCAAAACAGGAAATCCATATATTAACTGCAAGACTACTGTTGCTGGATACAGATCTACGGTTACTTGTGCATACCCAACTCCTACTTTTGGAAATGACCAACTTTTAAAGGTCAGAAAAACTACAGAAAACTACTGGCCTGTTCCTTTCTATTTTCTACATGTTGCATCCTTAGCAACCCTGGAGAGCTGGAAGCCTGACTCTTACAATGACTTCTTAGATGGCAGACTGGCACAGGGCAGAAGATCGCAATTAGTATACTAGGTAATATAGAAGTTTCAAAAAAGAATTATTAAAATAAACTTAAAACTTAGCAAAAAGAGGACACTGTCTTCAAATAGTTGAAATATTGACAGTGCCATCTATAAATTTCAGAATCAAAATTTTAATACATATCTGAATTTAGAAAATCAAAGGCCCAGAACTCAATGCATGTTTTCCTACTACTTAAATTTAATCACTTGTAAAACAAACAAGAAAAGACAGCATAGTTCAATGTCAACAAAATAAGATGCGATAAATCCAAGAGTCAAAAACCACCAGCCCACACACAAAACATTGTTCCTCAAGTGCTGTTCAATTTGGGAAATGAATTAGTTTGCAAGTAAATATTGCTACAAAAGTTTATGCACCTTTAATTACCAAAACTATGAACTTTCATATTCAGGAGTAAAATTGTAATTTTAATTTCAAGTTTTAAACTTGGTTTGTCTTAAATTTATTCAAACTGCACTTGGTAGTTTAACTAAATGCTATTTTTCATTGCAGATTGAATGATCAGATTGCTTTCATTATTAAGAGTTTTCATTCAATTTACTTTAAATCCATCTATTTTACATTGACAATAAATATATTATTCGTTATATAGTTCGTTATTAAAAGTTATGAGTAAAAGCATTTCTGACTAGAATACACAAATATCCTCATGCCAAATATCTTCAATCCTTGTGAAAGCACAGTCCTCACAGCATGATACCATCTCTCCTCTGACTGATCTCTATGAACCGGTGAGAGTCATGTAAATATGTCACATTTACACCTGTAGCAATGCTTGTAAAGACAGATATCATACCAGCAAGCTAGTTAATTTTGATCTGATTGTGGCAACTTAGTAATATTATATTGCCTCAAGGCCAGATAATTTAATGCTCAGAAGAGACTACATAGTAGGAAAGACCTGAACACGGCAAAAGAACAGTGTTTCTATTCAAAGAATGAAGATGATCTTACTAAAGTCGACATTCTGTCTTTCTTTTCACTGAAGGAGTTGACTCAAGCAGTATGTTTTAGGAAAAGGAAAATTCCCAGAGGTTTACCATTATTTGTAGTGTACTTTGGCCAACACATCATACAGTGGCAAGGTCTTGTTGTAATGGTTAATGAATGCTATCAAATAGGATATCAGTAAAAACTGTCTTTGGAATGTGGCAATGGAAAATTAGATTTAATTTACCACAAATTCTGTTCCACATGGAGTACGACAACATACTGACACTGTTAGCTGGAGCAGATTTAGAAGTCCGATGAAAGTAATTTTCAGGAGAAGAATTTGCAAGGGCGTGTACACATCAGCTCAGAGGTACCAATCCTCTTGGAACACTAAATTAAAATTCTTCTTTGAGTCAATAAGGAACAATTTCCAGATCGTCTGTAGTAACCAGGATACTTGGAACAACTTAGCAAATAAGATATTTAGCACAAGTTCCAAAATGAGCCAGAGTGTCATCGAGATTGACAGCACAGAAACAGACCCTTCAGTCCAACACATCCATGCCAACCAGATATCCTAACCTAATATAGTCCGATTTGCCAATACTTGGCCCATATCATTCCAAACCCTTCCTATTCATATCCCCAGCCAAATGCCTTTTAAATGCTGCAAATTGTGCCAATGTCCACCACTTCCTCTGGCAGCTCATTCCATTCACGCACAACCCTCTGCATGAAAATGTTATCCCTTAGGTCCCTTTTATATCTTTCCCCTCTCACCATAAACCAATGCCTTCTAGATCTGGACTCCCCTATCCCAGTAAATTTACCCTATCCATGCCCCACATGATTTTATAAACTTCTATAAGGTCACCCCTCAGCATCCGGCGCTCCAGGGAAAACAGCCCCAGCCTATTCAACCTCTCCCTATAGCTTAAATCCTCCAACCCTGGCAGCATCCTTGTAAATCTTTTCTGAACCCTTTCAAGTTTCATAACATCCTCCCCACAGGAAGGTGACAAGAATTGCATGCAATATTCCAACAGTGGCCTAACCAATGTCCTGTACAGGTGCAACATGACCTCCCAATTCCTATACTCAATAATCTGACCAATAAGGGAAAGCATACCAAATGTCTTCTTCACTATCCTATCTACCTGCAACTCTACTTTCAAGGAGATATGAACCTGCACTCCAAGGTCTCTTTATTCAGCAACACTCCCTAGGACTTTACCATTAAGTATAAAGTACTGCTAAGATTTGATTTTTCCAAAACGCAAAGTTATTGCCTCACATTTATCTGAACTAAACTCCATCTGCTACTCCTTGGCTCATTGGCTCATCTGATCAAGATCTTGTTGTACTCTGAGGTAACCTTCTTCGCTGTCCACTATACCTCCAATTTTGGAGTCATCTGCAAACTTACTAACTATATCTTCTATGTTCACATCCAAATCATTTATATAAATGACAAAAAGCAGTGGACCCAGCACTGATCCTTGTGGCACTCCACTGGTCATAGGCCTCCAGTCTGAAAACCAAACCCTCCACCACCGCCCTCTGTCTCCTACCTTTGAGCCAGTTCTGTATTCAAATGGCTAGTTCTCCTTGTTTTCCATGAGATCTAACCTTGCTAACCATTCTTTCATGGGGAACCTTATCGAACACCTTATTGAAGTCCATGTAGATCATGTCCGCCGCTCTGCCTTCATCAATCCTCCTTGTTACTTCTTCAAAAATCTCAAACAAGTTTGTGAGACATGATTTCCCATGTGCAAAGCCATGTTGACTATCCCTAATCAGTCCATGCCTTTCCAAATACATGTAAATCCTGTCCTTGAGCTGTCAGACTTAATTAAATGACCTGGCTTTTTCCAAAGAATTGCTTAAACATCAATTCTTGTTGCATTTTGCTTGGGAGCAAGAAGAGAGGATACATTATACAATGTTAAAAGATATGGAAGAACAGGGAGATCATTAGATTCATCTGCACAAATCTTTGGACGTGACAGGAGAAGCTGATAAAATGATTAAAGTATATGGAATCTTAATCTTTTTAAACAGAAGCACAAAGTACAAAAGCTAAGAGATGAGGTTAAACGTATATAAGCCATTGAATTATCATGCCTCAGCTGAACTAAACCATTTAAATTGGGGTACCGGGGCTATCAGGGTGAAAGGCTGCCCAGGACTGCATTAGTCAGGTTTACAGTTACAAAGGGATAGGTCAAGGTCTAAGTAGACAAGCTGAGGCAGGAACGAAGTTGGGCAATATAACTGAGGTGAAAATAGGTGGCCTTAACAATGGCATGGACAGTAATCAGAAACACATCTTGGGGTCAACATGATACCAGGATTGTGAATTGTTCATCTTGTGTAAAGGCTTCAGGAACAACGTTGTGTTGTGAACACAAACAAGAAACAAGAGGAGTTTCACTTGGCCCTCCTTGCCTTCTCCACCATTCAATAAGATCATGATTGGTCTGATTTTAATCTCAGCATGACAGCTCTGCTAATCTTTCATCTGCTTGGTAATCAAGAGTCTGTTAATCTCTGCTTTAAAAATATTTTAAAAATTCTGCACCCATTGGCTTTTATGGAAGGGAGTTCTAAAGATTCTCAACATGTGGAGAAAACAAATGTTTCCTCACCTCTACCTTAAATGGGCAAGCATTATTTTTAAACAAAGGCCCCTAATTCTAGATTGTCCCACAAGAATTATCCTTTCCATATTCATGGTCAAGTCTCTGCAGAATCGAATATGTTTTAATTAGATCACATCGGACCAGAGGTTACAGGCCTTACCTGCGTTGTCTTTCCTCATAACACAATCTGATCATTACAAATATTGGTCTAGTAAACCTTCTGTGAACTAGTTCTAAAATCAATAAGTTTCACCCCCACACTGTTGATCCAAGCCATTTATATAACTTGTCAGTTTGAGGCTCCAGCTCCGATCCCAATGGCACAGCACTTGAAATATTCTGCCCACCTGGAAAATACCTATTTGTTCCTACTCTCTGCTTCCTGTTTTCCAGCCAATCTTCTCCCCTGCCAATGTGTTATCCCCTACATCATCAGCTTTAACTTTCATAAATGTCTTTAATATGACACATTATCATGCACCTTTTGAAAATCTAAGCATATACATTTCCTTGTTGCCCTTTATCTATCGCAAAGTATACTTCTTCAAAAGGATAATGTCACAGACCAGCATATAACTAAGTATAAATAGGACAGAATGGACAGAGTTAGATCACTCTAGAATAAGAAAGAGTCTTGCGAGCACACACCAACATGAATGCACAAAGAGAGATTAGTCATTGAGTATTGTCATTGTTGCATCTGTACAGGACATGTGGAGTACGGCACTCAGTTTTGGTTGCCCTTCTTTAGGAAGGAAGTTATTAAATTGGAAAATGCAGAAATGATGAACAAGGATGTTAAATTAGAAGGAGAGGCTAGATAGACTGGGACATTTTTCAGGAGGTTTCAGAATGCAGTGGGTTGAGGGGTGAGCTTGTAAAATCATGAGGGGCCTAGATAAGGTGAAAAGCAAAGATGCTTTTCTTTGGGTAGGGGAGGTCAAAACTAGAGGGCATAAGTTTAAGATGAGAGGGGAAAGATTTAATAGGGACTTGAGGCACAATCTTTCACACAGAGGATGGTATATATATATATGGAATGAACTGCCAGAGTAAGTCATAAGAGACATGTACAGTTACAACATTTAAAAGGCATCTGGATGGGTAGATGAATAGGAAAAGTTTCAAGGGATATGGGTCATATGCAGGTAAGTGGGACTAGTTTAGTTTGGGAAATTTGGTCAGCACAGAGGAGTTGGACTGAAGGGTCTGTTTCCATCCTGTATGACTCAATGTATTAAAAATCAGAGTCTGGTACTGTATATCTATTGCGACCGAGAATAGAGTTCTTAGTATCAATATAGAATAAATAGCATTACTTTGAAGTCTAAGCCTGAAGTCAATTCTTATCTTTGCCTTCCCCTTGTCCAGATAAGGAGTCCAAATGCAATGTGGCATCAAACCACATATTACAGAATTTCATTCAGCCTGAGACAGATGCCAGGGAGAAGGATCAATTTACTGGCTAGGAAACATAGTTTTGGCAGGGAGTGAGCACTCTGACTTCCTCATATTTTGTTAGGAGGAAATTTCTTCCCACCCAGTAGTGGATGCCTGACGAGCAATGTAGGAATTGAGAGACATGGTGGTGAGGTAAGGCTGGGTCAGCATCATCAGCGTACTTGTGGAAGCTGAAGCTCTGTTTCAGATGATATTACTGAGGAGCCGCATGTAGATGAGAAATAGAAAGGAGTTTAGGATAGATTGCTATGGGACAGCAGATGTAGTGGTGCAGGAATGAGAAGTCATACAATTAATATCTGGCAATGGTTCTGGAGATAAGAATGAACCCAATGAAGTGCAGTTCCACCCAGCTAGATGGCAATGAAGACACATTGCAGGAGAATGGGTATCAGTTGTGTCAAAGGTTGCACACTGGCTGAGTAGGGTGTTTGCCTCAGTCTTTGAGGATTTTATTTGTTTTTTTTAATAACAGCTATTCTGGTATTGTGGCAGGGTGGAAACCTGATTGAAGGATTCAAACATAGAGTGCAAAACTCTAAACAAAACAAAAGCCATGCAAAAACAACAATGATACCAGACAACAATCCCAAGTATCTTTCTGCATTTGCCACCCTAAAATTTATCCAAAAACAGGTAGGGAAGTGGAAATTTTCAGCCAACAGATTTTACAAGACATTTTGTAATGTGCTTCACTACTGCATTCATAATAAAAGGAAAATTAATTCAAGCATTGTATCTTCAAAATAAAAGTTACCAAAAATCATTCACTGGAGAAATAAACAAATAAATGGAAATATTAATTGTAGAAACCAAATGAAACTATTATCATCTCTAACAGTAGTATGGTAGATTAGAACTTGAATATTGATGCAAAAATGAAACATGTTGTCAAAACATTCATTTTGCATTCATCAGGACAGAATCACAAGAATATCAAATCTCCAAGGCAACAACAACTTACACTGCAGAAGAAGATGTTTTGTTGGTAAATAGGATTTGGTAGTGTTGTTGCCACGAGTAATGCACAAGGGAACAGTTAGCAAAATATTGGTTTAAAATCAAATCTGATAAATCAACTCTGGTTGGTTCAGACATTGCCATGGAAAATGTCAGGAAACGGTTGTCCCCCAAGATTTTGTTTAATGGAACAGTGAAACATGTACTTTCTAGAAGCTTTTTATATTCAAATGCAATCTGCTTTGCAAAAAGAAAGAAAATGGCCACAAAATGTGGCTTTTCTACTCAACAAAACTTTCTTTCAACAGTAATGTCTCTTGCTTCAAACTTACCTTAACTTATTTTGGGGCAAAGCCTTGGAATCAACTGCAAACATCTTGCAAATAAACACAATCACTGGGGCTGTCTCATCACTCTTGCATTCAAGAAATGCTGAACATATAAAAGAGAAGAATTATAGTGTTATTGCTTCAATAAATTAAAAGGATTCTACTGATTAAGCTGTAAAATCAAAGGCTAAGGGAGAAAATACATGTGAAACACACCCTTATCACTAAGACATAAGATTGCAATTTAAAGAATGGGATGTGATTTTCTCCACAGTGGTTGTAAATCACAGTTCTGACAAGTCACTATCAGAAAATTGCTTTAAAAATATTGCGTTACATTTTCTGCTGACTTTTTATTTTAAATTACTTGTACAACGATAAAAATCTAGTTTTAAAATAGATTTTAATATCTTGCAAATCAATTCTCACTGGAAGACGTACAATCTAATTGCTGTCTTGATCCACGACTCACAAGAGCACAGTTGTCCAAATTTGTGAAATAGAGATAAAACAGAGAGTCTGTGTTACATCAAGAACTGGAGTCTATTTTAAAATCAAACATGAAGCAGGCAGTCAGTTGCTGAACTCAGCAAGACTGCTTCACTCATTAAAAACAGACCAGCTTCCTGTGCAATATTTGGTCATCCTCTAGTGAACAATCAGACAAAAAGAAAAATGCACACAGAATCTTTCTAAGAAATAATACAGTTCAGAGGTGGTTATGCAGTAACACAAAAAACTACCAATCTTTTTCATGCTATCAATTCAAACTTAGATTTCACAAAAATATTCTGCTTGGCATCTGCGGTTGCCTTGAACTCTGATACATTCCCTTTTGTAACTTTGAAGGTTTGGGAAGTAAAATCATTGGGGGATGAGACAAATCACTCCGACGAACAATTTTCACCTAAATGCAAAACTTAGAAAAAAAAGGAGGGCTGAAGAAGAATCAAACAATGTTCCTTTGCAACACATTGAGCTGCTGAAGAAAATAAGGTGTCACGGATATCCATTTATGATTCATCTCATCTCATCTTAGAACAGCAAATCTAATTGGGAGACAAACAATTGTAATTTACTGGTAAAGACCACATCTCTCAGGTTCTGCGCTCATCCCTGGACAATCTGGAAATACAAGAACACCTACATCAGTCTCCTCTTATTGACTACACCTCCACCTTCAACAGTATATTTCCGACCAAAGTAATCTTCAAACTCCGAGAAATAGGTCTATGCTCCATCCTCTGTAACTGTATCCTTGATTTCCTGACCCACAGACCCTAGTGAGAATAGGCAACAACACCTCCTCCAAGACAATCTTCAACACTGATGGCCTACAAGACTGTGTACTCAGCCTCCTATTTAAGCACTCTGTACAGACCAATATTGTCATCTACTAGTTCATTGACAACATCCATGTTGTATGCTGGAGCTCAGACATTGACGAGACAGAATACAGAAAAGACATAGTGTTTGGCGGTGTGGTGTAAAGATAACAATCTCTCCCTCAACATCAGCAAAATGAAAAAGCTGGTCATTGACTTCATGAAGCAAGCGGGAGGGCATACCCCATCTACATCAATGTAGCTGAGGTGGAGATGGTTGAGAACATCAAGTTCCGAGGAGAGACAATCACCAACAATCTGTCCTGGTCAAAAAAGCATAACAATACTTTCAATTCCTCAGGAGGCTAAGGAAATTTGGCATGTCTGTAAGGACTCTTAACAATTTTTATGGACGAACCATAGAAAGCATCCTATCCAGATGCACCACAGCTTGGTATGGCAACTGCACTGCCCAGGACCATAAGACACTGCAGAGAGCTATGAACATAGGCCAGTCCATCCGTTGACTCCATCTACACTTCTCACCACCTTGAAAATGCAGCCAACATGATCAAAGACTCCTCCCACTCCAGTTAATAATGGACCTCTCAAGTTTTAAATTTAATATCGGTTTTGCTTTTTGTGCACTCTCTCTGCAGCCATAACGTTATATTCTTAGCTCTGCTGTATTACTCTTATGCATTTTGAATGGTGCGATCTGCCTGTACTGTGGGCCAAACAAACCTTTTCACTGTACCTAGCTAGATGTAACAAGAATAAACCAAATCAAAAACAAATACATTTCAAAGTTGACAACTCTGAGACGTCTCCCCCAAATACACCCCTGCAGAGAAAACAATGAAGTCATGCCAATGAGCAGAAAACATCACTTGTACAGTTGTTCACCCAGTTGTACAGAAGACAACCCCCACCCCAAAAACCAAAGTCAGTTGGGGTATCTCCACTGAACCTATGCTACTCTCAACTCCCACCCAGGATTTGCAATGTATCAAACATGCACTATTATATCCACAACAGTGACGTGAAACTATATTATTATGATGCTTTCTTCTGGAACATTCTCCAACTGTGTTTTTAATTTTACTTGGAAATTGTCTCTGTTTTTGTAGTTTTGACACTAAGACAGACAGAAGGTTCCAGGTATCAATGGTTTGGTGCCAGAAAGGGGAACGCACAAAGGGTCAGAGCTAACAAAAGTAGAATGCTCAGAGAAACAGAAATATTCGGAGTTTAAACTGATTATGGAGAGATGATTGAAGAGATAGAGAGTAGCACAGCTGTGGAGGGCTATTAATTTAAGGAGGAAAGCTGTAAATTTCTCTGCTTACAATTGTAGCCACGCACCTCATGAAGTCAGGGATGATAGGGCAACGTAACTTTGTGCGTAATCAGATATAAACAACATCTGATGAGTTAACTTCTTGGAGTTAAAGATACACATAAAACATTTTTGAAAACTAATGCTCAATTTACCTGCTTAAATTTAATAAAAGTGTTAAGTTTGAAGAAGAATTACCAAAAAACATCTTCGACAATCACAACTCCATCCCAAAGATTCTACCAATTTCTTGATAAAGCACTTGAGTTCCCTTCAGATAATATGCGCTGTTACAGAGGAAAGCATTAAGTTATTGATATGAATTTAAGTAAAATGTCCACATTAACTTTCAAAAACACAACTACCATCTTTTAGATAAATTTGATTTCTGCAACTTTGCCATGAAAATTTAAGATGCATAGACTGTAGGGAAATAGATGCTGACATCTTGAAAAATGTCCATATTACAGAGGTGGAAGGACTAGATGTCTTGAAATGCATTAAAGTGGGTAAATCCCCAGGACCTGATCAGGTATAACCTAGAACTCTGTGGGAAGCTAGAGAAGTGATAGCTGGGCCTCTTGCTGAGATATCTGTACCATCGATAATCACAGGTGAGGTTCTGGAAGACTGTGGAGATTGGCTAAAGTGGTGCCACTGTTTAAGAAAGGTGGTAAGGTCAAGCCAGGGAATGATAAGACTCGTGAGCCTGATGTCAGTGGTGGGCAAGTTATTGGAGGGAATCCTGAGGGACAGGATGTACATGTATTTGGAAAGGCAAGGGCTGATTAGGGATAGCCAAAATGGGAAATCATGTCTCACAAACTTGATAGAGTTTTTGACGAAGTACCAAAGAGGATTGATGATGGCAGAGCAGTAGACATGATCTATATGGACTTCAGTAAGGCATTCAACAAGGTTCCTCATGGGAGACTGATTAGCAAGGTTAGATCTCATGGAATACAGGGAGAACTAGCCACTTGGATACAGAATTGGCTCAAAGGTAGAAGACAGAGAGTGGTGTTGGAGGGTTGTTTTTCAGACTGGAGGCCCGTGACCAGTGGAGTGCCACAAGAATCGATGCTGGGCCCTCTACTTTTTGTCATTTACACAAATGATTTGGATGCGAGCACAAAAGGTACAGTTAGTAAGTTTGCAGATGACACCAAAATTGAAGGTATAGTTGACAGCGAAGAAGGTTACCTCAGATTACAATGGGATCTTGATCAGATGGAAAAGTGAGGACTGCAGATGCTGGAGATCAGAGCTGAAAAATGTGTTGCTGGAAAAGCGCAGCAGGTCAGGCAGCATCCAAGGAGCAGGAGAATCGCTGTTTCAGGCATAAGCCCTTCTTCAGGAATGAGGAAGGTGTGCCAAGCAGGCTAAGATAAAAGGTAGGGAGGAGGGACTGAGGGGAGGGGTGTTGGGAATGCGAAAGGTGGAAGGAGGTTAAGGTGAGGGTGATAGGCCAGAGTGGGGGTGGGGGGTGGAGAGGTCGGGAAGAAGATTGCAGGTCAAGAAGGCGGTGCTGAGTTCGAGGGTTGGGACTGAGACAAGGTGGGGGGAGGGGAAATGAGGAAGCTGGAGAAATCTGCATTCATCCCTTGTGGTTGGAGGGTTCCTAGGCGGAAGATGAGGCGCTCTTCCTCCAGGCGTCGTGTTGCTAAGGTCTGGCGATGGAGGACCTGCAGGTCCTTGGCCTCCTCCTTGGCCTTCTTGACCTGCAATCTTCTTCCCGACCTCTCCACCCCCCACCCCCTCTCTGGCCTATCACCCTCACCTTAACCTCCTTCCACCTTTTGCATTCCCAACACCCCTCCCCCAAGTCCCTCCTCCCTACCTTTTATCTTAGCCTGCTTGGCACACCTTCCTCATTCCTGAAGAAGGGCTTATGCCTGAACCGTCGATTCTCCTACTCCTTGGATGCTGCCTGACCTGCTGCGCTTTTCCAGCAACACATTTTTCAGCTCTTGATCAGGTGGGCCAATGGGCTGAGAAGTGGTAGGTGGAGTTTAATTTAGATAAATGGGAAGTGCTGCATTTTGGGAAAGCAGATCAGAGTAGGACTTATACACTTAATGGCAAGGTCCTGGCGAGTGTTGCTGAACAAAGAGACCTTCAAGTGCAGGTTCATTGCCCCTTGAAAGTAGAGTAACGGGTAGTCGGGATAGTGAAGTTGGTATGCTTTCTTTTATTGGTCAGAGTATTGAGTACAGGGGTTGGGAGGTCATTTTACAGCTGTACAGAACATTGGTTAGGCTACTTTTGGAATATTGCATGCAATTCTGGTCTCCTTCCTATTGGAAGGATGTTGTG
Organism: Hemiscyllium ocellatum; assembly: GCF_020745735.1. Taxonomy (NCBI): domain Eukaryota; kingdom Metazoa; phylum Chordata; class Chondrichthyes; order Orectolobiformes; family Hemiscylliidae; genus Hemiscyllium; species Hemiscyllium ocellatum. Next base: position 33,281,761 of record NC_083439.1, on the reverse strand, counting down.
AAACTTGAAAGGGTTCAGAAAAGATTTGCAAGGATATTGCCAGAGTTGGGGGATTTGAGCTATAGGGAGAAGTTGAATAGGCTAGGGCTGTTTTCTCTGGATCGTCAGAGGGTGAGGGGTGACACAATAGAGGGTTATAAAATCATGAGCGTCATGGATAAGATAAATAGACAAAGTTTTCCCTGGGGTGGGGGAATCCAAAACTAGAACACATAGGTTTAGGGTGAGAGAGGAAAGATACAAGAGAGACCTAAGGGGCAAGTTTTTCATGCTTAGGGTGGTACCTATATGGATTGAGCTACCAGAGGAAGTGGTGGAGGCTAGTACAATTGCAATATTTAAAGGGCATCTGGATGGGAATATGAATAGGAAGGGTTTGGAGGGATATGGGCCAGCTGCTGGCAGGTGGAACTAAATTGGAATGGGATATCTTGTCAGCATAGACGAGTTGGACCAAAGAGTCTGTTTCTGTGCTGTACATCTCTATGACTGTGTGTTTTGTTTCAATAATTGTCTGGTTAATAAGTCTCCTCAGAGCCAAACAATATTCCACCAGAACCAGTGGGATTAATTTATGGGCATTAACAATACGCCAGAGATTTGGTTTAATGCACATATTCCATCACTGTAGCTTTCTTTCTGCAAGATCTGATAAGTTCAATTTACATAATCTTCATTGTGAACATCAGTAAGCAGGCAAGAGGGGAGTAACAACATTTATTCAGCTTTCCTTTGTGCAAAAGTGGTTATCACCAACATTTGAACTGAAACTAGAATGAAAAGGAAAAGTGATGTCACACATGACACATTTGATTACAAAATTAGAAATTAGTGCTCGTTGTTGTGGTTTTGTTCGCCGAGCTGGGAATTTGTGTTGCAGACGTTTCGTCCCCTGTCTAGGTGACATCCTCAGTGCTTGGGAACCTCCTGTGAAGCGCTTCTGTGTTATTTCCTCCGGCATTTATAGTGGTTTGTTTCTGCTGCTTCCGGTTGTCTGTTCCAGCTGTCCGCTGCAGTGGGCGGTATATTAGGTCCAGGTCGATGTGTTTGTTGATGGCACTCATCCACAGATTCTATGTCTCTAGGAATTCCCTGGCTGTTCTCTGTTTGGCTTGTCCTATAATAGTAGTGTTGTCCCAGTCGAACTCATGTTGCTTGTCGTGTGAGTGTGGCTACACTAAGGATAGCTCCTTAGTGCTCCTTTCCCTGCCAATTTTCTCCTGTTCTTAGTTCTCTTGATAGCAGTAACACTTTGCTGAGTTATGGTTCTACTGAGCCCTCCAGTGACTTATGAAAGGGCCATTATACATTTAAGAACTTCAAAAGGAAATTTCAATAAGCTCAGCCTGATCTTTTCCTTACATTTCAGCAATTTTCAAGTAATGGTTGGGAACCCTAACCTGATTTTCAGCCACTGAGTTCAATATTTACTCCTATTGGGAACCATCAACTAACTGTGCAACCCAAGGGATTTAACAAATGAATAAGCCTTATTGCATGCACTGTTGAGCAATGAGGAACTTAAAAAAGTTATTTTTAAAAACATCAATGCTTTTATTATTTTAAGAGAGACAGATTTCTCAACACTTAGGTACTGAAAACTAAATTCCAATCGTAATGTAAAATATTAATTGCACAAGTGCAACAGAAATTTAGGAGTGAGGTAAACTGCATTCCTAAAAAAAATTAAATTTGTGTCAAACATCTTTCTCTGCCATTGGTCTGAAACTCTGAAAACCTAGGCAGAATCTTTCCATCCCAGAATGATGTGGACTACGCCAAGGAATTTGGAAAAATTAGGCAGTGAGACCCTTCTTAACTTTGAGTCCAAAATGTTGCATTTGCCCACCAAGCGTTGGACACTGAGCAGAGATACTTGCTAGTGAATGGCAAGAGATCTATTAATAGGAATTATCCCTCAATATCACTCATTGTTACTTAATCTCATAAACTAATATGCTGTCTCCCGCTGTACCGCCCACCGGAAAGAGACTAACTGCAAAGAATACCCAACATGAAAGTCAAATGGAGAACTTATAGACTCAGCCTGTGCTGTTTGCTCCTCCGGACCTCCATCTTGGACAACAGACAACAATATCTCCGGGCACAAACTATGGGCAACAACCACAGGTATCCCATATCCACACATATCAGCTACCAAAATGTACTAGCCTCCATGTGTCATTATGGCACACCTCCAAAATGCTTAGTGTTTGCTGCTGCACTTTAATGCCACACTTTGGAGCATATAGGCACCTTTTATTGCAGTGTTGTGCAAGGGCATTTTCCACACAGGGACAAGTACCCAGCTCTCAAAGTGGACCAGGCTGCACTTTAGTGTGACGAGCTTGCTCTCTTAGCACTCACTCACTTTGCATCTACCTGGATGCTCACAGCATTATGGCCTTCCCTTGTTTTGCACCCATTAGGTGTGGGAGATTGTATCTGACACTGCCAGGACTGACTAAGAGACATGGAAGCTCAGTGGTAGTGGCAGAAGGGGAAGGGTGGGTGGTCTCATGATTCGACTGACCCTGGGACTCAAGAGGTGCTATGGACATAAATCATTTGACTAGTCACCCCAAACTCACTCCACGCAGATGTTCTGGGTACACTGATACAAATCCCACCATGGCAGTTGGGGAACTCTGAATCCAATGTGCAATAATAAGCTATGCTAATGACATCCATGTAATTGCTGATTGTCACTAAAATCTCATCGGATTCACTAGCGCCCTTCAGTCTGACCCGCATGTGACATCTAACCCATGGCAATGTTATTGACCTTTAACTGCCCTCTGGGTAATTAGGAATGGTAAAAATGCTGGCCTAACAAGTGACACTTGCATCCCAAAAAGGAATAACAAAAAAAATCACAACATTCACTTCCTTTCATGATCTCTCAATTCCTAAATGTGACCGACAATGTGGAAAATGGCTGTAAGCATGCCTAAAGTGGGTGGAGTTTCTAAAAGTATGGGCTCCATTTCAGAGGGATGAGAAGCCATTCAGGGTCCATTGCACCAACCTTGCATTTGAAGAATGCAGGGTGAAGTCATTTGCAATCATACCATTGCATATTTGAAATGCATGCTGTCTACAACGGTGTGATATGCAAATTGTGGCTCTTGTGGGACAGTGGTAGTGTCCTTACCGCAGAACCCAGAGTCCCCGGTGCAAGTTGCACCTCCTCCAGAAGTTTGCAAAAACATCTTGGTTGATTTAACTAAGTACCCCTATAGGCCACAAAGATTTATTGTATTTAGAAAATATGCTTGATTTATAAAAATATATTTATATTCATACATAGTTCCTAAAGTAGTTTTATTCTGTACAGTAGCATATTCAGAAACAAACATTGGAGTTTGGTTTGTTTAATGGATAGAGTCAATGACATTTCTTACTTGTTAAGAGACAATTTTTGCAAATATTTGAGGAACTGGGGGACTGCCATGTGGGTTGGTGGTGGGGGGGGGGGTGCAACTGATGCCCGAACAAAGTACAAAGACACTAAGACTTCACATGCTGAACCAGGACTCAGACCTGATTCCCTCTCAACCTGAACTGCAAGTATAATGCATCGCCCTCTTTAATGCAATGATGCCTAACACATATGATTTGGGGTTGGAGATTAAGAGTCCAATATTCATGCACTGTTTATAATCTATTGCCTCTTTACATCAAGACTGGTGTTGCATTCATCACAATACAGTGCAATGTCTGGGAACCTGGGACTCCGGGTTAGGGACACTACCACTGTACCACAAGTTCCATGTGGAGGCAAGCCATGGTCTTCCTTGATAGGGTGCTGCATATACCACTGATACCACTGCATGAAAGAATATGCTAAGTTGTCATTTGTGAGTGATGCAAATACTGAGTGTCACATTACTAAGGACTGTTCTTTTTATGTTCCTACACAAGTTAATTGCAAGCGTGACTGTTGGATCCAGACTCAGCAGGGATTAATTTCACTGTTGCCACAATGCAACAAGGTGCAGAGAAACTGTAGTAGAACAGATATGTCAGAAAGCTCATGACTAGCAGCAACCTCCAGTGGATGCCAAACAAGCCTCTACTTGAAGTAGTCATGGTTGTATGTCCCCTCAGGATGTGGACATGTATAGGATGCTCAGAATCTATTGTCCAATATGCCATTTTCTCCGAATGAGCGAAGCACAGTACAAGTACAGACTGAGGGTGTCCCAGGACACTGTCACAGACTGTGCCAACTGCTGGAGTGGGACCTTTGACCTGAAGGAGTGGGTGACCATCTACATCTCTGGCCATCAAGGCATCATCTATATTCAAATTTTATTTGACTGGCTCCTTCCACGGAGCCATTAGAGGCCTGTATGAGATCTCTCAATATTCAAACTACAGAAGTATCAAGGCTGTTCCCAACACTATTTGAATTAGATCACACCACTTCATCTAACTTACACATTACAAGAAAGGTGCTGCTCCCTGGGCAACAGGATTCATCAATCTTGCCACTGCCTTCAGGTAAAGAGCACGGTAGACTGTTCACACATCACTCTGACATGACAGTTTCATATCGTATCTGAGTTTGTTAAGAGAAAGGGATTCCGCTTGATCAATGTGCAAGTGATCCTAGATATTTGCAGTTGGCAGCCTGGAGCTGCAATGATGCCTATATCCTGGAGAATTCATGTTTCTGCTGTGATTGAGGGACCATATGCCTCCTACAGATGGTTACTACAGGACAAGGGTTACCCTGTGCAACCATAGTTGATGGCTCCATTATATATAATTCTGACACAATGCTACGCAGTCTTTGACCAGGGCCAGGGTAGAACTAACAATAAGCCTCCTGAAACAGAGTACAGGAACGATAACTCCCTCCCATCACCAACCACAATTGACTAATCAACCAGTCAGCATCCTTTTCTCATGCAATATATATTCTTGCTCCCTTTGAAGTTTGGCATTCTTGTGTTTGAAAAGATAAAAGTTTTAACTGCTGTCTCCCTAAAAAGAAAGTAATTAAAAATGCGAATGAAATGTTGGCCTTTATCTGATGGCAACAGAGTGCAAAGGAAGCGCTGCCCCTTCATGAGATAACAAAGCAACTTCAACTGAAGGGGCAACACTAGAAAGCTTGTGATTTCAAATAAACCTGTTGGGACTATAAACCGGTGTCTTCTGACTTTTCACTTCATCCATCCCAGTTCAATACCGGCGCACTCTACATCATGAGATTTTCAAAACAGAGAACAGGTGGAAAGGGGGTTGAAGAACCAAGTATGAACTAAGTTAAGACACGTACGTGATGTCAGCAAACTAAGTGTGAGAACAGGAAAGAGACTTTGATTGGCCTCAAAAAGATGGACAGGCCAAGTTTGACGAGACTGCTGATTCCAACTTGAGCACTGGTGTACTGATATCCAACAAGAGCAAGGAACTATTTTTCTCATTGACATTATTGAATAATCAAAACATTAAAAGTCAGAATTCACTGTGAAAGTTATGAATCTGTTGAATAGCATTTTCCTTTCTCAGTATTAAATATGCACATTGCTCATGTGTGCAGTTCAGCATATAACCAACAGATGGCACCGGTTAAGCATATTTCTTTACTCTGATCATGTGTTGACTATATAAATATCCTATTGCGTGAGGAGAATCCATTTTGAGATGTTCCTTACTATTTGGATTTTCCTTTTATGGCATTAGTGAGACAACAGCTCTTTCTGAGTTTCATCTAAGTGGAAGACAAGTAAGCTGCTGCAGTCAATCTTATTTGATCAGTTCATCTGCATTAACTTAACTCAGGTGTAAATCAGTAACTAAAGAACACATTAGGGGTTAGAACCAGTATAGTTCGACCCTAAAGATGTCAGCCATCCTCTATGGATAACACTCAACTACCAAGTCAGAGATTGTGGAATCAAGTTCCACTCCAACCTCAAGTGATCATCTATGTGGAGTTTGCACATTCTCCCCAGATTCTGCGTAGATTTCCTCTGGGTGCTCTAGTTTACTACCACAGTCCAAAAATGTGCAGGTTAAGTGAACTGGTTATGCTAAAATTCAGGGACGTGTGGAATGGGAGAGTCGGTCTGGGTGGATTACTCTTCGGAGGGTCGGTGTGGAGTAGTAGAGCCGAATGGCCTGTTTGCACACTGTAGGGATTCTGTCATTCCAGGGACTTTAGCTCCTAATCTGGGTGGACACATCAATCTAAAATTGAAGGAGTGCCAAAGCATTGCAAATAACATCTTTCAGATGTTAATTAAACAGGCTGGCATGCATTTGCCCATTCACTCAGTCTGGCCAAATCATACTACATCTCTGCATCCTCCTCCCAACTCATGACAAACCAGGTTTTCCAAACTAAACTAGTCCCATTTACCTGCGTTTGGCCCATTTCCTTGTAAACCTTTCCTATTTGAATACCTGTCCAATTGTGTTTTTTTAAATGTTGTAATTATACCTGCATCTACCACTCCCTCTCAAAGTTCATTTTATATACAAACCATCCTTGGTGTCAAAAAGTTGTCCCTCATGTCTTTTCTTCAATCTCTCCTCTCACCTTCAAAATATGGTCCCTTGTTTTCAATTCTCCCACCCTGGGAAAAGACCTTTGCTATTCACCCTATTTATGTCCATCACGACTTTATAAACCTCCATAAAGTCACCGCTCAACCTCCTAGGCTCCTGGGGAAAAAGTCCCAGCCTATCCAACCTCGCTTTAGAACGCAAACCCTCCAGTCCTGGCAAAATTGTTGTTAATCTTTTCTGAATCTTCCACAATTTAATAATATCCTTTCACTAGCAGGGCAACAAACTATACACACTACCCCAAAAGTGATCTCACCAACATCCTAGGAGAAAGCGAGGACTGCAGATACCGAAGAAGATATAGTTGAAAAAAAGTGGCACTGGAAAAGCACAGCAGGTAAGGCAGCAACCGAGGAGCAGGAGAGTCGACATTTTGGGCATTAGCCCTTCATGAGGAATTCCAGCGGCATCCTTTTTAAGTCTTACCAATGTCCTGTACGGTACAACCTCAAAATGACATCCTAACTCCCATGTTCAATGATCTGCAAGCATGCTAAATGTTTTGTTAATCACAGTCTACCTGTGATACAACTCTCAAGGAACTCTGCACCTGAACCAATAGGTCTCTCTTATTGACAACAAAACCCAGGGCCCTACAATTAGCTGTACAAGAGCTGTTCATTTGTTTTACCAAAATGCAATACCTCACATTTATCCAAATTAAATTCTATCTGTCACCACTCAGCCTGTCAGTCCAATTGATCAAGATCCTGTTGTAATCTTCAATAACCTACACTCAACCATAAAACCAATTTGGTATCATCCACACACTTACCTACCATACCTCCTAACTTCTCATTCAAATTGTTTATATAAATGTCAAACAACAGTGGAGCCAACACCGATCCCTGCAGAACCCCACTAGCCACAAGCCTCTAGTCTAAAAAATAACCTTCCACCACAACCACCCTGTCTCCTACTATCAAACCAATTTTATATCCAATTGACAAGCTCTTCCTGAATCTCATGTGATCTAATTTTACTAACCAGTCTCCCATGTGAAACCTTGTCAATTCCCCAGGCCAATCTTTACCCACTCCTTTGTTTTTTTTTCTCTCTCTAGGCTTCATTTTCACTTATCGTTTATTCCTCATCGCTCCACCCTATCTTCAGCATATATACCAACCTTTTCCAAGCTACTTTCAGTTCTGAAGAAGGGACACTAAACAGAAATGTTAACACTGCTTTCTCTCCACAGATGCTGCCAGATCTGCTGAGTTTGCCCAACAATCCTTTTTTTGTTTCTTATTTCCAGCATCCGCAGTTCTTTGGGTTTCTTTTTTAGCCAACGGATGTGATCTATTCCCAGACGGTTTTTGACACGAGGCTGCTAAATAATTACCCCACTGCTTGCCTGTGGAGTAAGGGGCAAGGTACCAACACAGACAGAGGATTGGCTGGCTGGCAGAGGGCAGAGAGTCGGAAAAAAGGGTTGTTATCAGAATGGCAATTGGTGACTAGTAGAGGTCTGTAAGGATCATTGTTGGGACCACAGCTATTCATGTCATACATTAATAATCTGGACAAAGGATCTGAGGACATTTTTGCCAAATTTGCAGTTGACACAAAGATAGATGGAGGAATAGATAGTATTGAGAAGTGGGGAGGCAAAGGACTTGGACAGACCAGGAAAGTGGACAAAGAAGTGGCCGACGTAGGGAAGTGGGAAGTTTATGCACTTTGGTTGGAAGAAGCAGCATAGACTATTTTCTAAATGGGCAAAAGCTTCAGAAATGTGTAGCACAAAGAGATTGAGGAGTGAGAGTTCAGGTTCAGTTGGCAGTGAGGAAAGCAAATGCAATTTTAGCATTCATTATGCGAGGGCTAGAATACAAGAGCAAGTATGATCTGCTGAAGCTCTGCAAGGCTATGGTCAGACTGCATTTGGCATATTGTGAGCGACTTTAGACCCTGTACCGAAGGATGGATACACTGGCATTGAAGGCATTCCAGGCATCGAATATAAGAATGATCCTAGGAATGAAGGCTGTCATATGAGGAGCAGTTGAGAACTCTGGGTCTGTATTCGATGGAGTTCAGGAGGATTGGGGGTGGTGTGGGGGGGGGGGGGGGGGGGGGGATGGTGTGGAATCTTTCTGAAACTTATAGAACACTGAGAGGCCTGGATAGAGTGGACGTGGAGATGATGTTTCCACTAGTAGCAGAGATTAGGACCCATAGGTTCAGCCTCAGAATGAAGGGATGACCCTTTTAGAACGGAGCTGAGGAGGAATTTCTTCAGCCAGAGGGTTGTTAATCTGTGGAACTCAATGCCGCAGAGTTTGGAGGCCAAGTCATTAAGTACATTCAAGACAGATAGGTAGGTTCTTGATTAGTAAGGGGATCAAGGGTTACCAACAGAAGGCAGGAGAATGGGGTTGAGAAAATATCAGCCATGATTGAATGGCAGAGCAGACACAATGGGCTAAATGGCTTGACTCTGCTCCTATATCTTAAATGGTGAAAACAACACTGGAAGACTCTTGGGAATATGTTCAGCAACTAAACACCAAGGAAGCCAATGGCAAAGATTAAGTTTATGATATCAATCCCAGGTTTCACACTCTTGGGTCTTACCATCTCAGCTGGGATCATATTATGAAATCTCCCATAACTGCAGCAGTTTGTTGTGGGTAGGAGATGAGCGCAACCCTCCCTCACTGCCCTGACAAGTGTTTTCTCCTTCTCAATTCTACATTCTCTCGGCCATACAGCAAAACTACAAAGGTCTACAAATTTCTTGTGCTATGGAATTAAAAAGCTTCTTGATAGCATTAGCAGATGCCCCTTCACTGGAGGGTTCACTGTATGTATGCCACAAGGTACGGGATACCACATTCCTGAATCAATGCCGACTTAAAAATGTCAGGAACTTTTAAGCAACAGTCATGTTCACTCTTTAAATGATGTTCAAACACCAAGTTGTAGACTAGTATAGCGAGAGATTGAGAATTAGACATGCATTTAATGACCTCAGAACCCCAAAAGTGCTTTACAAGCAATGAACTACAGAAATTAATGCTTTATTTCTTTTAAAAGAAAAGTTTAGTTAATACAAGTCTTTCATAACAATAGTGCTGGTTATTGCAGCGTGTAATGAATGATACCAATGAAAGAATGAGTCTGCCATCAAAAATGCTCACAAGCATTTACTGTATTCTTATACTGGCATTTGTATTTTTCAGGTGTAAACCAGGGATAGCATTTAACTCCACCTCAGATAACGAGATGAGCGAGAAATTTTCATCTTACAGCTGCCGAAAGGGATCTCACCTCTCAGGTATTCACGTCATAAATGCGTGTGCACGCTTTGCTTGATTCAATTAAAACGATGGAAAATCCTAATCTTCCAGAAGCAAGATAGATGCCCCCTCTGGAAAATAATCCCCTTATGTCTATGTCACAAGTGCATATGCACAGTAAAACAACATTTCACAAATTTTTTAAAAACTTGCATTTATGCTGCACCTTCCAAACCTTCAGGGTATCTAAAGTACTTTTCAGTCGATCATATACAATTGACATGTCATTGCTGTTGTAACATTGGAAACTTGCCACCTAATTTACACACAAGTTCCTAGAAATTGCGATGGCTAGACCATCTACTTTAAATGATGGTAGTTGAGAAATCAGTCAAGACCTGACACACGTACTCTGTTTTTTCTTTGACTAGCGCAGTGGCATACTACAACATCCACTTGAGAAAACAGAGTCTCAATTTAACATCTCAACCAAAAGATAGCACCTCCTACAGTGAACATGATTTGGGTCTTATCTGGGCTGACATAACACCAACTGTTAAAATGCACTTGTGAATGTAACTTTTAAAAAAGATTTTGCCATTTTACATATGACAGAACTAAAACCGACATGGTCATTCTAAAAAATGAGACACTTAACAAACAATCCTGGTCTTTTTCAATGTGTAATTTCAGTTACATCACACGGTAAACTATTGCTATAAATTCTGTACCTTACATTCTTATTCTCAACAATCACCTGATAAGGGAGCAGCACTCCGAAAGCTAGTGCTTCCAAATAAACCTGTTGAACTATAACCTGGTTTTGTGTGATTTTCAACTTCCCATTGTGGATGCATCCTCAGAACCGCAATGAAGTTGGCTCAGACAAGCTTAAGCGTTTGGAATGAGACTTGAACCCACCACTCACTTGCTCAAAAGATGAGTGCGCTACCATTGAGCAGTGCGTTAGCTGGTACATATATATTGAAAGCCGTCAAAGGGCACTAAATTTGTGGAATTCTCTATTTTAAAGGCTTCAAGATGTATGGGAAGAAAGTGGGAATATAACATCGAGGTAAAGGGTCAGCCATGATGATATTGAATGATGGAGCTATCTTGAATGGCTGAACGGTATACTCCTGTTCCTAGTTTCTTTGAAGTCAGATGTGGAGGTCAGAGTCTCCAGCATAATTTTCCATTCATTCGATCCAGTGGGCAACCAAAGGTAAGAGCCACAATTTGCACTTTTATTTTGCATTGGGAAATAAAAGGTGCCATGGTTCTGACCTTGATTTTAAAAGTACATACATAGTTTTTCTAAAATAAATGATCTGGCCAGAAAAATAATGTTTTAATACATCACAACTATCATGTAATTTTTCTTTGTGTTCTCTTTAAACCTCAAAAAGCTGTTTTCAAAATTAAATATAATATTGAATACTCAGCGAAATGTGATTAAATTCTAAGGTTATGTAGCTTTAATCTAATGAAATTAGAAAACTGGAGAAAATTTTGAATAGTGAAGTGATGCCAAGAATTTTGTAATGTAAATATTTGTCTGAGGAGCTGTACATGACATTGCATATATTTAAGGCAAATGTGTTCCCTAGTTCTGCAGTTAACTTTAAATCTTGCTGTGATGGTAATAAGAATGAACTTTCAATACTCAACTTTCATCAGCTGACTTTTACTTCCACGGACAAAAAAATGACTATTTTAAATGAACACTGCACACTTAAAATGGCTGCAATTATCACTCGACAAAGCAATAAACATGAAATAAAAATGGTAATTGTCAGATAATTTACCTTGTAATTAGAGGTTAAGATTGAAGTTTAAGCGAAACATGAAGAAAATCCCATCTTTGGTTTTACTCACACTGAACAGCGTATATTGAGATAAAATATTGTCTATAACTATCCAGCTTAAAATGAAAGAATGACAGGCACCAAAATCTACAAAGGACCAGGCACCAAAATCTACATCAACAGCAGTCTTTTGAGAAAAGAGGAAAAATAACACCAGCAACAAGGAAATCAGAAGCTCTTCTCTCTGGTTTATGCTCTCAGTCTCATTGCAGAAACTAGTGCTGGTGAAAAAGCAACTTTGAAAAATCATTCACTTCACCGCCGCTAAGGAAACAGGACACGGCTAAGCAGTTGGACTCAGCTCTTTTCATTCTCACAACTGAAGGAACTCATTAAGATTGGTTCTGGATCAGTGGTGCTGGAAGAGCACAGCAGTTCAGGCAGCATCCAAAGTGCAGTGAAATTGACGTTTCGGGCAAAAGCCCTTCATTATTCCTGATGAAGGGCTTTTGCCCGAAACATCAATTTCGCTGCATTTTGAATGCTGCCTGAACTGCTGTGCTCTTCCAGCACCACTGATCCAGAATCTGGTTTCCAGCATCTGCAGTCATTGTTTTTACCTCATTAAGATTGGTGACTACATTTGCCTTTATCTTCAGGCATGTACAATTGCTTCTTTCTAAGCTCATTATCTGTATGTGTATGTTTGTTTGACGTCACATTTTATTAAATTTTCAGGGCAATGGGTAATAAAACGCTCTTTCACTCAATATAAGTTTAAAATTGGTAATCCTTCATTTATCATAAGATAACGGAGTATAACGGCTATATATTTTTCTTCCTAAAAATTTGAAACTGATAAAGAGGTGGGTTCAGAGAGGTTGGGAGCTATGACCACTCCTCACCCAAGTGTAACAATTTTAAAATAATACACACTTTCAATACAAAGGCCCTGTCTGCAATAGCAAAGATCAGACTTTTGAAGGATAGCAGGAACCATTAGATATCCTGATCAACATTTTTTGACTTGATTTATTTATCATCATGTGCAACTATAAACCAAAACGTGGAATATCAAGACAGAAAACGAAGAAATAAAGAAAGTGTCCATCTTTACAAGCCTTTCTTGTTAAGTGCTCCATTATGGGCCATGGGCCTGGTGGCTAGGCACAAACCCTTTTTGCCACTCTTTGGCGCCATCTCACCTCCACCCATGCCTGGTGCCAGGTGCTCAACCAGTCAACACCCCATTCTGCCGCCATGAGTCTGCTTTGCTGGTGCAGCCACTGCTTGGTCTCGTACTGAGCCCATACTTGCCTCCGTCACCTCCACTATGATACTGTCATGGAAGCAGATGCTGTCAAGAACACCAACTTGCCTCTGCAGTAGCAGCCATGAATCAGCGCCAGGACTGCCTTAACAATGCATAAGTTACCAGGAACCCAAATTCACCTGACGTCGCTGCCAAGCCCACTTGCCATCGCTGTGCCTCAGCTCTTGACTAAGTAGTAAAGAGAATAAAAGAGGAAAAAAAAAGAGATGAGAGAGAAAAAAAACAAAACAAAACGGAAAGCAGAGAGTGTGGACAAACCCTGGGTTCAGAAGCCCTATTCAACTGCCATCTTATCACTATTCATCCTTCCCTGAAATAACTCAAAACTGTTGTTTCTGGCAAAGTTGGTGGAGAAAGCCAGCTGCTGGCCTTTGCTTACTTATGAAAGTGATTGAACTTAAACAAATTCTTGCAAAATTTCTTTTTAACCTTTCCCAGCGATGCGATAAGATGTAACACAAGCCCAAATCTTCCTTCCCGTCAGTACTATAGTCAAAGATCTGTCATACAACTCACATTTGTTCTAATATTAACATAAATGGGAACCACGGAAACCAAGCTGCTATTTGGAGTAATGAACAAAATCTCACAGACTTTTAATCAAGGAATAAACCTTTGCAGGTCATTAATCAATCCTGTGTCTCGAGATAGGTCTTTTGGGGGAAAAAAAATTTTGTTAATTCTTATAATTTCCACTACTTTTCACTGAAGCTTTGCTTAGAATAACCAAGAGTTATTTTTTTGAACAATTTATTATATTTTCATGAACTTACTCATCAGATTGTGATAATATTTCTGCTCCACAACAGATTTAAATAAAGGAAGCTTTATTATCCAATATTATGTAGAATTAACAACACTTACTTCATTTACTTGTATGTGGAGGTAAATTATTTTGATTCAATTGTAGATTTTTATTTAAACTGATTCTCAAAGTCTAGGTGACCTCAACAAATGCAATTGTCTGAGTGTTTGCAGCCACCAAACTCATCAGCATGCACACAAAATGGCTGCATCTCATTCTCGATTCAATTTTAAAATAATTTTTCTCGCAAATTATATGTAACCACTGTAAAGAAGCACATTAAATGAAACAGAAAAGGTGGTTATTTCTACCATTACTGATGCCAAAGACTTTCCACCCAAAGTAATAAATGTACTGTATCTGCCATTCAAAAAGGTTTGACTTATCATAAGAACATGCTGCAGATTTCAGCATATAAACAAATAGGGTTCAGCACTTGCATGTACATTGGTTCTTGTGACAGAATGACTGGCAGCTTGAACAATCTCACAGTCATCACAAGTGGATCTCAGAGAATCGACAATGGGAATTAGCAGCTATTTCACAGTAATCTATCCACTGAAGGAGATGATGGACAGAATATAAACTTGGCAAGTCTCCTCACTGCCTGAACAAACCACTCCAGTGATAGAAATTATTTAGATAGCATGGAACTGCACACTTAAACTGAATCAGGTAAATGAGATTTAGTTGTGGTGTCCAATGCCAAGAGGTATTTAGGAACAACTGACATCTGTGCTGAACCACCAGATATAGTAAAGCCCATCTTACCATTTGCTATTCATCACGCCAATCAGTTCAGTACAATAAAATTAAACCTCATGTTTATCTACATTTTGGTAACCATCAGGAATAATGGAAACAGTTGTTGGTTAAACAGACAAAGGAGATATTTCACAGAACCAGGCAGTGTCAATATTTATCCTTCATATAGGTAAATTCCTAAGATAGAGCTTTTGCATCTTACATTGAGAAAAAGTCTGTGAAAATTATTTTGCTGCTGTATCCATGTGAATAATTTATCACTATAAAATTAAAAACTGAATATGTCAGCAAACCATTGCCAAGTATGATAGAACATGAAGAAAATTCTCACAATGTGAAGGTTTCCTTATGTTTTGGCTGCAGGAGTGCTCAAGATTTTAGGATAACACAAAACACTTTTCAAAATGCAGCCACTGAAATTCCTAACTGTTTTCCTCTAAGTTTCTTTTTCATATGCCAAGTTAATGTAGTTTGTTCTGAACCACAAAACTAGTACTTGCTGGCATGCAAGTGCTGTAAAGCTCAATGCTAATGTAAGTAATATATCATATTACTTTAAAATATACATTTTACTAGCCAAACCTTTGTTATTCCCATCTATCAAAATCATTGCAATTTGAGTGTAGAACATTTGTAGAACATACAACAATCCCTTCAAGACCACAATATTCCAATTCAACCTGAACCTCAGTTGCTGTGATGTGGCATATATACAGTCCATAATTATAATTTTGTGCAGGAGTTACCACAAAGAAGCATTAAAGGCAGGTTTTAAAAATTCAATCCATGAACAATACTGAGAAGGGAAGGCTGCAGGTACAGAGTTTCAGATGAACATTAAAGCAAAGCCCCATCTTCCTCTCGGGTGTATGCCACAGATCTTATGGCACTAGTATGAAGGAGAGCAGGAAAATATTTATCCCTCAATCAACACGTGAATATAGATTAACTTGTCATTATTACGTGGCTATTTAAATGGATTTTCCATGCACTAATTGGTGGTTATGTTCCTTACATTAAAACAATTAACTTTGAAAGTATAGTCCATAAAATGTTTCGTTTTATCCTCAGATCTCAAAAGGCACTACATAAATGCAAATTTTCATCATTCTTCAATACCTGGTGAATACTAAAGGATCGTAATTTAGATACCATTGGAGCCACAAACAAGCAACCCCTAAAATTCCAATTCTCATTCAACAAATGAGTTCAGAAAGTGCTTTCCCAGCATTTCCTTCCTCCTTAATAATCACACAGAATTATATATATTCTACATTTGCACATTTCAAACTCACAATCTTCACTTCCTGTAGTCGCACTTTCTATTATCAATGTTCAACATTTCAAATTTCTCCAGATTCACTCTTAATAGAAACTCTCCATATAAACATGGCCCCATGATGCTGTGTTCATAAACTGGAATCCCCTGAGACACCATGAGCTACAGCATACATGTTCCAGTGTAATAAGAATATTTTTAAATGATTCTAGACCAAATACATTTCAAATAAGTCTATCCTAAAGTCTAGCATATGATATCACATAACATATGG
Source organism: Hemiscyllium ocellatum (assembly GCF_020745735.1). Lineage (NCBI taxonomy): Eukaryota > Metazoa > Chordata > Chondrichthyes > Orectolobiformes > Hemiscylliidae > Hemiscyllium > Hemiscyllium ocellatum. The sequence goes on along the minus strand of NC_083439.1, from coordinate 33,265,670 downwards.
GTTATGGCCACATCACTATGGGTTTGAAATCACATATAGACCAAACAAGGTAATGATAACAGATTTCCTTCTCTAAAGGACATCGCAGACAACTGTAGACATTGCATTATGAAGCGTGTTAATGACAGAGATTGGCATATCCTTAGATATTCAGGAAGTCAGAATTATGGGCAAGTGCAATAATGTGTAAGCAATGCAGAAGTTCAACCATTATCTTACTGCTTCATAAATGACTTATTCCTGCTTCTATGTCTTCTGGTCTTAGACTTATAACTCTTTACAGTTGTGGGACAATGCTGTGATAAGGCAAAAGTGAGGACTGCAGATGCTGGTTTCCAGCATCTGCAGTACTCACTTTTGCCAAGTTGATTGTAACCTTACTGCGAATCCTCTTGCAAGGATGCCTACCTTAAAGAAGTTCTCCTCCTCTCTCCACAAGAATCTCAGAGAGTCTCTCTCCCCCCTCCCCCTCCCCGGTCATCTCCTCTTCAACCATGTACTGACACAGACTCAAACAATTCCTGATGAAGGGCTTTTGCCCGAAACGTCAATTTTCCTGCTCCTTGGATGCTGCCTGACCTGCCGTGATTTTCCAGCACTACTCTGATCAATACTCTGATCATTGTCAAACACAATGTCAACCAGATTAAACTGATCATAAAACTCTGAATATCACTGCATCTGCATATATGCAACATATGTAACATCTGTATTTGTGCAGGAGCAGTGTGGTTTTACATTTCACTGAATGCCCGAATAGCTACCATAACAAAGCACCATACCCTGGAAAAATTGAACAAAGTCTCAACATGTCACTAACTCACTTTGCCACAGAGATTCATCAGGAGCAGAAACTTTTACACCCTGCTCTTTGATATTCCAACACTTATTTGAAATGATCAGCAACGGCAACAATGAAAACTCGACAACTATAAATAGTTATATTCCCAAGAAAAATTAGTTTTACAACAATAAAACAGAAATTACTGGAGAAACTCAGCAGGCCTGCCAGTATCTGTGGAGAGAGAAACAGAATTAATATTTGGAACCATTATTACCACTACTTAGTTGAACAACTAAATAAGGATCAACACTAACTCTACTATTCAATGAATAATCTGGAAATAAACATAGATTAGTTTAACGTAAGAACCATATCCAAACAAATGCACAAGAATACACAAAAATAAGTTAAATTGAAAACAATTTAACACAATGCAAATGTTTCTTCACCAAGCTGTGCTTCAATTATGAAGTAAGCAAGACAATTTACCTCGTCTGAGGGCTTGAATTTGCGGAGGCAGTGAATCGAATCTACGGCTTCGAACACACATGAGTTTTTCAACCCGTTCTGCAGCAATATCCAAAGGGCTGGGGAGCTTGTTACATACCATTGCTGTTCTACTTTGTCAAGGAATTTCAAAGTGCATCAATGGATTTATGTGAGTTACTTGTTATTTCACATTCAATCATAATCAATATCAACTGTTTTCAGTTGGCAGGACAGATGATCATCTTACAGTTCCCTCTCATTCTCAATGGCATGTTACATGTTTGACGCAAATCAGCATTTAGGTTTCTCTCAAAAGATGCCAACTCTTTTTTATTTATTCATGGGATGTGGGCACCATTAGTTAGATCAGAGTTTGTTGCCCATTGCTAGTTGCCCTTGAGAAGGTGACGGTGAACTGCTTTTGTGAGTTACTGCACTCCATTTGCTGTAGGTAGATCTACAATGTCGAGAAGGGGATTCTGGATTTTGACCCACCAACACTGAGGGAACAGCAATATATTTCCAAATCAGGATGGTCATGACTTGGAGGGGAACTTGCATGTGCTGGTGCTGTTCCCATGTATTTGGTGCCCTTGTACTTCTAGATGGTAATGGTCATGATAGTTACTTATACTATTAAATTATATACCTATTATAACACTTCATTAGCCTAAGTACAAATTGTTGTAATTTTATGGATCTTTTATGTCATTGTTTCCTAATGTATCCTTAGATTGTGCCCATATTTCAGAAGACAGAAACACAATGCTGGAGGAAATTCTCACAGCAAAGGAAATGTTTGAAGCAAAATCATGCTTGTTCATTTTTTAAGTTGCTTTTGTTAGCCCACGTTTCAAACTAGACACTATCCAACAAGACTAATCTCTCAAAATTAGATATACCCACTTACTTCTGGCAGTCTGGAAAGGTTAGCACCACACCATATGGTTCATTTTACCCTTTCTTGTTTCTTGACAGCATAACTGTTAAGAAATGCTTAATCATTTGGCTTATGCAGCGTGACTGGTGTAACAGTGCTATGTTAACAACACCTATTCTGTTGGCAAGGCATAACAACTGTCCAGAATTTTCTATATTTCACACAATAGAATCAGCCAGCTCTTGCCCATTTCTAATTTTAACGGGTCCTTTTATTGCACCACCAGTTTGTGGGCCATATCTTGCAGCGAAATCTGAAAGCTCTGGAGCATGACAGTGAAAATGCAATGAGTCAAATTCTGGAAATGCAAAATTCCTGTCATGGCAAAGTTATCAGCAATTCTGGCCAACAGAACATAAAATCCCCAACAGATCGATGCCTGTGATAAGCTGAAATTCCAGACCACTAACTCCGAATTAGCCAAACTTGTGAACATTTATGTCACAGTGCCAACCAACTGGAGCAGTTAAGCCATGCTCAAGTGAAAAATTATAGGTAAGCCTGCAAAATGATCTCACTCAAAACCTTTGACAGAACGCAACAACAGACATTTTTAACATGCATGAACCTGGACTGTTGTATCATATTTTCAACATGGAGAGTAACAAAAAGCTGCTGCTGCTGCTGGTGCACTAAAGTCATAATGCATTGCAAAGGCTCTCTGGCATTTTTGATGCACAGGTCAGGAAAGTAGACAAAATGTGTGGAGGGGAGAAAAACAAGATTATCACCCTTATGACCCTGAAAAGCCCAATGAATGCCCACCTGCTTCCTTTTTATTCGCTCATGGGAGATGGGCACCACTGGCTGAGGCAGCATATATTGCCTGTCCCTAGTTGCCCTTTAGAGGCGTCTTCTTGAATCATTGCAGGCCACATGCTGTAAGTAGACCCACAATTAAGGAAAGAATTCTAGGATGCTGACTAAATGACACTGAAAGAAAACAGCGAAATATTTCCAAGTGAGGATGGTTGAGTGGACTTGGAGGGGAACTTACACGTGGTGATGCTCCCATTTGTCTACTACCCTTGACCTTTTAGATGGAAATGATTGAGAGTTTGGAAGGTGTTATCTAAGAAATCCTAGTGAATTTCTGTGATGCATTGTTGTTAAAGGCACACACTGCTGCTACTGAGCATTGGTGATATTGAGAGAGATTGTGGTGCCAATCAAGGGGCTACTTAATCCTGGATGCTGTCAAACTTCTAAAGTGTTGTTGGAACTGCACTCATTCAATCAAGTGGGGAGTGTTTTATCACAATCATGATGCGTCTTCAGTGGACAGACTTTGGGGAGTCAGAATGTGAGTTAAACACTACAAGATTTATAGCTCGAACCTGTTCTTGCAGCCAATGTATTTATATGGCTAGTCCAGTTCAGTTTCTCATCAATGGTCATCTCTTGGATATTTATAGTGCGAAACTCAGGATGGTAATGCCATTGAATGTCAAGGGGTTAAGGTTAAATTGTCTCTTATTGGAAATGGTCAATGCCTGGTATTTGAATGGTGCAAATGTTACCTGTCACATATCTGCCCACCCAAGCCTGGATGTGATCTTGTTGCACTTGGACATGGACTGCTGCAGCATCTGAGTCGTCACAAATGATGCTAAACATTGTACAATCATTGATGAACATCCTCACTTCTGACCTTATGATAGAGGGAAGATTGCTAATGAAGCAGCTAAAGATTGTTGGCCCTAGAACACTACCCTGAGGAAGTCCTATAGAGGTACCCTGGAGCTGAGATGACTGATTTCCAACAACCACAGACATATTTCTTTATGATGCATATAATTTCAACCAAAGGAGAGTTTTCCCCCAAGTCTCACTGACTCCAGTTTTGCTAGTTTATCCAGCTAAGGCCACAAAATCCACAGGGATGCTCTAAGATTTTGCAAACTTCATGAAAACACAGTCAACATTTTAGAGTGCATTGATAATATAGCTACAAGACAGCACTCCAAACAGAAAAAGGTTACTGATATTTTCCAGAACTTACTTCCAATATTTTCCAATGTCTCTTACTATACAAAGTCAGGCAGTTGTAAGGTGAACAGATTGATAAATATTTATTTATGAGTTTTCATTTCTCTTGATGTCCAACAAGTTTGCAGACAGGAGTTGCACAAGAGCTTTCTTGGCTAAACTGCACTGAAACAACCAATTTGTAGAGGGTTTTAAGATTATCTCTTTGCTTTAATATTTTACAGCTCTATTTATAAAAAAGCATATAACTTGGGATCAGAAGTAGATAATTCAGCCCTTCAAGCCTTCTCCACCATTCAATAAAATCACAGATGATCTGTCTCAAATTCCACATTACCAATCAACCCCAATAATCTCTTGCCTATTAAGAATCCATCTCGGAAATGACTGACAGACTACTCAGACTCCTTGGCATCATGGTAGCCCACAAACCCACCAACACACTAAAACAGCAGCTATTGAACTTGAAAGACCCTATACAGACAACAAGCAAAACTAATGTCATTTACAAAATACCATGCAAGGACTGTAACAAACACTACATTGGACCAACAGGTAGAAAACTAGTCACCAGAATACATGAACACCAACTAGCCACAAAAAGATATGACCCTCTCTCATTAGTATCTGCACATACGGATGGGGAAGACACCACTTCGACTGGGACAACACATCCATTCTAGGGTAAGCCAATAAAGACATATACAAGAATTGATAGAAGCATGGCATTCCAACAGGAACTCTATCAACAAACACATCGAGTTTGACCCCATCTCCCACCCCCTGAGGAAAGGACCAGGAAGTGACTTCACCACAGCAAATGACATCACCAGCCCAAAGAAACCCAAACATATAAATTTTCAGCAGTGCTTTGCCTGAGGCCCACTGAAGATGTTACCTAGTATGATTACAAAACCTCTGGAAATAAACCTTCAAGCTCTGCAAGCAAATCTACATCCAAAACCTTAACCTACAAATCTTCACAAAAGAATCCATCTGTCTAAAGTACTAAATACATCCATTGCCTTTTGAGACAGACAGATCAAAAATTGCACAATCCTCAAAAGAAAGCATTTCTCCTCATCTCTATCTGAATGCGGCAATCCCTAAACCTCAGTCTGTCCAACCTTTCCTCATAAGACAACCCACTCATTCAGGTATCAAATCAATGAACCTTCACTGAACTTCCTCCAGTGCACTTACATCCTTCTTTAAATAAATAAATTAAAGTTAAGTTGTAATTAAATAACAAAAATGCATATGTTAAAATATAAAAAAAATCCCATTTCTAACCTAGCTTTATCGATATGCTCTTCCATTTTAGAAATGTGCACTTGAATAACTCAAGTCTCTTCAACTGTTGACTATTTACTAAATAATTCATCCTAATGGATTTAGCTTGACAACAATCACCCCAATCTGAGAACTTCATTGAAAAGCATGTCTTCCTGAAGTCACTCACTCACTCACAGTTAGCCAAACCCCCAACTTTTATATTTAAAAAAAAGAATGCATCTGTGTTTCAGATTTCCAGCATCTGCACTACTTTACCCTTACTCCTCATTTTGTGTTATCTGTAGACATTTATGTTGAATCACAATTCAAAATTTTAGCACAGACCATCACATTCAGAGACCAGAAATGATCTGAACACTGGACTCCAGGCATTCCTCCATCTTCAAAAACATCACACACTTTTCATTAACTAACTTCATATCTGTGTTGCCATATTCCTTTCAATATGATACAATAATTGTATCACAACTCTTTTGTACAAAACTAAGTGGAATGTAGGCTGTGAAGAGGGCACAAAAAAGAATATAGTAGATACATTAAGCATTTGTGCAGACATTGAGATGGAATATAATGTGGGAAATGAGAGGCTATTCATTTTGTTAAGAACAGAAAAGTTGAGCATTTTGAAAGGCATAGAAATTCTAAATATAGTGTTCAGACGGTTTTTGGGATACCTGCGCCAAGGAAAGCATTGCTGGCAACGGCTAGCAATTAAGCATGCTTGACCTACAATGTAGAGGGATTGCAGAATGAGGAAATCTTGCTATAATTCTATAGGATTTGGTGAAATTACACCTCCAATTACTGTCCACAGTTTTGGTCTCCATTTTTAAGGAGCAATGTATTGGAGATGGAACAATGACAAAAGCTTAATCGGTTGATGTCTGAATGAGAGGCTTGTCCTATGACAAGATGAGTAAATTGGATAAATATTTGTTGGAGTTTAGAATAATGCGATGCTCGTGAAATATGTTAATCTCTAAGGGGTTTAACATCAAAAGGTTCCTTCCCCTGCCTGTGAATTTAAAACACAGAAATACCATTACAGGCTAATGGGTTAGTCATTTAGAGCCAAGATAAATTCTCGACTCAGAACTGAATTTGTGGAATTCATTAGTCCAGAAAATTAATAATACTCCACCGTCAATGTACAAAAGACAGAGATTTTTGGTCTCTTAGGAAATCAAGGGATATAGCAAGAGGCAGGAAATAGGGGGAAAACCAATGGTCAGTGTTTGAATGGGGGAGTAGGCTCAGGGGCTGTGTGATCTACTGTTTCTATTTGGACGAGAGGAAACAAGCCTATAAGCAACCAAAAACCAAGGTGCAACAAAGAACCCATGACTTAAAGACATCTTAAAGTAACTATCGTGTTTATCCAAATGATCATCTAATGATTCAATAAACCACATAGCCTTTCTGGACTGATATCAACTCGAATGGCTGCATTCACTGGATGCTTGTGAACAGAAAGGTTAATAGTTGATCATTCTGAAGTCCAAAGCTGAAACTGGACACGGCGTATTTCGCTGCTCGTTGGATGCTGCCTGAACTGCTGTGCTCTTCCAGTACCACTGATCCAGAACCACGGCATATCATGCCTGCTCTATAGCCTATCCTATCTAGCAGTACCAATCACACTGAGGTACAGTAACATAATGTCACTTGTACTCGAGTGACATGACTATTCAATTCATCCAGTGTCTAGTAACTAAGCATGGCTGCTCATGTGGGCCCAAGACAGGCTTGTAACTGCAACACATGGCTATATTTCCTTGCCATTCTATACAATTTATACAAATTAATTCATCAGAAGTTATAATCACAATCATTCATAATTTTGGCCAATTACTCATTCTTAGAATCTAAAATCTCCAAAAATTAAACAATTAAAGGATACACAACACAGCATGGGAAATGGGAAGCCATTGAGTACAAATGGCATTGAGGTGTACTTTAGAATCCGTGTGGCGTGAATCACGAGGTAGGATGGTTAGACCCAATGAATTTACAATCTTATCAATCTTCTCTTTGTCCCTACAAACCAGAACAAAAGATTATTTTATTTTTGCACAGGCAAAACACATTAATACTTTGAACTGCATATTCAAGGTTCAAACAATTATCATCTTGAGGAATGCATAAAGGCAACAGCAATATACACTTAAGACAAATAAAAGGTTGTCATAATTCATGTTTAGCTTAATGCTGAATTCAGGTTATTGGTTTTAGTGTCCAACAGTCCTACATCATTGCATGAATGAGTACATTACATGGTCATGAACATTGGAGAATTCAATAAATAAGTAACTTCAGATATGTTTAGAATTGATTGGTACCTTTAGTAAATGTTAGTCTGCAGAAAAAGTCTGTGAAATAATTGTTGCAAGTATTATCTGGAATATATTCATTTAATGGTTACATAAGCCAGCACTGCAATGCCACTGCCAAACAAAAGAGCATCATACTTGAACTCTAAATTCAAAGATCTCTCACAGCACTGCGCATGGGTAAACTGGAACATTACCTGCAGGTTTTGATCTTTACTGCAGCGCTGCTACATTGTAAATGTGAAGGCTCTCCCTCAATACAACACAGCAAACTGATTGATGCAGCATTCTACATGACTTTAAGGTTAAAGATTTCACACCAAAATTGAAAGATATCCATCAATGATAATATTTATCTACTATTTCCCAATCCTTTGTAACTCTGTCCAAGCCTCCATAAAAAAAACCTTTCATTTTCAGTTTGTTGCATTGCAAAGTATTTATTTTCTTCCCACTTTTATTTTCGCGATACATTTGTAGTATTAGTTCCACATTTAAATACTTGAGTTGTCCCTTCCCTTAGGCATGTCTTCAACCACAATTTCTGAGTTCAAAATCACACAACCAACTGATGAAGGAGCAGCGCTCCAAAAGCTAGTGTGCTTCCAATTAAACCTGTTGGACTATAACCTGGCGTTGTGTGATTTTTAACTTTGTACACCCCAGCCCAACACCGGCAACTTCAAAATCACAATTTGAAGTCAACATGGAATATTCTCAAATATTCCCCTCTGGGAAAAGATTTAGTTTTCCTCAACAATACAAAAATAATTACTATCCCTTAACTATTGACTCAAAATTCTAACTTAATTGTTTAAACTACAGACTCGAGAGAAAATTTTACTTGTGAAAGAAACTGTCACGAAAAGAGAAATACATCTTTCCAAGTTCTCCTGGTAACCTTCTTGCAACAGTTTGATATATTTCTGATATTCAGCAGAGCTGGGAGAATTTGCAACCATGGATATGGTATCACTGTGGAGGGACAGTCAGGTTGAGGGAGAACTAAGAGTACTAGACCAATACCTGGACTGCCTTATGAGGAAAGACTAGGTAGGATAGGCTTGTATCCTCTGGAGTTTAGAAGAGTCAGAGGTAACTTAGTCGAAACATAAGATCATGAGGGGACTTGAGAGGGTGGATGTTGAATAGATGCTTTCTCTTGTAAGGGAATCTAGAACTAAGTGTCATACTTTAAAAATAAGGGATCAGCCATTTAAGACAGTGATGAGGAAACTTCTTTTTCCTCTCAGAGGCTTGCAAAACTTTGGAATTCCCTTCCTCGAATGACAGTGTATGCTGAATCATAGAACATAGAACATAGAAGGATACAGCGCAGTACAGGCCCTTCGGCCCTCGATGTTGCGCCGACCGAGTCCTACCTAACCTATACTAGCCCAATAACTTCCAAATGCCTATCCAATGCCCGCTTAAATGAACATAAAGAAGGAGAGTTCACCACTGATACGGGCAGGGCATTCCATGAACTCACAACCCGCTGTGTGAAGAATCTACCCCTAACATCTGTCCTATACCTACCACCCCTTAATTTAAAGCTATGTCCCCTAGTAACACCTGACTCCATTAGCGGTAAAAGGTTCTTAGTATCTACCCTATCTAAACCCCTAATCATCTTATACACTTCTATCAGATCTCCCCTAAACCTTCTCTTCTCCAATGAGAACAGCCCCAAGTGCCTCAGCCTTTCCTCATACGATCTTCCTACCATTCCAGGCAACATCCTGGTAAACCTCCTCTGCACTCGTTCTAAAGCTTCCACATCCTTCCTATAGTATGGCGACCAAAACTGCACACAATACTCCAGATGAGGCCTCACCAGAGTCTTATACAACTGCAACATGACCTCAGGACTCCGGAACTCAATTCCTCTGCCAATAAAGCCCAGTACACCATATGCCTTCCTCACAGCACTATTTACCTGGGTGGCAACTTTCAGAGATCTGTGTACATAGACACCAAGATCCCTCTGCTCATCCACACTACCAAGTAGCCTACCATTAGCCCAGTAATCCATCATCTTGTTATTCCTACCAAAGTGAACGACTTCGCACTTAGCTACATTGAATTCCATTTGCCACATTTCCGCCCAGCTCTGCAACTTATCTATATCCCGCTGTAACCTACCACTTCCTTCCTCACTATCCACAACTCCACCGACTTTCGTGTCATCCGCAAACTTGCTTACCCAGCTTTCAAGTCCTTCCTCTAGATCATTTATAAAGATAACAAAAAGCAATGGTCCCAAAACAGATCCTTGTGGTACACCGCTAGTAACTGCGCTCCAAGATGAACATAATCCATCAACTACTACCCTCTGTCTCCTTCCAGCCAGCCAATTCCTAATCCAAACCTCTAATGTATCCTCAATGCCATACCTCCGAAGTTTTAGCATTAGCCTACCATGGGGAACCTTATCGAACGCCTTACTAAAATCCATATACACAACATCTACTGCTTTACCCTCATCCACTTCCTTAGTCACCTTCTCAAAGAACTCAATAAGGTTTGTGAGGCACGACCTGCCCTTCACAAAACCATGCTGGCTATCTCTGATCACGTTATTCCTACCCAGATGTTCATAAATCTTATCCCTTACCATTCTCTCTAAGTCTTTGCCCACCACTGAAGTCAGACTCACTGGCCTATAGTTACTAGGGCTATCCCTACTCCCTTTCTTGAACAATGGGACCACATTCGCTATCCTCCAGTCCTCTGGTACTATTCCCGTTGACAATGACGACATAAAATCTTTTAGTATTTTAAGGCAGATGTAGATAGATTCTGAATTACTCAGAAGATTAAAGGCGATAAGGAATACCAATTTACAGATTTTGAGTAGAGGATAAAATCAGATTGATCAGGCTTGATGGGCCAAGTGGTCTACTCTTGTTCCTATGTCTGACAAGTTTATTCTTAAAAATATCCAAAAGGACTGTATTTAAATATCACTAAATCGATGCTAATGATTCCAGGACCATTGTCAGACTGCACATATCTCATGTCAAATCAACTTTTAATTAAGGGTTACAGGTACTGTTCAAAACATTTCAGGTCCAAGGTCAAGCTTTAGCTGTGGGCTCAGGCCTTCTAGTGAAAGTTTTAGGTCAGATATGGTCTCACTGTATGAGCCTTTTAAACTGAACTAGAATGAAAAGCATATGCTAAGCACACACGTTCTGAGTTCTCTTTACTTTTCTTCACCTTTTGTATTTCTTTTACTTCTCTTTTCATTTACTTACCTCTTGTCCTGAATTCAGATATCATCGGAGGTGGCGAGGAATCCCAGCATGAATTGGAGTGGGTGGACTCCCATGCAAGGACCTCATGGCACCAGCAAATGAACTACTATTTACTCTTGTGGGGTGAGCACAAGACCTGGCATCTGAAACAACAGCTGCTACATCGGCAGGTAGGGCCAGTGGTGAAAGATGGCGCCTGAGGATCAGCGACTTCATCATTGGTTGGGTTCAGGGCTGGCAAAGCGAAGCATTGGTGGAAGGGCATCATGGCAACATCAAGGAGATAGGCCCAGCAGTCTGAAGCAGGCTCACCAGCGTGAGGTGATGACGGAGGAGAATCAGCCCAGCAGCGAAAGATAGTGCTTGAAGAGTGGCAACTTCAACATTGATTGTGTCTGGTATAGATGGCATCAAAGAGGTGAAGGACAATGACAGTGCAGGCATCGTTGATGAGCTGGTTCAGGACTGATGGAGTATCTTTAAGCTATATCTTTCTATTTTTATTTACTTATTTTTAAACTGTTTAAAATGATGCCAGATCATGGCAATAATATCTTTCTCAATGTAAAATACACGTGATAATAAAATTACTCATTCACTTATCATTCACTCATTCTCCCCAGGACAGATTCACCATTTTACACTCTGTTTCTCTCTCCACAGATGCTGCCAGATCTGCTGTGTTTTTACAGCACAGTTTTTATTTCAGATCTCCAGCATATGCAGTGCTTTGCTTTTATCGGAGTGTAAACAGGGTACTGCTTGGGTCAAAACCAAAACTCTGCAAGAACTCTCATCCAAGAACACATTTTTGTGCAACAGTTGGCAGCTGCTTTCAAACTGAAACCAAAATAGAGAATCATCTGAAGGGTTCACAAAATCCTGCCCCTACAAGAATGCACAGACATATACGGTCATGGTCATTTGCTTTCAATTAGTCTGGAGAATGATTCAAAGCCACTCGAACCAGAACAAAATTACCAGACGACAATAGCTTTTTTCCCTGACTTGGTATTCTGTATTAACCTCTTGGTCTGTCTGAAGTTCTAACTTCACATAAACAAGTAGCTGCTTGGCAATACAGATAAGTCCCCATTATAGTTTTCAATAATAGTAATAATAATAGCCTTCAATATTAGATTATATTCCCTACAGTGTGGAAACAGGCCCTTCGGCCCAACCAGTCCACACCAATTCTCTGAAGAATAACCCACCCAGACCCATTTCCCTCTGACTAATGCACCTAACACTATGGGTAATTTAGCCTGGCCAATTCACCCAACCTGCACATCTTTAGACTGTGGGAGGAAACCAGAGCACCCAGAGGAAACCCACACACACACGGGGAGGATGTGCAAACTCCACACAGACAGTCACCCAAGGCTGGAATTGAACCTGGGAACCTGGTGCTGTGAGACAGCAGTGCTAACCATTGAGCCACATGAACTTACTTTGGTTACAGGATTATGAATAATGAGCTAAAGACTGTTCGTGAGTAAATATACTGAAACATTTTTGCAGCAATAAAAAATATTAATGTTCTCCAGTTCAGGGCTAACCATCAGGCATTCAACTCTCATCTACCCAGCAGAGAGTCTAACTAGTTCGCCACAACTTATTCTCAAGGAAGACTTAAGTGCTTGATTTATTTGATCATTTGAATAAATCTATTTCACTGTGGTTGGGGCTAGTGGAGTTGGATTGAATGGGGAGGTAGGATGATTAGCAAGCAGTGACCTCTGAAATGGACATGAGGAAATACCAGATTTTCATTCTAATTTCATGTGGCATACACATATCATACTGTAGAATGTATCTAACTATTTGGCTTGACAATGGCTTTTTCACTACTCTCCTGGTAACTCGCCAATGCCATTAAAAGTTGACATGGATAGACTTACATTTTTAGCCACAACATGGAGTTCATTCTGCACCATCATACTGCTTCAAGACATTACACATGCCATTAAAAACAAGTCATTAAATGAAGTTAGCTGAGGTGCACTGCAAACTTCCGTAATCCATTTACTGCTACAAGAACAAGACAGACAAGAATATCTGAAGCGATTAAGAATTCTATTTACAGAAATTCATGACATAAAATAGTGTTGATAACTACACAAGGTTTTAACAAAAGAAGCTTTGTTTTCATTAAGCATTTGGACAGTGGCTACCAGTCTTCATTACATAGCTGTTACTGAAGCTGAACGGTTCACTGTTATGAGCATTAGCCGCAAATATTGCTGCTGTCAGACTTGACTATTATTCTTAATGAGCATATGTAACAGTCCAGAATTTTTTTTAAAATAGTAAACATGCTTCACGTGAAGCTTCGTCACAGTCAGAAACTGTCACAGCCAGAATACATAAACTTCTTTCCCTTTCTATAAAATGTCATAAGACCACCACTAAGCCAATATGAAAAATGAATCCTATTTGACCTTTTCCTTTTATATATGAACAATTTTATTTGGTTTGTGCATATTTGTATATGAACTTTCCTCTGAACTAGTCCCATACATAAATCTTTAATTATTATGCATTGCCTAATACAGGTCATGCATTAGCTCCAAGAAGCCAACTCCTCCAAGCTACAATTCTAAACATTTATACGTCCCAATTAAATCAATGCAAAATTTGAGCCAAAATGAAGGAAATGTGAAATTTAAGTTATTTTCGTTTGGAGATGGTGGTGAGTGATTAATGTGCTTTGCATGTTAGAATCGCTATGTACCTAAAATGCACACAAATATATGATAGTTCTGGAGTTGCTTGCTGCTATCTCCTCCTCTTTCAGTTTCTTCCATTTTCACTTGAAATTGGCACAATGCTAGATGATGACTCTTGCCCACGCTCTTCTGTGCATCACCAATTCTTCTTCTAATCTCAATGTGTTTAGTCCCATGCCACCACACCCTTCCACCTCGCTGTTGGCCAACATCACCTTGGCAATCACATCCCAACACATTTCTCTGGCAGTGATGTTTCTTCTGAATATGTATCCAAACTGACTTTCAAGGATTTCCACAATGACAGTTCTTTGCTCATTTTGGTTAAACTAGTGCTGATAGTAAATGCATGGAGCAATTTTTTAAACACAATAACCGCATTGTGGTTTATGAATCACAATCCTCTTACATTGTTGGAACAATTTAATGACAAGAATATGCGACTGTTTCATTGGAGACCTATGTTACAGACTGTTAATTTACAAACCGTACATGTTACAGGTCGGAAGAACATGATAGCAGATCCATTATTGCAGATTTAACAGATAAAGTATAGATAAGATTGAACAGAAACCAATGTTATTTATTTATATATTATATATACATGTGTGTGCGTGTGCCCGCACGCAGAAGTTAATGTGAACTTAATGTCCTGTGTATTTCATGGTAATAGGGTTAAGAATTAGAAAAAAGTGAAGCCATCTTTTCATTATGAAGGTTCACTTTTTTTTTTAACGGTGAAGGTGTTATGAAGTTAAAAGACATGTACTGTATCTTTCAGACAGCAAAAGCTGAAAGCTGACAAGCACTGTCATGTGACTAACCAGCAGTCACAGAGTGTGCTGGCAAATTGAAAAATGTATCTAGGCTGTAACATAGGTACCTCAGTTGTTTTCACTGCAGTTCAAATTTAACCAGTTTAAATTATGCCCCAAGATACTAAAAACCAATTAAATTTGAATTTTACTGTTTTGACAACATTGAACCAATGAGACGATCCAATGTTTGGGGTATTAAAAAAAACAAGCATTCTGGGCAGTTAACCAGAAACAGCACCAACTGCCATTGAAAAACTGCTATTTCCCACACTCTGTCAAAGGTACCTTTTTCATATGAAACATCTCTGCAGCAGAAGACTAAAGACAACCCAGGGAGCTTTATAAACAGAGGAAGACCAACTCCTGAGATGACAGTCACTGTCTGGTTTTGAAAATTAAGTTGTTATAAATTTAATACGGGCTGTTATTGGATCAGGGTATTGTTATAGAGTGGGAGGTAGATAACAAACCTTTAAGAGAAAGAAGGCTTCGAGTTGTAAATAGTGGTTGTTTTAGAAGTAAAGAATAAATTGATTTTTTTTGCTGAACAGTGGAATTTGGGTAGTTCTCTTTCACTCATACTTTAACAGATTAAGAGGCGAGGTGAGCTTTTCTGGTGTTTGGTTTAATTAGCATAGGGCTTACCGCCATGTTAAATCTTTAAATTCCAAATGCAAAATTTTAATGGGAAAGGTATGTTCCAGAGCTAGTGTGACAGCAATAGATAGAAGGGAACAGCATGCAAAGGAACCCAGATACAGATTAATGTGGACAAACAGAAAACAAATTACACAGTGATAGTTGTTAAAATTGATAGCAATAACTGGTTATGTTGCTGGAATACCACATTACTGAACTTCACAAACAACACCTGATTACACATGCAGGAACAAAAATCTAACATAATATTATTAATGATATTCAGCCTGTTATTAGCAAAATAGGATTGAATTTGACTCAATCTTGCCTTTCAAACATTTGAATTAGAGACAGGAAATGTTGTAATATTAAAAAGGATGTTTTTCTAATGAAGCACAGAACTTAGCCAGGCACGCAGGGACGTGTTTGTAAAATAATATATTAAAGGAGGAGACAGATCGCTGTTAAAACTGAAAGAATCTGTTATGAAAGCAGTCTCAATCTCTAGAACCAATACCGAAGCCAATAACATGGAATATTCTCAAACTACATCTTATGTTTTCAAGGCTTTACAAATAACATTCACCCTTATTCATGTGTGTAAGAAAGCTACACAATTTCACCAGTAAAATTTCTTACCTTCTGACAACGACACACTCATACAGACTCCAGATGTTTTCCAACACTAACTGTACAAAGAGGGGTTTTTTACCTTTCGACTGCAATGGAGGAGAAAATAATCTCAGGTAATTGAAAGATTAAACTAATCAAAAAAGCAATTAAAGCAACTTTAAAAGTTGACATACTAACACTTTTACAAATAAAATGAAAATCTTACTACCATTGAATGGGATAATCGTTCGCAGGATTCTCAGGGTTACAGCCATCGAACACCAAAGGAAATCATAAAAACACATTGCAAACAGCTGTTCTGAAACTCCGTTTTCCAATATTATTAGCCAAAAATGATGGCCGGAGAGGAGAATAGTTCACACAGAAAGTCTCAGTTTCATACATTTAAAATTTTCTGGGAAACTGGAGAGTTGCACCCATTTTACTGAAGGATGAAACATTTTCACAAAACCATATTTGTGACTAAGTTTTCACAATAGGAAATAGTGCAAACTTATATAAACAGAATTTTGATCTAATCCACTATTCAATTTATAAGCTGCTCTTGAAATTTCATGTATACTTTAGTCAGTGAACAGATAATTGATTAGGATGTAAGTAAAGCATCAAGTTAACTTCAAAATTGGACTTTGAGACACGAGATGTTATAAATTATCAATTAAGCTTTAGTGCTCTTAAATTATCCCAGGGAAATTTCAAATTCTTGGGTAATTCCTGCTGAGTCAGTGTTAGAGTTTTCTTGTAGTTACACACAACTCAAAACTGCTGTACAGAAAGGGCAGTCCATCATTGGAAGGTCTGGGACAAAGTGAGAGGACTGCTTCCAAGTTTAGAGCAGAACCACGTTTTTGATTGCTCGCATTTTAAAATTCATAATGGGATGTGGGTGCCACTGACTGGGCTGCAATGGTTTCCCTCAAGAAGATGGTGGTGAGCTGATTTATTGAACTACTGCAATCCATTTAGTGTAGGTAGACGCCATAATGCTGTTAATGAAGGTGTTCAGGATACTGACCCAGTGACTCTGAATTGTTGACGATATATTTCCATTGGTAAGGAGAAACATAAAATGGTATTCTGATCCAGAGTTTCATTTCATTCATCATTTAATCTGATACTTTAACAAAAAAAAAGTCTTTTCTGGTCCTTCCATACCTTAAAGATCGCCAGCTCCAATAACTCTTGGATACTAACCGCACTCCAGCCCTTTTGCCTATTTTGTTCCATTCTTCCGATTCCAATTTATTGCACCTTTTCACATCAGCATCTGACCTTCCTTTTTTTGATGCTGAACAACGTGTTCAGGAAATTACTCTATTTTATCACCTTCTACCTCCATTTTAATAAATTTTGAGCGTGGCATGACATAGAGCTCTTTCCCCGTTCTCTTTGCCTCCATGTGCACCTCTTTGGGCAGGACTCATCCTCAGTATTCTCTCCCCTACGGACTCTTATCTGTACCAGATTTCATTTATTGAGAATTATTGGCATGACATTAGCCATTTAAGTTCTCTACTCCCTCCTCATTCACGCCAATATGCCTTCTCTGAAGGTGCTACATTCTGTTTCTCTAACCTATCCTGACATTGTTATGAAACTTGCTGACAAGAGTGGTCTAACATACCAAACTCTTGCCTCGAAAAGGCTAAAAACCAACCTTCAGATACTTTTCATATCTCCCTCTGACCATAAGACCATCACCAACCATCATGACACTATTTCCAGGACAGTCACTGACCTCATCTTGTCTGGAAGGCTTCTACTCTATGCCCCTCATTATTTTATAAATCACAATAACGTTACCTCTCAATCTCTTCTGCTCCAAGGAAAGCAACACCAGTCTGTCCAATTTCTCTTCATAACAAACTGTCCAGTCCAGGCAACATCGTGATAAATTTCCTTTGCACTCTCTCCAATACTATCACACCTCTTTATAATGTGGATTCCAGAACTGCACATAATAGTCTGGCTATGTTTAATCCAGTTCCAGCATAATCTCACTGTTTTTAAACTCAAGGCCTTGATTAATAAAGGAAAGTACCACATGTGCCTTCTTAAACATTTATGCACTGATCCTGACACCTTAAGGGACTGCTGTCCAGGCACACCCTCTGATCCTCAGTGTTTTCCAAGGTCTTACCATTCATCATGCAATCCTTCCCCTTGCTTATCCTCATGCATCACCTCACATTTATCCAAACTGATTTCCATTTGCCACTGATTAGCCTATCTGGCCAGCCCTTCAATATCCTCCTGTAACCAAAAGTTACCTTCCTCTCTACTTACCACCCAATCAATTTTTGTAGTATCTGATAACTCACTGACCAATCATACTACATTTTAGTCTGAACCACAAACCGCAAAGGCCCCAACATTGACTCCTGCAGGACCCCAATGCACACAGACTGCCAGTTAGAAAAATATCTCCCAACCATCACCCTCTGCTTCATGCCACTCAGCCAATGTAGGTCCAATTTGCCACATATCCCTGGGACCCATAGGGTCTCAGCATCCATGTAGCAGATGATTTATCAGGAATACCATTTTGTATCCATTGACATTAAAAGGGCAGAAAAACTCCTGGCAAGGTAGCTGCAAGTTTTCAATGAGCTGTCATCGACTCTGTCAATGTGGGCCCAACTATTCCATACAGGATTACAGATTACACATTCCCTCTATCACCTTAAATTTGTTATCATCTATTGGGGATGGAAAGTTATATCCGATATACTATGGTCATAAGTTTTGACAGCATCAATTTATACTAAGCTGAGTACATTATCAAATATGCATTACAGCTAAAAAGAGTGCATGGTCAACAATTTTCTCTTTGTCAAGAAAACCTTTACAGGTAAATTGTTGCACAACATTAAATATGTCTAAAGCTACAATGACAGGCGCTCTGTTTATTGGTAAATTCTCCTTCCTGTTGATCGTATCCAATCTGCCTTCTCCTGTATATGGATCATCCAACGGTATCCAGAAATATGCAGTCAATATTTAAATGTGACTCCTGACCACGAATGCTGACAGGCTGTATGACCATAGCTAATATCATCCGAATCCAAATACCCAATTTGGGGCAGGAATCACTAGATATTGAGTCAAGGGAACACGGTCTAATTGCTCCAACACAGATTGGGATCACAAAATCAAACTGTGTCGTAGCCAAGTCAGCTAAAGCTGGCCAGTAGCACAATACATAAAACAAACCTGGGGTTATTACCAGTACCACAAGAGAAATATTCATGAAGACAAATTAAGGGGCTCATATGATCTTGGCATACTTCTGACAAATAAACAAAAAAAAACAAATACTATTAATCTAGGGCTAGCCTTATGCTGCTTTAAATGCAGGTTAACATTTCGCGGCACTGTCTGTAAATGATCAACATACCTGTGCTCCTTTCATTATCTTCTTTGCCTTTGTGTTCAGATAGTAGTCACCCCAGAGAGTTTTCAGCAACACTTGTGCACTAATACCCACCTTCTGGCTGTATATCTGGGCAAACTGTTCAATTCTGCAACCAAAAGATAAAGACTTCCTCATCAATTTCTATGGAGGAGACCACCAGCTGTAGATCACATATTGCATTAATGTAAGGGTGCAGGAAATGAAATACTGCTGATTCCAGCACTTAGCAGTGGATACCAAAGGAAAACCTGGGTTGCTGGTTCAAAACCAGGTGAGACTGATTAGATGAAAGCACACACAGCACAAATCTGTCTGTAAATCACAAATTTTATTCAAAAGCCATAAGAATGGGTATTATTAAGATACAAATCACAATAATTCAGTAGGAGTAGCTCTTCTAAGGTTGCAACTTTAGCACGTTTCAGGCAAATTAAAGGAATGCTTAATCTAAGCAAACTACACAAGGCAAATGCTAAACATAATTCTAGTTTCCTATTAACATTTTTCTCACCCTTCCCGACAATAACTCAAATCCAAACTACCACTCTGGTTCTGGGAATCAACCCATACCTACCTGGTCTTCACACAAGATTATGACACACAAGCATGGGTATTTAACTACAGTGAACATTACAACTGAGCGAAGTTCTGTGCTAACATATTCAGTATTTTCCAGTTTTAATCACTGAAGCAAGTACAGTGAGGAAAACAATTTTCATCTTGTTCAAAATTGGGAAAAACATATTTCAGTTCTGAAAGAATTGATTAAAATGGCAGGCTGACTTGCACTACAAACTTTAACCCAACTATCTTGGTGGATAAATGACATGATCAGAACAGCTGCACAAATTTATTTTCATATAAAAGTGGCAACACAGCCAGAGTGTAGCTATCTCAGAATTACTGCAATCGACCTAAGTGAAAGAGAAACTGAGGCTTGACAAAGAAGCATGAACCAAGATGGGAGGGAAGAGGAGTCTGGTCTTGGTTGAACGTGAACATGGACAGCAGAAGTGGGAGTAGGAGCTTCAATCTGAGGCATTAATTTCCCTTGAACACGGCTTTCCTGTTAACTCTGGAATGCCACTGTCCTAGTCAGTAATAGTTTTCAATTATGCAGCTAATATGTTATAAATGTTTCTAGAAATTTTACCAAGACCTAATAGAATTTGATATTAACCATTTAAAAGAAATTGGAAAGGGGGAGCAAATCAAAGAGATAAGTTTTCAGGAATGTCAAAATGAGGGTTCACAATAAGAGTGACAGGTTTAGGAAGGAAAATGTCAGAATTTGAAGCCTTGGGAGCTGAACGCATCGGAGGAAATGAGAAATGCACAAGATGGAGTACTGCAAAAGGAAGAGGTGGATTTGGAAATAGGAGAAATTTGAACACAAACTTGAGAATTTTTAATTAGATATGTTGTTTGACCAAGAAATCTAAACTGTCCTGCAAATAAGTGTTTCCTCATTCCTGAAGAAGGGCTCATGCTCGAAACATCAACTCTCCTGCTCCTTGGATGCTGCCTGACCTGCTTATGTTTTTCCAGCAACACATTTTCTGTCCTGCAAATAACACAAGTACAAAAGCAAATCACAGCTGATTCTAGAAATCAGAAAAAAAAATTCTCCATAGATAATGCAGCATCTGCAGAAAGGGAAACAAACTTAAGTTCATTTCAGGTTCAAAGTACAGAGGCAGGAAAAAGAAGAGTGCGAAATAAAGGTCAAAAGAGAAGATCATGATATGACAGATCACACTTGAGATTAAAAAACAAGAATGGATGATGCTAGACATAATGAGATGGTGAAAGGACAGCTAAAAAAAAGACAAAACCTGGCTCAAAATATGCAAATGAGAATAGCAGATGCAAACAGCTTCCAACCTGGAAAAATACGCAGAGATTATGATCTCAAGTTACCGAACTCAGAATCAAACTGGGAAGGCTTTCAAGTGTTATATCGAAAGATGTGTTGCTGTTCCATGAGATTATATTCAGGTTCGCTGAAATAATAAAGAGGGACTCCCAATTTTTTTGGAGACCCAGCATGGAAGGATAGCACTCGCGTACAGCTCAAATTGGACCTGCAACAGGCCATGAAAAGATCCACATGTATGTTATAGATGAAACTCAATGTAAAAGGAACGCAAACTTATATTTCTGTCCCAATTTAATGTAGAAAACGGACACACAACAAGATCCACCAAAAGCAATGTTATAATGACCTTGTCTTCACATTTCTGAGATTAGATTACTTACAGTGTGGAAACAGGCCCTTCGGCCCAACAAGTCCACACCGACCCACCGAAGCGCAACCCACCCATACCCCTACATTTACCCCTGACCTAACACTACGCGCAATTTAGCATGGCCAATTCACTTGACCCACACATCTTTGTGACTGTGGGAGGAAACCTGAGCACCCGGAGGAAACCCACACAGACACGGGGAGAATGTGCAAACTCCACACAGTCAGTCGCCTGAGGCGGGAATTGGACCCAGGTCTCCAGCGCTGTGAGGCAGCAGTGCTAACCACTGTGTCACCGTGCCGCCCACGAATAAATATTGTGCACCGTTCCATGAAGAACTTCCATCACTTCTAATAATGCCAAAGGAGCTTTGACAATTCCAAAAGAGCGGGCAAGACTTTGGTTTAGCATCTCATCTGAATGACAGCGATTCTAATAGTTCAGGAATACCCAAATATAATATATGTCTGCCTAATTCTGCCATATAAATTTTGGTCTTTGTGCATTTACTGGTATGGGTGGTTTAAAAAGCTGGAAAATATGAGGGGCACACACTTTGATTCAGCTGCACTGCAATAAAAAAGGACACACCACCCATCAAAGATCTGAGGCACCATTAAGGTTCTTCCCGAAATAATAGAGTACCATACTCATGAAATGCACTGAATACCAAGTAACCACTGGTCCTCCACATTCATTGTACTTATGCACAACGTTCAGAACAAATAAGATGATTAATGATTAGTCAATTAGTGACTGATTTCATGTCACTCAGGTACAACATGCAGGCTAAGGGACAGAATTTGTAGATCAGCTGCCTCCCTGTCTATACTTATGCTTGCAGTTAAGGCAGCAGATTTAAATATTCCATAGCACTGGGTGTTTCTCCATTAATCAGCAGGAAATCTGAGCCAAGCACTTAAGCAGCAAAAAAACATGAACTAGGAGCTAGCCAGCCAACTGGTTTTGGCAATATGCCACCATTATAACTCAAGCAAACCCTTTGCAATGGGAGAAGCAATTCAGCCATCGATGGACAACCAAGGATATATTAATTGTGTATTCTGCACTAATTGAAACTTTGTGGATTCCACGCACCTACATAAAACATCATGATGCAAACACAGGAGGGACAGGCCACAGCACGTCAAGAAAGATGTGCTATCCTCATTTCCATGATTTTAAACATGACAGCTTCAGTGTAACTCCCTAAACATGTCTGGATCTTGTCCCAAACAAACAAAAAGTCAACCTAAATTATAAAACCAAAATCAAAATCATTTTAACAATGTTTTAGTCAAATGAATAAAATATTTAACAGTGCTGTGAAGATCCTTCTATTGTTTGTGGCTACTTCCCAGTCCTCAAAGTTCAGAAGAAGAACTTAAAGAAACTGTTCCATTTATTTACTTTCCTTTCTTCTTTCATGGATATGTGCATCACTGGCCGGGCCAACTTCTGTCACCCATCCTTAAATTGTCATAGAATCAGGCCATTCAGCCCATCAACCCCCGAACAGCAGCCCACCCAACCCACTCTGACCCACACCCTACCGTAACGTTGTAATCCTGCATTGCCCATGGCTAATCCACTTATCCTGCACATCCCTGGACACTATGAGCAATTTAGCATGGCCAATCCACTTAGACAGTACATCTTTGAACTGTGGGAGGAAACCACAGCAACCAGGAGGAAACCCATGCAGACACAGGGAGAACATGCAAACTCCAGACAGACATGAATTGCCTTTGAATGAGTGGGTCCTTAGGCCTTTTCAGTGGGCAGTTAAGAGTCAACTACATAAGACTGCAGGCCCACAGTAATGCAGGCCAGACCAGGGAAGGAGGGCAGATTGACTCATGTTCTTTAGAGAAAACAACCAGATGGACTTTTACATTAATTGATGATGGTTATCACATTGAAGTTAGCTTTCAATTCCAGATTTACAGATTAAATTTAGTTTCCCCATAGATGCTGCAGTGAGATTTGATCCCACGTCTTCAGAACATCAGCCTTTTTTATTCCTTCAAAAGATATGAACCTCCTTTGCTGGGCCAGCACTTACTGACACCGACGCCACCCTCCAAAAAAAAGATAATTAATTACCCTGTAAAAGATAATGGTGAGCTGTCTTCTTGAATTGCCGCTGTAAGTAGACCCTCAATGCTGTTAGGAGGATCTTGACTAACTGACAGTGAAGAAACAGCACATAGCCCCAAGTCAGGATGGCGAGTGGCTTGGAGAAGAACTTTCAGGTGGTGGCATTCCCATGTAACTATTGCCCTTATCCTTTGAGATGGAAGTGGTTGTGAGTTTGTAAGACACTGTCTAAAGAAACTTGGTAAACTTTTGCAGTGCATTTTGTAGACAGCACAAAATGCTGTTACTGTGCATTGGCAGTGAAGGGGATGAATATTTGCAGATTTGGTACCAATCAAGTGGGCTTTGACCTGAATAGTGCTACTTACCCAGGCAAATGTGGAGTATTCCACCATACTGCTGACTTGCAACTTGTAGACAATGGTAGGCTTTGAGGAGTCATGTGGTGAATAACTCACTGCACTATCCCTAATTTCTGACCTGCTCTTGTAGCCACACTTATATGGCTAGTCCAGCTTAGTTTCTGGTCAACTATGATCTCTAGAATGTTGATAATAGATGATTTTGCAATGAAAAAGCCATTAAATGTTAAGGATCAATGATTGGATTCCCTCTTGTTGAAAATGGTAACAGCTGAGTAGAACTTTCACTTGTCAGCTCAAATATTGTTGAGCTCTTGTTGCCTTTAGGCATGGGCTGTTTCAGTATCTAAGGAATCATGAATGGTGCTGAACATAGTGCAATCATCAACAAACATCTACATTTCTGATCTTATGACAAAGGGAGAGTCATTGATGACCCAACCATAGATTATTAAGCCGAGGACAATACCCTGAAGAACTCATGAGGTGATATTGTGTGGCATAGATGGCTGACGTCCTATAATCACAACATGTTCATTTATGCTCAGTCCAATTTCAATTAGCAGAGAACTTTCCCATTTATTCCCATGGGCTCCAGTGTTACTAGGGCTTTTGCAGTCAGAATGCAGTCTTGCTGTCATCACACTCAGCTTCCCTGTGAAGTTCAACTCTGTGGTACATGTACAAACCAACACTTTAATGAGGTCAGAAGCCAACTGGTCCTGGCAGAATCTGAATCGAGTGCAAGTGAGTAAGATTGCTGCTAAGCAAGTGCTGCTTGATAGCATTACTGATGACATCTTGCAATACTTTACTCCTGACCAAAAGTATACTAATGGGATGCTATTTAGCTAGGTTAGATTTGTCCTGCTTTTTCGTAAAAAGGGCCATTTTCCACATTGCTGGTGGAATGTCAGTGTTGCAGCTGTACTAGAGACACGTCAAGTTCTGAAACACAAGAATGTTGTCAGCACCTGTAGATTTACAATATCCAGCGACTTCAACCATTTATTGATATTGTATGGAATGAATCAAATTGACTGAACACTGGCATTTGTGAAGTTGGAGACCACTGGTGGGGTCTAAATATACATTTAGCACTTCTGACTGAAGATTGTTGCAACTGTACCTTTTGCACTGATATTCTGGGCTGCCCCATTGTAAAGGATGGGAATATTTGTGAAGTTTCCTCCTATAGTGAGTTGTTTAATTGCACTACAACATTAATTACTAAATGTGCCAGGTCTTCAGAGCTTAAGATATGATTTATTAGTTGTGGAATCACTTAACTTTCCTATTGTCTGATATTTTCAAAGTTTGGAATACAAGGAATTCCAAGTTCCCCCTCCAACACCATTTTGATTTAGCCCCCTCCTTCTATCGCTAACATCACCGCTTACTTATGATAACATGCTTTGCTTGTTAATGCTCAATTGGCCACATGGGTGTTTTCCTCAGAAAGAAAAGGAGTCCTGTGTTGTAGCTTCATCGGGTTGTCCTCATTTTTAAATATGCCTTGTGCTAATCCCGGCATGCACTCCTGCACTCTCCACTGGTTTGCTTAGTAGTCCAGTGACATTAAATCTACACCATTATCTTGGCCACCCCAACAGTGAAGTAAACCTGCTAATCATACGCAAAGCAAGTATAATAGAATTTAGCAACAATTTGTTGAAGCGCCTGTATTCTGGCAGAATCAAGTTGCAAATTTTGAGTCTCCCTGGCTCGCAGATTCTGGATTAGAGACTCAAGCTGGAATTGTCCCATTCTAAAACATATGCTGTACCACAAAACAACATATCAGCTTCAACATTATCATCAGGTTTCTGTTCAAAACCAACACTTGCATCAGAAATGTTAAGTTTAAAAGGAAACGATGATTGAATATTCAAACTGTTCTGAACCTCTCCAAATCTAGACCACTCTTTCTTCTTTTAGGACTTGCCTTATCACTCATCCTCTTTGACCAGATCTTTGGTCATCTGGCCTCATTATGTGGTTGGGTTTCAAATTATGTTTTACAAAGCACCTTAGGATTCGCTGATATTTTGCCCTATTAAAGCCAATATAAACTATTCACCAAAGTACACAAATATATGTACAAAACAGCCCCTTCAACATCTGCGACGTCCCAACACAGCATAATAAACAAATAATTTACAGTTGCTGCCCTATCATGCAGCTTCTAGTGTTCCATATATTATTTGCCTCTTCAGGTTAAGCAATAAAGTGAGATCAGGAAGTTACATCATACAGCTACAGGAAATGCACTTCCATGGATGGATACAGCTTGCAGTACTATGTTGGGAGGATTTGGGTTCAGTTATAAATTGAATAGGGTTTCCACTTCTGAATTCTTGTAACTTTGACCAAAAGTTAGTTGATAAATTCACCTCAAGATCGTTGTATGAAAAATTTTTGCGATGACACAATTTTG
This sequence comes from Hemiscyllium ocellatum, assembly GCF_020745735.1. Classification (NCBI taxonomy): domain Eukaryota; kingdom Metazoa; phylum Chordata; class Chondrichthyes; order Orectolobiformes; family Hemiscylliidae; genus Hemiscyllium; species Hemiscyllium ocellatum. The sequence goes on along the minus strand of NC_083439.1, from coordinate 33,239,200 downwards.
GCTGTTCACCTTCAGAAGTTTCATTCTACCTGCCCCAGGGAGTGAAACAACAGATATAATCAGGTGTTTATGAATTCAGGGACAAAGTAAATTTGCTAGGACTTTTGTTATAATTGCAATGGAAGACCAGCAAGCCAATACTAATTTTAGACATAAATGTAGACGTATACACTTAACTCCAGTGCATTCACATTTAATGTCAGACGTATACTACAGAGAGTGTAACAAAACTTTAGCAATTGGTTCTATTCTTTAAAAATGCTAAGTTAGGGTTAACTCAACAGAGATTGAGTTAAGTAAAGTAATACTCTTACTAAAGTTATACCTGCCAAATTCCAGCAACATAAACAAAGCAGGTTTGACTATATTACAAATATGCTTTTTAAAAAGACAATATAAAAATTGAAACTTGAAGGCTATACTGAAAACTGTATAGCTTAAAATGCTGAATTGTGGATCTACAATTTTTTTTTAATTAATTCACAGGACGTGGGCATCACTGACTAGGCCAGCATTTACTGACTATCCCCAATTGCTAAGAGGGCAGTTATGAGTAAACCACATTGTTGTGGGTCTGGAGTCACATGTAGGCCAGACTGGATCAGAATTGATTTGTGAATGGCTCTCACTGAGGATTCACAGTAGCTGATCCCTTAATCAATACTGGCCTCCAGATAACTTTCAATATGAACTGGGAAACTGCGCAGGTATGAAACCAAACGGACCACCCATTTCAGCTGAATTCAGAGAGGCCAAGTTCAGAAATGGAGATTGGAGGCACCGCCAATGATAAAACATTTTACAAATATTAGAGGTGGATCAGTTGGACAGTATGTACCCAAGCGCAAAGAATCAAGGTATTATGGAGAAAGGTCTATCAAGAAGGGAAACAATGTCCTCTCGGTAAAATACAACATTGTACAGGAGCAGACCAGAAAAAAAACATAAGGGATACTCAATCTGACCAAAAAAAGTAGCTGCCTGAAATTCAGAACATTTGAAATAATTATAATAGTTTTCTGACTCTTCACTTTCCATCACCAGGCCTCCAAAAAAAAACCCAGGTTGGACTTCCATCTGTACCTTTGAGTTAGAGAACAGTTCCAGTCTATGAAACCATGTCACCCCCAGACTGAACAAAGAGTCGGTATTATTCATACCAAATTATTCTTTTTCCCACCCATTACCACTGGCAAACCAACAGCAACCTGCACATTATTCCTTACATCAAGGCTTGGTGCTGCCCACACTATCCCAGAGTGAGGTTTCAGAATAGTGCACGTGAAAATTAAAACCCACTAACATTGAAAGAACAGACATAGCACCAAATACTCCTAACTTCATTTGAACTCTCAGTAATAAAGAAGTTGCACCTGTATTGCAATATTATGCACTCGGGCATCCCGAAACACTTCCAGTTGCTCCTGTTATTTTGAGAAATGAGTATAAATAGGATTCATAACTATCCAATCAGATAATGAACAGCTAATCTATTTTGTCAGCACTGCTTTAGGAATATTCAAGACCTTTACAACTTCATGCTCAGTGAAAAGAAGACGATCTCATTTAACGTTTAAAATACAGCACCTCTAATCATTTAGCTCTCCTCAGTCCTGTGCTAAAGCAACAGCTTGAATTATGTGCTCAAGTCCTACAGCAGAGTTAGCACTCATATTACTAAGCCATGCATGAGAAAGGCGAATGTGATATCTATATGTACCAGACTATGCACATGCAAACTAGGAATGGGTCAATGCATTGCAATCAAAACAAGGTTAGGGCAGCGAGAGAAAGTTATGAAAAAGCATATGGACTGATAACAACCAAGGTTTCTTCTAATGCTATAAGCAAAAGCAAGTTAAACCTGACCAACAATCACAAATCACTAAAAATGAATGGACAATGATAAGGGTCTTAAACACAAACATGTATAATGCATACTTAATTATGAATATCTTTTTAAGGTATGAAGAATGAGTAGAATTCAGTCTGCTTAAAGATTGGTGAGTAAGTTAGTTTTATGTGATTCTGATTCCACCATCATACGAAAGTTTTAATGCATTTGATACAATACAGAAATGGAATTCCAGATCACCTTTAAATCACAGAAATATGCCATTGACGTTTACACAAAAAGCTTCACTGATTACTAAATACCATGGATGTGTATCCCGCACCTTGTGATTAAATATACCTTAGTGTTCTGACAGCATGTCTCAACTTTGAATGTACTATATCTTCCTGATTCTCTATTCATTCCTATTCATTGTCATATCTTGACAAAACAAAGGGCAGCTAATTGAAACATCAGCAAGATTCAGTAGAATGCTGTGCATTACATGCCTGTGCCATATGTTTTATGACAACTTATGAAATATTATTTCAGTGATCAGAGAAACAAAATAATAGAATAGCTGCACAGCCAAGGAAGACGTAGAATTCGAATTAATTTAGCATCTACAGACTACAAATCGCTTTAACAAGTCAAAAGAATTAATATATTAATATATTGAAACATAGATTTGCAAAAGGTGATTAACATGTCAATTGCAGTGTTAAAAGATGAATACTTAATAATTTAAACATGAAAAAGCACAAACTACATCATCCACAAATTGAAACTTTGCAAAAGTACCTACCTTCAAAGTAGCGCTAAAAAATTCCACTTGCTAATTAGCCATGGCTGAGTTCGTTCCATTTCATAAGCTAAAATATAAAATAACTCACCAGCTTGAAACTATCAGTGTGTTTATTCTTTAATTTCATTTTGCTTTCCTACTATGTCTGAGTCTTTGTGGCCTATTATAGTTCTTCGCCATCTCTGATGATGAGCTCCATCTGTAGCAACAGCACACTGAGTCTTTTAGTATTCTAGGCAAACCATAACAGTTTTTAGCTGCTTTTGGTAACTGAAAACTTCATTCAAGTGCATCTGATAAAATACTAGTTAAGACAATAAATGAAGGCTTATACATCTCATTCATAAGATAAAAAAGGCAACTCTGATGCCAGAAAGCAGATGATTTGAAAGATACTGGAATCAGAAGCAGAGGAACAATTACCGCCAGCTGCCTTCATCACAGCTATCCCAATACAAGCTTAGCCACCCATGAGACTATTGCCCCATCTCCTGGCTACACGCACTACTGCACACATAGTACATTTTTCTGCATGCATATTCTGAAGACTTCTTACAGCTATATGGAGTTAGAGTCATACAGTATACAGTCCCTATCCCTGAGCCACAACATCTGGGATCAAATTTCGCCTCCGCCAGAAATGGGTCATCTGAATAGATTGATAAAAAATACCTACAAATTCATCAGCTGTGGCTCCCTTGCTATGCAGAACACAGCTGTGAATTATACGTATAAAAGAAAAGCCAAAGAACACAATTCAACAAACAATAAATTTAGGAGGGTGAGAAATTTGATCAGGTATGCACAAATATAAATTTTTAAGCTATGTACTGAATTTATTCATTTTCAATATTCAGCTTCCTGCCCTGAATGTTTCCTCTTCACTACCTACACCTCAATCATCCACTGATGTCCAAGGGCTCTTGATTTCATTCTTGAAGAGAGACTTTAACAGATCCTACCCACTAACACTCTCCTCTGGCTGACGAATCCTGTTTTCTGAAAATTTCTCCTTTAATTCCTTCAAACTCTTCAAAATTAAAAGATGTTGCAATGCACACCAGCAAGGGTCCTACTTACATACACCTCTTTTTGGGATGTGTGGACGTTTCCTTGTTCCACTTATACTGAGGTCTCCCTTCCCTAACTTTTTATGCAGTTCGCAAAATGGTTGTATCAGAGCTGCTCTTTGTTCTTACCTGGAACTTGAACAATTCATCAATTGCTTCCAATATCCATCCTCTCTCATCTATACATGGTCCATCTCTAACACTTCCTCTTCTGTCCTTCTAATATTTATTCACAAGTCCACCTATTCCCTCAGTTACCTTGTCTACACTCCCTCACACCTTGGTTCCTGTAAAACTCCAAACTACTCTCCCAATTTCTCTGTCTCCATCACATTTGTTCTGATTTTGCCCCACAGTCTTTCTGACATGCCTAAAAGATTTCCGCCTCCCCCATCATGTTTGATAAAGACCTCAACAAGTGTACAATCCATTTCCTGCAGTTCTAGCCTTACCCTCCCTCCCAGTTCTTTCTGACACACTCCATCACACAAGCCTCCACATCATCCCAAGAAGGGCAACAACAGCATGGGAGCACCACTTACTACCTGCAAGTTTCCCTCCCACCAAACACTATCATGACTTGGAACTACAATTGTTCTTCCTTCAGGCACTGAGTCAATGATTTGGAATGCCCTTCCTAACAGCATTGTTTCGTATAGCTGCATCACTCAGACTGCAGCACTTCAAGGTATTACGTGCTCAAGAGAAATATTGGATGAGCATCAAATGCGAGCCTTGCCAGCAATGCTCACGTCTCATGAAAGAATTGCTCTGAAGTCTAACCCCAAACACCCACATGAGAAACAATGATTCAGTCATACAGCATGGAAACAGACCCTTTGCTCCAACCAGTTCATGTCGAACACCATTCCAAACTAAACTAGTCCCACCTGCCAGCTCCTGGCCCATATCCCTCCAAACCTTCCCTAGTCATGAATCATGTAAAACTTCTCAGTCAACTTTTCTACACTGAACTGCTCATGCAAAGTGAAAGGAATATTAATTGCTTAATTGATTAGCTGCATAAAAACAGCCAAATGATGAACACACAAATGAAGAAAATCAAGCCACAAAAACTGACTCACATCAACTCGCCACACAGCCAAAGAGGTTAGCTATTATGTTTAGTTCTGGCTGCAATAAACTGATTCTACTACAGGATGTCCAATGACATGTGAATGAGATAAAGTTTCTTTAAGTTCAGAAAAATATGCTAAAAAATTGCACAGGTTATTTAGAGAAGTTAACAACAGGTGACTGCCATGGTCATCAGAATCTGACATCAAGGAACTTTAGCAAAACTGGAATCAGTAGGAATCAGGGGTAAACTCTGTTGGTTGGAGTCATACTCAACACATGGTAAATATTCAGCCTGGAGCCCAGTTACAAGTGGAGTTCCGCAGGGATCAGTTCTGGGTCCTCTGCTGTTTGTAATTTTTATTAATGACTTGGATGAGGGAGTCGAAGGGTGGGTCAGTAAATTTGCAGATGATACGAAGATTGGTGGAGTTGTGGACAGTGAGGAGGGCTGTTGTCGGCTGCAAAGGGACTTAGATATGATGCAGAGCTGGGCTGAGGAGTGGCAGATGGAGTTCAACCCTGCCAAGTGTGAGGTTGTCCATTTTGGAAGAACAAATAAGAATGCGGAATACAGGGTTAACGGTAGGGTTCTTAGTCAGGTGGAGGAACAGAGGGATCTTGGGGTCTATGTACATAGATCTTTGAAAGTTGCCACTCAGGTGGATAGAGCTTGTAAGAAGGCCTATGGTGTATTAGCGTTCATTAGCAGAGGGATTGAATTCAAGAGTCGTGAAGTGATGTTGCAGCTGTACAGGACTTTGGTTAGGCCACATTTGGAGTACTGTGTGCAGTTCTGGTCGCCTCACTTTAGGAAAGATGTGGAAGCTTTGGAGAGGGTGCAGAGAAGATTTACCAGGATGTTGCCTGGAATGGAGAATAGATCGTACGAGGATAGGTTGAGAGTTCTCGGCCTTTTCTCGTTGGAACGGCGAAGGATGAGGGGTGACTTGATAGAGGTTTATAAGATGATCAGAGGAATAGATAGAGTAGACAGTCAGAAACTTTTTCCCCGGGTACAACAGAGTGTTACAAGGGGACATAAATTTAAGGTGAAGGGTGGAAGGTATAGGGGAGATGTCAGGGGTGGGTTCTTTACCCAGAGAGTGGTGGGGGCATGGAATGCGCTGCCCGTGGGAGTGGTAGAGTCAGAATCATTGGCGACCTTTAAGCGGCAATTGGATAGGTACATGGATGGGTGCTTAATCTAGGATAGATGTTCGGCACAACATCGTGGGCCGAAGGGCCTGTTCTGTGCTGTATTGTTCTATGTTCTATATTCTACAAATGAGGTGGTAGTTGGATGCCAATCATCTCAGTTCAAAGACACCTCTGAAGGAGTTCCTCAGGATCCAAACATTTTTAGCTGCTTCAATTACCTTGCCTCCGTTGTAAAGTCAGAAATGGAAATGTTTGCTGATGACTACACAAAATTCAGCATCATTTGTAAGTCCTCAGATGCAGAAGCAGCTGTAACAAGACAAGGTCATAGTCCAGGATAAGGTTGACAAGTGGCAAGTAACATTCACACCACACAGGTACCAGCAATGGCCATCTCAAAAAAAAAGGATAATCCAACCACCTTCTCTGACATTCAATTACATGACCATAATTGAATCCTCCACTATCAACATCCTGCAAGTTATCATTGAACTGAATCAGCCACATAAATACTGAGAATACAGGGGAATTCAGAGCCTGGGAATTCCACAGCAAGTAACTCACTACCTGACTCGCAAGTGGCTGTCCACTATCCACAAGGCACATCGTCATACAGCACAGAAACAGATTCTTCGGCCCAACACATCCATGCCGACCAGGTTCCCTAAACTGAAATAGTTCCACTTGCCTGCATTTGGCCCAGATCTCTCGAAACCTTTCTTATTCCAGCCTGGACTGGCGGTCCTCCGGCTTGGTGTGAAGGTATGTCGATGGCCCTTCGATGGCCCATGGACATCTTATGGCCCAATGTGGCCTCAGCATGGACTTAGGGCTTAGCAGTGATTCTAGAGCGGTCTCCCAGCGTCGAGAGCTTAGTGGTGAAGCCTGGCATGGTCTGGACTCAAGGTCCAGCACAGACTGGAGGCTAGGTGCTAGCATAGGGGGGATTTTGGAGAAGATTTGTAGCACAGGTTGTGGATCAGGTTGTAAGTTTTCTAGCCGAGCTGGTGGATTTGAAGTTTTCAGGAGTTTTGTCACCATGCTGGGTAACATCATTAGTGAGCCTCCAATGAAGCACTGGTGTTCTGTTCCACACGCTATTTATCTGTCTTGATTTGTTATTGTGAATTATACCATTTCCAATTCTGTTTCTATGAGGTTGATAAATAAAGTCCAAATCTATATGTTTGGGTAATGGAGTTCCAGTTTGAATGTCAGGCTTCTAGGAATTCACGTGCTTCTCTTTGTTTAGCCTGTCCCAGGATAGATGTACTATCCCAGTCGAACTTGTCCCTCTTTCTGGTGTGTATGGATACTGTTGATAGTTGGTCATGTCTTTTGATGGTGGCTAGCTTCTTGCCCGTTTGTCCAATGTAACGTTTGTTGCAGGATATTTTGTATATGGCGTTCATTCTGCAGGTTGTTGGCACAGTATCCTTTAAATTCTCAGGAGCTGTCTCAGCGTGGTGGTAGGTTTATGGCCTACCATGGTGCCTAGGGGCCGGAGTAGTCAGGTTGTCATCTGTGAGTGGACTGGGTTGGAAGGACTGTTATTCTGAACTTTCTATTTCTCTATTTTCTAATTTATTTCTACAATCTATAATACTGGCATTTTATTTCTTTTCTAATTATTTTTCCTGACTGAAGTATCTGCACCTAAGTATCTTGTACCTAAGATGGCGGTGACTTGTAAACTTAGCACTGCACTCATTTGAGTATGTGACAATTGATTCAGTTCAATTCTATTATACCCAACCTACCTGTCAAAATGCCTTTGGAAATGTTAACACAGAAACATAGAAGGTAGCAGCAGGAGGATGCCATTCGACCCTTTGAGCCTGCTCTGCCATTCATCACAATCGTGGCTGATTGTCCAACTCAACAGCCTAATCCTGCTTTCTCCCCACAATCTTTGGTCCTATTTGCCCCAAGTGTTATACCTAGCTGCCCCTTGAATACATTCAATGTTTTGGCATCAAATGCTTCCTGTGATAATGAATTCCACAGGCTCACCACTCTTTGGGTGAAGAAATGTCTCCTCATCTCCATCCTAAATGGTCCACCCCAAATCCTCAGACTGTAACCCCTGGTTCTAGACACAGCCATCATCGGGAACATCCTCCCTGCATTTACCCCGTCTAGTACCATGAGGATTTTAAAAGTCTCTATGAGGCCCCCTTTCACTTGTCTGAACTCGAGCGAAAACAATCCTGACCTAGTCAATCTCTCCTCATACGTCAGTTCAGCCATTCCCGAAATCAGCCTGATAAACTTTCACTGCACTCCCTCAAGAGCAACAGCATCCTTCCTCAGTAAGAGACACCAAAACTGCACACAATATTCTCGGTGTGGCCTCACCAAGGCCCTGTGTAACAGCAACACCACATCCTTGCTCCTGTACTCAAAACCTCTCGCAATGAAGGCAACATGCTACTTACCTTTTTTTAACCACCTGCTGAACCTGCATACCTACCTTCAGCAATTGATGCACAAGGACATCAAGGTCCTGCTTCACACTCCCCTCTATTACAATGTTGTAATCCTACTCATCTCTATCACTTCCTCTGGTAGTTCATTCCATATATGCATCACCCTCTGTACAAAAAGTTGTCCCTCAGACCCCTTTTAAATCTTTCCCTCAGTCACCTTGAACTTATGCCCTCTAGTTTGGTACTTGTTCCATTTAGAGGAAAAACATCGTGGCTCTTCATCTTGTATATGCTCCTCATGATTTTATAAACCTTTATAACATCATCCCTCAGCCTCCTACACTCCAGGGAAAAACATTTCAGCCTATGCAGCCTCTCCTTAAAACTTAAAGCTTCCAGTCTTGGTATCGCCCTCAGAGTATCATTCTCCACGGGTCTGGATGAGTGCAGTTCCAACAACACAAGAAAATGTCAACTCATCCAAGACAGAACCTGTTTGACTGGCACCTTATCCATCCCTTGCAACATTATTTTTGCCATCAACACAATGACAGCACAGTATTCCAGCTATAAAATGCACTGTGGCAACTCACCAAGGCTTCTCTGACAGCATCTTCCAAATCAAAAACCCTTACCACAAAGGATAAGGGTAAACAAAAACAGCAATACCACCATCTACAAATTCCTTTTTGAACCAGTCACCATCCTAACTTGGAAATATGTTGTTGTTTCTTCAATGTCATGCAGGGAAAATACGCAAGCGTCCAACACAAAATGGACTGCATCAGCTCACAAAGGCTGTTATAGATGGACGATTAATACTGGCTTCGCCAAGGATGCACACACCCCATGAATGAATTTAAAAAGCTAATAAATCGAAATGACTTCATACAGTTTTCTATTTTATCTGATACTCTGCCACTTCAGTTGATTTCAGTTGCTATGTTCTAAGCTATAAAATGAAGCTTACAAAATTCCAAACAAAATTCTCACAGCGACATTTTAAAAATATATAGTGCCTTTGATTACCATTTTATCTGACATTACAACTTGACAAATAATTGTCAGTTTCATTATTTTGGAACTAGTCCCAGCGTCTAACGAGAGGAAGTCACTTAGAAAACTTAACTGATTTGTTTCTCAATTTCAGAGGTTTTCCCAACATAATCCTTTCTTTTGGAAGTTATCGCTTATACCTCACACCCCCCCACCCATCACCTCCCATTCCATCTGAGAAGTGAAAGTGAAAATATCAGGAATTCATCATCTGTGCACAAGTGACACACTGCCATCAGAAACAATCTTAAAAATTAGTTTTCTCTTTGCTCCACTGATGTGGTTGCCATGAATCGGATAACATTTGGATATGTTGCAGTGCAGATATACAGACTGCAATTCAAATGTGGGCATGTGAACTTGGTCACTAGTCTGGGGTTGCATGCACGAATGTTATACTCCTAACTTTCTTTTAAAGCAAGGCCTTGTTTTTATGTGCCCAATTCCACACCTTGAAGATGTCCAAATTGCATCATAACGAATAAAGTAATACAAAAACAGAAGTTGGTGGAAAAGCTCAGTGAGTCTAAGCATCTGTGAATAGAAATGAAAGTTCATGCTTCGAGTCTGGAGATGCTTCCTCAGAACACATGGTAGCTATGTTCCTAAAATGTTGGTTTATATGCAGAAGGTAGGGTGAGTAGAGGTGGGTAAGGAGTAAATGATAGGTAAGGATAGAGCCCAAAGAGAAGGAAGACCTTTTGGAGATACAAAGGAGTCAATAACGATCTGGCTGGTCGAGTGAATAGCTGTTAATGGAGACTGTTAGTGACTAACCATAGGTAGTGTGGAATGGCAGACAATGTGAAAACAAGGCCTGGTGTATGTTGTAGGGGATCAGGAAATGGAGCAAATTCAGGGCCTAAAATTATTGAACTCAGTACTAAGTCCGGAGGGCTGTAGGGTCCCCAAGTGGAAAATGAGGTGTTGTTCTTCCAGCTTGCACTAAGCTTCATTGGAACACTGTAGTAAACTGAGACAGAGGTGTTGGCCAGGGAATAGGGTGGCATGTTAAAGAGGCAGACAATTGAAAGCTCAGGGTCTTTTTTTTTTATGGACAGAATGTCCAAGCGGCCATGCAGTCTATGCTTTGTTTCCCCAATGTAGAGGAGACCACATTGTGAACAGCGAATGCAGTAGAATAGATGGTGTGAAGTGCAGGTAAAGTGTTGCCTCACCTGGCAGGTATGTTTGGGCCCTTGGATACTCAGGAGAGAGAAGTTAAATGGGCAGGTGTCACACCTTCGGTGGTTGCAAGGTAAGGTGCTGTGGGGGTGATGGTGGGATGGGGATGGGGATTCTTTTTGGGAGTGAAGGAAAAGTCGACCCAGACGTTCCAGAGAAAATGGCCCCTGCAGAAGGTGGACAAGAGAGGGGAGGAGAATATGTGCCTGGTGGTGGCATCTCGCTGGAGGTAGCAGAAATGGCAGCTGATGATCTTCTGGATGTGAATGCTGGTGAGATGGTAGGAAGGACAAGGGGAACCCTATTGCTGATGCAGGAGGGAACAGAGGGTATGAGGAGAGAAGTGCAGGAGACGAGTTGGACCTAGTTGAGGGCCCAGTTGACAACGGTGCTGGGGAATCCTTGGTTGACAAAGAAGGTGGACATTTTGGAGGCTCCCTTGTCAAAGTTGGCCTCATCGGAACATCTGCGATGAAGACAGAGGAACTGGGAGAATGGAATGGAGCCGTTACAGGAAACAAGATGCAAGATGTCTAGTCCAGATAGCTGTGGGAGTCCATGAATTTATAATGGATACTTTGAAGTACTTCTGGAGTAATAACTGCTTTAATACAGAGAACAAAGTAGGCAACATGTATTCAGCAAAGTCCCATAAAAAAATCAAGATAAATGAGTAAATCATTGTTTTCATCTGATTCAGTACATAGATGTTGGCCAGGTCACAAGAAGAACCCCATTTCACTTCCTTGAATACTATTCTTGCTTAATCAAACCACGGGCAACACAGTGGCTCAATAGGTAGCACTGCTGCTTCACAGCCCCAGGCAACTGAGTGTATGGAGTTTGCACATTCTCCCCGTGTCTGCGTGGGTTTCCTCCGATTTCCTCCCACAGTCTCAAGCTGTGCTGATTACATGGATTGGTCAAACAAAGGGTCTGTTTTTATGCTGTAGGGAATATAATCTAATCTAATCTAAATTGCCCACAGTGTCCAGGGACGTGCAGGCTAAGTGGATTTGGCATGGGAAATGCAGGGATAGGGAAAGGAAGTGCGTTTAGGTGGGATGCCCTTCGGAGGATCGCTGTGGGCTCGATGGGCTGGATCACCTGCTTTAACACTGTACGCATTCAATGATTCTATGAAACCAGAGAGAACAGGCGAACTGCTGGATTAACATCTCTTCAGAAAGACAACAGCTCTTTTGGCACTGCACTGAAGTGGTGTTTAAAACTACAACCTTCTGAATTGGAGAATGTTACCACTGAGATGATTCATACGATTCAAATGCCACAATTGTCTAACAAGTTCCGTTATTTCTGATGTATTTTTGTTCTCTTCTTTTCCTTTCACCTCAAAACCGACAGAACATTCTAATATCTAGATCCTACTTTTCTCCCTTTTGGTAAGTGACAGATTATTATTGTGATTGGAAACCAATGATTGTATCAAAATTTGAATATACATGTACCAACTAATTGTTAAAACACTTGCATAATCAAAGAAACAAAGCAAACTATTGACTGAAAATTGATTGGTAATGTTAATTAAGCCAGCTGCAAGAGCTTCATCACGGGTAATTCTAGACAGCTGCATATTTGGCGCTCCAGAAATATTCAAATCTGGTATAATATGCATGATCAATGCTTAAATTTACAAATCCAATGCATCAAGTTCAAGCACGAGTTTTAAATTTTGACCTTGCCTAACTATTTCCAAGCCGACTTCAACAATACAGTTTAATTTACCTCTTCCCTCCCAACATAACACTAGCTTTAAAGCCCCTTCAAGAAAGAGTTGGTAGCACAGTGGCAATGTATTACCACTGTAGTGATTTTCCATAGGTGTAAGCTAATGTAAGCACAGTGGCAATGTATTACCACTGTAGTGATTTTCCATAGGTGTAAGCTAATGTAAGCACAGTGGCAATGTATTACCACTGTAGTGATTTTCCATAGGTGTAAGCTAATGCTCTGAGACACAAGTTCAAATCACACCTGGCAGCTAGGAGAATTTGAATTCATTGATAAAATCTGGAATTTAACGCTAATCTCAGTGATAGCAATCAAAACAACTATAATCTAATGCTACAAAAAATTTGGTTCATTAATGGAGATGAAAACAGAAACGAGTGGAAAAACTCAGGAGGTCTGGCAGCATCCGTGGAGAAGAAGCAGAGTTAATGTTACGGGTCTAATAACTCTTTACCAGAACCCTACTGAAGCAGGGTCACCAGACCAGAATGGTAAACTCTGCCTTCTCTCCACAGAAACTGCCAGATTTGCTGAGTTTTTTAAGCAATTTCTGTTTTTTGTTTCTAAGTTACAGTATCCACAGTTCTTTGGGATTTTGTTTTCCATTAATGGAGATGTGGGTTCAAATGTCAGCACAGCAACTGATGGAATTTAAATTCCCTTTTAAAAATCTGAAACTAGTCTTAATATGTTAATGAAACATTATACATTGTCACTTAGGGAAGGAAATCTGCCATCCTTAACCAGACTGATCTAAACGTGACTGCAGTTCCACAGGAAAGTGTTTGACTTTTAACTGTCCTCTGAAAAGGCTGAACAAGTCACTTGCTTCAAGGGTAAGTATGGATGTGAAACAAAAGCTGTCCTTGCCAGTGATGCCTGTTTCCCATCCCATGAAAGAATAAGTTGATTTCGCTGAACTCACTCAGTAGGTGCACAGAATCTCAGTTGTTAAATGTAAAAGGAAAGGAAAAATCGGGTTTATGACGTGGTTTAACATATCGTCAGGAGTACAAAGAACTTGATATTAAATACATTTTTTGAAGCACAGTCGCTGTAATCAAGTAAAACCATAAATCACTCTCGTAAAAGTGTCCATAAAGCAAAAAAGTGGGTCGAAAAACCACAAACATGCACAGTCCTAACAGTAAAGAGAAACTTCCTTTAAAAAGGAAAGAGAAAAAGAAAAAGAGATGCATTTTCAAAACAAAGAATCCTAAACATAGTGTTCAATCGAAGATCACTACATCACCATGGTCCCAACCTCTTATGCCAAGACACTGGCAAAAATCCCACAGAACTTTGAACCCTCTCCTTACCCCACAGACAATTTCTATGCTTATAGAGAAAAACATTTTTAAAATACTTCCATACCTGAAACCCCAGCCATCAATAGCACTTCCAAATACCACATTTCCCTGATCGGGGGCAAAGTAAAGATGCGAATCATCTGTTTCTTCCAGGCCAGCACTCCAGTCATAGAAATGTTCACTGCTCTTCGTGTCTGAACTAGTTTTTTCTGTTACTCCCATCTCTGCTCTCTCTTCCAATACTTTTGAAGTAAACAGACTCCCAGTCACTGCATTTACCTGAAATGTTCACATATCAGACACTTAAATAAATCCAACGTCAAACTTACTACTTTCACACACTCAGAAAAACTTTGTCAAGAAACAACAATCCAAATTAAATAATGGATAACAATAGTTCATCTGCCACAGCAACTATGATCATTCTTGGGTTTTAGATATTATCATATTTCACAACATGTTCAATTATTCCTCCTCTTTGTTCTTGTTCCCAGGCACGGAATGGAAATGAGATTGGACATGGCTACATCAGCTCTGCCCTGCCACAAGACTGCCCTAGCATTTCCGACTCTCCCTTTGCCTTACAACATAGAGTGTCCGTCCTTGTGCCAAACAAGATAAGCTGTAAGCCTATGGCATCGAGGATGTTTACATGACTTTAATGCAATATTTATTAACTAATTAATAGTTTCCATCTTAATATACAGGAAAAACAACCAGAAAGTATCATTCTAAACATTCAAGGTGTTATCAATTACTAACAATCTGCAATGTCTTCTGTAAATAACAGGACTGATGGTTTAAATAGGTAAAAACAATGACTGCAGATGCTAGAAACCAGATTTTGGATTTGTGGTGCTGGAAGAGCACAGCAGTTCAGGCAGCATCCGAGGAGCAGCAAAATTGATGTTTCGGGCAAAAGCCCTTCATCAGGATTTTGCTGCTCCTTAGATGCTGCCTGAAACTGCTGTGCTCTTCCAGCACCACTAATCCAAAAAATTGATGGTTTAAATACATAAATAAACATGGCATTGTCATTCTTCCTACACTTCTCTTGCCCATACTGAAAATAGCTAGCTTCCTATTAAGCTAATATGGGCTTTCATCATTGAAAGCTGACCCAATTGCCAAGGGATACGTGTTTCACCCATGATCTGCTCAACAGCTAGCTCATTAAAGTACCGAACCTGCCAAATATTTCCATAAAAATCTAATTTAAAACAGAAACTTCCATATTTGCCCACCCATTTGAACATTTTACTTCCCAACTTTAATTTGCAGTCTTTCCTTTGCATTGCTATCCACTTTAGACTTCCATTTAAATTGGCTATGCTGTAAATCAAAAGATTTGAAACTGAACACTGTCCTCTCCACAGATGCAGCCAGATCTGCTGAGTCTTTCCAGCAATTTCTATTCCACAGTTTTATTTTAGAAACTCTACTTGAGAACTCCCACAACATTGCTCTTTTACACCTGCCAGCAGTAGAGTACTGAAGACACTGAAGTCTGAACATAAGGAAAAGAGAAAGGATGGGCCAACATGCCACTGACTGCCTCAACAGGGAGGTGGAACCAGACAGGGATCAATTAAAGCACAAAGCAATTGAGCCAGAAGCGTAGGCAATTTGGGTGTAAATAGTCGATGAAGTCAGCAGACAATACCATTACTCGAAGATAACTGATTTGAATGGCAATGTAAATACGAACAGCTCTTATTAGTAACTTTAGAAAAAGTTCTATTTTATTGATTTATGCAAGTCGCTGTTTTCTGATCGGTAGTTCTACGTTAGAGCAAGAATTCAATAATATACAACAACATATAACATACAAAATAAATAAAATTATAGGATCTGAGCCAGATACATCAAGATTAGGGACAAGGTGAGAACGTGTAACTGAAATGGGAAATGTGATTCTAAGATGACAGAAATACACCAACCTTACAAAGATAATAAAATGACTCAATTAAAGGCTCTGGATCTGAATGCATGCAGCATTCCTAACAAAGTAACTGATAATGCACAGGGAAGTAAATAAATACGATCAGACTCACGGTGGAGTCATGGTTTCAAGTTGACAATGATTGGGACCTGAAAATTGAGCAGTATATGACACTCAAGAAAAATAGGAAGCTATACAAAGGTGGAGGGGTATCATTGTTATTTCAAGATAGACAGTCATTGTTGAACACTGTCCCACAGATCAAGATATAGAATCAATCAGTTTGGGTGGAAATGAGGAATAGTAGGGAAAACAAGTCACTAATAGGAGTAATCTGACAGCATTCACTGTAGGACAAAGTGTACAAGAAAAATAATGGATGGTTTTGATAAAGATCATAATAATGGATGACTTTAATTTACATTTGAACAGGCAAAGTCATATTGCCAATATTAGCCTGAACGAAGAGTACTTTCATGACAGTGCTTTCGAGTACTGCATTTTGGAATAAAACAGAGAACAGGTTATATTTGAATCATAGAGTCAGAATGTATAGCATGGAAACAGACCCTTCGTTCCAACTCGTCCATGCAATTTCCCCTGGAGTCAGCTGTGGGGCTACCAAGTTTGCAATGTTAACCACAGCAGAGGCTTAAAGTCCAAACAGGCTATTGGATTAATTAGACACACATTGATATTATTGCCCAGAGGTATTTTTTAAAACTCTTTGAAGGGATGTCCAACATTTATTGCCCGTACTCAACCGGTACTGTGTCATGTGACAGAAGTAGTTAATGACTTCAGAACAAAGACACCCTGAAGTAGCAAGGATTGCAGATCTGCATCCCCTCAAGAGGGGTCTCTTGGTTCGAGATTGGTCAAAGGAATCGACAAATGCAGTCTATTCAAAAAGCAAGGTTCGTTACTGTATTGAATTAAGGTACCTTGACGCAATTCTATCCAGCAACACAGAGATTGAAGCTTCTGTGTTCCGTTATGAAGTTGTACAATTACATTTGAAAATTATGCATTATTTCTATGTTTTTTAAGAAATAGTACAGCCTTAATTACAAGAAAGACCAATCACATATAATAAGGTGACATGATTTACAGCAAGTTAATTTAATGATATTTTCTTTAATAAGGATATCTAATTTACATAAATTGTCACGCCATTTATTAGTTCAAGGTTAGTTCAAATGGTCAATTAATGTGTCAGTATTCATCTTATGAAAACTCTATTGTCCCCATATCTTTGAACTGCAAGTTAATTCTGCAAATCAGCAGTATGTTCAGCAGTATGGTTCACAGGCCATTTTGTAGTATTCTTTTAAATTGAGAAACCATTTTGTTGAAATAAAAACCTACATATTTTGTTGCCTAAATTCCAATTTTAGATCCCCAGGATCACATAGTGAGTTTTGAGAGGATTTGTAGCTCAGAATGAGGTTTTGGATGTAAATTTGTTCACTGAGATGTTTCGTCACCATACTAGGTAACATCATCAGTGAGCCTCCAGTGAAGCACTCATATCATGCCCTGCTTTCTATTTATGGGTTTTGGATTTCCTTGAGTGGGTGATGTCATTTCCAGTTCCTTTTCTCAGACAGTGGTAGATGGGGTCCAAATCGATGAGTTTGTTGATAGAGTTTACAGTAGGAATGCTATGCATCTAGGAATTCTCATGCTTGTCTCTGTTTGGCTTGTCCTAGTATGGATATGTTATCCCAGTCAAAGTGGTTTCCTTCCTCATTTGCATGTAAGGATACTAGTGAGAGTGGGTCATGTCGTTTTTGTGGCTAGTTGATATTCATGTATCCTGGTGGCTAGTTTTCTGCCTGTTTGTCCAATGTTGTGTTTGTTACAGCTCTTGCACAGCATTTTGTAATTGACGTTTGTTTTGCTTATTGTCTTTATGAGGTCTTTTAAGTTCATGAGCTGCTGTTTTAGTGTGTTGGTGGGTTTGTGGGCTACCATGATGCCAAGGGATCTGAGCAGTCTGGTAGTCATTTCCGAGATGTCTTTGATGTAAGGGAGAGTGGCTAGGGTTTCTGAGTGTGTTTTGTCTGTTTGTTTGGGTGTGTTGCTGAGAAACTGGCAGACTGAGTTCATTGGGTACCTGTTCTTTTTGAATACACAGTATTGGTGGTTTTCTTCTGTTCTTTGTAGTTCCTCTGTGCTGCAGTGTGGTGGCACATTGAAATGTTCCAATGCAGCTTCATTTGTGTGTGTTCGGATGATTGCTTTTGTTGTACAGTATTTTGTCCATATATGCTGTTTTCCCGTAGACGATGGTTTGGTGTTCCCCATTGACTGTCTGGTCTCTGTGACATCTAGGAATGGCAATTTGTTGCTTTTTCCCTCCTCAGTGAATTTTATGCCAGTGAGAATATTGTTGATGGTCTTAAAGGTTTCCTCTAATTTGTTCATTTAGTGATGACAAAGGTGTCATCCACATAGGAGACCCAAAGTTTGGATTGGATGGTTGGCGGAGCTGGCTGTTTGAGTCTTTGCATTACTGCTAAGAACCTGATATCGGAGATCCCATGGTTGTTCCATCGGTTTGTCTGCAGGGTTTGTTACTGAAAGTGAAGTGGGTGGTAAGGCATAGATCCACTAGCTTGATGTTGTCGTCTTTGCGGAGGAGATTGGTAATGTCTGGTGTGTGCGTCTTTGGCACTTCTCATGTTGTGTTTTCAGTGTTTCTTTGGCCAGGTTGAAGTTGATGGATGTAAACAGGGCTGTAACATCAAAGGAGACCATTATTTCATCCTGTTCTATCTGGTGTCTTTGATGGCGTTCAGGAATTCTAGGGTAGAGCGAATGGAGTGGTGCAAGTCTTCAAGTAAGTGTTTTAATTGCGACAAACAGGCAAAAAAAAACTAGCCACCTGGACACATGAACATCAACTAGCCACAAAACGACATGACCCACTATCACTAGTACCCTTACATATAGATGAGGAAGGACACCACTTTGATTGGGACAACACATCCATCCTAGGACAAGCCAAACAGAGACACACATGAGAATTCCTAGAAGCATGGCATTCTTACTGGAACTCTACCAACAAGCACATCGATTTGGACCCCATCTACCACTGTCTGAGAAAAGGAACCGGAAAGGACATCACCAACCCAAGGAAACGCAAAACATATAAATAGAAAGCAGGACATGATACAAGTGCTTCACTGGAGGCTCACTGATGATGTTACCTTGTTTGGTGACGAAACATCTGAAAACGAACCTTCCAGCACAGGGAGCAAACTTACATCCAACACAAATAATTGAATTTTACATCCAGTTTGAAACAGGAAAGATCGGAGGTAAGACTAGTATTTTTAACCTAAATAAGAGCAACTAAAGGGCAAGAAAGCTGAGCTGGTTGAAGTGAATTGGCATACCAGGCTCAGACTTAGATCAACAGAAACACAATTAAGTAGATATTTCAGAATAGTCAGGATAAGAGTAATCCCATTAGAAAGAGAAAACTCTAAAGGAAGGATCCACCATCTGTGGTTACCTGGAATTAGGAAAAGGATCTAACTTCAGTAAAAAGTCAAAATAACAACAAAGTTTGTGAAAACTATGGGACATGCTTAGGATATCAATGTTGTTATTCAAATGCAGTTCTTTAACATTAAAAAGAGTTACGGTAGACCATCCATAGCCAACCATAAATCCAGTCCAGAATAACTTTACATACAATTTATGATCAAAATGAAGAATGCAATGATGCTTTCCAAGAAGTAACTCAAATCAAATGAAGTCAATCTGTGGTCAAATGATACCAAGAACACACTACAGCTTTTATATTTTACACAGTACATTATAGCAATTTTATGGCTGTGTAAAACCATAGATTGTTAAAAGTGACTCAATGAATTAATGATTAATAGGGTTTCAAGAAAGGCTTTTCCCTGGATACTGGAGATATTGTAGACACACTTTTTGGCCAAATCAAGTTTGCTTAGCAGTAAGATTCACCAGTAGGGTGCCGAAATAGTTCCATAACCCCACAGGACACCAACACCAAATAATCAACTAACTTATCTTGTGTTGCACTGAAGTTCATATCCTACATGGATCTAAATGGTCAAGCAAATTCCACAATCCTAAATTTTATTGTCATCTGTAGGCCACCTGTCGAAATATTCTTTAATTCGCTTTTCACCACTTAAAATGAGCAGAGAAGCTAATACCTAATAAACAGGTGGTTTTTGTTTGCAATTCTGTGTTCAACCTAATTAGTGCACACTGCAGAATCATTTATTCCATACTGGTCCTTAGACAGTTGAGTCCAAGACTGAGTCCCAATTATGAGAAAAGATAAAAGTCTTGTGAAGATTAAAAGAGTTTGAAGTATAATCAAGTCATCAGTAAATTCACCTACAGCTTCCATTTATACCATTTCCCTAAAAAGTCTTCTTTCCTCTGTTCCATTCCTTTTTATACCCTCAGTCTTGTACTCCACATGTCTGCTTCTTTAAAAAATAATTCAGCACATTCTCCTTGATTTTTGTTTTCTTATACTCAGTGTTCATTTCGGCTTCAATTTTTACTTTACTTCTCTATTTCTCATTCATTTCTCCACCCCTTTTGTTTTCCCAATTTCTCCCTTTCAACTACAAATTTTGATTCAATCCATAAATACTACCAACTGACAGATGCTGTTTCCATTATTATTTCAGTAATTATTGAATTGTAATTGTGGCTCTGGTTCTTGTCCGTAAAATAATTCGCATACATTTGCTTTTTAAATATATTTTCATTCACATAAATTCACAAGGTCATAAATTATTACAGTTAAGGGAGATCATTCATCCCATATTAATTTATCCCTCTATAAACACCCAAAACCATACTCTCCCAACAAGGCATCCAAATGTTTCTCAAGTGAGTGCAAGGTTTTGTCTCTGCAGTTTTTCCAGGAAATCTGTTTCACATGTTGATCATTCTTTGTGTGAAAAATTTACTGTTCATGTCAGCAATGATATCATTTATCAGTTTGGACCTGTGCTCACTTATCTTACTATTCCAACTTAATTTAACACTATACAGTATCCCAGATGTATTCTTATCTTAAAAATTCTGCATATGTTGCACATATGCCAGTCCATGCATTTCCTTTACCAATACCATCAAAAATAAAGCCAGTTCAGTACTGTTTATAGGAGTGGGCGGTGTACAATTTGATGGTCATACTGTCTACAGATGAGATTCAAAGGTAATTCATTGGCTGTGAAATGCTATGGCACGTACTTAAATGAGAAAGTCACTGCACAAGCAAGAGTTTGAGACTGTTCTCAAAAGACACCCTTCCAATTGAAAAGTCCAAGTTCATCCAGATTTCATCACTCATTCCTTTGACATTCAGTCAGAGCTTTTGTGCTGCACTTTTTCTAATGATCAACAATTCTTGATCAGAATCAGTCACAATACGCATAGTACATTACTTCAAGTCATAGAATTTTAGAATTCCCCAGTGTTGTTCCCCACTCTACTGGCTTCATTCATTTCTGCTTTGCATGGCTTTTCCGTCATGGCCCAGACAAAGAAAATTCTGAGGTCTCTTTTGTCAATATGAACCTCATGTAATCTGTTTGAGTGTTTGTGAAATTCTTCAGCTGAGGAAGTCTGTTGCACCTTTACAGAGCATTGGTTAGGCCACGGGCTCCCACAAACAGTACTAAGCTGACTTTGTTTTTCATGGCATTGGTTAAGGAAATGCAGGGCCACACACATGCAACACACACAGATTTTTTAAAAATATAGAGTTTTAAATTAAGTTGGAATGGTTAGACAAGTTTACTGTTCTGGTCACTACACTTTTGGAAGGACATGATTGCACTGGAGAGGGTGCAGAAGAGATTCCAGAGGCTAGTAGAAATATGGAACATGCTGCCCGACAGGGTGGAGGAGACAAATACTTTTGCAACATTTAAGAAGCATTTGCATGAACACTTAAAATACCAGGGCAAGGTTGGCTAGACATTAAGTGCAAATCAATGGGATTAGCATAGTTTGATGCTTTTGGCCAGCATATACATTTTGGGCCAAAGGATGTATTTGTAGGCTGTACGACTATGACTCTAATTGCTAAGGGAAAAGCAATGAGTATTATCTTAGTTGGGTTGCAACTATCACTGAGAAACCCCACCTTCTTTTATAACAATGAGAGACCATCCATTCAATGTGGAGGATGTGGTGCTGTAGTGGTATTGTCACTGGCCCGATAATCTAGATATGAAACATAATCCTCTGTGTACATGGCTTTGAATTTCATGACTAAGATGGTGAGATTTGAATTCATTTCCAGATTTAGTAATTAAAAGCTAATCTAATGGTGACCAAGAAACCATTATCAGTGTCATCAAAATCCATCTCGTTTTTGTATTATTAAGTCCTATTGGGATGGAAAATCTGCTATCCTCAAAGTTGGTAATCTGATTTGTAGCTTGGGTGCTCATTGTTGTGGTTCTGTTTGCCGAGCTGGGAATTTGTGTTGCAGACGTTTCGTCCCCTGTCTAGGTGATATCCTCAGTGCTTGGGAGCCTCCTGTGAAGCGCTTCTGTGTTGTTTCCTCCTGCATTTATAGTGGTTTGTCTCTGCTGCTAGATATGTGGATGACACCTTTGTACAGAAATAGAAAACACACACCGGATCATCAACGCCACACTCACAGGAATCAGATTCACTAGAGAGGAAGAAAAGGACAACCAACTCCCATTCCTAGACGTGATGGTCCAGAGAACACCGAACGGAGAATTCACCACAAAGGTAAACAGGAAAGCCACACACACAGACCAAGTCCTGAACTACAAAAGCAACTACCCCAACACACACAAAAGAAGTTGCATCAAGACACTGTTCAAAAGGGCCACAACACACTGCAGTACACCAGAACTGCAAAAAGAGGAAGAACACCTCTACAATGTATTCACCAAAAACGAATACCCCCGCAATTTCATCAACAGATGCCTAAGGGAAAGACAACGGAATGAGGACATGCCACAACCCAAAGGACTAGCCACGTTAACATACATCAAGAACATTTCTGAACTGACAGCCAGACTAGTACGACTACTAGGACTCATAACAGCACACAAACCAGTCACTCTCAGACAACAACTCACCAGGACAAAGGACCTGATACCCAGCAGGAGCAAAACCAATGTAGTGTACAAAATCCCATGCAAGGACTGCACAAAACACTACATAGGACAAACAGGAAGACAGCTAACGGTCCATATCCATGAACACCAACTAGCCACGAAACGACACGACTAGCTATCCTTAGTAGCCACACACGCAGATGACAAGCAACATGAGTTCCACTGGGACAACACTACTATTAATAGGACAAGCCAAACAAAGAACAGCCAGGAAATTCCTAGAAGCATGGTACTCATCCACAGATTCTATCAACAAACACACTGACCTGGACCCTATATACTGGCCACTGCAGCGGACAGCTGGAACTGACAACCGGAAGCAGCAGAGACAAACCACTGTAAATGCCGGAGGAAACAACACAGAAGCGCTTCACAGGAGGCTCCCAAGCACTGAGGATGTCACCTAGACAGGGGACGAAACATCTGCAACACAAATTCCCAGTTCGGCGAACAGAATCTGCTATCCTCACCTAAGTTGGCCTATTTGTGACTCCAGATTTATAGTAATGTGGCTGACTCTTAAATGACATAGCAAGCCACAGTTGTATTAGACTGCTAAAGTCTGATAAAAACAGTGAAACCAGATAGACCACCTGACATCAACCAAGGCACCAAAAACAACACAGGTAGAGAGAGCTTGGTCACCCTGCAATGTCTCCTCACTAATATCTTGGATATTTTGCCAAAGTTACTCCAGTGAGCAGTCAAGTAACAGCCTGACACAATCATTCTCATAGAATTATCCATGATTCCACCATCAGGCAAAGGTTCCCATGCCTATCTTTGACGTAATACTACGAGACTTGAGGTGTTTAAAGTCAATGTTGAGGACTCATAGCGTCACTGTGCCAAAATGGACCTTGGCTAAGATGGATAAGTGGTTCTAGCTGAAGATTGCAAATGTTTCAGCCTTATCTTTTGCAGTGATGTGCTAGGCTCCCCATTACGGAGGTTGGAGATGTTTGTAGATTATCCTCCTCCAGCGAGTTGCTTAGTTGTCCACCACCATTTGTGACTGAATTCAACATGACTACAGAGCTTAGATTTGATCTGTTTGTTGCAGAGTTGCTTGGCTCTGTCCATCACTTGCTACTGAAGTTATTTGGCAAGACTCATTTTCTGGACTGCCTGGCACGCCCTTCTGCACTCACCATCGAGCCAGGGTTGATCTGCTGGATCGAAGCAATGCCAGGCTAAGATGGAAGTACAATTCAGCCGATGCCCATATTCAGTTGCCAGATCTGTTTTAATTCTGTCCCACTTAGCACAGCGATAGCACCACACAAAACAATGGGAGGTATTCTCAATGTGATGATAGGACTTCGTTTCCAAAATGTCTATATGGTGGTCACTTTTACTGATACGGACATGAACAGAGAGATACATCTGCAGCAGGCAGATCAGAGAGGAGGAGGAGGTCAACTATGTTTTTCCCTCACTATCTGCTGCAGATCTAGTCTATTAGTAATGGCCATTAGGATTCAAACTGTTCCTAATCAGTATGAATACCAAACCACTCTTGGTGGTGATCACTGAAGTCACAGAGTATATTCTGTACCCTTGGCATTTTCAATGTTTCCTCCAAATCCTGTTCAATATGTACTGAGAGCCATCTCTCGCTCCTCTCAGCTGATAATCAGCAAGTTTCCTTGACCATGTTTGACTTGACATCAGGAGACATCATGGTATTGGGAGATCAATGATGAGGATAATGTGCCCTCCTGAATGTATACCAGTATGGATTTAGCTAGCTGGATTTGTCCTACCGGTGGGGCAGGACATATCAGGGACGATGAAGGCAATGCAGGATGTATGTGTAAGGTATGATTCCAAGAGTATGACTATGTCAGGCTGTTGCTTGACTGCACTAGCCCCCACATGTTAGCAAGGAGGACTAATAGGCTGTGTTTGCCATAGCTGATGCCCTGTGATCCTTTTCCTCTTTTCTGGCAGTCAATACAAATGAATACTTGTTAGGCATTTCACAGGGCAATTAAGAGTCAACCACATTGCTGAGAGTCTGGTGTCACATGTCCTAGTTTCCTTTTTGATGGGTATTCAAGAACAAGATGGATATTTTCGACAATTGAAACTGACTTCAGAGCGTTTAGCTCCAGATTTTTATTGAATTCAATGTGCTGTGGTGGAATTCAAGAACGAGTCCCTAGTACATTAACTGGGTCCCTGGATTACTACTCCAGTGACAATACCACTAGGATATCACCAATTCTGTTGGCTTAGAACTACAAGAAAGATGAAGAACAAAGGTAAATATTATTGGAAGACCAGACACATGGTGCAAGCATAAATTCTCAACAAAATATTAGAAGTGATTTTTATTTTTACCTGTTCTAGAATCTTTTGTAAGTGAATATAAGCTTCAAATGGAGTCAATTTTAGTTCAATTATCAGTCGATCTATTTTGTTAATTACTAAAACTGGACGAATATTTTCCAACCAAGCCTGGCGTAACACTGCTTGCGTCTGAAAATAGAACAGCAACAATCCTGTTAATTTCCACTTGGGAGGAATTAATGCAATATGCATAGTACAGCTACTTAAAATGTTTTGCTGGTGCAGACTCATTACAGCAAAATTTGCTAAAATATTAATACTAATATTGCCTATGAAAAGTAAGAATGCATTTGGGTAAGTAAAATATTTCACACTAGTGCTGGGACAAAGCTGCTCCTTTAACAAGCTTATGCTGTCCTTGGCTTTTTTTTCCCCCCAGAGAGGTCATAAATGACACAGACTCGAAACGTCTGGGGCTGAAGGGTTTTAGGGCCAATTTGATAATAGCTAACAGATACTGTCTCAGGCAGAAGGCTTTCAAGTTTAAAAAAAAAACTTGTATAATGAAAGGGTAGTGGCCAGTTCTCCCAGCTTGATTTTTCTCTGGTTTGATTTGGTTTTCGGCAATAGTGTGGGAAAAACGCTGCTGGACCCAAAGATGCAGATCCAGGCTGGTACTCTCTCTCTCTGCCTTCTATCCTGTAAGAACCTATGTTTGATTTTACCTTTTATGCCAAGGGATGTTTATGGGGATTGTTGTAAGTATTTGGAACAGCATCACTAAGTTAGGATGATCTGTTGGGTTTTCGGAGAGTTAGGTTATTCGGTATTCTGTTTTCTGTTGTTTGTGTTTCATTCAATAATCTTGTAAATCCTGTTTTTACTAAGTGGTTTGACAGTGGCATTTCTCCTGGAATATCCAATTTCCACCTGCTTAAAACAATTAGCAGAGCTAGGGTCTGGGCTACCTTCTTGGAATATTTTGAAGGGGTCTAGACTGGTCCATGACAGTGTATTAAAAAATGCCTCTAACCAAATTTCACCTGCAATAAAGCCACTGACAGCTAAATACATATTTGTTGTAATTCTGAATTGTCAATAAACAAAGTTTCTTTGAACCTTTTGATTACCTGAGGACAAACACCTTCAACAACATCAACTACCACAACAGCACCATCACATACACGCACAGCAGTCGATACTTCAGAGGAAAAATCCACATGGCCAGGAGAATCTATCATGTTAATAAGGTATTCTTGATTATCTGTGAAAGAAGCAACATCTGGTGATCAAAAAAAAATCAACAAGTAACATTTAAAGGCTATTTTTACATATCAAATTTAAGGTACAACTCAGCACTAAAATAAACTTTCAGCTTTTGTGTTTTCAAGTTGCAGATTCTCAACTTTCACCTCAAATCCAGCTTAATATTATCCGTTATATCAGCAGAACAACTGACAAGATTTATATGATCATTCCTTCTTAGTGAATCGGAATCTTTTCTGAGAGTTTTGTTTCAGTCTTAACCACCCTAGGTTATCTTTGTGATGGATGCACTGACAAACAGATTAACTCGCCTGGAGTCTTTTTTTCTCAGCATGTTTTCCCAGGTTAAAAACAAATTTAAATTAACCCATTCAGAGATAATTATTACACACCTCTGCAGCAAGTGAGGTTTAACCCAGGCATCTTGGCTCAGAGGCAGGGACACTATCAATGATATTACCGCATAATGATTTGAACTTCAAGGATTAGTTCAAAAGAAAAACATCTGTATTTATAGTTAAGACGAGGACTTTAGATACAAACACTATTTCCATTGGAGCAGTAAACAGTATAATACCATAATACACAGGAGCAGAAGGCAACTTATCAAACCATCGATTCTGCTCCACCAATTCATTGCATCATGGCTCATCTTATAGTCCTCAACTCCATTTTCCCACCTCTTCCCCAAAACCCTTGATTCCCTTCATGATTAATAAGATGGCTATCTCAGCCTTGAATATACTCAAGGACCCAGCCTCTACTGCCCACAGATTCACAACCCTCTGATACAGATTCCTCACTTGCATCTTAAATGTGTAACCCCCTAGGCTAAGATTATGCCTTCTGGTCCTAGACTCTCGAAAAGGTGGAAATATCTTTCAATATCTACCGTGCATTTCTGTAATGTTTAGGTTTTTGAAATTGCTTACCCATAGTGAAATGCAATGAAATAGAACTGGATTTCATTGTGATTCCACGGAGCTGCTCATCTTCTCGGCTGTCCATGTACCGCAACTAAAAAAAAATTGGGAAAACACATGCTTAGTACAATCAATTCATTTTACAAAAAAATTTAATGTAACACTTATTATACTTAATAAAACATTTTAAAATAGCATTTCACTCTTATTGCATTTTTTCTGAATCCGTTGCATTAGCTTACAATACCAGACAAAGTCCATTTATTTTTATGCTTTGAGAGTGTCCACCACTCTCCAGATATCACATTTTAACTGGAACATAACAAGTTGCAACTAAAAAGAATTACAAAGAAGTACATTAAAAAAGGGAAATATAAAGAATCTCTTTTTATTTTTTTATGGCCATCAGATGAGTTAAGTATACTGGTAGAATAAGGAGGGAGAAGCAACTGAAAATTTAAGAAGAATGAGCATAAGAGTTAGCAAGTTTGCAGATGACACCAAAATTGGAGGTGTCGTGGACAGCGAAGAAGGTTACCTCAGATTACAACGGGATCTTGATCAGATGGGCCAATGGGCTGAGAAGTGGCAGATGGAGTTTAATTCAGATAAATGCAAGGTGCCACATACCATCCTGACTTGGAAGTATAATCCCTGTTCCTTCACTATCACAAGGCAAAATCCTCAAACTCCTTCCGTAACAGCATAACTTGTACCTGCATCGGGTAAACTGCTCACCATCACATTCTGAAGGGCAATTAGGGATGGACAATAAATGATCACCAGTGATCCCATGGGACAAGTGTCCCATGATAAAGCAGAAATATCAGAAAACAGTTATTTTAAATCTATTATTGACAAAGTAATTGTTCAGATGAAACCGCCTCTTGAAAATAATAGGCATAATTTGTCATAGCTTACCTTTCCTGCAAGTCGATTAGAAATGATCCCATTGCTAGCAATAAGGCTATCAGCTAATGTGGTTTTTCCTAAAGATATAAAACACAATTCATATTAGGTACAAAAAGTGAAGTTCATTTCAAACAGAAGTAAACCATTAAAAAATAATAAAAGAAAGCATGGACATTTCTAAATATATAAATTAATCACTTAAATAAATGACAAAGTTTGATTTTATAATGCCTTTAACGTGTCCAAGGCACCGCACAGGACCAAAGCAGGAGAGAAGAATGTTGCTTTTAGAGCATATACTAAACAGTTCAAGGTACTGTCAATGGTGGAGCAAAAGAATTTTGATGATACACAATAGATCAGAATCAGAAGGAAACCAAGTTCTCAGAAGGCTACAGGAGGTTACAGATCAGGACAAAGATGCCTTAGATAGGTTTAAATATGACAATGTTCGGCAACTGGTAGTTAATGTATATTAGCAAGTACAGGGGTTTGGGTGAACAGGAATTGGTGCAAGTTAAGATATGGGTAGCAGATTTCTGGTCATGCTTCAGTTTATGGAGGATGAAAGATGAGACATTGGCTTCGATAGCAATAGAATAGTTGGGTCAGAGGATGATAACTGTGTAGCAGAAGGTTTTGGCAGTAGAATGGCTTAATGCATGGGTCAAGAAAGATGATATTTTGAAGGTAGAATGCAGTGATTTTAAGAAATTCCATTCCAAGGGCATTGTGAAAAACCAATGGTTTTGATAATCAACTTGTGATCCTAACAGTGGCTCATGGTAGATATCATACTAATAATTTCCTGATTATTTTCTGTGGGGATGCAAGAGAGAAAGGCAACTTTACAAAAGAATACATAGTCCTTCTTATCATTTACCAACAATACAAAAATCAGGAAATAATTCAATTTCCACAACCAGAAAGCATTTGGTGTTGAATACAGGAAAAAGAAACAGCTAAGATAAAAGTCACCGACACTCTAGAACTATATTCAACACAAAAATCCGTATCCAATTCACCTATTATTATTAATAATACCCAACTCTAAAATAAAGAATATAACCTACACTGAACTTGGGCCTCCCAACCCAGAGGTAAAGACACTACCACTGTGTTACAAGAGCCCACAAGATCAGCTTTCCTGATATTTTCTAGTTTACTTGTTCAGAGATGTTATTACACACCTTCGGAGTAGGTAGGCCTTTTGGCTCAGAGACAGGGTCACTACGCTGCACCGCAGAAGCCTCTTAGCATTTTCTGCACTGGGTCACGATAATTTAATGACCTATATCATTACAGACCAATTAATGGCAGACAATAATTGTTTAAACACAGATGGGGACAATGTTAGTGTATAGGGTAGTGGGGGAATGAGAAGGGGATATGAACTATTGTGCAAAAGAAACAAATGCGAGGTGCAAAAACACTACTTTTTACACTGGTAGTTAGGATCTTGAATGTACAACTCGGAGGTGTGGTGGAGGCGGATTAAGTTAAGGCGTTCAAAAAGTCATTTGCATCACAGGTGGATAGAGTGTGTTGAAAAGGCATTTAGCATGCTTGCCTTCATTGCTCAGACCTTTGAGCCTAGGAGTAGGAATGTCATGTTAAGGTTGTACAGGACATTGGTGATGCCTCTTCTGGAACACTGCGTGCAGTTCTAGTCACCCTATTATAGGAAGGATATTATTAACCTAGAGAGGGTTCAGAAAAGATTTAACAGGATGTTGCTATGAATGGGAAGGTGGAGTTATAAAAATTGGCTAGACAGGCCAAGACTTTTTCATTGCAGCACAGGAGGTTGTTAAAGTACCTCTTTGGTACAGCTCAGGGAATCCCTGATGGACTTGACCCGTAAGCCTCTCTTGGTTCGTCCCAAGATCGTACTCTGTGGTAGTCAGGAATATAAAACTCTTACAGACAGTTTAGTTTAAATTATTACCTTTATTTACCAATGGCAATGTTCTACTATAACACAGATATCTACAAGCCAAGCTTGAGCTAAGGTTCTAAAACATTAGCGGAGTAGCAAGACCAGATCTGACACCTAAGAGCTCTCTCAGGCTACCCCACCACCCCCCCCCCCCCCCCCCCCACACCACCCTTGCAAAAAAACTGTCTTTATACAGAATTTGGTATTAAAATTACAAAAAAAAAGCCACATGTCCTTTTATCAGACAAGCAGCAATAGTTTGTAGAGGAAGAGAAAATAATTGCCACGTCTGAGTATGCTTGACCAATTAAGCTACATTCACAAGTGGAAAAGCTTGATCAAGCCAGACCAAATGGTCAATTGCTTTGGCTAGTACATCATAATGAGATACTAGTCTAAACTATGTGGAAAAGGTCATGAGGTAACCTCGCTCAGCTAACATGCCCAGTATCATTGTCCTACAAAATGGGTTTTTCTTTCTAAATTATCTTAGATTCCAAGAATGCAAATTAAATTCATAACATTCTAATCCTGGCTACATCCTTGTAAATATTTTCTGAACTCAATCGAGGTTGAACAGGACTAGACAGGGCAGATATAGGGAGGATGTTCCTGATAATGGCTGTCCAGAACCAAGGGTCACGGTCTGAGGATTTGGGGTGGACCATTTAGGATGGAGATGAGGAGACATTTCTTCACCCAAAGAGTGGTGAGCCTGTGGAATTCATTTCCACAGGATGTAGTTGCTGTCAAAACATTGAATGTATCCAAGACGTGGCTAGATATAGCACTTGGGGTAAGTGGGATCAAAGGCTATAGGGAGAAAGCAGGATTGGGCTATTGAGTTGGATGGTCAGCCATGATCATGACAAATGGCAGAGCAGCTCAAAGTGCTGAATGGCCTCCACCTGCTCCTATCTTCTATGTTTCTATATTCGAATCCATATGAATATTAACATCCCCAATAAAACTACTCTGCCTAAACTATATGTTTATTTAATCTCAGTTAAGGGGCTTACATCACACATGCTACCCTGGAGCCCTGCACAAAATTCCAACACAGTCTAAAATTTGATTTCTTAATTGTACCCATATTGTTACCATTGCTACTGAAATAATTCTAATTAGGTTACCTGGGGTGTCTGGAACACTTTTTTCCCCCACCTAAGGCATATGCCCGTCTGGGAGAAACGCTTAAGTACGATGGAGCAGCCTTGGGAAATGAAGGTTTACAGCGATAAGATGGGGTACTAGGTCTGGATGAGACGCTCTTCCGAGGGATAGTGCAGACTCGATGGACCAAATGGCCTTGTTCTGCACTGCAGGGATTCCATGATCCTAACTTATCCTTTAATGCTAACGTATATTTCATTTTTTTTCCCCCGATTTCTTAAACTGATTTAATTTTATATTTTCATAGAGATATACAGCACGGAAACGGACCCTTCCGTCCAACTCATCCATGCCAACTGGATATCCTAAATAAATCTAGTCCCATTTGCCAGCATTTTACCCATATGCCTCTAAACCTTTCCTATTCATTATAGTTTTTGTTTAAAAACAATAAATCATTGTGTTTTTTTTAGGAGTCTGTGCAATTTTTATAACATGGAGTAGAACGTCTCAAAAGCAAACTCTAGAGGTTCAAATCCACAATTCCTATCAAACTCATTGTGAAACAGCAATACAATCAATAACTTCAAAAACACTAATGAGTGAATATTGCACCACATATCAAAATGTACAAGCATATATAAAGCATAGCTTTAAGTGTTCCCAAGAAACGTCATGTCATTGCATCCGCTCAATGAGTTTGACAAACACCCAGTATTTTGACTAAATGTGCTTCAAAATAAGCAATGTTAACAGTTGCAGTATGCTACATTCATAAAACCAAACAAGTATGAAAAAATATTTTAAAACACTACTCATACGTGTAAGCAGAAGACAGAGACTCCCCCCATAGATTAGGCATTTGTAACAATTTTCTGCCAAAAGTACCAAATGGATGATCCATCTTGGCCTCACCCATAGGTCCACAGTGTCACAGACACCAGCTTTCAGCCAAATCAATTCACTCCACATAGCATCAAGAAACAGCTGGAGGCAGTAGATAGCACAAAGGCTGTGACCCTGACAACATTCCTCAATTCTCTACCTTTTCAAGGGTAAGTAGGGATAGGCAATAAATGCTGTCCCTTCCAGCAATACCAATATCTCCTGAATGAATAAAGAAAAGCAATGTGTGCTCCAAAACTTGACATGTCTCTAGACAATC
Organism: Hemiscyllium ocellatum; assembly: GCF_020745735.1. Classification (NCBI taxonomy): domain Eukaryota; kingdom Metazoa; phylum Chordata; class Chondrichthyes; order Orectolobiformes; family Hemiscylliidae; genus Hemiscyllium; species Hemiscyllium ocellatum. The sequence goes on along the minus strand of NC_083439.1, from coordinate 33,206,791 downwards.
CATTCCAGTACAGCTTCGACACTGACACCTTCCTGACAATGTGGAAGATTGCCCAGGTTTATCATATTCACAAAAAGCAGCACAAATCCAAACCAGACAATCAGCATCTATCAATCTACTCTCAATCATCAGTAATCAAAGATGTTACCAATAGGGCTATCAATCAGCCCTTGCTTAGCAGTAATCTGCTCATTCATGTTCAGTTTGAATTTTGCTGAGGTTATTCAACTTCTGAACAAATTACAACCTTACAGCAAACATGAACAGAAGAGCTGAATTCCAAAATGAGGTGAGAGTGACAGCTGTTGACACCAAGGCTGCTAAAATAAAACAAAAAAAATCTACAGATGCTGGAAATCTGAAACAAAAGAAAGTGCTGAGAAACTCACTAGGTCAGGCAGCATCGATAGAGAAAAATCAGAGTTCACATTTCAAGTCCAGTGACCTATCCTCAGAAAAAAAATTCAGCTCCAGGACATCTCAACAGTAGTTCCTCATGGTAGATATTTTTAATAAACCCGTTTGGATGTATTATGACAACACTGGAGCAGGTAGGACTTGAATCCAGATCTCCTGGCTCAGAGGTAAGGACACTAACACTGTACCACAAACACCTGAGTTCCTCAGAGTAGGTTTCTTTAAATTATTTTGATCAGAGATTAATCCGAATCTCTAGAGTAGCTGGGCGTTGAATATGGAGTAGGGAGACTACCACTTTTAAACAGCAACTAGGGATGAGCAATAAATGCTGACCCAGCCAAAGACACCCACAGCAAGTCATGTCATGGAATGAGGGCCTTCTCCTCACACAAATTCATATCTAAACAAATTTTGAAAGGGTAATAACGTAAAAACAAAACAAAGAGAACTGTTACCATGGTCCACATGAGCTACAATACAGATATTCCGGATGTTGGCAGTATTCTTTTGTAGATCGACAATATTTTCCAAATTAGTATGACCCATTGTGAATTTGATTCTGGAATAATATACAAAGAAAATGATAGTACAGTACCATTCCATTAGAACATTTAGCTTGGACAATTAATGTGTTATGTTTTACATTCAGAATGCCAAATATAGGTTCACCATCCTTTATCCAAAATTCGAAGTCTTTTCGTGAAGTCTTTTTTCTGCATTACAAGGTTGTTTGGCGTGCGAACAGCTGACCCAACTCAATATTCACTTGACCCACGCCACTCAAATGTGATGTGTCAGCGTGGCCCAACACTGGCAGGCATCAATTGTGTCTCAGCACTCGTACTAGTCACACGTGGGTCTGTTGTTCAGTAACTTTTTTTTATTTTACTGTGAAAATGTCATTTATTCCAAAATCGGAAAAGTTCTAAATTGCAATAAACAACTAGCCCCAAGGATTTTGGATAAAGGATTGTGGACCTGTACTATAAGTGAAGGTGATAATACAGCACTCCAGGTTGTCAAGTCCTTACTCTTAAGAATGCTTAAAACTCTTAAAGTGCTGAAAGATTAGAGGCTGCAGAAAACTAGCAAGTAGCAAATAAATGAAGTTGCCAGAATCAGTGAGGATGGGTTTGCAATTACAGGTGTAGATTAGCGAAATTAAGTAATACAATATCATACATATCAGAGGATATTTTTTGCAAATGTTCATAGAATGATAATGTATCTCACTCAGAAACTATTGTAAGTCTTTGGAATAACAGTGCATTGTCTTCAGTATTTTAAAGAGCAGATGAGTTATACACAGTTCATGCCTATCCTTCAATTACACACACTAAGTTGTCTATTGGTGACAACATTCATAATAAGAGAGAAAGTGAGGACTGTAAATACTTGAGATCAGAGGAGAAAAGTGTGGCACTGGAAAAGTACAGCAGGTCAGGCAGCATACAAGGAGGAGAATCAACATTTTGGGCATAGTCCCTTCATCAGGAATGCAGAAGGGACAGGGAAGGAGGCTGAGAGATAAGTAGGAGGGTGAGGGTTGGGGGAGGTAGCTGGGAAGGCAACAGATAGATGCAGGAGGGGGATGATAGTGATCAGTCGAAGGGGAGGGTAGAGTGGATAGGTGGGGAGGAAAATGGACAGTTCAAGAAGGCAGCGCCAAGTTGACATTGATGCCGTTGGAGGGACCCAAGGTGGAATATGAGGCACTCTTCCTCCAGTTGTCGGGTGGCTTGGATTTGGTGGTGAGCAAGGCCCAGTACTCCTGGTGGCAGCAGAGGTCAAGTTGGAAGGTGTTTCCAGGAAGGGAGGGAGATGTCAGAGTTGGTCCAACTTCCGCTCTGACCTCAAGTTCACCTGGATCAACTTGGACATCTCCCTCTCCTTCTTGGATCTCTTCATCTTATATCCGGTGACCGACTGAACACAGACATCAACTAAAAATCAACTGACTCCCACAGTTACTTGGTCTACACTTACTTTAACCCCCACCAGTAAAAACACTATCCTGTACTCTCAATTCCTCCACGTCTGCCATATCTGCTTCCAGGATGAGCAATTCCACTCTAGGACATCCCAAATGGTCTCCTACTTCAAAGACTGCAATTTCCCTTTCTAGCAATGATCAACCATGCCTTCCAGTGCATCTCCTCCACTTCCCACACTACCGTCTTTGAACCCCATCCCTCCAACCACAACAAGGATCAAACACCTTCTACCCTACTCGTCTCCATTATCCTATGCCATTTCTGCCACCTACAGTCAGGCCCCACCACCACAGATATATTTTCCTCCCCACCCCAATCTGCATTCCACAGAGACCATTCCCTCCACTACTCCCTTGTTAGGTGCACACCCCCTACGAACTTACCAGCCACTCACTGGACCTTCTCTTACTACCGCAAGAGGTGAAAACCTGCACCCATACCTCCATCCTCACCTCCATCCAAGACCCCAAAGGATTCAAGGTTTGTGCGAAGATTTGTAGCTCGGGTGCTCGTTGTTGTGGTTCTGTTCGCCGAGCTGGAAGTTCTTGTTGCAAACGTTTCGTCCCCTGGCTAGGCGACATCATCAGTGCTCTGGAGCCTCCTGCGAAGCGCTTCTTTGATGTTTCTTCCGGTATTTATGGTGGTCTGTCCTTGCCGCTTCCGGGTGTCAGTTTCAGCTGTCCGCTGTAGTGGTTGGTATATTGGGTCCAGGCCGATGCGTTTGTTGATGGAGTTTGTGGATGAATGCCATGCCTCTAGGAATTCCCTGGCTGTTCTCTGTCTGGCTTGCCTTATGACGGTAGTGTTTTCCCAGTCGAATTCATGTTGCAACATGAATTCGACATGGAAAACACTACCATCATAGGGCAAGCCAGACAGAGAACAGCCAGGGAATTCCTAGAGGCATGGCATTCATCCACAAACTCCATCAACAAACGCATCGGCCTGGACCCAATATACCAACCACTACAGCGGACAGCTGAAACTGACACCCGGAAGCGGCAAGGACAGACCACCATAAATACCGGAAGAAACATCAAAGAAGCGCTTCGCAGGAGGCTCCAGAGCACTGATGATGTCACCTAGCCGGGGGGCGAAACGTCTGCAACAAGAACTTCCAGCTCGGCGAACAGAACCACAATACCCCAAAGGATCTTTCCACATACAGCAGAGATTTCCTGCACATGTAAACACCTCATCCACTGTGTCACTGCTCTTAATATGGTCTCCTCTACACTGGGGATACCAACTCACAGACTGTTTTCAGGGAAGATCTCTGGGACACACACACAAAACAATCCCACCACCCTGTATCCTACCACTTCAGCTCCAGCTCCCGCTCCCACTCTGCCAAGGACATGCAAGCCCTGGGCCTCCTCCACCACAAAATCCTCGGGGGAGGAGTAAAGGGTCAGGGGAGGGGTAGAGGGAAGGGGCAAAGGGTCAGGAGAGGGGTGAAGAGTCAAGGGGGTAGAGGGAAGGGGCAAAGGGTCGGGGAGGGGGAGGGGTAAAGCGTCAGGGGTAGAGGGAAGGGGTAAAGCGTCAGGGGTAGAGGGAAGGGGTAAAGGGTCAGAGATAGAGGGAAGGGGTAAAGGGTCAGGGGAGGGGCAAAGGGTCAGGGTAGAGGGAAGGGGCAAAGTGTCAGGAAGGGGGAGGGGTAAGGCATCATGGGTTGAGGGAAGGGGTAAAGCATCAAGGGAGGGGGAGGGGGAGGGGGAGGGGGAGGGGGAGGGGTAAAGAGTCAGGGATAGAGGGAAGGGGTAAAGGGTCAGAGGAGGGGGAGGGGCAAAGGGTCAGGGATAGAGGGAAGGGGCAAAGGGTCAGGGGAGGGGGAGGATAAAGGGTCGGGGTAGAGGGAAGGGGTAGAGGGTCAGGGGAGGGGGAGGGTAGAGTGTAGAGGGTCGGGGTAGAGGGTCAGGGGAGGGGGAGTGTAGAGGGTCGGGGTAGAGGGTCAGGGGAGGGGGAGTGTAGAGGGTCGGGGTAGAGGGAAGGGGAGGGGGAGTGTAGAGGGTCGGGGTAGAGGGAAGGGGAGGGGGAGTGTAGAGGGTCGGGGTAGAGGGTCAGGGGAGGGGGAGTGTAGAGGGTCGGGGTAGAGGGAAGGGGAGGGGGAGTGTAGAGGGTCGGGGTAGAGGGAAGGGGAGGGGGAGTGTAGAGGGTCGGGGTAGAGGGAAGGGGCTGGGTCCAGGGGGAATTGGCAGAGGGCAGGGAGAGTGTGGAGTGGGGCAGGTGTTGAAGGAGATGGGGAGAGGAACGCTGATCGCCAGTACCTCCTCCCCGCCCCCGAGGCGGTGGCAGTGTTCCAGTGAAGGTGACAGAGGGCCGCACTCACCGGGGCAGGTCAGCCGACACGAGCAGCGGCGTGACGATGACAGTCAGGCTCCACGGCGCCTGCTCGGGCCTATGCCCTCTGACCTCTGACGTCGCTCCGGCGCCGCGCTGTTGCCGGGTGACGGTTGCCGGGTGACGGCGGCGTCCCTGGAGACGGCCCCGACACAATCGAGGCAGCGGCGCTGAGCGCAGACACTGGCCACTTCACAACCACTTCTCGCCTGCCATGCTGACAGCCATGACCTGCAGACAAATTATATTTATATAGATTTATTTATACATATATATATATACATATATATATGTGAGTGTGTGTGCAAAACACGACAGCTAAATACCAACGTCAATAATGACCCGAAAGTGCATCTGCGAGATTTGCAACTGTGGGTGAGTTGAAAACTCTGTCAAAAGCCAACAGGACTTTTCAAAGGGTTATCTTCTACCAGGAGCTTAAGACGCACTGCTCCATGCACAGGTTGTCATCACAGTGCCCAAGGAGTGCTGCGCTGTCAGGGGTGTTGTATTTCCCATCGGATCTTAAATCCTCCCAGAGGCAGGATCCCACTGCCGCTTGTTGGAGGAAAGCAGAGGGACTGAGTCTTTCCCTGGTGTCCCCTGCCTAAACCTTCACTTTCTCGGTCGACATCCCCAAAGCAGCTTGGCCGTTGTCTCACTGCTCCTTAACTCAGTGCAAGCTGACTGCCCCATTTCCAGCCGACAACAGCCCCTAACAATTCCAAAGTACTTCATTGGTTTGGGACACCTCATGGTCGAGAAAAGGTGTTTTACAAACGCACGTCTTTCTTTCGGAACTGAAGTTGAACCCATTGTCAGATGGTTTACTGCTTTCGGGTTGAACCACCTAATACCTTCGCCTAACATTCTATCCATGACTGTAAGCTCATGAATCCATTTCCTTTCTCCTCAAAACTGTTGCATTTAGGAGGCATCCTGCTTGAGGCACGTTCCAAGGAAAACAAGATAAAATTTGGATCTGTCCAATTCGTTGAAATTTATACTGGCTCTCCTATAATAATTTTAATAGTCGATAAAGTTTAGCTTGCAACCAAAATGGTTTTGCACCTTTAGTCCATTGAATTTATATCAAGCATGTTATGATCGAATTAAATAACGACTACAGTCATACAATGTTGAATAGTCCCAAAATATATTGCTAAATTGGCCCGCACTGTTCTGGGATATGCAGGTTAAGTGGATTAGCTATGGAGCTAAAAATTCCCTGTGGGGATACGAGGATCGAATGGAGCCGATGAGAGCGGTCTTCGAGGGACGTTGCAGACTCGATGGACCGAATGGCCTCCATCTGCTCTGTAGAGATTCGTTGATTCAATATGTGTCCCACACAAATTGAAATTCAGTGCGTGTACATATTGCAAAAATAATTAGTGGAATCGGCTGTGTTCAACCTAGTTAGCACAACAATCTGTGTCTACAAGTGAGAAGAAAATGTAGTGTGCTAGAGATGTATCACTGTTATTTTGACCAGACTGTTTTTGCTGCTTTTTGATTAACCATGGAGGTAGATGTCTGTCGATATTAGCATTGCATTTGCTCCCTGCTTTTACAAATTTAATTATTTTCTATTTAACCCTTTGCAACAATTGGTACTATTTCTCTTAGTGTATTGTCCTGCAATTAACTTAAAATTCTGTATCGTATTGAGTACAGGGCTCTGTTTTGTTATAAAAACATGCATTTCCTGTGACAGGACAAGATGAGCTGTTTACAAAAACGCATTGCAGAATGTATTGTCCTGCTAATCAGTGCATCTTTCGTCTTGAAGGCCACAAGTTCTGACATTTTAAAACCAACTAGTTCTGGTGTTCCAGAAGTCAATCAAAATTTTTGCTTTTCTGAAGACTGACAAGTGAATGTAAATTTCTGGCCCCTTTTCAAGGACTACACAAATAGCAATACATAATTTACAGATTATTCTGAAGCTGAAATAATTCTGACACTCAACTTTGATAAGTTGCTACATCAAAGGTTATTGCAGAAAATAAAAGTTCATGGTGTGGTAACATGTTAGGATGGACTAAAGATTGGCTGATTGGCAGAAAACAGAATATGCACCAATTAATCTATGTCTTGGAGTAGACTAGAGTAGCTTTTATTTGTCATTTCTACCTTATACAAATGATACAGTAAGAATGAGACAGCATTCCTCCAGGACCGAGGGTGCTACATGGACAGCATAAACTACACAGTTGTACATGACATAAACTGCATAAGAAGGGCAATAAACGCAGGTTACAGTGTAGTAGAAGAATGATAAATAATGGGCATTTTTCTAGCAGCAAATTGAAGTCGTGCAAAGAATTTCAGATGGGAAAGAGTCCGATTAAACTATGTCAAGGAGCCTGATGGCTTGGGGGAAGAAACTGTTGCACAATCTGATTGACATTTCAAGTGGACTCTCACAGGGGATTGTGCTTGGGTCTTAGCTTTGTACAATTTACATCAATGACTTAGCACAGTCTCAGACAGCACAAAGATGGGCAAGAAAGTTTGTTGTGAAAAGGTCAAGGAGTTTGGAAATAGATGTATTGGATGAGTGGGCAAAAAATCTGGCAGATGAAATGTGGGAAAATGTGAAGCTGTTTACTTGGACAGAGTATTACTTAACTGGAGAATGACTGCTGAAATCTGAGGTGCAGAGGGACTTAGATGTTCTAAAAGTCACTAAAAGTTAGCATGCAGATGCAGCACATAATCAAGAAATGATAATGACATGGTCTCCTTTATTTTAAGAGGAATTGAACAAAAAAAAGCATGTAATACTTCAGTTATATCAGGACATTGGTGAGAGCGCACCTCAAATATTACATGCGGTTTGTCTCATTGTTTAAGGAAGGATGTAATCATATTGGATGTGATTCAGATGGGGTTTATTAGTTCGAAACCTGGAATGAGCAGGTTTTCTCAAGAGGAAAGATTGAACAGAAATGATTTGTTTCCACCATGGTTTAGAAGTGTAAGGAGTGATTCAATTGAAGTACATAAGATCCGGAATTGTGTTGACAAAGTGGATGTGAGAAGGATGTTACCTCTTGTGGATCAGTCCAGGACTAGGAACATTATTTTGAAATTAGGGGTTGCCCTTTTAAACAGATATGAGGAGCTTTTCTTTCTCAGACGATTGTGCTTCTTTCGATCTCTCTGTCCCAGATCATGGTGGAAGCAAGATTATTGAATATTTGTAAAGTAAAGGTAGATAGAATTGTTGGGCAAAGGAATCAAAGTGTATTGGAGGTAGTTGGAAATGTGGAATTCAAAACACAAACAGATCAATCATGATCTTATAGAATGGTAGAATGTGGTCCAAGGGGCCAAAAGATCTACTTCTGCTCCTATTTGAAAAGTTGTATGTTTATATGAACTGATATAAATTCAAAATTGGACCAGCTCATGTAACTTATCAGTGACCAGCAGGCAATTGCACCCATCAACCTGCTGACTGTGATACTTAATGCCCTTTTTATTGATACTAGCATTTTCACATTAGCTTTGGCTATACTTTCTTATTTCCCTTCCTAAACTTCCCTGCATTTTGACTTCTCTTTTCACTTTAAATAAGAACTTCTATAAGGATAAGTGCATTATTGATTGTCAATAGATTAAAATACACTTCAGAAAAACTCAGGTTTATGAGACAGGCCTATAGCACAGCATGGGGTTTGGGAAGGGTGTTGGAGAGTGTGAAGAAGGAATTTCAGTTGTGGAATAACCTCATGTAGAGACCTTTCTGCCTCATGAGACAATAGTTTGTGCCTTGGTGGTTGACTATATATTAAGTAAAGTCTAGTCTGGCTGACAAAACGCCACACTAGCATTGCAGTTGTTGTGGTTTTGTTCGCCAAGCTGGGAATTTGTGTTGCAGACATTTCGTCCCCTGTCTAGGTGACATCCTCAGTGCTTGGGAGCCTCCTGTGAAGCACTTCTGTGTTGTTTCCTCTGGCATTTATAGTGGTTTGTCTCTGCCACTTCCGGTTGTCTGTTCCAGCTGTCCGCTGCAGTGGCTGGTACATTGGGTCCAGGTCGATGTGTTTGTTGATAGAATCTGTGGATAAGTGCCATGCCTCTAGGAATTCCCTGGCTGTTCTCTGTTTGGCTTGTCCTAAATAGTAGTGTTGTCCCAGTCGAACTCATGTGGCTTGTCATCTGCGTGTGTGGCTACTAAGGATAGCTGGTCATGCTGTTTCATGGCTAGTTGGTGTTCATGGATACGGATCGTTAGCTGTCTTCCTGTTTGTCCTATGTAGTGTTTTGTGCAGTCCTTGCATGGGATTTTTGTACACTACGTTGAAAACAACACAGAAGCGCTTCACAGGAGGCTCCCAAGCACTGAGGATGTCACCTAGACAGGGGATGAAATGTCTGCAATACAAATTCCCAGTTCAGCGACTAGAAGCACAACAACAAGCACCCGAGCTACAAATCTTCTCACAAACTTTGAGCATAGCAGTCTCTATGACATTTTTTGCAGATAAAGACTGTGGACTAAGGAGATGCAGGATTTTCTCATGTCTCTTTACTCTAGACCCTCTTCTTAGCTAGCTGAATTTCACTTTTGCTTTGCCTCTTTTAGGCAGGCAGTCTTCCAAGATCACAACATTGGCAATTGTCTTCTGTTTTCTGTGCCAAGGTCCATATTTAAGTATAGCAACTTGTGGCCAACGGTTGGTTCACCACTCTGAAGGTTTAGAGCCAATCTGCCACAGATTCTGTTGGCTTAGCAATGCTGTAATGAATGCACTCCAAGTTGATGACTTTATCCTGTCAAGAGATGTCAAGAATATGGCTAAGGCCGTAAAGCTATAATGTGTTCAACCTTTCCATCTGCTTGGCACGTGATGTTTTGGCTACACTATTGTAAGGGAGGAAACCAAGGACATAAGCTTCATAGAGCCATCAATTAATGAGAAATATATCTAAGAAGACCTGAAAAACTGAGTTAAATGAAACAGTCATTGGACTGAAAACTTTAATATTGTCTGTGTGCTTGCCTGCCTGTCTGTCTGTCTGTCTGTCTCTCTCTCTCTCTCTTTCTGTGTCTCTCTCTCTCCACTGATGCTGACAGACCTGCTGAGTTACCCCTGTCTTTGTTTCAGCACTTTGGTATTAATTGCTTTAAAGTAGTTCTGAATTAAAATTATTTATTTATATATTAAAGTCTGGTAGCCTTGTGCAGTTTTATTCACACAGCTGGAAAGGGAGTTATTATAAAAATAATCAATGTGTAGACCAAGGCCTATAATTAGACTATTTCAATGAACTGAAAATGATTTTTAAAACCCTGTACAGAACCACTTCTGAGTTTTTGAGCATTCAATAGTCAGTTTCATTGAAAATGTTAAAAGAAGTTTGAGGCTTTTAAAATACTGACTATTAGTGGCCCTGAACCAAAAATAAAGGTTATTTATAAAAACCCTCTCCTTGAAGGGTTGTAATCGGCACAATTAGTGGGACTTCAATATGATGTTTAATTCATTCTGGAACATGGTAGCTTTGTGTGTGAGGTGGACATCTAGCACAATGCTTTTTTTCAACCAGCACAAAGAATTTCAAAAATGTAATTAGTCCTTAAATATTTATTATAGTTTGATGCTAGTGTTTCTGATTAGAGTAAACTACGCTTAAAAGGAAATTCAAGCCAATAGGAGCACACAGCCTTTATTCTATTAACCCTAAGCAAGTCATTTAAAAGATTTCATGTAAATAATGACAAATGAAATAACTAGATCCTGTACAACAATTGTCTGTATTGTTTCCAATGATTAACAAATGACAAAAGTATGTATTTGGCAACAAGATGGAAGTATTGTTTGTTTTGTGTTGTTGAAACTGCGTTGTTAAGATGCAATATCATTACAGCCAGGGCAAGATGGTTCTAGCTACAATGCACTGAGTCACACTTGCCTACATTAGAGCTGATTTGTCAGCTCATGTACATAAATATACAAGAACATTGTCACGGGAAACCAACAAGTACACATAGATTATATAGTGTTAAGATTGCTGAGAATGAGTGCAAGAACATGTGAACTAGGAGCAGGAATAAGCAATTCAGCCACTCGAGCATGTTCCACTATTCAATACTAATCATGGCTGATCTCATCTCAACCTAAACTACACTTTCCTGCCCTTTCCCCTTAACCCTTTACTAATTAAAAATCAACTATCTCCTCTTTACATTTACTAAATTCCCTGGCATCTATCACACTTTGGGGGAGTGAATTCCACAGATTCACAACTCTTTGAGAGAAGTATTTTCCCTTCATCTCTGTTTTAAATCTGCAACCCACCTCTGTACCCTAAAAGTATGACCTCTCATTCTGGATTGCCCAGATGAAGAAACATCTTTTCTATTTCTACTTTGTCAATACCCTTTAACATCATATATGCCACGTATTTGATATATTATATATTGTGATATATAGTCATAGAGATGTACAGCATGTAAATAGATCCTCGGTCCAACTCGTCTACATTAACCAGATATCCCAATCTGACCTAGTCCTATGTGCCAGCATTTGGCCTGTATCCCTCTAAACCCTTCCTATACATATACCCATTCAGATGCCTTTTAAATATTGTAATTGTACCAGCCTCCACCACTTCCTCTGGCAAGTCATTCCACATGTGGATCACCCTCTGCATGAACAGGTTGCCCTTAGATCTTTTTAAAATCTTTTCCCTCTCACCTTAAACCTATGGCCTCTAATTTTGGACTCCCCCACCCTGGAAGACGACCTTGGCTATTCACCCTTTCCATGCCCCTCAAGATTTAATAAACCTCTATAAGGCCACCCCTCAGTCTCCGACGCTCCAGGGAAAATAGCCCCAGCTTATTCAGCCTCTCCCTACAGCTCAAACCCTCCAAACTCTGGCAACATCCTTGTAAATCTTTTCTGACCCTTTCAGGTTTAACAACATCTTTCCAATAGGAGGGACACTAGAATTGAACGCAATTTCCAAAAGTGACCTAACCACTGTCCTCTACAGCTGCAACATGACCGCCCAAGTCTTATACTCAATGCAATGACCAATAAAGGCAAGCATACCAAACAGCTTCTTCAGACCTGTCAATCTGTGGCTCTACTTGCAAAGAATTATGAACCTGCACTCCAGGGTCTCTTTGTTTGGCAAAACTCCCCAGGACGTTACCATTGAGTGTATAAGTCCTGTCCTGATTTGCTCTACCAAAATACAGCACGTCACATTTATCTAGGTTAAACTCTATCTGATTCTCCTCAGTCCATTGGCCCATCTGATCAAGATCCTGTTGTACACTGAGGTAACCTTCTTCACTGTCCACTACACCCTAATTTGTAAATTTCTTTTTGTCCTTCCTTTTAAGCTGTGTTCATGTGTAGAATCAAGCTCATTGCTATAATTTGTTTCAATAATATATATCTTTATGACAAACTAAAAGTATTGGTTGGTCTTTGTCTGGATAGTCATAATTATAGTTCATAGTATTTTCTTCCAAGTGGGTTTTGTAAGGAATGTAATGCTTATTTCTTTTTTCTAACTTATACCTCAAATTTTATACCAAACATGTTGTTGAAAATGGTGACTTTGTTCACTTCTTGCTGTACTCATGTATCCCTGTACTTGAGAACATATGACAATAAACCTGATGCTAATTCTAAACAAATTGTTGTCCCTTTTGCCAGTCATGGGATGCGGTAATGTTGATATCAGTCTTGACTTTGTGGTGGCCTTCTTACCTCTTAAAATAATGATGCATAATGAAGCCATGTGGCAATTTTATTCACAGAAAGGGTTAGAACTGATGGCCAGACCTTGGTTCTTCCAGAAGGCCTCACTATGAATATTGAGGGTAAGAAGAGCTTAACAACAAAGGACTGGACTGAAGGCCCAGAGAACTGAAGTCATCCTTCTAACCAGGTCACCTAGACCCATGGCCACACTGTACTGCTTCAGAGGTGTGGCAGACTCAAATCTTGCTCACCCACTTCTCTCAGTGCTGAAAATTCTGTGGGAATGGGAGGAGAGGACACGTCTGGGATCAAAAAGTTGGGAATTCACTGGACTAACAGATCCTAAATTAAAGTGAAAGCTCTAGAGGACAGTTGGGTGTGAGGAACTCAGGTAGAGCTTTAACAGCAGCATAGATTCTATACAAATTAGGTACATTTCTATATTGGGTACAATTCTCAAATCATAACTGAATACAGAAAATATATTATGGCCACAGATGAAAAAAAATATTTTTCAAGGTGATATTAATGATGTAACCTTGATGCCATAATAGATAAGCAATAAGGAAACATGCAAAATAAAAAAAAATGTTAATTTGAATGTAAAGTATTTCGAAGCATCCTGAATCTCTGAAGGTACTATATAAAACAAATTATTTATTATTTTAAACAGCTGAGAATAAAGGATTTTTTTGGGGAAGGAATATGAACAAAAGTAATAAGAGTCATTTATAGTTAACAACTCAAAATTTAAGTATTGTTGCAAATCTATACATTTTATTGAGGCTTTTCATTTTGCAGTAATCAGGACAATTTATAAGAAATAATATCTTTGCAAAATAATCTTAAATGTACAAAGAATTATGCTGACAACCCATCTTAGGATGGGCAGTTCACTGTCAATCATCATTAATTTATGCATTCTCTATGGCAACTCTGTCACCGAGCAAAGTCTACTTGCCAATCAATCAACTTTCTTCTCTCTCTAATAGTTGTAAATGTTGCTTTCTCTTTACCTTGTTATTTCTTGCAAATTGTCCTGATGAGTGCAAGATGAAGAACTTCAATAAATTTTGTCTTTTTTCTGCAATACTCAGACAAAATCAGAAATTGGCTATCCAAAAGATGACAGAGGATGGTGGTTGATAGGAAATGTTCATTCTGGAGTTCAGTTACTAGTGGTGTACCGCAAGAATCTGTTTTGGGTCCACTGCTGTTAGTCATTTTTATAAATGACCTGGATGAGGGTGTAGAAGGATGGGATAGTAAAATTACAGATGACACTAAGGTCAATAGAGTTGTGGATACTGCAAAAGGTTGGTTACAGAGGGACATGGATAAGCAGCATAGCTGGGCTGAGAAATGGAGTTTAATGTAGAAAAATGTGAGGTGATTCACTTTGGAAGGAGTAACAGGAATGCAGAGTACTGGGCTAATGGTAAGATTCTTGGTACTGTAGATGTGTAGAAAGATCTCAGTGTCCATGTACATAGATCCTGGAAAGTTGCCACCCAGATTGATAGGGTTGGTAAGACGGTATACGGTCTGTTAGCTTTTATTAGTAGAGGGATTGAGTTTCAGAACCATGCAGTCATGCTAGGCTGTACAAAACTATGGTGCGGCCGCACTTGACGTATTGTATACAGTTCAGGTCACTGCATTATAGGAAGAATGTGAAAGCTTTGGAAGGATTCAGAGGAGATTTAATAGGATGTTGCCTAGTATGGGAGGAAGGTCTTACGAGGAAAGGTTGATGGACTTGAGGATGTTTCCGTTAGAGACAGGAAAGTTAAGAGGTGACTTAGTTGAGACATACAAGATAATCAGAGGGTAAGCTAGGGTGGACAGTGAAAGCCTTTTTCCTTGGATATATCTTTAAATTGGGTGATAGATGTAAGAGGTAGTTTCTTTACTCAGAGAGTAGTAGGGGCGTGGAACATACTGCTTGCAACAATTGTAGACTTGCCAACTTTAAGGGCATTTAAATGGCCATTGAATAAACCTATGGATGAAAATGGAGTAGTGTAGGATAAATGAGCATCAGATTGGTTTCACAGGTCAACACAACATCGAGGGCCGAAGGGCGTCTAATGTGCAGTAATGATCTATGCTCTATGTTAAAATGATTGCAGTTTGACCAAATTTTATGAGGTTGAGGGGAACTAGTACTACAATGATTATATCTGTGAATCTCTCAATCTTTTGCTATCAGTAGCACATCAATAATTTTATCTTGACAGCTGTGTGATGTCTTGTTTCAGTAATTTAGCTATATTGGTGTGAGAATTAAACTGCTGTTGTATTTAAGATGCAGTGAAAGAAGAGGATCTATACTCCAACCCTGAATTAGTCTGCAGATGAAGTGAATTTATATTTTAGTTGGTGGAAGTTTTAAGGTTTGCGTTAACCATGGAGTTCTGGTTTGTGTACACTTATAGTTAAATTGAACATTAAATGTTAGGAGGCAGTAACTCTCGTGCCAGATTCAGATATCATCATAAAGCTCAGTGGAGATGCTTTGATGATTTATGAATGTAATATGAACCCTAAGATGGAATTACTACCTTTAATTCATTTCCTGGTATTTGGACCAGTGTAAGATATGCATAATTTACTCATTTGATTTTCCTCACATAATGTTTTAACAGTAAACAGATGTGATATTATTAAAATTTTTAACAACAGATAATGCTGCAAACAGACAGATTAGGCAGCTTTTCAGATTGGCCCAAAAAATTCTGCCCCAATAATGATTGAATTCAGGCACAGAACCCTGAAACATTTTAAGATTTGATATCACCATAATCCTAATGAATACGAATAAACTTTACTTGGCATTAAGCAATATGTAAAAATAAATACGTCCTGGTATCCTGTTTATTTAGTTCATGATAAAAGTAAAAGAACTTAAACTTGTGCTATTTAAATCAGTATCAAGGCAGCGTTCAGAGTTGGTATTAGCAAAAAGACCTAATCAATGTTCTTCTTGGAATAACCATCAATAAGGATTCCAATGTTTATTCAAATAGTTTAATACTGTTTAAGCAATAGTAGAAATAATGGAAATATAAAATCAAGCAGTGAATTTGGCGTCTCCAACTGTCTCTCAATGATCACTTGATAGACATCATTTCTGCAGGACCTATGATATTTTATTTCAAATCATCGAACTTGCAGTAAGATAATATTTGTTAGATCTGAGTCATATCACGAGAGTATTCAAGTATCATCTGGACAGGGCATAGAAAGAAATGTCAGGCTTGGGGGGATTACACACACAAAACAGAGCCCACCCAGATTTCCTTCCATTAAAATTATTGTTAAAAACTCAAAGCAGTCTTTGAAATAGTCATAAAACTCTTATCATTCAGTTTTCTTCATTATGTTTTGGCAAGGTGATCCTTTCTCAGCCAGGTAGCTGTAACAAAAATCTATTTTCATAACACTGAAATGTGACAGGCACTGTATACTATTACTTCAGTTTGAATTACAGCAGCACACTATTACTGAAATGACCTTACCACTCTAAGTATTTATTTTCACAATAGATTTCCCCATAAAGTTTAAAGAGATAGGAATTAGTTAAATTTTCATATGTTATGAGGTGAATCATTTTACCAAATGCGTTTATATCCCATTGTTTGTATGGACATTCATGAATGTCTCCATCTTCTATTTTCATGGATTGAAAATATCATCTCAACCCCTCAATATGCATTTCATATTTAAAACCTTATTAGAGAATATAGCCAAATATGTGATGCCACCTCAGTTACTGTCACACAGACTTTACAGTAGAAATTTACAAATGCTAATGCTTAGTAATCTGCCTTATTGAAAAGTAACTGATCCATTCAAATATAAATGGCACATTATAAACGTTGCAGAACGTAAGTCTGTTATTCAGATTGTCCAGATGATTTTGAGCAGACCCAAGCAATACATGGTACTACTTTAGTGCAGTACATTGGAAGTGGAAACATGGATGATATAGTATTTGGATGAGTAAAGTTGTCCAGTAACCAGAGTTGTGTTGAAATTGTTTTTAATTGCCATAATCTTATGAGTGGTGGAATGGACTTGAGAGAATGAGTGGTCTTTTCCTGATTATTCTTCTTTTTTTTTCATTAACCCATTTTCTAATCAACCTGTTCAGAGATGTTATTACACATCTCTGGAGCAGATGGGAATTGAACTCAAGCCTCCTGATCCAAAGGCAGGGACACTACTGCTGCACCATAAAACCATTGCTGACACTCATTTCTAAATCTACGTCACTATTTTATGCTTCAGGTAAATACATATTTTTATGATGTTTGTCCTTTGGCAGTCCAATGCCATTGTATAATCAATAAAAGGAGAAAGTGAGGACTGCAGGTGCTGGAGACCAGAGTCGAGAGGGTGGTGCTGGAAAAGCATAGCAGATCAGGCAGCATCCAAGAAGCTGTAGAATCAACATTTCAGGCATTAGCCAATCTCCAGCATCTGCAGTCCTAAGAGTGACTGATGATATTTCTTGCTATGGAGAGGTCTTGTGTATTTTTCTTTATAGTTCGGTTGCCATGGATTGTTACCTGGAAACTATGTAGTGTGGTTGAATTGTGGTATGGTTTCAGCATGGAAGAAGTCCATTCAACCTTTTGTATCTGTACTAGCTCTCTGCAAAAGCAAATCAATTAATCCACTTCATTGACGTAAACCCTGCAACCCTTCCCTACTGTGAATGGCTCCTATGCACTGAGAACAGCAGCAATTCAATGTTGCAGCTCTACACAACCTTCTTCAGAATAATCAGAAATGAATAATAAATGCTGGAATAGACAGCAACATCAAAATCCAATTGTGAACAAAATTTTAAAAATACACTCTGGTGTGCTGCCACTAATTTAATTATTAATTTTTAATAGAAATATTTAAGTAGGATGAATCATTCAGTATATAGCATATAAATTGTGAAGTTAATTTTCAATATTTAGTTGCATTCTTTCACAAGCTTGATACATTTTAAGAGTTATCAACAACTTAATATAAGTACACAAATATTTGTTCATGACTTATAGGATTGTCACTAAAGTTGATAAAATACCTTTCAAATTGATCAGCCGCACATTTCATGTAAAGTCAGTGTGAGCTTTGTTTTCCAAACTCAGGAATAAGCAAATATTTGCATAATTGCGAAATGCAAATCTGATCTGACAAATATGGTTACACAAAGAAAAATTAACAATCAAACATCAAAGTGCCAGCTGTCCTGTCTCAATTCCCACCTCCAATGTTAATCCTGTTACAAAACATCCATTTTTAATATCCCATTGATGGATTAATAACAAATTCGGAAGCCAGTCTTATAATTTGCATGTGCTTATTCAAAGTAGTAATTGGAAAGCTACTTGTTTTGCATCAGAGTTACAGAAACTGAGTTGTCCTCTGGGACTATGGTGACTTTACTTTTGCCTTCATAATCAAAACAGATGTAAACATTGTACAAAACAGTTTATAACCAGCATGCTGATTTCAATTACTAACCTATTTAATTAATATTCTTACATTACTTCCTTAATAATCAGGATATTAGATATATAACTTACCATCATGTTTATGATCAAAACTTAATGTTTTAGAACATTATATGTATGCAAAATTGAAATAGTTATCTTTACTTTTGTATAACTGCTTTGTAAAGTGTGGTCAGAAGGATATGAAGTAGCACAATTAATCAGTAAAAATAGGCTCAGTGAAACTAGAACAAAGCAACAATCAGGCTGGGAGATATTGTCAATTGGATCAGAAATCAAGGTGTTTCGTGGCAGTGTGATAAAAATAAAAATTGCTGGAAATACTCTGCAGTAGCAATTGGCAATTGAGGAGGTAGAAACACAACTAATAAGTGGAGTTCAATGGCCTCCCTGGTGTGACTTTAGTTGCATGGGAGTCTTTAACAGGACAGAAGGGTGTGGGTGAGGATCCTGTTACTTCCTTAGATTAGATGTGAGACAGGACCTGATTAGATGTGAGGCATGAGCTTTCCTGACCCACTACAATAAATGGGATATCATCCTGCGACCACTGGTATCCGATCAATGACAATGGTGGACTTGTCATACAGGAAGCCTGAAAAGCTGTAGGCACTGGAGGAATTCTTTCAGATGAAAATCAGTAAAGTAGCATTGAATGAAAATTCCAGTAGGTCGGATGAAATGACTACCTCTGTCTCAGAGCTCAATGCTGAGGCAACCATATCAAAAAAGGTGCTTGCAGTATTCCAAACAGTTTGATTTTGATAGACACCAGTTACTCTCAATTTGATAAAAAAAAAGTGTGATTGAATCATGAATCTTTTATGAAAGGACAGATTCTTTGAGATATTATGACATCTTTTGTTTGATGACCAAGCCCTCTGTCAGTCACCATATAGCTTGAAGAAAGCATAGAACTGAATGTAAGGGTGCTCAATTGGGATTACCGGGATGGTAGCAAACTGAAAATATGTCTGGCCATTAATGACTCCATTTTCATAATCTTTCAAAATCTTGAGATGGGGTGCTGGAGTGTTTGCCTAGGCTACTTGGAGCAATCACTTTGGCTCCTATGATGTACGTAACTCAACCTTGGGTATCCATTAACAGGAGCAATATTATATTCAACCATTTGTAACTCATGGCCCACTTAAACCCTACTCAAACATTATTTTCAAGCCAGGGCATCAACCTTGGTTCAATGAAAAATGCAGGAGGGTATATGTGGAGCAGTACCTGGCATACATAAAAATGAGGAGTCAACACGATGAAGCCACCAAACAGGAATCGTTGCATGTCAAACAGTAGAAGCAGCGAGTGATAGAAAGTACAAAGTGATCCATATCACTGGATCAGATCTAGCTCTGCAGTCCAGTCATATCCATTTGTGAGTAGTAGTGGACAGCGAAACAATTAATGGGAAGCAGAGGTTTCACAACTATCCCAGTCCTCAGTGATGGGGGTAACCAGCGTATTAGGACAAAAAGCCTTAGTGAAGCATTTGCACCCACTTTCAGCCTAAAGGGTTGAAAGAATAATCCATCTCAAGCTTTGCCTGAGGTCCTCAATGTCACAGATGACAGACAGCCTTCAACCAATTTGATTCATTCCACATAATGGTAAATAAATGGCTGAATTCAATCATTACAGCAAAAGCTGTGGACCCTGACATCATTTCCAGTAATAGTACTGAAGGATGCTGTAGAACTAACTGCAGCTCAAGTCAGACTGTCCAGCCTGACATCTAGGAGGCTGGAAGAACACTTCAAAATGGACATTCTTTGAAGAGTCTTCGCAGTGATACAAACTCTTCAAGTCTCGCCAAAGGATGCCCAGTCTGACATCTAGCTTACAATGTGAAAAACTGCCTGTGTATTTTCTGTCCACATAAAGCAAGAGAAATCCAACACAGTCAGTTACTGCCACAATAATCCACCTTCGATTATCAGCAAAGTGTTTGGAGGAGCTGTCACACTGACCATCAAGACGCACTTGCTCAGAAATAAATAATCTGCTCATTGATACTCAGTTTGAGCTTGAAATTCAGCTCCTGAATTTATTACAGGCTTTGTCCTAACAAAGAAAAAATATTTGAACTCCGGAGGCAAGTGACTACCCTCGACATCAAAGCAGACCATGAGTATTTTGGACATGAAGGAACACAGCAAGAATGGAGTCAAAGGAATTCAGAGGGAAATCTTTGCTGGTTGGCATCATACTCGAAGCATAGGGAAATGGTTGTGGTTGTCAGAGAACAAACATCTCTATTCCAGGATATCATTGGAAGAGTTCCTCAGAGTAGTGTCTTAGGCCTAAAAATCTTCAGCTTGTTTTATCAATGACCTTCCCTCTAACACAAGATGAGAAGAGGGAGTGTTCCCTGATGATTGCTCTATTCAATACTGTTCACAAATCATCTAATACTGAAGCACTCTATGTTCATATATTGCAAGAACTTGACAAAAATCATTCAGTTTCGACTGAAAAGTAACATTTGCTTATTGACATTTATAGCATAGAAGGAGGTCATTCAGCCCATTGTGTCCTTGTTGATCAACAAAAGTCTGACCATACTACACTAATTCCATTTTCCTGAAGTCTATGGTAATATCAGTGAATGTCTAAGACTGTTTAAATGTTACAAGAGTTTTTGATTCAATTACCCTTCCAAGCAGTGAATTCCAGACTCCCAACCCTTCTGGGTGAAAATAATCTCCTCAGCTCTCCTTTTAGCTTCTAACTCTTATCCTAAACTCATACCTCACTTATTGACCCCTTTACAAATAGAAAGAGTGCTGTTCTATCCATTTGATCAATGCTCCTCATAATGTTCCACACCTCTGCCAGGTCCCCTCCCAACCTTCGTTCTCCCAAGACAATAACCCCGTCTTCATATCTCAGGCCCACCAGCCCAAGCTACATCCTGGTAAAGTGTCTCTGTGCCCTCTTTGGTATAATCACATTCTTCATGTAACTGTGTTCCTAATTAACCTGTTCAGAGATAGAACAAAGAACAAATAAAATTACAGCACAGGAACAGGTCCTTCGCACCTCCAAGCCTGCTTCAATCCAGATCCTCTATCTAAACTTGTCGCCTATTTTCTAAGAGTCTGTATCTCTTTGATCCCTGCCCATTCACTTTCTGTCTAGATACATCTTAAATGACACTATCGTGTCTGCCTCCACTTGCAATGCATTCCAGGCACCCACCACCTTCTGCATGAAGAACTTTCCATGCATATCTTTCCCCTAAATCTTTCCCTTCTCACTTTGAACTCATGATCCCTAGTAATTGAGTCCCCAAACTCTGGGAAAAATCTTCTTGCTATCCACCCTGTCCATACCTCTCATGATTTTGTAGACCTCAATCAGGTCCCCGCTCAATCTTCATCTTTCTAATGAAAATAATCCTATTCCAGATATTATAACACACCTCTGGAGCAAGGGACATGATGGCCTAGTGGTATTATTACTCGACTATTAGACCAGAATAATGTTCTGGGGACCTGGGTTCAAATCCCACCAAGGCAGATGGTGGAATTTGAATTCAATAAGTAAAAGTCTGGAATTAAGAGTCAACTGCAATTGTTGGAAAAACCCATCTGGTTCACTCATGTCCTTTAAGGAAGGAAACTGTCATCCTTACCTGTTCTGGCCTACATGTGACTCCAGAGCCACAGCAATGTGGTTGACTCTCACCTGCAGTCTGTATCGGCTGAGCAAGCCACTCAGTTGTATCAATCGCTGGAAAGTCACAACAAAGAAATGAAACCAGACGGACTACTTGGCATCGACCTTGAAACCAGAAAAGACAACGGTAAAAACACAAACAGCCCTCCTCTCAACCATGTGAAGATCTCCTTGGGCGGCACGGTGGCACAGTGGTGGGCGGCACGGTGGCACAGTTTGGGCGGCACGGTGGCACAGTGGTTAGCACTGCTGCCTCACAGTGCCTGAGGTCCGGGTTCAATTCCCGACTCAGGCGACAGACTGTGTGGAGTTTGCACGTTCTCCCCGTGTCTGCGTGGGTTTCCTCCGGGTGCTCCGGTTTCCTCCCACAGTCCAAAGATGTGCGGGTCAGGTGAATTGGCCATGCTAAATTGCCCGTAGTGTTAGGTAAGGGGTAAATGTAGGGGTATGGGTGGGTTTCGCTTCGGCGGGTCGGTGTGGACTTGTTGGGCCGAAGGGCCTGTTTCCACACTGTAAGTCTAATCTAAAAAAAACATCTGGGGGCT
Source organism: Hemiscyllium ocellatum (assembly GCF_020745735.1). NCBI lineage: Eukaryota > Metazoa > Chordata > Chondrichthyes > Orectolobiformes > Hemiscylliidae > Hemiscyllium > Hemiscyllium ocellatum. Next base: position 33,184,550 of record NC_083439.1, on the reverse strand, counting down.
AGTGCCGAAATTGGGAGAGCTCTCTTACAGACTAGTCAAACAGCAGCCTGATATAGTAATTCTTACAGAATCATACAGATAACACCATTATCATCCATGGATATGGCCTGTCCCACAGGCAGGACAGACCCAGCAGACGTGGTGGCACAGTGATATACAGTTGGGAGGGAGTTGCCCTCAGAGTCCTTGACATCGACTCCAGACCCCATGAAGTCTCATGGCCTCAGCTTAAACATGGGCAAGGAAACCTCTTACTGATTACCACGTACTTGGCTGATGTTAAACAACACTTGGAGGAAGCACTGAGGGTGGCAAGAATGTAAAATGTACTCTAGGTGGGGTATTTCAATGTCCACCCCAAGAGTGGCTCAGCAGCAGCATTACTGATCGAGCTGGGTGGGGTCCTAAAGGACATAATTGCTGGACTGGGTCTACAGCAGGTGGTGAAGGAACCAACAAGAGGAAAAAGATACTTGACCTCATCCTTACTAATCTTTCAGCTACGGAAGCATCTGTCCATGACAGTATAGGTAAAAGTGATCACCGCACTGTCCTTGAGACAAGGTCCCACCTCCACATTGAGAGTACCCTCCATCGTGTTGTGTGGCACTATCACCATGTTAAATGGGACAGACTTCAATCCAATCTAGCAGCTCAAGACTGGGCATCCATGAGGCACTGTGGGCCATCAACAGCAGCAGAATTGTACTCCAGTACAATCTACAACCTCATGGCTTGGCATATCCCCCCATCAACCATTACCATCAAGCGAGGGGATCAACCTTGGTTCAATGGAGAGTGCAGGAGGGCATGCAGCATCAGGCATATCTAAAAATGAGCTGACAGCCTGGTGAAGCTACCAAACAGAACTACTTGCATGTCACACATCATAAGAGGCAAGTGATAGAGCTAAGCGATTCCACAACCAATGCATCACGTCTAAGCTCTGCAGTCCTTCCACATCCAGTCATGAATGTTGGTGGACAATTCACCAATTCTCTGGAGGAGGAGCCTCCACAAATATCCCCAACCTCAATGATGGAGGAGCCCAGCATATCAGTGCAAAAGATAAAGCTGATGCATTCACAACAATCTTTAGTCAACAAAGCTGAGTGGATGATCCATCTGGGGCTTCTCCAGTGATCCCCAGCATCAAAGATATCTGTCTCCAGCCAATTTGATTCACTCCATGTGATAACAAGAAACGGCTCGAGGAACTGAATACTACAAAGGTAACGGGCCCTGATAACATTCCAGCAATAATACTAAAGATATGTGCTCCAGAACTTGCCTTTCCCCTAGCCAAGCTCTTCCAGTATAGTTATAACACTGGCATCTACCCAACAATGTGGAAAACTGCCCAGGTATGTCCTGTATACAAAAAGCAGGACAAATCCAACCTGGCCAATTATCACCCAATCAGTCTACTCTCCAACATCGGTAACGTGATAGAAGTGGTCATCAACAGTGCCTCCAAGTAGCACCTGGTCAGCAACAACCTGCTTAGTGATGCCAGTTTGGGTTTTGCTAGGGTCACTCAGCTCCTGATCTCATTACAACATGGACAAAAAGGCTGAATTCCACAGGTGAGGTGAGAGTGACAGCCTTTGATATCAAGGCCGTACTTGACTGAGTATGGCATCAAGGAGCCCTGACAAAACTAGAATCAATGGGTATCAGGGGGCAAACATCTGTGTCATATCAAACACAAAGAAAGATGGTTGTGGTTGTGAAGACTCAGTCATCTCAGCTCCAGGACATCTCTACAGGAATCCCTTAGGGTGTCCTAGGCCCATCAATCTTCAGCTGCTTCATCAATGACCTTCTCTCTGTCATAAGATCAGAAGTGGGAATATTCGCCGATGATTGCACAGTGTTCAGCATGATTAGCAACTCCTCAGATACTGAAGCAGTCTGTGCTCAAATGCAACAAGATCTGGACAATATCCAGGCTTGGGCCAACAAGTGGCAAGTAACATTTATGCCACATAACTGCCAGACAATGGCCATCACCAATAGAAGACATTCTAACCACTGCCCTTTGCCATTCAATGGTATTACCATCACTGAATTTCCCCACTGTCAACATCCTTGGGGTTACTATTGACCAGAAACTCTGGACTCACCACATAAACACAGTGCCTACAAGAAGAGGTCAGAGACTAGGGATACTGCAACGAGTAAATCACCTCCTGACACCCCAAATTCTATCCACCATCTACAAGGCACAAGTCAGGAGTGTGATGGAATATTTCCTACTTGCCTGGGTGGGTGCAGCTCCAACAACACTCAAGAAGCTTGACACCATCCAGGACAAAGCAACCCACTTGAGTGGCACTACATCTACAAACATTCAATCCCTCCACCACCAACGCTCAGTAGCAGCAGTGTGTAATGTCTACAAGGTGCACTGTAGAAATTCACCAAAGATCCTTAGACAGCACCTTCCAAATCCATGACCACTTCTATCTAGGAGGACAAGAGCAGCAGGTACTTGAGAACACCACAAGTTGAGAACCTGCAAGTTCTCCTCCAAGTCACTCACCACCCTGACTTGGAAATGTATTTTAGTTCCTTCACAGCTGTTGGGTCAAAATCCTGGAATTCCCTCCCTACAGTCATTGTGGGTTAACCCACACAAAGTAGACTGCAGTGTTTCAAGAAAGCAGCTCACCACCACCTTCTCAGGGGCAAATAGGGATGGGCTATCAATGCTGGCCAGCCAGTGAGGTCCAAGTCCCACAAATGAATTTTAAAAAACTTGAACAAGGGTGTCTTGGTTCAGGAGTAGGAACACTACCACTGCATCACAAGAGAACCCCACATCCTTCATAGAATGTGGTAACCAGAACTACATGCAGCTGTGTCCTACCTCACATTTTATAAAGTTCCAGCATAACCTCCCTGCTCTTGTATGCTATGCCTTTACAAATAAAAACATGTATCCCATATTTCTTCTTAACCAGCTTATCTACCTACCCTGTTACCTTCAGGGATTTGTGAAACGCATACCAAAAATGCTTCTGATCTTCAGTACTCCATTTACAGTGTAATCCCTTGCCTTGTCTCCTCAAGTGCATTATCTTGCCCATTTCTGATTGAATTCCATTTGTCACTGCTCTGCCTACCTGATCACTCCATCGATATCTTGCAGTTTATGTCAATTGTCCTAATTTCCACTCAACCAATCTTTGTGTCAGCCACAAACTTCTTGATCATATTCCCTATATAGAGTCATAGAGTCATAGAGATGTACAACATGGAAACAGAACTTTCAGTTCAACTCATCCATGCCGATCAGCTATCCCAACCCAATCTAGTCCCACTTGCCAGCACCCAGCCCATATCCCTCCAAAGCCTTCCTAAGTCTACATCCCAGGGTACTGAAGGAGGTGGCTCGAAAAATCATGGATGCGTTGGTGATTATTTTCCAGAGTTCGATAGATTTGGAGTCAGTTCCTGCGGATTGGAGGGTGGCTAATGTTGTTCCACTTTTTAAGAAAGGTGGGAGAGAGAAAACAGGAAATTATAGACCAGTTAGTCTGACCTCGGTGGTGGGAAAGATGCTGGAGTCTATTATAAAGGATGAAATTACGACACATCAGTAACAGGATAGGTCAGAGTCAGCATGGATTTATGAAGGGGAAATCATGCTTGACTAATCGTTTTTGAGGATGTAACTCTGAAGATGGACAAGGGAGATCCAGTAGATGTAGTGTACCTAGACTTTCAGAAAGCTTTTGATAAAGTTCCACATAGGCGGTTAATCAGCAAAATTAGGGTGCATGGTATTGGGGGCAAAGTACTAACTTGGATTGAAAGTTGGTTGGCTGATAGGAAACAAAGAGTAGTGATAAACGGCTCCATTTCGGAATGGCAGGCAGTAACCAGTGGGGTACCGCAGGGATCCGTACTGGGACCGCAGCTTTTTGCAATATATGTTAATGATATAGAAGATGGTATTAGCAATAACATTAGCAAATTTGCTGATGATACTAAGCTGGGTGGCAGGGTGAAATGTGATGAGGATGTTAGGAGATTACAGGGTGACCTGGACAGGTTAGGTGAATGGTCAGATGCATGGCAGATGCAGTTTAATGTGGATAAATGTATGGTTATCCACTTTGGTGGCAAGAACAGGAAGGCAGACTACTACCTAAATGGAATCAATTTAGGTAAAGGGGCAGTACAATGAGATCTGGGTGTTCTTGTACACCAGTCAATGCAGGTAAGCATGCAGGTACAGCAGGTAGTGAAGAAGGCTAATAGCATGCTGGCCTTCATAACAAGAGGGATTGAGTATAGAAGCAAAGAAGTTCTTCTGCAGCTGTATAGGGCCCTGGTGAGACCACACCTGCAGTACTCTGTGCAGGTCTGGTCTCCAAATTTGAGGAAAGACATTCTGGCTATTGAGAGAATGCAGCGTAGGTTCACGAGGTCGATTCCTGGAATGGCGGGACTACCTTACGCTGAAAGATTGGAGTGACTGGGCTTGTATACCCTTGAGTTTAGAAGACTGAGAGGGGATCTGACTGAGACATATAAGATTATTAAAGGATTGGACACTCTGGAGGCAGGAAACATGTTTCCGCTGATGGGTGAGTGCTGAACCAGAGGACACAGCTTAAAAATACGGGGTAGACCATTTAGGATAGAGATGATGAGAAACTTCTTCACCCAGAGAGTGGTGGGTGTGTGGAATGCTCTGCCCCAGAGGGCAGTGGAGGCCCAGTCTCTGGATTCATTTAAGAAAGAGTTGGATAGAGCTCTCAAGGATAGTGGAATAAAGGATTCTGGAGATAAGGCAGGAACAGGATACTGATTAAGGATGATCAGCCATGATCATATTGAATGGTGGTGCAGGCTCGAAGGGCAGAATGGCCTACTCCTGTACCTATTGTCTATTGTCTATTCATAAACCTATCAAAGCATCATCGAGGTCCAAATTATTGTTCTACATCATAAATAGCAGTAGCACTGACATCTGAGCTACCTCACAACAGACTTTCAATCACAAAACTATCCCTCTGCTTCCTATCTCTCAGCCAATTTTGGATCAAATGTGCCACTTTGCCTTGGATCCCATGTGCTCTTAATTTCTTGACCAGTTGGCCCTTACCAAAAGTCTTGTTAAAGTCCATTTAGAATGATATCAAATGCATTACTATTATCACCAATCCTGCTTACTTCATCAAAAAAAAGATCAAATTAATCAAATATGACCTTCCCTTAACAAATCTATGCTGACTGTCCCTGATTATTCTTGGCTCTTCAAATGCAGTCATATTCTGTCCCTTAAAAATCCTTTGAATAACCTTCCCACTACTGAGTTAGACACACAGGAACCTGCAAGTTCCCCTCCAAGCCACTCGCCATCCTGACTTGGGAAATAAAAATCACCATTCTTTCACTGTCACTGTGGAAACTCCTGGAACTCTCTTCTTTATGGAATTACGGGTCAACCCACAACAGATGGACTATGGCAGTTCAAGAAGGCTGCTCACCAACACCTTCTCAGGAGTAACTAGGGACAGGCAGTAAATGCTGGCCAGTCAGTGACGCCCTCATCCCATGAATAAATATATCAAAGAATTATGGGCAATGAACTGTAGTGGCTTGCCATTTCCTTCTGCTGGCTGCCTGACCTGTTCTCATTGACTGCCATTAGGTGTTTTGGAATGGGTTGAGAGGGTTTTGGGGCAGAGTTTGTAATTTACAACTATGCCATAAGATCTTCTACGGGATTTGTTACATGCTTCCAATTCTGACCCTTTCCATATCTCTTCTTTGCCTTTCACTCTACTGTCGGCTGCTATACTTTCTAATGCCTAAATTCCAGAACTTCCTCCCTAAACGTTTGCTTTCTCTCTTCTTTTTACATCAGTTCTTAAAACCTTTGATCAAGCATTTGATCAGCTCCTAATTTTTATTAATGCTGAATCTGTGGACACCCAGAACATCAATTCCAGAGATGAAAGGCTTGTCTTATAAAGAGAGATTGAGCAGCTCAGGGCTATACTCAGTGGAGTTATAAGGATGAGAGAAGATCTAGTGGAAGTATAGAAGATTCTAAAGGGGATCGATAAAGAGAACATGGAATGGATGTTTCCCCTTGTATGTCAGTCTAGAATAAGAAGTCATAGCTTTAGGCTAAACGGTGACAGAGATGAAAAGGAATTATTTTTATCAAGGCATTGTGAGTCTGTGAAACTCACTACCCCAGAATACAGTGGACACTAGGACACTGAATTAACTTAAGGAGGAGAGAGATAGACAGATTTTCCAACAATCTTTAAATGCTTCATTATTGACCTTCCTTTCATCTTAAGGTTAGGACAGGGATTATTCACCCATATTTGCATAGTGTTCAGCGTCATCTCAACTCCTTAGATACCAAAGCAACCCATGCCCATATGCAGCACGACCTGGACAATATTTAGGCTTGAACTGAGAAGTGGTGAGTAACATTTGCACTGCACAAGTATGAGATACCACCAAATGCAAGTTCCTTTCCTCGCCACTCATCATCCTGACTTGGAGATACATCGCTGTTCCTCCACTGTTATTGGGTCAAAATCCTGGAATTCCCTCCCTAACAGCATTGTGGATTAGCAGTTCAAGGAAGCACCACCTTCTGAAGAGGGACTAGGGGCAGTCAATAAACGCTGGCCCAGATAGCAACTAGCACATCCCATGTGAGAATAAAAAGAAAGAAGTTTTAAAATTCCTTCACTGCATCAAAATCCTGCAATTTCCTTCCTTACAGCACTGTAGGTATATTTATGTTGGGCGGATTTGTATAGAATGTGAATGTGGCTCACCACCACTTTCTCAAGGGCAGTTGGGGATGGGCAATGCTTCTTAGACTTTGCAGCAACACTCAAATCCCATTAAATAGAAAATAAAAAATTCTGATCCATCAGCAAATGTGACTATGGCACTTTATTTATGAGGCATCATCTTATTAACAAAAAGACCTTATAACAAAGCCTCTAGGGAAGCTACTTAAGCAGAATTGAATCCAATCCAAAGTTGGTCACTTGTTATACAATTTCCACTATTTTCTCACTATTTATGTGTATCATGTACAACTTGAGAACATTACACATGGATATTGCTTTGTCATTTCCTTAATTGATATGAACATTAAGTAAGTTAGTTCTTGTTATTAACACTTAGCTTATTTCTGTCTGCTCTGAGTATAAGCCGAGCTCACTAATTTGTATGGGGTAATCATCCTTTAAGTAATTGATTAAGGCCAATAGAACACATAAATTCAAGATTGCATTTTGTACCACTAAGCGCACTGAAGCTATTTGTTTTATAGTTATTTTTATTCTCATTCCTGATCATAATAAAAGAAATTGCATCAGTAAATCTTATTTCCTTTCCTTTAACAGGCGGCATCACTGCCCACATATGCCAACAGGATTCCACGACAAAACTCTGCAGCCTTGTCTGCTGACTGAATACAATGAAAAATACCCTTTATATGGAGATATCAAGCCCAGGGAAAACTACAAACCAAAACCTGAAACTTTGTCTAAACGTGGCAAAATGGACGGAACATCAACATTTAGGTAAATGTCTTTAGACAATGGCTAAGTGGAAGACATTCATTAATAGATCAATGAAGCTGTTTATTTAATCAGATTAAAAGCACAAATTATATCACTGCTGTTTATGTACATTATATTTATGGCATTTCATGCTTTATTCTTGGCACTGTGATATTAAGTTGAAATTAAGTTTATTGAGCCAATTTTTAAACGTACGCAAGAAATGTCCCCGGAGGATAGCATTTTTACCAGTGCTAAAATATAACCAATGAAATAGGGCATTCATAGTGTCCACTCATTTTGTGAATACTCATATTGTGGTTTTGTCAATCTAAATGCAAGACTTCTCACAGATTTGAATTTAGAAGGATACAAGTTTATTTTGTGCTAAATTATTTCAAAATTTAAATCTATAAAATATAAAGTATAAATTAATTACCTTGACAGTGTAAATTAAATTTAAGAAAGCGAAATGGCTCCAGAGTGCAAGCAAGTCTCAACCGAGTTCAATGGTGCTCTGAAAATGGATTGGTAAACACTGGCAAAATCCATGAGAAAGAGGCCTATTTTATTTCTTAAAACTTCATTACAAATTATTAGTGATGAACTTGTGTCGCACATTACAACTATGCAATTAACTCAAAGGAAATACATCTGATGATGGAGGTGGGAATGCAAAAAGTTTAAAATCTTTGGATTTATTTGAAATTTGCAGTGCTGTCAGAATGTTGCACTGTTTTGATTAGATTAGATTACTTACAGTGTGGAAACAGGCCCTTCGGCCCAACAAGTCCACACTGACCCGCCGAAGCGCAACCCACCCATACCCCTACCCCTACATTATCCCTTAGCCCTTACCCCTTACCACTATGGGCAATTTAGAATGGCCAATTCACCTGACCCACACATCTTTGGACTGTGGGAGGAAACCGGAGCACCCGGAGGAAACCCACGCAGACACGGGGAGAACGTGCAAACTCCACACAGTCAGTCGCCTGAGTCGGGAATTGAACCAGTGTCTCCAGGCGCTGTGAGGCAGCAGTGCTAACCACTGTGCCACCGTGCCGCCCATGGCCTTTTTGCAGGTAAGGATGGCTTTAAGTCGTGACCTCACACACTCCTCTTCTAAGGCTAAGGTCACCATTGTAAACCCTTTCTGGAAATGTTAATCTTCTCTCTTCATGCTATTTTAATGTGAGTTTGAAAAGTCCTATGAATAACTGTCCCAATGGGCAGTTGGTGCCAGCTGAGGAGCAGCATGCCAGCTGAGGAGTCAGGAACAGTTAAGTATCAAATGTTTTGACAAATTTGATTGTCATTATTTGTTGTTGTATTGTATTGTATTGTGGACAATGTTATAACAGCAGTGGTTCACCAAAGGGTTCTGCCATTACATTTACCATAATTATTTAGGTTTTATGATACATGACGTTTCTTACTTCTGGTGGGAGGGGTGAGTTTTATTGGGCAGAGAAGAGGTAGGCTGCAGTCCTTGAGAATATCCAATCTCTACTCAATCTAGTTTCCTCAATTTCTCCTCATAAAACAATCCTGTCATCCAAAGGATTAATCTGGTGAATTCTAATGTTTCTCCCTTGAGGGCAATTATATCCTCCCTTTGATACACAATACCCCAAATGAGATCATAGAGTCATAGAGATGAACAGCAGGGAAGCAGACGTTTCGGTCCAACTCATCCATGATAGCTATCCTAAATTAATCTTGTCCTATTTGCCAGCACTTGGCCCAAAACCTTCTATACCCTTCCTATTCATGTGCTCATCCAGATGTCTTTCAAATGTCGTAATTGCACCAGCCTCCGCCACTTCCTCTGGCAGCTCATTCCATACATACAGCACCCTTTGTGGGAAAATGTTGCCCCTTAGATTGCTTTTAAATCTTTCTCATCTCATCCTAAACCATGCCCTCTAGTTCTGGACTCGCCCAACCCAGGGAAAAGAGCTTGTCTATTCACACTATCCACTATCACTCATGATTTTATAAACCTCTGTAAGGTCACCCATCAGCCTTCAATACTCCAGGGAAAACAGCCTCAGCTTATTCAGTCCCTCCCTGTAGTTCAAACCCTCCAACCCTGACAACATCCTTTTAAATCTTTTCTGAACTCTTTAAAGTTTCACAAGATCGTTCCTCTAGGAGAGAAACCAGAATTGCACACAATATTCCAAAAGTGGCCTAACCAATGTATCATACAGCTGCAACCTCCCAACTCCTGTACTCAATCCTCTGACCAATAAAGGAAAGCATACTAAATGTCTTCTTCACTATCCTATCTGCCTGAGACTCCACTTTCAGGGAACTACGAACTTGCACCGCTGCAAATATGTTGCTGGTCAAAGCACAGCAGGCCAGGCAGCATCTCAGGAATAGAGAATTCGACGTTTCGAGCATAAGCCCTTCATCAGGAATAAGAGAGAGAGAGCCAAGCAGGCTAAGATAAAAGGTAAGGAGGAGGGACTAGGGGGAGGGGCGATGGAGGTGGGATAGGTGGAAGGAGGTCAAGGTGAGGGTGATAGGCCGGAGTGGGGTGGGGGCGGAGAGGTCAGGAAGAGGATTGCAGGTTAGGAGGGCGGTGCTGAGTTGAGGGAACCGACTGAGACAAGGTGGGGGGAGGGGAAATGAGGAAACTGGAGAAATCTGAATTCATACCTTGTGGTTGGAGGGTTCCCAGGCGGAAGATGAGGCGCCATGGGCACCCGCATGGGCCCCAGCTATGCCTGCCTCTTCGTAGGATATGTGGAACAGTCCATCTTCCGCAACTACACTGGCACCACCCCCCACCTTTTCCTCCGCTACATCGATGACTGTATCGGCGCTGCCTCGTGCTCCCACGAGGAGGTTGAACAGTTCATCAACTTTACTAACACCTTCCACCCCGACCTGAAATTCACCTGGACTGTCTCAGACTCCTCCCTCCCCTTCCTAGACTTTTCCATTTCTATCTCGGGCGACCGACTCAACACAGACATCTATTATAAACCGACTGACTCCCACAGCTACCTGGACTACACCTCCTCCCACCCTGCCCCCTGTAAAAACGCCATCCCATATTCCCAATTCCTTCGTCTCCGCCGCATCTGCTCCCAGGAGGACCAATTCCAACACCGCACAGCCCAGATGGCCTCCTTCTTCAAGGACCGCAGATTCCCCCCAGACGTGATCGACGATGCCCTCCACCGCATCTCCTCCACTTCCCGCTCCTCCGCCCTTGAGCCCCGCTCCTCCAACCGCCACCAAGACAGAACCCCACTGGTTCTCACCTACCACCCCACCAACCTCCGCATACAACGTATCATCCACCGCCATTTCCGCCACCTCCAAACGGACCCCACCACCAAGGATATATTTCCCTCCCCTCCCCTATCAGCGTTCCGCAAGGACCACTCCCTTCGTGACTCCCTCGTCAGATCCACACCCCCCACCAACCCAACCTCCACCCCCGGCACCTTCCCCTGCAACCGCAGGAAATGTAAAACTTGCGCCCACACCTCCACACTCACTTCCCTCCAAGGCCCCAAGGGATCCTTCCATATCCACCACAAGTTCACCTGTACCTCCACACACATCATCTATTGCATCCGCTGCACCCGATGTGGCCTCCTCTATATTGGTGAGACAGGCTGCTTACTTGCGGAACGCTTCAGAGAACACCTCCGGGCCGCCCGAACCAACCAACCCAATCACCCCGTGGCTCAACACTTTAACTCTCCCTCCCACTCCACCGAGGACATGCAGGTCCTTGGACTCCTCCACCGGCAGAACACAACTACACGACGGCTGGAGGAGGAGCGCCTCATCTTCCACCTGGGAACCCTCCAACCACAAGGTATGAATTCAGATTTCTCCAGTTTCCTCATTTCCCCTCCCCCCACCTTGCCTCAGTCGGTTCCCTCAACTCAGCACCGCCCTCCTAACCTGCAATCCTCTTCCTGACCTCTCCGCCCCCACCCCACTCCGGCCTATCATCCTCACCTTGACCTCCTTCCACCTATCCCACCTCCATCGCCCCTCCCCCTAGTCCCTCCTCCCTACCTTTTATCTTAGCCTGCTTGGCTCTCTCTCTCTTATTCCTGATGAAGGGCTTATGCTCGAAACGTCGAATTCTCTATTCCTGAGATGCTGCCTGGCCTGCTGTGCTTTGACCAGCAACACATTTGCAGCTGTGATCTCCAGCATCTGCAGACCTTATTTTTTACTATGAACTTGCACCCACAGGTCTCTGTTCAGCAAACCTCCCCAGGACCTTACTGTTAAATGAGATCTCGCCAAGTCTCTATTCAATTGCAGAAAATCATCTTTACTCCAGGATTTAAATCCCTTTGCCATGCAGTGCAATATAACAATTGTCTGCCTAATTGCTTGATGCATCTGCATGCTGACTTTTAGTGACTCATGAACAAGGATACCCTTTGAAAACGTGCACTTCCCAATCTCTCGCTATTAAAGAAATATTCTGTTGTTCTTTTTTCTCTAGCCAAGTAAATAACTCAAGTATTTAACCACATTATATTCCATTTGCTATGTTCTAGCCTATTCACTTAGCCTTTGTAAGACCTCTTGAACCTTCCTTGCATTTTCCTTACAACATATACAATATTCTCATCCGGTTTTGATGTCTTTGATGAATTCGGAAATATTATAATTGGACCAAACATTCAAATCAATTAATGGATTGTAAACAGCTGTAAACATAGCACTGGCCCTTATAGCATCCATGAGAAAAAGCCACCCATTCTGAAAATGATCCACTTATTAATACTTTCTGTCTTTAACCAATTGCACCTAATCCCATACAATCTCATTATTTGATACCTTCATGTGTAGGGACCTATCAATAACCTTCTAAAAATCTGAATGCACCACTGGTTCTCCTTTATCTGTGCTATAATCACCATCCTCAAAAACTCTAGCAAGTTGTCAAACATGACTTCTATTTCACTAATCCATACTAATTCAACCAAAGTTTGCCAGTTTCTGCTAATTGTTCAATCATCATATTGTCTATATATGTCAATCTTTTCTATATTACTGTAGTTTTCTATTTTCCCTCACCCTTCCTGCTTAACTAGCAGAATTACATTAACTACTTTACAGTCTGCAAGAACTTTTCCAGGATTCATAGAACTATGAAAGATACCACTAATGCATCCACAATCTCTTGACCCAATTCTGCCATCACGCTGGGGTGAAGCTCATCTTCTCCATCAATCTTCAATTCAGTTAACCTTTGAAGCACCAGCTCCACACTAATTATGTTTAGTACCTCAGTTTCCCAAGAACTTTGGATTTTTTGGGAGATTTTCTATATCACTTTCTGTGAAGACAGTGATTGTTCAGTTTCTCAGCCATTCTCAGCCACCCAGTCTTTCATTATAAATTTTCTGGCCTGCACCTTTAATGGGCCATATTTATCCTTCCTGATGAAGGGCTTATGCCCGAAACGTCGAATTTCCTATTCCTTGGATGCTGCCTGACCTGCTGTGCTTTAACCAGCAACGCATTTTCAACTGTGATCTCCAGCATCTGCAGACCTCATTTTTTACCCATATTTATCCAGAATAATCTTTTTCTTTTGTAGTCTGCTTTTGTAGTTCACTCTTATGATTCTCTCTGGTTTGCATTCATGTTCATGTTTATTAAAGTTATGTTTATGTTTATTAAAGTCCTCTCAGATCCACTTCTTTCTCCCTCAAACTGAATGTAAATTTAATAATTTTATCTTTACTACCTTAAGGTTCCTTTAGTTTGAGATCATAAATTAGTACTTTCTCATTGCACAATAACCTGCAATTGTGTTAGTTTCAAAATATGTTGTTTTAAGAGATCATCCCAAAAACATTCTTTGAACTCCTTACCTGGCTATCTTTGCCTGTCTGACTTTTCCAGTCTATGTAAATTAAAAGCCCTCCTTCCATGAATAGTTTCCAATACCATGGTGCCATGGCCAATTAGTTCATCCATCTCAAACTGTCATTCAAACAAGCTGAAAGAAACCTGTTGTTACAAAATCTGAGGCTGCTGTGTTCCTACCATTTAGGTCCCCAAACCTGAGTCACATAGGCATAATCTGCTATACACTGACAAAATCAGAAGGTCCTGTTCTAAGAGATGAGACTGCCTCGCTACAAATAAGTAACAGTAATACACAACACTGAATTGATATGATCAAGGCAAATTCCTGTCTTGTAAGGATACAATGCTAAAGATCATATACATTTGTGGGGTGAAATAAAATCTACAGGTGCAATGCAAGTGCTGAGAGGAGGTCAGCCACGTGTAGGAACAATAGAAAGGTAAAGAAACTGATTTGATAAAACTACAATTCAGCCTCTGACATGTGGCTAGCAATTAGCACATCTGATGCTGAATTTAGGGTTTGAAGGAATTTAAGGGTTTTAAAAGAAAAGTGAGTCAGAAAAAGAAGCATTTATTTGAATAACAATATTAGATAAACTCAAATGGACAATCTGTATTAGCTATTCTCAGTAGAAGATAACAGAGGCAATGAGGATATTCCATAAGGGCCTAGTGGATGATAAAGACTGGACCGCTGATCATCCTTATGATCAGGCCTTCAATGCAAAAAAATGATGAAGACAAATAATTTAGTTTCACACTGAGTATAGATTACTGTTGGGGACAGGGAGATGAAAATAACTTGTATATGTTACACTGTAGATTAATCATTTACATTTGTGATGACGCCTGATGAACCAGTATTCATGATAGGAGTGTGCTGTAGGACTCGGTGCATTCGTCCTCTGACTTATATCACTATTCTCCAAAACTAGGTCAAACAGCCCATATATGTATTGAATCTATTAACGCTTCATAGTAGCCCTAGAATTCATCTCAAGAAGAAAATGATCATATTCATCAAATGGGATGTTTGGTGGGATTCTGATGCATACATAAGTTGATCTGGTCTCAGAAGGTTCTGCTGAAAGTAAGTAAGGATATTGCAGCAGACTACCTTTTAGGTAATTCAGTGGCTAGGATTTTCTCTTGTTTCTCTTCTCTGTCTGTCATATGTGCTTGCTTTCTAAGGAGGCTGCACTGATCTTTCAGTTGGTTGTGCCAGATGCAGAGCTCTCAGGACACAAAATTGATACCAGTGTCGAGAGTGTGGTGCTGGAAAAGCACAGCAAGTGAGGCAGCATCCTGAGGAAGGGCTAATGCCCAAAACGTCGATTCTCCTACTCTTCGGATGCTGCCTGACCTGCTGTGCTTTTCCAGCACCACACTCTCCACTCTGATCTCCAGCATCTGCAGTCCTCACTTTCCTCTATGAAATTGATACCAAACCTGCTAATTGAAACCTTCAGAATGATTTAAAGCCCTTCTTTGACTGTCAAGATAGCGTACCACTGATTCAGGCTCTCCATAGCAAGCAAATGTCAATCATTCTGGCTGCAAAACCAAACCCATTCAGTTATGATTCTGGTTCTGTTTCTACAGATGCTGCCAGACCTGCTGAGTTTCCCTGGCGCTTTGTGTTTTTATTCCCAGTTTCCAGAATCTGCAGTACTTTGCTTTTATTTCAGTGTTTAATTCATTGCCACTTCTCTTCCAGGTATGTCCATCATGAAGAAGTTCTGAGCTTCTCTCCAATGGGATTACTATTGAATCTTTCAGCTTGGCTCTCCTTCATTGCTTTTTATTTCCCTCCTAATGCTTGATAAAGTGTTTACCAAAACTTATTTTCACACCAACATCTCCTCCCTCGTTGACTGTCTTCAGCTCCAACATAACCCATATGGATTGCAACTGAAGTTCCATCCTTCATGTTTTGAATTCACCCAGGATTACAGGTATCTCCAAGTTCATGTACTATTCTTTAGACAACTGTTCTTGCCACACCCTGAGATCCAAAGTCAGTGCTATGCATTACCACATGCACACTTTTCATAAGATGGTAAGATCACAAAATGAAGAAGCAGAAGTAAGCCATTCAGCCCAGCAAGACTACTCTGCCATTCAATGAAGTCATGGTTGATCTGACAAGCCTCAACTCCATTTTCCCTCTCTTTCCATACAGGCCTTAATTCACTAACTGTTTAAATATCTGCCTATATCAGCCTTGAATACATTTAATGCCTAGCCATTACAGCCCTCTGCTGTAAATGATTCCACAGATTTAATACCCTCTCAGAGAGAAAGATTCTCCACTCTTAAAGGTGAAGTCCCAATTTCTGAGATTATGCCCTCTGGTCCTAGACTATTGCATGAGGAGAAACACCCATCTGTGTCTACCCTTCCAAGTCTCCTAAGAATCTTGTGTGCTTCAATAAAGTCCCCTCTGATTCTTTTAAATCCAATGAGCACAACCACAAACTATTCAACCACTCCTGATAACACAGTCCCTCCGTTCTTGCTATCAGTCTAGTGAACCGTCTCTTGTTTGACTCCAAAGCCAGTCTATCTTTCCTGAGATAAAGGGCCCAAAAATTGTTCACATAATGCCAGCTATAGTCTGACAAATGTCTTGTATAGTTTTATCAAAACCTTCCTATTTTTATACTGCATTCCATTTGAAATACAGGCTAACATTTTATTTGCCTTGTCTATTACCTGATGCATTTAGATACTAGTTTTTTGTGGATTAATGGATGAGGACACCCAAATCCTTCTCTTCTGTAGCCTTCTGTCATCTTCTCTGGTCTTTCTCTATTGAAACAATACTCAGCTCCTCTATTCTTCCTGAAAAGTGGCAGGCCATCAAGTTGGCATTGCCATTAATGAGATTATGGTTGATCTGATAATCCTCAAGCCCAGGTTGTCTTGAGTTCTTTCTTCATCAGAAATGCCTCATATAACCACAAAGCTGTCCTGGTCCCTAGTTCCATGTCATTGTTCATCAAATTTGGTGCCTTAATAAGAAACATTGTCTCTTTGTGTCTGGTGTAAAAAATTGCAAACTCCAGCAACTCACTGGTACCAACACCCCTCTGTGTCATTTGTCTATGCCCATTCCCACTGACTCAATCCTTTCTTCTAATGCACATCTTGTCATGTATTTACTATACCCTCCGACCTTCTGCTGTCTGATGTTGAGCAATCTGTGATCAGTAAAGGTAGAGGGCATAGGTTTAGGCGGGAGGGAATGATTTAAAAGGGAACAGAGGGGCAACGTTTACACACAGAGGGTGGTGCATGTATGGAATGAACTGCTAGAGAAAGTGGTAAAGCTGGGTACAATTACAACACCTAAAATACATTTGGGCAGGTGCAGGAGGGATCTAGGCTAAACTCAGGCAAGTGGGACTAGCTCAGTTTAAAATACCTGGTCAGCATGGATGAGTTGGACTGAAGGACCTATTTTTCCGTGGTGTATGAATCTTTGACTTTAGCACTCTGTTTTATTCCTTTATTCCCTCACTTTATTGCATAATCAGGCACGAAATATCATTGAACATTACTTTAATTGCTTTGGCATCTGTGCCCACATCTTAGACAGGGGTTCTCTGTCTGCTCTACTGACCTTTTCATCCACCTCCAATACTTTTCCTCCACCTGGGCCCTCCCTTTGCTATCGTACCTGACTTTGATTTCTTCATCTGTGGCATCAGTCTCCTTAGTTTCTGTGCTGTCCTCACCCACTCTAACCTGTCTCTCTCTGAATTTGTTGCACTCTGTTCTCTCAGGTCTAAGCCTGACTTTGTTCTCAAGCCTGCTAACGGTGATGGTGGTGGTGGGGTGGGCGGGGGGTGGGGGGGGGGGTGCAGGTTGCTGTTGTCACCTGGTGTACCCAACTGGGTTCTAATGCCTGTCTGTCTCTGTGGGGAGTGGCAAACATTACTGTTTCAGTCTGACTTGGACCCCTTCCGATTACCTCTTCTTCTGATATAATGATGATATCATCATTACTGCTTCGTGCTCTCCTCTAGAACAGGAAAAATTAATCAATTTAGCTTTCAATTTTCATTCTTCTCTCACCTTCATCTGGTCCATCTCTGACTCTTCCATTCCCTTCTTTGTTCTCACATTCTGGGATAGGCTTTCCAGCAAGTTCCAATACAAACCCAACAACTCCAACAGTTACCTTGACTGTACTTCCTAACATCCTTTTTCCTGAAAAGATTCCATTCCATTATCTCAGTTCCTCTATTTCCATTGTATTTATTCCAATGGTGTCACCTCTCATAGGGGTGCTTCTGACATGTCCTCCTTCAACCTCAACCCAGGATTCTTCCCCTCCTCACTGTTGTGGGGGCCCTGCGCTGTGTCCAAACCATTTCCACACTTCTTCCCTCATCTATTATTTTCCTTCGCAGAAGAATGATAGGGTTCTCATGTCCTTACATTCCACCCATCAGTGCCTGCATTGAAAGGATCCTCCACCAATTCCTCCACCTGCAGCAGGATGCCAATACCAAACACATCTTCCCTTCCCTCCTCTTCCATGTCAACACTCTCAGGAAATGTTCACCCTGCAATGTTTACTCCTCTGTCACTTTGTATACCTCTTCATCATCCCCCTCCCCCATCCCTCCTCACCAGAGCTCCTTCCCATGCAAATGCCATTTTACCTCCTCCATCTTCACTATCCAAGACCTCCAAACGCTATTTACATAATCTTGCTGTGGACCAGGCTAAATCCCCTCAAAATATTTCAAGCAGGTAGCCTAGACCCTAAGATTTTCTTATTTTGAAGGTGGATGTGAAGTGGATGTTCCAGTTGTGATGCAGCTGGTCAAACCACTTGGCTTTAAACAAAACAGAACGTGTTAAAACATGAACAAAGGAAAACAGAATTTAGAATAACAACTATTTGAAAACTCAATCGACTTCATATCGCAACTTAACTAAGGAGTTGTTCCAATCCCTAAACATTCCACAACCACACTCCTTGCAAAAGGTAAATTCAGGCACAGCTTCTTACAGGCAGGGAGATTTCAGAGAGAGAAGCCAGTCAAGAACCACCTGCTGAAGGATGGAATCTTTTTTGCACTGCAGAAGCTTCTGACTGCCTGCTAAAACAAGCAAGAAAATCCTGAACTGGGATAACTAACCACTCCCCTGCTGTTTTTAAAGTAGACATTTCGGCACCTCTGCCATTAAGATGTCTTTGAAGAAATGGACAAAATAACCTTAACAGCATTGTCACATACCCATTCCTGATGAAGGGTTTTACCCGAAACGTCAATTTTCCTGCTTCTCGGATGTCGCCTGACCTGCTGTGTTTTTCCAGTACCACTCTGATCTTGACTCTAATCTCCAGTATCTGCAGTACACACGTTCGCCTACATACTTCCAACAGTCTAGTCTACTCTATTCACTGCCCATTATATATTCTCCTATACACCATGGAGACCAAACTAGACTGGGTCACCACATCCACTCTGTCCATAAGTATGACCCCAACTTTCTAGTTGCTTGCAATTTTATTCACCATTTTGCTCTCATGCTAACACTTGATGCTGACCTGCTGTAACATTTCAGTGATGCCAACATAAGAGGAAGAAACAGTACCTTACTTTCTCCTTGGGCAGTCTGCACCTTTAAAGACTCAAAATTGAATTCAAAAACATTTTTATAAAATTCATTCCCTAATTGCTGCTTGAACTGATCAGCTTGAAAGGACCATTTCAGAAGGCAGTTAATTAAGAGTCAACCACATTGCTGTGTGTCTGGAGCCATGTGTCTGCCAGACCAAGAAAGGACAGCAGATTTCGGTCACAAATAAAAACATTAACGATTCAGGTCTGTCTTTACAATAATCAACAATGGTTACACGGTTGCCAGTTTGGTAGCTTTCAATTCCAGATTATAATTGACTCAAATTTTGCCACGTGTCATGATAGGATTCGAATCCAGAGCATTAGAATGAATCTCTGCATTACTAGTCCAGTCACAATACCAAAAAGTCACCACCCCTACTTTATTCAGACCATGAACTCTTTCCTTTATTTTGATTACATTCTGTTCTCTGCACCCCTGTACCTTGCTTCAATGGGTTTGCTCTCAGCAGAGTTCATTTATTCTTGCAATTAACACCTATTAACAACTATTCTCCATTTATGTCTCCCTTCTACTACCGTTAGCACTCACTTGCTTAAGCTCTAAGCACACTCATTTGCTGTTCCATTTGCTTTGCCTCCCCTTTCTCAACAACTAAAAACAAACATTGCTTTCCAACACCTTTCATTTCTAAAAAAGAGTAAAAAGCTGAAAATGTGTTGCTGGTCAAAGCACAGCAGGCCAGGCAGCATCTCAGGAATAGAGAATTCGACGTTTCGAGCATAAGCCCTTCATCAGGAATCAAGAGCCATACTGGATTCAAAATGTTAACTCTATTTCTCTATTCATAGATGCTTGAAAATTTAATGAACTTTGCCAGCATTTTCTGTTTTCATTTCAGTTGTGATTGTTTCAGTCTTGTTTGGGTGGTTAGCTCAGGTCACCACCTCATTGTTTGGTATTCTGTCTGCCATCTGATCATCAGAGACTTCCAAAGGCAGCTCACATGAAAGCGGGTGATTATTTTGGCTTGAGGCTGGTATTTATTTCATGTGTAGAACAGATTGGGAAGAAATAATGTCCAGTTTGATGCACATCTTTCAAATGTTCCAAAGACGATAATTGCTTTGGTAATTCTCACCATCTCTCTCTCACCATCAATTTATACGGCTTTAGTGGCATGTGTAGCTCTTCAGTGCTGACAGTAAAATTCAGTATTCACAATAAGGAGGCTAAAAACTGCTACATTTTTCTGAGGACCATTGTTGAGAGAACACTTGATCAATGATATGCAGATCATAGGTGACAAAGGGCCAAATGTAAAGGCATAGGAAGGATGTGTCTCATTAGAATAACTAGGAAAAGGTGGGTGATTCAAAAGTATGAACAGGTAAATGCAAAGTAACTTGGTCTTGCAAATACTGTTATCCAAGTATAACCTTGCAGAGAGAGCTCTAGCATAGGGACAGTCACCACAGGTGAAGTATCTGTCAACAGTGCTACCACTGCTGTTGGGTGGTGTGAACCAAAACCTAATGTGCAATTAAGGTTAGCTTTGACTTAGAAGCACAATTGAGACCACTAGCACTGTGTAATTTACCTAAATCTATTCAGGGATATTGGTCATCTTCTGAAATCCACTAGCTGCAGAGAGAAAGGCATAATCAGATGGTGGATGGTGACTCACTAATGTTAGCAGATCTAAAAGGTTTTTCAGATTAACGCTAGCATGCATCTACGATTCTTCTTTGGAATTACCGAAAAAGACAAGAACTATTCTATTTTCGAATGCTGTTTTACTTGTTTATCCATCAGATTTTCACAAGATGCCACCAGATTGATCAATTCTCTCAAGCAGTAGAAAATACAATATAAAAAGCCATTACTAAAGATATTGGACAGAATAATTATTTATAAGTAAAATTATCCATAAAAGCATTTTGCCTGATGGAAGGGGCAACACTCCAAAAGCTTGTGATTTCAACTAAACCTGTGGGACTATAATCTAGAAAGGATTGCAAGGGTGATTCTGGATAGGAACAAGAGTAACAGGATATTGTTATGTGGGACTTTAACTTTCCAAATATTGATTGGAAACACTATAGTACAAGTACCATAGATGGGTCAGTTTTGGCCAATGTGCGCAGGGTTTCCTGACACAGCACGTAGACAGGCCAACAAGGGGCGAGGCCACATCGGATTTGATACTGGGTGATAAAACAGACCAGGTGTTAGATTTGGAGGTAGGTGAACACTTTGATGATAGTGACCACAATTCGATTGTGTTTACTTTAGTGATGGAAAGGGATACGTATATACCGCAGGGCAAGAGTTATAGCTGGGGGAAAGGCAATTATGATGCAATTAGGCAAGATTTAGGATGCATAGGATGAGGAAGGAATCTGCAGGGGATGGACAGAATTGAAATGTGGAGCTTATTCGAGGAACAGCTACTGCGTGTCCTTGATAAGTATGTACTTGTCAAGCAGAGAGGAAGTGGTCGAGTGAAGGAACCATGGTTTACTAAAGAAGTTCAATCTCTTGTCAAGAGAAGGAAGGAGGCATATATAAAGATGAGATGTGAAGGTTCAGTTACAGTACTTGAGTGTTACAAGTTAGCCAGGAAGGATGTAAAGAGAGAGCTAAAAAGAGCCAGGAGGGGACATGAGAAGTTGTTGCCACATAGGATCAAGGAAAACCCTAAAGCTTTCTACAGCTATGTCAGGAATAAAAGAATGACTAAAGTAAGATTAGGGCCTGTCAGGGACAGTAGTGGGAAGTTGTGCATGGAGTCCGAAGAGATAGGAGAGGTGCTAAACGAATATTTTTGTCAGTATTAACCTTTTTCTTTCTAATGAAAACAGCCTCACGTCACTCACAAAGGAAAAAGACAATGTTTTCAAGAAGAATACTGAGATACAGGCTATTAGACTAGATGGGATTGAGATTCATAAGGAGGAGGTGTTAGCAATTCTGGAAAGTATGAAAATAATTAAGACCCCTGGGCTGGATGGGATTTATCCTAGGATTCTCTGGGAAGCCAGAGAGGAGGTTGCAGAGCCTTTAGCTTTGACATTTATATCGTCACTGTCTACTGGAATATTGCCAGAAGACTGGAGGATGGAAAATGTTGCTCCCTTGTTCAGGAAAGGGAGAAGAGACAACCCTGGTAATTATACACCAGTGAGCCTTACTTTGGTTGTGAGTAAAGGATTATAAGAGATAAAATTTTTAATCATCTAGAATGGAATAATTTGATTAGTGACAGTCAACACAGCTTTGTGAAGGGTAGTTAGTGCCTCACAAACCTTACTGAGTTCTTTGAGAAGGTGATCAAACAGGTGGATGAGGGTAAAGCAGTTGTTGTGGTGTATTTGGATTTCAGTAAAGCCAATCATAAGGTTCCCCATGGTAGGCTATTGCAGAAAGTACGGAGGCATGGGATTGAGGTTGACTTTAGCGGTATGGATCAGGAATTGGCTAGCTGAAGGAAGACAGAGGATAATGGTTGATGGGAAATGTTCATTCTGGAGTTCAGTTACTAGTAGTGTCCTGCAAGGATCTGTTTTGGGGCCACTGCTGTTTGTCATTTTTATAAATGACCTGGATGAAGACATAGAAAGATGGGTTAATAAGTTTGCAGATGACACTAAAGTTGGTGGAGTTGTGGACAGTGCGGAAGGATGTTGTAGGTTACAGAGAGACATAAATAAGCTGCAGAGCTGGGCTGAGAGGTGGCAAATGGAGTTTAGTGCAGAAAAGTGTGAGGTGATTCACTTTGGAAGGACGAACAGGAATACAGAGTATTCAGCTAATGGTAAGATTCTTGGTAGTGTAGATAAGCAGGAGATCTCAGTGTCCATGTGCATAGATCCCTGAAAGTTGCCACCCTGACTTCTGACCTTAACCATAAGAACAGAAAGAGATGCATGTTTCTCGGCCGTGCCTTCCTGACATAATGTATGTGAACTGAAACCACAAAGCTTTAATAATAACTATGCAGGTCGTTCTGCTATAACACATATTTCGTTAACACAAATTCACTGTCACATGATTGGTGAATTGGGGGCAAACTTTCTCAAGTGGCAACTTTTGTAATGTGTGTTGGCTGTAATGCAATTTCTTCACCAAAACTTTAAGCACTGTTTCTAAAGCACAGTCATTCAAACAATTCAGGGTTGCACAAGATTGCAACCATCATGTTATAGGAGAACCACCTGTATGTTATTCTGATGAAGTCACAGATCTGAACTGGGATGATTCACGAAATCTTTAAAACTGACAAATGGGCTTGAGGTACAGTAGTCACACCTCCATTTTTGGCATATTCCATTTTGTTTAGGCAGGGAGAAGAGGGTGGATGTGAATCACACAGGAATAAAGCCCAAAATCTGTGAGGCCATTTGATTTGACTACTGAGGAAAAAGATACTCGATGTTGTTGTTCCAGCCTTAATCCACAATGTGGGAACCGTAATTTTATAGGGAAGGTATAAACATTTGCAAAGGGCTTGGGAAGTTTGGATTTAAAATCCCTAACCCTTTAAATTCCCTTCAGAAGTGCGTTGATTGACAAACTATCTGGTGCAGCTCAGAAAAATTCCATTAGCCACCTGCTTTTACAATTTCAATAGGCTCCAGTGTTTAAATATGAATACAGGTATAACATTGAAAAGATTTTTGATAAGCACGTGAATAAGAACTGTTTGGAGGGATATGGACGAAGTGCACACAGATGGGACTAGTCTAGTTTGAGATTTTAGTTGGCATGAACTGGTTGGACCGAAGGGTCTCCGCGCTGTATGACTCTATTACTCTCTGACTATGAGGGGATGTGCGGATATGAGAGTAATGAAGATGGCATGAGGGCATGGGGGTACATGGGGGCAGGAAGGATGCACAAGAAACATGGAGGGATGAAAGTAAACGCACTATTGCTGCAATCAGAAGCTGGCACATGTGTTTCTCAGAACCACTAGAGGGAGAGGTGGCTGCTGCCAACAATGCTGCAACCAGAGGCCCAAGATCAATGAGGAATTCTGGCTACAAGTGAGTGATGGTAGGGTCAAGGTTGCAGGATGCAACCATGGTGGACAGGGGCTCAATGGCAAAGGCTCTCAGTAGTCAACCCCCTTGCTGATTCTAGGTCCATCGATGAGCAAGTGTTCCTCAACATCTACAATCCATCTTGATTGGATTAACTTAATGTGTTTCCCACATGGAGAGCCCCCCCCCCCCCCCGCCTGCCATTGAGAGCAGAGGATTTTAAATTTCACCTGCAAAAGGGCAAATCTTCATTAGGACTGAACCAATATTTGTTTTGCACGAGGCCAGACCACTCAAAACATTCTTAAGCAGGCAGCCCATACCATAACTTTGCTATTTGTTTTGGTAAGTGTATGGTGAAAATTGCCTAGAGTAAGTTAGCGAGTTTGACTGCCAGGTTTTCAAACAGACAAAACTTTATTCACAAAATTACGGAATGAAACACAAAAAACAGAATATAGATTACCCACAGAATTCAGTCCATCCAAACTAGACTTAATTATGTTGTTCTGAATATACACAACAGTCCCAATAAACAAACCCCTTAAACTTAGAGTAAAACTGAAACAGAGGTTTACAGGTCGAAGTTAGAAGGGCAGAAGGAGAGAGAGTTCAGTGGCATGTTTCATACATCCCCTGCTGCAACTGAACTGACTAACAACAAGAATTTAGCTTCCAGTACTGACCACTCCCCTTTCATTATACAAGTTACTTCTAAAACATGAAAGCTGTGGCCTAAAAGTCTCATCATATAAACAAAAAGGTCTCCCAATACCCTTTTCCTCTCTGTGTCAACCCGGCCAATTTGGAGCCTGGACTGTTTTATGATCCCTCTGAAAACATCAAGGACACAGTATCCTTGCGAAAAGGAACAGCTTTTAGAAAAAGGACCAGTTTTGTAACATATTCACATTTGAATTCTTTGAAAACCATACTGTCAATCACTTTCAAAACATGAAAATAGTCCCTTGCATGTAGATCATCCAGAATCTCAAACCCCTGCTAAAGCCACCTCCTCTGTGCAACACAATTAAAACAATACAGTTAACTTACTTCAGTTTCAGACCTGCAATCTTACAAAATGAATGGATTTCCTTGCCTGTATTTTGACAAAGAGTGAGAACAAGGAGGGAAATAAAAATTTTAATCATAGTTACTTCAAACCCAACTGATTGGCAAAAAATCCAGTTCTCATCAATTTCATCTGCAGAAAGTATCCCATATCTTACACAAACCAACATTCACATTGCTTTCAACCTGGAAAACATGGAATGTTTTAACTGCAAAGAAAATTAGTCTCCTGAACATTTCACAGGAACCTCCATAAACACGTAGCTTTGGTCACATGCCATCCACATGTCCATGTAGCATGAACTTTTTTCAATTGATTAAAGGGAGAGAAATGCCTATAAAAACATCATGAGTTATTTCACTGCAATCAGTAGAGGCCGGTAATAGAAATGTGGCACATTTAAAACAAATTGAGTCTGCCTTGCGATGTGTCTCTACATTCCGTCATACTTTGTGCATCAGCTGCATGTTGAAACGGACCATATGTTACCCCTGTACTGTACTTGTAAACTGCATTCTAAATTACTCCAATGATGTGTCCTACTGCATGTAAGAATTCAGTGGTGTAAACTTTTAATGCACTTTTCATTGATCTTCCAGTGCTTTGTGCTAGATGTTACACCTTGACCACACAGGTGGAATTCCAAAGAATGTCCCATTATTTCAGAGTATACTTTGTATGCAACCTTGAGGCTACTGTGCAGAATAACTATGCATGAAAAGCCTTCAATTCCATGTTCAATCTTCTGACAACTGATGGCTGCTTTCACTGTTCAATACTTGGTTTTCAAGCAGTCATCTTAGTGCCATAATCTTGATAAAATCCCTTGTGCCTGGACTGAAAACAATCAGAAAACAAGCCCTTCATCAAGAATAGAGGCAGGGTACCTGCAGAGTGGAGAGATAAATGAGAGGGGGATTGGAGGTGGGGAGAAAGTAGCATAGAGTATAATAGGTGAATGGGAGTGGGGATGGAGGTGATAGGTCAGAGAGGAGGGTGGAGGAAGGTAGCAAAGAATACAATGGGTGAATGGGGGTGGGGATGAAGGTGATAGGTCAAAGACGAGGGTGGAGTGGATAGGTGGAAAGGAAGACAGGCAGGTAGGATAGGTCATGGGGACAATGTTGGAACTGGGGTGAGGTGGGGCAAGGGGAAATGAGGAAACTGGTGAAGTCCACATTGATACCCTGGGGTTTAAGTGTTCCAAGGCAGAAGATGAGGCGCTCTTCCTCCAGGCATCAGGTGGTGAGGGAGCAGCGGTGGAGGAGGCCCAGGACCTGCATGTCCTCGGCAGAGTGGGAGGGGGATTTGACACGTTGGGCCACAGAGCAGTGGGGTTGGTTGGTGTGGGTGTCCCGGAGATGTTCCCTAAAGCACTCTGCTACGAGGCGTCCAGTCGCCCCAATGTAGAGGAGGCCGCATCGGGAGCAACGGATACAATAAATGATATTGGATATGCAGGTAAAACTTTGACGGATGTGGAAGGCTCCTTTGGGGCCTTGGATGGCGGTGAGGGAAGAGGTGTGGGTACAGGTTTTGCAATTCCTACGATGGCAGGGGAGGGTGCCAGGAAGGGAGGGTGGGTTGTTGGTGGGGGGGGGTATGGACCTGAGCAGGTAGTCACGGAGGGAACGGTCTTTGCAGAAAGTGGAAAGGGGTGGGGAGGGAAATATATACCTGGTGGTGGGGTCCGTTTGTAGGTGGCAGAAATGTTGTTGGATGATGTGGTTTATGTGAAGGTTGGTAGGGTGGAAGGTGAGCACCAGGGAGGTTCTGTCCTTGTTGCGGTTGGAGGGGTGGGGTCTGAGGGCGGAGGTGCGGGATGTGGACGAGATGCATTGGAGGGCATTTTTAACCACGTGGGAAGGGAAATTGTGGTCTCTAAAGAAGGAGGCCCTCTGGTGTGTTCTGTGGTGGAACTGGTCCTCCTGGGAGCAGACACGGCGGAGGCAGAGGAATTGGGAATATGGGATGGCATTTTTGCAGGAAGTAGGGTGGGAGAGGTGAAACATGGCTTTGAAGGACCCATTGACACACTCTTTACCTTCTCTCATGTCAGCTATGAATAATAATAGAACAAAGGCACAGGCAAGGTTCATAGAGCTTCTGGGATGGCTGTCAGCCATACCAGACATTTTGCAGCAACATTTCCAGATCAAGACAACAAATCTTCAACAATATTAATCTGCCATGGTTTTGAAGAGGCTGGAAAGGAGGTAACCTTCCTCCCCATCCCCTGACTCCCTTTCCAGGCCTCCCCCTGCTTCCACTCCTCCCTGCCACTAATCGGATTAATTCCTCCTATTGACCAATCAGGTCGTACCCTCTACCTGTTTTCACCTCACCCCATTTCACCACCTGCAACTGTCACCCCCTTTACCTGCAGCTCCCCCACACCCACACCCAGTCCTGAAGAAGGGTTACACCTGAAACTTCGACTTCTCCACCTTCTGACGCTGCCTGGCTTGCTATGTTCATCCAGTCTCCTGCCTGTCTTCTTTGGATTCCGGCATCAGTAGTTTTTTTGTCTCTAACCATAGATTTGAAGAGCTTCACAACTTTGTCATCAAATGTCAGCTGGGAATAAACCAGATTGAGGAACAGTGAATTTATTCACACCTTAAAACAGACCAAGACTGTAGACAGAAGATATCTACACTGAGATGAGTTTCAAACAACTAGAGCTAAATGGCTTTTTTTTTAACACAGGGAATGTGTAGCTAAGTACCACAATAGCCTGAAGTGCTCTGCTGAAGAGTCATCTAGACTCAAAGCATTAACTTGGTCTGTCTCTCCACAGATGCTGCCTGACCTGCAATGATCTCCATAATTTTTTGTTTTCACTCCAAATTCCAGGATCTGTAATAATTTGGTCCAGCTGCCACATCAGCTGAACAGCACGGGAGTACACTTTGTACATTCCCAAAGCATTCTCATCAACATTATCCTCAACACCAAATCAACTCAGATATCAATTCATTCATCTACTGATGACATAATCATTTAGAAAGAAACTGTCCATATGTAGTTTGAAGAGAAAGGGAGGTCTGCAGATGCTGGAGATCAGAGCTGAAAATGTGTTGCTGGAAAAGCGCAGCAGGTCAGGCAGCATCCAAGGAGCAGATATGTAGTTTGAATACAATATAACTAATTTAATTAGAATATTTAGTTAAAGGTTATCCACAAGACTTTCCCTTTATGTTGATATTTGTTTATGTTATGTTGAAAAACATCTAAGAACCATAAACAAAAAAACCCCAAGAATTGCAGATCTGGAAATCAGAAACAGAAACATAAATTGCTGGAAAAACGTTGCATGTCTGACAGCAGCTGTGGAGAAAAGGAAGAGTTAACAATAATATTTCTGTTTTTGTTTCTAAAAGCAGTATTAGTGACAAGAGTATGTCATGTTCCTGCTTGTATGTTGTAAATCCCTTTTAGGATCCAGTTAACTCTGCAACTGGCACCCTGACATCTGTTGCTGATTCTTTGAGTTTGGTTATAGAAACGAAGAGGAATAAATGTTATAATCTAGTTGCAAGGCAGCCTTTTAAATTTGGAGGTTATATAGTTAGTAATGTGTCATATAATGTGCTCATGCGTGTGTATGAGTAGCAAAGAATAATAGGAAAAGGACTGTCCCCAGCCCCTTAACCTTTTCAGAATGCTCCAGTCACACTTGTCCATTGTTCCCCGTCCCTGGCAAGAAGTCCTGAAAGTATTAAGAGGAAAATAGGTTATTTATCCTTGCTAGCTTTTTTATTATACTTTAAGCATTACAGCAATAGTGTCTCAACAACTAGAGGGATAGAGTCATAGTCACACAGCATTGAAACAGATCCTTCGATCCAACTCATCCATGCTGACCAGTAATCTCAAACTGAACTAGTCCCATTTTCCTGAACTATTTGTCTGAAAAAAACATATTATATTTTCCCAGCTCATTTGAATCATCAAAAATCCAAATTGTCTTTTATCAAATTAATTTACAGGATGTTAACATCGTTGGCTGTGGCAGTATTTATTATCTATCCCTTTTTGCCCTTGAGAGGGTGGTGTTGAGCTGCCTTCTTGAACCACTCCATTTTGAGAGGTTGACTCACAATGTTGTTAGGGAGGGTGTTCCAATATTTTGACTCAGCCACAGTAAAGGAACAGTGATATATTTCCAAGTCAAGATGGTTAGTGGTTTGTATATCATAGTGTTCTCATGTGTATGCTGCCCTTGTCCTTCTGGACAGTAATGGTTTGGAAGGTTCTGTCTAAGTATTTCTGCAGTGCATCTTGTAGATAGTACACACTTCTGCTTCTGAGCAAGATTGTGAAGGGAGTGAGTATTTGTGGGTGTGGTGCCAAGCAAACCGCTGCTGGTCCTGGATGGTGTCCAGCTTGTTGAGTGTTGATGTAGCTGCACTCAATCAGGCAAATAGAGTCTGCTATCACACTCCTAACTTCTAGTTAGTAAATGGTGGACAGACCTTTGGGAGAAAAGAGGCAACTTACTCACCTATTCCTAGCCTCTGACCTGCTCTTGTAACCACAGTATTTATTAGATTAGATTACGTACAGTGCGGAAGCAAATCCACACCGACCCTTCGAAGAGCAACCCACCCAGACCCAATCTCCTATATTTACCCTTTCACCTAACACTATGGTGTAGTTTAGCATGGCCAATTCACCTAACCTGCACATTCTTTTTGGATTGTGGGAGGAAACCAGAGCACTCGGAGGAAACCCCCACACAGACATGAGGAGAATGTGCAAACTCCACACAGTTGCCTGAGGTGGGAATTGAACCCGGGTCTTTGGCGCTGTGAGGCAGCAGTGCTGACCACTGTGCCACCGTGCCACCCCTTTTTTTAAGAGTTAACTTTAAAGTTAGCCCCATGTTCACGAGGTTTCCTACTGTGACTGTGACTATATGACTGTCCATTTCAGTTTCTGCTTAATGCTAAAGACCAGGATGTTAATAGTGGGAGTTTCAACAATGGCAATGCTAAGAATCTCAATGGGTGATAGTTAGATTTTTCTCTTAGAGATGACTATTGCCTGCATGAATGTTAAATATCACTTATCAGTCCAAACCTGGGCTTTCAAGAATGGGAGTTTTTTTTTACATAATGAAGGCTGTAACAGATATCTAAAATGAATTTTGTTTCACCTTAAAGAATGAGTTGATATGGAGTACGTCAGGGAAAAATATTGGTGGGTTGGCACGTTAAGTTAACGTGAGATGTAAGGGGCCATGGGATGAGTTTGAGGAAGGTGGAAGGTATGAGGAGCCATTGGGAATGGATGGAGCAGCATGAGCCAACATAGTGGGTATAAAGGACCATATTGTTTTATGGAGGACATGAGTTGGCATTGGTTGACATGGATTAGGTATGGGGATTGGGCAGAGGTTGTGTGGTATTGAGTACCTAAGGATGACCCTAAAGAAAAGGTCCTTGTAAACTGAGGTGGGCCTTTTAACTAACCTGCCTTGGCACTCAGCAGCCTCAGTTGTCACCTCCAATCTGTGTCTCGGGTGATCGGTTCAATTTCACTCCTATCAGGAAAGGAGATCCTACAATGTGAAGGGAGTTTGCCAGATGTATGTGGTGACAGGGGAAACTTTTATGCTGCTGTCTTGCAAATGATGATCCAGGACATTATTTTCTCCCCAGACCTCTACTTTAAACCTACAAAGTACTTTTTTGGACCAATACAAAAGAGGAAGATATGAGATAGGATTTAATCATTCTTTTTGCTTGTTTCTTGTTGTTCCTGAAATACATGTAAACTTGAAAGCCAGAGCCAAGAGAATGTTTTTTTTCAAAAGGAAGAATAACTCATTTGATTAATAAACAAATTAACCTTAAAGTGTTAAAATGAGTGAATTTGCCAGAATTTTAAAGTATTTTTAGGGTAGCGTGGATAGATTCTTAGTTAGCACAGGGATGAAAGATCATTAGAGGATGTGGGAATATGGACTTGAGGTTATAGTCAGATCAACTATGAACTTAGTAAATGGCAGGGCAAGATCAAGGGGCCAAATGACCTATTCCTGCTCCTTGTTCACATGTTCATATGTCACACCCTCCTTCTCTCTTGCCTTCAGATGTTTCCTTCTCAACCCAATGTCTCCTGTCTTTCTTCAATGTCTCACTCTCGCTTTCATCTCCTCCATCCCTCTCACATTCCATCTCTCTCACAGATGTCGCTGGAGCCACTTGTATTTCACCTGCTGCCATCTTGACCTACCTCTCTAAACCTGTTGATGGCAGTGTCAGCCTAGTTCGCTTCCGTTCTTTGTTTTTCACATTAAAGTAAGAGATTTGCTGAAGCTGAGAGAGAGGTGACACTACAGAGAGACTGAATGTTTAAAAATAATTTTAAAGAAACACATCTCAGTGCGTCCTCTGCTGACCACCAGAGAAACCATTCTGTTTTCGGTAAACAACCATGCCCCAGCATGGATTTCTTTGGATATCTCCTCTCCTTTCTGTTAGGCTTTTCATTAAAAAAGCTTATTAAAAAGTTGATTAATTGCTGGGAAAGTGTGAAATAAATGCAGAAACCATGACCTGAGGGAGGTCACAGAATTTAGGAAATATGGACCCAGTTTGAAGGACATAAGTTAATGCATTTGGATTGCCAAGTGTTATTCAATTTCAATATTTTCTCTTAAATGAGGCAATATTTATCAAGGTGAATTTGTGCATCATATTCTCTGTCCATCATGTATAAAATCATTTGTATATCTTGTTATTTTCATTTTAAATGATTTCGTAGCATTTCTTTGTGTAATTACAAAGCATAAGGCATTTGTATAATTTCCTGTCATCCAAATTTACAATTTATTATGCTGATATATATTATAGCATAATAAATAAGTCAAGGTTGTACAAGTCCTTGCATTTTTACTAATTAATCATCTTGGTTTTTTTTCCTGAGCATCCTACCGCATCCTCTGTGTAGTAGAGGCGAGTGTTGGTAGATTCTGCCGTGCATAGCAATGTAAAATGGCTTATTTTGCTTGACTTCCTCTGCAATTTTGAAAGTGCCAGGCATTTCAATTCTTTTGCTGAAGAAATAATCAAGAGATTAATACAATAAAGATACTATTTTAAAGTGACATTTGATTTTTCCTTCCCTATCTGCAGAACAGATTATATACCTCATGAAATTACACAGCGACCACAGCCAATGCAGCATGACTACAGACCAAAATCTGGTGAGATGGATCACCATACAACCTATAAGGTAGACTTCAGTCCTCACAAGATTAAACCTGCAAAAAGTATGCGTCCTCCACCACCAAAACCTGGGAAAGGAGGAAGAATAGACACTGTACCAACATACAAAGGTGAACTATAAAATTTTTGAAAGTGTTATGTTTAATTGCATTCATAGTGTCTGCAGCTCAAAACAACAGTAAGTCAAAAAGATAGAGATGTACAGGATGGGGACACAGCCTTGGCCTATTCAGCCTCCCCCTATAGCTCAAACCCTCCAACCCTGGCAACATGCTTGTAAATTTTCTCTGAACCCGTTCACGTTTCACAATATCCTTCCAAAAGGAGGGGGACCAGAATTGCACTCAATATTCCAAAAGTAGCCAAACCAATGTCCTGTACAGCTGCAAGATGACCTCCCAACTCCTAAACTCAATGCTCTGACTAATAAAGGAAAGCATACCGCACGTCTCCTTCACTTTCCTAACTACCTGCGACTCCACTTTCAAGGAGCTATGAACCTGCACTCCAAGGTCTCTTCATTCAACAACACTCCCCAGGACCTTACCATTAAGTGTATAAGTCCTGCTCTGATTTGACTTTCCAAAATGCAGCACCTCACATGTATCTAAATTAAACTCCATCTGCCACTCCTTGGCCCTTTGGTCCATCTGGTCAACATCCCTTCGTACTCAGGTAACCTTCTTTGCTGTCCACTACACCTCCAATTTTGGTGACATCTGCAAACTTACTAACTGAACCTCCTATATTTACATCCAAAGCATCCATATAAATGACAAAAAAAGTAGTGGACGCAGCATTGATCCTTGTGACACAGGCCTTCAGTCTGAATAGCAACCCTCCACTATCAACCTCTATCTTTGAGCCAGCTCTGTATCAAATGGCTAGTTCTCCCTGTATCCCATGTGATCTAACCTTACTAATCAGTCTACAATGAGGAAGCTTGTTGAACGCCTTACTAAATGTAAAAGGTATATAAAAATATAGCAAACAGACAAATATGTTGTACAGTGTATGTAACTTGATTCAAAGGTAAAGTTAGAAATATGATCATCTCAAAGTTGTCTTGCTTTTATGAATGAATTTGCCACTACTACTGTACGTATAGCAGTTATAGTAATGAAAGTTGGATGCTTTATATTTCTGACTTTACCTTTGAATCAAGTTACATTAACTGTCTGTTTGCCATATATTTATATACCTTTTACATTCAGACTGCTCCCTGTGATAATGTAAAGTAGATAACTCTTCAGCATTGTGATCAAGTAAGCCATTTCTGCCCCTTTAGTTTCTTTCAACAATGGTACAAAAATATTGGGATGTGTATATCATTTTTATTTTTCTCAGAGTTACAGTAATGCCACATCCAATAGCTTAAAAGAATTGTGCAATATATTTATGAAGCCAAAGACTAATATACTAGTGCTTTTTTTCTCAAAAAAGATGATTACCGACTCTGGGACATTCCCAAAAGGAAGCCTAAAGCTGCAGAACCTTACTGCCCACCTACATCACGGTTTGGAAATCCATCTACATTTCAAGATGACTTTGGTCCCAAAGGATATGCACTAAGGGAGAGTTTCAAACCACCTGATGCACCTAGGGTATCTGATGTTCCCTTTGATGGTCTAACAAATCACAAAATTGCTTATATTCCTCATCCACTGGGGGATCGATACATTAAGCCACCAGATGAATACAAACCAAGTGATATACCTTTTGACAGCATCACCACTCACCGTCGTGATTTTAGGGGATTGCATGGAGATCCAACTAAAAGCTTCAAACCTGATCCTGGAAAGATAGGATCAGATGCTCCCTTTGATGGCAACTCAGAATTCCATGATCGTTTTCAGGCATGGCCTATCACCTTGCCATATGTCCACAAGCATCCAGATTATGTGCAACCAGAAGGTCCAATGGATTTGAATAGCACTTCCCACCTTGATTATGTTGGGCATAAAGTCAAGCCACCAGCTCCATTTAAACCTGCATTGACAAGAAGGGTCCATGCTCCCTTCCAAGGGAGTACCACAATGAAAGATGACTTCAAAACATGGGATATAAAGAAGCCAGAGATAATCAAAAGGGTTGAAGAAATGGGAATACCAGATGCAAAATTTGATGGATTAACAACCTTTAAAGCTAATTATGTTCCTCATCCAATTAAACCAACTCATAGCTTCAAACCATCAGATACCCCTCTACATAGCTCAATACCATTCGACGCTGGAACCTTGTATCGTACTGAGTATACACCAAAGAGGCTAGAAATCTGTCCTGCCAGCTATCCAACTCCACCAGGTTATGTCTATGAAAGCACTGATGCACGTGGTCATAAATTCTTCCACAAGATGACCCCATCAGAAGAAAAGCTGGCAGTGCCAAATGAAATGCATCTTCCAAAGGAAGTAGCTGTAGCATCCTAAAATCTTCAGATGTAACTTCTGATCTTAAATTACGTTGTTTTCCTAAGTTAGTTCCAAACATTTTACTCATTGTGTAATACAAATTGCAATTCCTTTGTGTTACTCTGAAAAAAAGCAGTGACATTGAATTTTGTCACCCTCTAATCACAACTCATTATGTTAACAGCTTGGCTTATTATTACATTTATAAACATTATCAATGAAAGAAGTTTACACTAAAAATATCAGAAGCAACATCTTTCTCACCTCAAATATTGCTGGAAAAATTGGATTATTAGTGTGTATAAAACAGCTTCAAGGTGTCTCAGATGTGGCTGATTTTGTACAATGTCTGTCATTGAGTATATTTCATTATACTATCCATTCAGTGTCAGAACCACCAAGCACCTATTTTAGAATTCTGAAAATTGCCTTGTTTATACCTAGGTAAATTA
Organism: Hemiscyllium ocellatum; assembly: GCF_020745735.1. Lineage (NCBI taxonomy): Eukaryota > Metazoa > Chordata > Chondrichthyes > Orectolobiformes > Hemiscylliidae > Hemiscyllium > Hemiscyllium ocellatum. The sequence continues at coordinate 33,149,292 of NC_083439.1, read as the reverse complement.
GGAATTTTGTAACTTTATAATGAACAAATTAAGGCTCCTCTCATTAGTACAGAACTCATAATGAAAAATCTAATCGAAATATAGTACATCCCAGAACACTCTGTGCAGTAATCATCAACTTAATGTTTTAGATGCTTCATATTAATCTCAGCACACTCTTTTGAATTTCCACGAATTCTTAGTCTAATTAACATCAACTAAAATGACTTTGTGCCTTCCTGCATTATTCACAGTGAAAAATGAATTTCATGCTTTCAGATAATTATTGGAAAGCATTATAATCGATCCACCTTTTTAATCTTTTATCAAATCCGAAGTTTTACTCTTTATGATACCACATAATTTTCTAGGCAGAATAATATTCAAAATTTTATCTTTGTATTTGCACTTAAAATGCACTAACATGAAAATATGTTAGTAAATGACATAATGATTCTGTATCATTTTCCAAATTGGTCAGGATTTTCTTGTTTATTAAAGTGCTGTGAGTATTTTCTGTGTTATTTTTAATAGGCATTTTTTTTAAATACAAAATGCTATGTTGGATGTAATGACCAGGGACTGTACTTTGATTGACTATTTTACATACATCTGGAGTCATCAGTGATGGTACTATTACCTTTCCTCTCTTCACTTAAATCTCCTCAGGGAAGGATGTTGTTGAGATAATGAAAAAACCTTGTTCCAGGTACATCTTTAGGAGAACAGTTTAGAATGTGATTTTACCTTTCCCCTCCCCCCAGTTGTCATCCTCCCCTTAATCAATAACTTGCAAAACAGTAAACCATACTGAGTGAGAATGTTTTGCTTTGTGTTGGAAGTCAAATGATAAGTGATGGCGTGTAGAAAACACCAAAAGTTTCATCGATCCTGTTCAGCCCATTCAAAAAAAAGTCATTGCAAAAAACTATAAATAGTATGAAATTGAACTATATTTAGAGATAAACAGAATAGAGTGTATGCTAATCCACATGTGCTAGTGTAATAAAGAGCTTAAACAGAAAATAGCCAATTTTCCTTCCCTGGATAAACTAATCTAATTTTCACAAGGAGGATTACAGACAGAATAGGAAGTATAACTGTTCTGTACATGGTCATAATGTTCTATATCAATACTTAACAAAATACATTTAATTATATAATCATGCCTAAACCTAATCATCAACAGAATACATCATAGGAATTAGAAACCATTAAGTTGTCCCTGCTAATTGATTAAAGTGGGCACCGCAATTTCCCTTCCCACGTGGTTAAAGATGCCCTCCAAAGCATCTCGTCCACATCCCGTACCTCCGCCCTCAGACCCCACCCCTCCAACCGTAACGAGGACAGAACGCCCTGGTGCTCACCATCCACCCTACAACCTTCGCATAAACCAAATCATCCGCCAACATTTCCAAAAAGAACCCACCACCAGGGATATATTTCCCTCCCCATCCCTTTCCGCCTTCAGCAAAGACTGTTCCCTCCGTGACTACCTGGTCAGGTCCACGCCCCCTCCCCCCCCCCCCCCCCCCCCCCCCCCCCCCCCCCCACATCCCACCCTCCCATCCAGGCACCTTACCTTGCCACCGCAGGAACTGCAAAACCTGCGCCCTCACCTCCATCCAAGGCCCGAAAGGAGTTTTCCACATCCATCAAAGTTTTATTTGCACATCCACTAATATCATTTATTGTATCCATTGCTCCCGATGTGGTCTCCTGTACATTGCGGAGACTGAGCACCTCCTAGCAGAGAGCTTTAGGGAACATCTCCGGGACACCCACACCAATCAACCACACCACCCCATGGCTCAACATTTCAACTCCCCCTCCCACTCTGCCGAGGACATGGAGGTCCTGGGCCTCCTTCACCGCCACTCCCTCACCACCAGACGCCTGGAGGAAGAACGCCTCATCTTTTGCCTCGGAATACTTCAACCCCAGGGCACCAATGTGGACAGGTTTCTCATTTCCCCTTCCCCCACCTCACCCTAGTTCCAAACTTCCAGGTCAGCTCTGTCCCCATGACTAGTCCGGACTTGTCCTACCTGCCTATCTCCTTTTCCACCTATCCACTCCACCCTCTCCTCCCTGACCTATCACCTTCATCCACTCCCCCACTTACCTATTGTACTCTATGCTAATTTCTCCCACCCCACCTCCCTCTAGCTTATCTCTCCACGCTTCAGGCTCTCTGCCCCTATTCCTGATGAAGGGCTTTTGCCCGAAACGTCGATTTCGCTGCTCCTTGGATGCTGCCTGAACTGCTGTGCTCTCCCAGCACCACTAATCCAGAATCTGGTTTCCAGCATCTGCAGTCATTGTTTTTACCTTATTTCACCAATCTTGTTTATGTCTCCTCTGCTGTCCAAATAATTGTACTTAATCAAAGGAAGATTTGTAATAATTAACAACTCCATACACATTAGTTGTGTTGCTAAACATTTTTATTCAAACATAATCCCTGGAGAGTGGCATGGGAAGAGTAGACCTATAACTGTTTTGCTGTTCCACAAGCCATTACAAAATGTTTAAATGTATAAAATTTCAATCAGACTACCAAAATAATTATTTTGTCAGACTGACTAGGGAAGTGATTGCTGGGCCTCTTGCTGAGATATTTGTATCATCGACAGTCATAGGTGAGGTGCCAGAAGACTGGAGGTTGGCTAATGTGGTGCCACTGTTTAAGAAGGATGGTAACGACAAGCCAGAGAACTATAGATCAGTGAGCCTGACATTGGTGGTGGACAAGTTGTTGGAGGGAATCCTGAGGGACAGGGGAACCTCAATTACCCTAACGAGATGGGTGGGCACTATTTCGTTCAGATAATTGATTATTCGGTTAATCGATTCAATGCCTTTCCTCTGGGGTTCGGAGTTTTCCATTAAGTCTGCTCTCCCATTCAGGAGACTAGCAGCAGCAGAGCGCACACGAGACCTTGCCCACGACCCCCCCCAAATCCACCCCCAAACCCCATCCCCCGCCTGCTCCCAAACCCCGTCCAAATACCACCCTCTGCCTGCCCCCAAATCCCATCCAAAATCGCCCCACTGCCCGGTCCCAAAATCCGTCCAATACTGCCCCATCGCCCTTGCCTCCAAATGTCATCCAACACCACTCCTGTCCGCCCACCATACCCATCCAAACCCTCCCCCACCTGTGCCCCCAAACCCTATCCAACACCGTTCCCCCATCCGCCCCCAACCCCACTCCCCTCATGACCCCAATCCACCCTCACCCTGACCCCCTTCCGCAACCCCCCCACCCCTCTCCGGAACAGCTGGACTGAACATCAACAATAAGATTGCTGCTGCTGCTGTCTTTTGGGAGTGAGTCTCCAAAGAGCGCGCACACACACACACACACACACACACACATAACTTTTTACTGCAACTTTTTGACAGGTTCCACCCTTGCCCTGTACAGGATAATGTTAGATTAACTGAAGTGGGGTTTAGTGTACACACCTGTTTGGAACTCCACCGAAAGTGTGGGAAGAGAGAGAGAGAGGGTGGGAGGTCAGTCATTTAGAGACAGTGCCTGTGCTCCCATCAGTCCAGGACTGTTCTTGGCAGCACTCTTTAATCACTGAACAAAACATGTGATCAGTGTTTTACACACATCTTTGATGTAATGTTTCTGTCGAGACTTCAAGATCTCCTTCAGATAATCCAATTTTTGGATAATTGGTATTTGGATAATTGAGGTTCCTCTGTATTTGGAAAGGCAAGAACTAATTAGGGATAGTCAACACGGCTTTGTGCATGGGAAATCATGTCTCACAAACTGAGTTTTTTGAAGAAGCAACAAAGAGGATTGATGAGGGCATACCGGTAGACATGATCTATATGGACTTCAGTAAGACATTCGACAAGGTTCCCCATGGGTTAGCAAGGTTAGATTTCACAGAATACAGGGAAAACAAGCCATTTGGATACAGAGCTGGCTCAAAGGTACAAGACAGAGGATGGTGGTGGAGAGATGTTTTTCAGACTGGAGGCTTGTGACGAGTGGAGTGCCACAAGGATCGGTGCTGGGTCCTCTACTTTTCATCATTTTTATAAATGATTTGGATATGAGCATAAGAGGTACAGTTAGTAAGTTTGCAGATGACACCAAAATTGGAGATGTAGTGGACAGCAAAGAAGATTACCTCAGATTATAACAGGATCTTAATCAGATGGGCCAATGGGCTGAGGAGGGGCAGATGTAGTTAATCTAGATAAATGCAAGGTGATGTATTTTGGGAAAGAAAATCTTAGCAGGACTTACACACTTAATGGTAAGGTCCTAGGGAGTGTTACTAAACAAAGAGACCTTGGAATGCAAGTTCATAACTCTTTGAAAGTGGAGTCGCGGGTAGATAGGATAGTGAAGAAGGTGTTTGGTATGCTTTCCTTTATTAGTCAAAGTATTGAGTACAGGAGTTGGGAGGTCATGTTGCAGCTGTACAGGACACTGGTTAGGCCACTGTTGGAATACTGCATGCAATTTTGGTCTCCTTCCTATCGGAAAGGTGTTGTGAAACTTGAAAGGGTTCAGAAAAGATTTACAAGGATGTTGCCAGGGTTGGACGGTTTGAGCTATAGGGAGAGGCTGAATAGGCTGGGTCTGTTTTCCCTGGAGCATCAGAGGTTGAGGGATGACCTTCTGGAGGTTTATAAATGATGGGCATGGATAGGGTAAACAGACATGGTCTTTTCCCTGGGGTGGGGAGTACAGAACTAGAGGGCATAGGTTTAGGGTGAGAGTGGAAAGATTTAAAAGAGACCTAAGGGCAACTTATTCGTGCAGAGGTTGATCCACTTGTGGAATGACCTGCCAGAGGAAGTGGTGAAGGCTGGTACAATTACAATATTAAAAGGCATTTGGATGGGTATATGAATAGGACAGGTTTGGAGGAATATGTTCTATGTAAAAAATGAGGTCTGCAGATGCTGGAGATCACAGTTGAAATTCCTGATGAAGGGCTTATGCCCGAAACGTCGAATTTCCTATTCCTTGGATGCTGCCTAACCTGCTGTGCTTTAACCAGCAACACATTTTCAACTATGTTCTATGTACTCAGGCCAAGAGCAACTCACATCAGGTTTCATCAGTAACAGAAAAGAAACTCCTATTTATTGTAACACATTTAACCTTAACAAAAATAGACAAAATAATAGATTTCTGTTCTATGACAATGCAACGTGCACAATTTCCTTCAAATCACAAATACACACTCAATCACAAATAAGACACTATCGAACAATTCATCAGTAACAGAAATTAACTATTTATTTTAACACAACTTTAACATGAGAAGAAAAAAGGAAGAATTTCTAATATATGATTCTCATCTATATTTCTTCAAAACCCAAATACACATACACAATTCAAATTAAGACAAAAGTCAAATGGTTTAACCCATAAGCTATGGATGAAATAAGAATACTGATAGGGGAAACAAAAATTCCAAAGATCAAAAGTTTAGACAATAAAGTGAGAAATTATTTTCTCACAGTACTTTTACATTTGCAGTTATGACATAACATTGCCTGTACAATACTGTTTATTCTTCAGTGCAATGATTTTTCAGGTAGACCACCACATGATCTTTATTTCTATAAATAATTTTTTAGTTTCCTTGTTTTTCTAGTACTTTCCCCTGAGGAAGATAGATGGAGAGAGGGAGAGATAGATGCTTTTTGTCTGCAGACTCGAGATGTTTGTTCTATTCTGCTATTCTGGGCTCTTATCACCTTATTTACAGGCTGCATTCTAACTATTCAGAGAGCTATTATCCGTGTTTCTTCAACTCCATCAACTCTCAGTATCGCTCAGTCTCGAATACTCCCCCTTACTGCTTCAAAAAGCAACATTTCATTGTATTGATCAACAATTAGCAGTAGTTGATTTTCCAGATGCAAAATTCTCATTCCTTTTCAGTTCTTGCAGTCCAATTTACATTTCAGTTTAAAAAGAAAATATATGGTTTCTTACAATAGCAACAAAACCATCCCCCAACATTTAGTTTAAGTAGACTTTATACAGATTGGGAGTTTTAAATATCTACTCAATAGGAAATAGAGCATACAAACATCAAAAATATGCTCTTTCTACCTTCTGGTTGTCATTTTGTTTCAGATTTCTATGGCTGTTAAATAAATCAGCCCTCACACTACACCATGGTGAGATTGACAATCTTTGTTAGCCTTCTTTAAGATTTTCCATACCAATCTGTGAGAATCCAGATCATTTTGAAACAGATGTCTCATAATATGCCTTGTTAGATATTTTTCCTGCACCTTTCAGCTCAAACATTTTGCCTTCCAACTGGTTTGAAATAAGGCTGGTGAATAATGGGACAACTCCCTATCAATGAGACCAATGAGATTTAAAGGTTGGAAAGAGACAGACAGAACAAGAGAAACTCCTATTTATTGTAACACATAAAGAGAAATAGAAAATGAAGAAAGACTGGTGAGGCAGAGAAAGAGATAGAGGAAAGAAGCAAAGTAAACAACATATAGAAATTAACACTTTAACTATTTTGAACTGTTTGTTAATAAGACTCAACAGTTCAAAGTGGTCTATTTCTGCACTGAGAAGGCTGTTTGCCATTTCAATAACAATTATCACATTATTACAAATGCACTTATTCTATTAATAATCACTTCTGAGGAAACTGATAATAAAGTAGGGTTAATTGACCTACAAGCTCTGGAAATCCACAATTCACAAATGCATGTGTTAATTCCCTGAAATTGCAGATTAATTTGTCATTAATAATGGTGTTTTTTTTTCAAGGAACAAATTATCCATTTTTTTAACATTTAATATATTTTTAAAAACTTTTTTTAACATTACCCTACAAATATATCTTTTTCATGTTGCATCCAATTCCCTTTGCAGTCAACTGGATCTGCTTCCACCACACTTCCAGACAGCACATAATTAGTAACAAGTTACTGCATGAAAATGAAGTGTTCTTTCTGCCAATTGCCTTCAATCCATGCCTGGTTATTGACCCTTCTGCACGTGAAAACAGTTTCACTCTTTGTGCTCAGTCAAAACCACTGGGATACAATAGATAAGTTCTAATTTTAACACTTATCTTGCAAAAATGAAAACCCATTTACTTTCAGCAAATGCACCAGACACTTGGACATTAGTAGCAATGCTAATATTATTGACGATGCTGGATGTCGTTCCTGATAGTTTTAATATGAATGAGTGTCTTCATAGGCCTCTTCAGATGAAAATTACTACTCAATCTTGCTGGAAAGAACAACATTTTTGTCTAAAAAGAACCACTTCTTAAAATGACAATTTGACACCTGTATGATTACTTCCACTGATAGTGAAATCTTTTTCAATTTCCAGATTTTTAATAACCTCAGTTCAAATCCTCAACTGTCATGGCATGGTTTGAAATGGGATGGTGATGCCGTTACATCATACAATATGGAAACAATATTGTAACAATAACATTGGAAAGCTTGGAAGCAATTAAATTTCTTCAATAGATTTGAAATTGCTAAGACCAGAAAGGAAAGCATTTTGCAATCGTGCAAAATTACTTAATCAATCTTTCTTCAAAGAATGTTTTCTTTTAAACTCAGTCAGTCGCAGTAGTTTATCAAAGAATGAAGTTATATAGTACTTGTGGTAAAATATTACATATCTTTACATTTTATTCATCCCAGCACTATGAAATCTATGTGACAGTACTACACAAAGATATGCAAATGCACTTTTACCCAACGATAATAAAGTTGTAAGCCTAGTGTTTGGACGTACAGAGTTGTGAAACTTTCAGAATGCCACAGTCATAGCTGTGAGCAAACCAGGCGGAATAAAAGAAAATTGGTGCTTTAAAATAAAATGTGTGTGTATTATAGGATCACAGACTCCCTACAGTGGGAAGCAGGCCATTCAGCCCATTGAGCCCATACCAACCCTCTGAAGAGCATCCAATCCAAACTCACAACCTTGCATTTCCCAAGCCTAACCCACCTAGCCTGCACATCCCTGGACAATATGGGCAATTTAGCATGGCCAATCTACCTAACCTGAACATCTTTGGACTTCAGGAGGAAATTGGAGCACATGGAGGAAAACCACACAGACATCGGCAGAATGAGCAAAGTTCACACAGACAGTTGCTCAGGTTCACGATGCTGTGAGGCAGCAGTGTTAACCACTGAGTCACTGTGTTGTTTTAAAAAATAAATCTTCCACTTTTTATTCTAAATATATTAAAATTAAGATGAAGGACTGTTTGACTGGACAAATGATAAACTTGGTGGCAAGAGGGGAGGTGCCAGAGGAGGGGGACACCTGAGATGGTTCCACTTTTCAAGAAGGGCAATAGAGATAAACCAAGGGTTAATGGATGAGTAGGTGCCACATCAGTGGTAGGGAAATGATTGGAGAAAATTTGGAAGGAAAGAATTAATTGCCACTTGTAGAGATAAAGTTTGGTCAGGGATAGTTAGCATGGTTTTATCAGAGGGAGGTCATGCCTAACAAATTTGATTGAATGTTTTGTGAAGGTGACCAGGTGTAGAGATAAGTTAGTGTATATGATATAGATTTCAGCAAAGCCTTTGACATGGGAGGCTGATAAAGAAGGTAAAACCACATAGGACCCAGGGCAAGTTGGATCCAAAATTGGCTTAGTGGCAGGAGACAGAGGTTGGTGGTCAAAGACTACTTTTGTGATTGGAGTCTGATGTCCAATGGTGTACCACAGGGATTAGTGCTGGGCCATTTATTGCTCTTGATGTATACATAAACACTATAGCTAAAATGTAGTAAGATGATAAGTAAGTTTACAGATGACACCAAGAATGGTTAGGCAGTTGACAGTGAGGAAGAAGGTCTTAGGTTTCAGGAAGCTGTAGACGAACTGGTCAGATGGACAGATCAGCAGCAGATGGAATTTAACTCTGAAAAGTGTGAGGTATTGCACTTTGGGAGAGGTAACAAGACATGGGAGTGCTCAATGAATGGCAGGACACTAGAAAGTTCAAAGCTAAAAAAGGATCCTGGTGTGGTTGTCCACAAATCTCTGAAGGTAGGAGGAGAGGTCAATAGGTAGTTAAAAAGGTATATGAGACAGTAGCCTTTTTCAGCCATGGCACTGATTATGAAATGAGAAAGATTATATTGGAACTTTGGTTAGGCCACCACTGGATTTTTGTGTGCAGTTCTGGTCACCACAGTATAGAAAGGATGTGATTGCACTAGAGGGGCTGCAATGGAAATTCACCAGGATGTTGCCTGGTATAGAGCAATTTACCTATGAGGAGAGACTGGAAAAGCTCAGATTGTTTTCTTTAGAGACGAAAAGGCTGATGAGATCTGATTGAGGTGTATACAATTCTGAAGGGCATGACAAACTGGATAGAGAGCAGCTATTCTCCTTAGTTTAAGGGTCAACAATAAAGGGAATAATTTTAAAGTGAAACAAGAAGTAACAAGAGTAACAAGAAGATGGGGGACTGGGCTAATGGTTGGATACTTCGTAGTGTGGATGAGCAGAGGGATCTTGGTGTCCATATACACAGATCTCTGAAAGTTGCCACCCAGGTGAATGGTGCTGTGAAGAAGACATATGGTGTACTGGCTTTTATTGGTAGAGGAATTGAGTTCCGGAGTCCTGAGGTCATGTTGCAGTTGTATAAGACTCTGGTGCGGCCGCATCTGGAGTATTGTGTGCAGTTTTGGTCGCCATACTATAGGAAGGTTGTGGAGGCACTGGAACGGGTGCAGAGGAGGTTTACCAGGATGTTGCCCGGTATGGTAGGAAGATCATATGAGGAAAGGCTGAGGCACTTGGGGCTGTTTTCATTGGAGAAAAGAAGGTTTAGGAGTGACTTGATAGAGGTGTACAAGATGATTAGGGGTTTAGATAGGGTTGACCATGAGAACCTTTTTCCACGTATGGAGTCAGCTATTACGAGGGGGCATAGTTTTAAATTAAGGGGAGGTAGGTATAGGACAGATGTTAGGGGTAGATTCTTTACTCAGCGAGTCGTGATTTCATGGAATGCCCTGCCAGTAGCAGTGGTGGACTCTCCCTCTTTATGGGCATTTCAACAGGCATTGGATAGGCATATGGAGGATAGTGGGCTAGTGTAGGTTAGGTGGGCTTGGATCGGCTTGGAGGGTAGTGGGAATCTGGAATTAACTCGCAACCTGTAAAAAGTACTAGAATGAGCACTTGAAAAGTCATAACATTCAAGACTATGGGCCAACTGCTGCAAGTGTAGATTTAGAATATAAAACAGAAATTGCTGCCAAAACTCAACACAGAAGAACGTGTTTAGGCTCTAAATTTATTGAACTCGATGTTGAGACCTGGAGGCTGCGGAGTCGCCAAGTGGAAGATGAGATGTTCTTCGAGCTTGTGCTGAGGCTCACTGGAATACTGCAACAGACCTGAGACAGACATGTTGGCATGGGAACATAATGTTGTGTTGATGTCGCAGGCAATTGAAAGCTCGGGGTCAATTCTGTGGGCAGCACATAAGTGTTGTGCAAAGCAATCACCCAGTCTGCATTTCATCTGAATGAACCAGCAACAGAGATGTCGAGGAAGGGAAGGAAGGAGTCAGAGATGGACCAGGTGAAGGTGAGAATAAAGTAGAAATTGGAATCAAAATTTATAAATTTTTCCGATGCTGAATGAAAGAGGGAAGCAGCACCGATGATGTCATCCATGTAATGGAGAAAGATTTGTGAGGAGGGACCTGAGCAGGACAAAGAATATTGTCCTACATGTACCCCACAAAGGGACAGGCATAATTCGGACCTTGTAGGTACCAACAGCTATTCATTTAACCTGAAGAAAATGAGAGGAGTTAAAGGAAAAGTTGTTCTGTGTTGAGTAGAAAAGTAGAAAGAAATAAGTTCCATGGAGTAGGAACTGACAGAAAGAATGGATCTGCCTGGGCAGTCCTGTTTGTGGATATTAGGGAGATGGTAGAGGTGGGCTGAACTGGTTTGGGAGCCTATGAGCTGGGAAGCTGTCAGGGGGAGATCCTCAGACAAGATGGTATTGATGACATTCGTGGACACAATGGCCTGATGCTCAATGGTCATGGTCCAGGGGAGTTAGGAGGAGGTATCTGAGAGCTGGTGCTCAGTCTCGACAATGTAGAGGTCAGTACACCAAACAACAACAGCACCTTGTCAGTAGCCTAGATGACAAAGTCAGGATTGGCTCTGAGATCATGGAGTGCTCTCAGTTCAGAGACCGCTATGTTTGAATGGTGAGGGGGGAGCAGAGAAATTAAGGTAACTGATGTCATGTCAACAGTTCTTACTGAACAAGTAAATGATCAAAGAGAGATTTCCAGATGGAGGGAGAGTGTTTGAAATGGTGAAGCTGTCTATGGGATGGGCAGAGGACCCCTATCCAAAGAAATGTGCATGGAGATTGAGGTAATGGAAAAAATATTCATTGAGATGGGGGTGCACAGGAATAAAACGAAGTCACTAGTCTTGGAATATTAACTCTGCTTTCTTCCCACACATGCTGCTAGACCTGCTGTGCTTCTCTAGCAATTTCTGTTTTTGTTTCAGATCTCCATCATCCACAGTTATTTGTTTTATTCTAGTGTAGATTTATAATAGTTTCTGAAGATGGAGCTGACCTTCATGACTCTGCTGCTGGGCAGTACTTTGCTTTAGTCATCTTCGTCTGAATGCATCCACTATTTTTTTTATTTCAAAAATACACTTTATTCATAAAATTATTTTGATATCTATACAATTGGTCATGTCATACATACGTTTACACTCCATTTCTTTACATACAGAGATCGGAATTAATCATTCGTATATACAGGTCTGTACATTTACCATCCATATATTTAGCAGAGGCTTCAGCGGAGCCCACTTACTGCGTGGGCCCCCTGTTCTTCTTTGGCAGCAGACGTTACATGGTGGTCTTTCCCCACCGCGCCTTGGCGGCAGCTTACCCAAGCTTGATCGTGTCCCTCAACACATAGTCCTGGACCTTGGAATATGCCAGTCTGCAACACTCAGTCGGGGTCAGCTCCTTCAGCTGGAAGATCAACAGGTTTTGGACAGATCAAAGAGCGTCTTTTACCAAATTGATGATCCTCCAGGCACAGTTGATGTTGGTCTCGGTTGCGTCCCGGGGAACAGACCGTAGAGCACGGAGTCCTGTGTCACGGAGCTGCTCAGGACGAACTTCGACAAACACCACTGCATTCCTCTCCAGACTTCCTTCGTGTAGGCACATTCCAGAAGGAGGTGTGTGACAGTTGCGACCCCCCACGCAGCCGCTTCGAGGGCAGCGTGCGGTGCGGCAGAGAGTCCGACGTGTATAAAGGATCTCATTTGCAGAGCCCTCCTCACTACCAGCCAAGCCCTGTCTTGGTGCTTGTTGGAAAGTTCTGGCAATGAGGCATCCTGCCAAATGGCTTTGACAGTCTGCTCAAAGGATAGGATCCGCCCTCTCCTTTTCATGAAGTGCTGACCACTTCCGGATGGACTTGTGGTCAAAGGTGTTTTTCTGAATGCATCCACATTTTTTTTTAATTTCAAAAATATACTTTATTCATAAAATAATTTGATGGTCTGTACAGTTGGTCATGCCATACATATGTAAACATTTACATACAGAGATCAGAATTTATTTTTATATACAGGTCTGTACATTTATCAATCATATGCCCATATATTTAGCTGAGGCTTCAGCAGAGCCCAAATGACTGCGTGGGTCCCCTGTTCTTCTTAGACAGGCAGATGTTAAACGGTGGTCTTTCCCCACCGCGCCTTGGCGGCAGCTGCCCCAAGCTTCAGCGCGTCCCTCAATACGTAGTCCTGGACCTTGGAATGTGCCAGTCTGCAACACTCAGTCGGGGTCAACTCCTTCAGCTGGAAGATCAACAGTTTTTGGACCACCCAGAGAGCATCCTTCACTGAGTTGATGATCCTCCAGGCGCAGTTGATTCTCGTATTGGTGTGTGTCCCAGGGAACAGGCCAGCGTCATGGTGCTGCTTGGGACGAACCTCGAGAAACACTATTGCATTCCCCTCCAGACTTCTGCGTAGGCACATTCCAGAAGGAGGTGTGTGACAGTCTCAGCAGCCCCCACAGCCGCTTCGAGGGCAGCGTGCGGTGCGGCTGTGAGTCTGGGTGTGCATAAAGGATCTCACAGGTAGAGCCCTTCTCACCACCAGCCAAGCCATGCCCACTAGCTTGTGACAGACAAAAGGTTGCTGTTTTCCTTATAAAAAGTCTCTGACTTATCAGATAAAAGTCATAGCTTACTTTTATTAGATAAAAGTCATAGTTTTATTCAAACTGACTGCAAAGAATGATAAGATTGCTCCTGTGCTGGGAAAAGTACTGAACACTTCTCTCTCTCCCTTTGTAACTTGTTCCCAGCTCCAAGTTGTTCAGTTCTTTGAGAACCAAGTCATAGTTGTTGGCAAGTCTCATCAGGAACTAGTCATTACCAGTCGGCCAATCAACTTCTTGTTGTCAGCAGAAGTCACATTTGCATACTCGTTTGACTATAAAATCATTTACAATCAAAACCCATTCCTTCTCATTCAAATAGTTTACACAATACCTGCAACAGGACCTCCAACCAGCACTATACACCAGATATATTGCTGACATTTTCTACATCTGGACCCATGGCAAGGAGTCACTGAAACAACTACACAGTGATATCAACAAGTTCCATCCCACCATCAGACTTACGATGAACAACGCTGTCTCATTCTTGGACACACTCATCTCCATCAAAGACGGGCACCTCAGTAGCTCACTCTACCACAAGCCCACGGATAACCTCACAATGCTGCACTTCTCCAGCTTCCACCCTACACATATTAAACCATCCCCTACGGACAGGCCCTATGTATTATAGTGGAATATGAAAAGACTTCAGTTCATTTTTGTATCTTCTGCATGGTGTCTTGAACAAAAGTGTTTCTATTGGATAAATCTAACACATTTATGACATTTTGAGATCAATTTATGGGAATTTTCTTTTTTAGTAATAGAATAATTATAAAACTCCGACATGTTTGTTTTAGTTAATTTGAATTTTGATCTCCTTCTTCACTTTATAGTTTATTAGTATTGGGAAAGTTCTCATTTGCATGGTTAACATATGCCACATAATCATCAATTTTCTCTTAATTTTGTCATAATGCGCATCATGTTTCCTTATCTGTTTTATGAGTAGTTAAATATCGTGCCATTAAGATGTTATGGTACATTATGGCATAACTTGCAATATAACAGATATTTCAAATTCCTTGTAAGTTTTTTTTGGGTTGTTGCAAACTGATATTTCTGCTACACTCACAAGGTCAGGCCGTTAACTCCTTACAGCAGCTGATGCAGTACAGAGTAGGGAACTGGGTAAGGGTGAACTATCCAAAATCATTTTAACTGTTCAACACAATTCTCCTGACAAAATGATCGATAATTTGCTTTTCAAATTGGACAAATTAAATCGCATCTTGCATACGTTTTAATTTCTTTGGCTGATGTAAAATTTGAATTTAGTCTATTTAATGGCACAAGATATTGGCATTTTAACAATTTACAAACACACAAGTTGGAATTGTACAAATAAAATAATTCTAATCTTTTCAAAGAATAGTTTGCACTTTGACTAGCCTTCAGATTAAGTAACTTCCTTCTAATATTTTGACAACTGGAATCTATCCTTACAGGCAACACAGGAAGCTGCATTTCTGGTTATTTCTTTACAAATGCTGATCTTGTATGTTGTCAGAAAGTGGCGATTCCGTGATATTAACTAAAACTCTTTAACCTGCAGTTCATATGAACACAACCTCCCACTGTAATCACGGACTCACATCTTTAATTCAGAAGACTTTGCAAATTGTCAAATTGGCTCAGTGATGACCAGTTAGTATGACATTTAAACTTGAGAAAATTCTGGAAAATATCTTATGAGATAACATCAAAGTGTGTTGAGATCATAAGGGAAAGACAGAGGTATACGCCGCACATGACGATTATGCTTGAAATATATAGAGGATGAGAAATATCGAATAGGTTTAATCTTCATGGGCTTTCAGAACCTTTTTATGATGGTCTGCACTGTGATTTTTTAAATGCATTGCATCACTGATAAAAGAACTGGATAATTAGTAGACTGGCTAAGCCTCAAAAGCAGGATAAGCTGATGAATGGAGAGAGTTTGTAAGGAGTTTCTCAAATGACCTGTTTTAGTCCTGTTTCCATATTATAAAGTGAGGGAGATTCCAGAAATAACACAACCATGTATGTAGTCAGGTTCCTATTGTACAGAATATGGAAAATATGGAACTTGCTGGGTAAATGAAATTTTAAAGTGCACCCTATCACTAGAAAGTGTTTAAATATCCAACAATTTATGGTGAGAAAGAGATAAGTTGTGTGTTTCAAACTGCAAAACATTTCTGGATGAGTTGTGAAGTTAGCCTTGCAAAAACAGCAGTACATCTTCAGCCTCCCCATAAGTTTCAGACAATTGCTGCATTATTCGTTGGAATGAATTAAACTCACTGCAGAAAATTAGGATTTATGCTTAATGATCCATAGAGCATACTCCTGTTTGAAATGTCACTCAACAGCTCCAGCTCAGAAATGTTACATTGAAAATGTGGAGTCTCATTCCTGTTGGAAATAAACTGTCCCTTGAGGCGTTTAAACTGTGAAGACCTAATTGCTTCGTTTTGATTGCTTTCTTTTTTGGTGCAATGTACCCAAACTTGCAAACGTTTTAGCATAAATCACTTTCAGCACAATTTGAATTTCCATGATCTCTGCTCCACTTTGAGAAAATCGTTGTAAGATGCAGAACCCGCCCACAAAACTGGCTGTACCCCTTAGTGAACAGATCATCTCCCATGTGTCCATTAAATGTACTGGTTTGCAGGTGTTCAAGGGGGCTCCAGAATTTAAGTTAGAATTCTTGGGCAGTGACATCAATGGCTACATATTAAAAGCTTCTGAATTTAAATTCACTATGAAAGTGACTACGCTTCTCCAAAGCACAAGCAAATACAGTAAATTTTGTTTTAACTGTCACCGCATGAACTGGCATTCTTGGTAAACTGGGAAAAATTATATACCACAAATACTGTGAAATTTACTGTATTATTCCGCATAACTATTATAGTTTTAAAAACTTTTTTACTTCTGTGAAAATATACTTGCTGTTCAATTGAATGGCCACATGAACTATCAACAGTTGATTCAATTTCAAGTCAATTTCTCCTCAAATACTGTGAGCTACCAAGAGGTCCGAGGGGTCAGTTGAGAGTGTGAATAAGAAGGCTCTCTGCTGGTAAGTTTCATTGAAAACAAAGTTGTTTTATTATTTCAGTGATTTATGCCATAAATAAAGTATAACAGTGATGTGTATACGCTTTGCATTATATTTCTATTACTTAGTGTGTGTTTTTACATTGATTATGTAGATCGTTTGATTAGAGTCAGACAGTCATAGAGTCCTACAGCATGTAGACATGTCCTTTGGCCCAAACTGGTCCATGACGACCAAAATGTCCACCCGCATTAACCCCATTTCCCTGCAAATGGCCCACATCCTTTTAATCCTTTCCTATCCATGTATTTGTCGAAATGCCTTTTAAATGTTGTTAACGTACCTACTTCAACCACTTCTGCTGGCAGCTCATTCATATCTATACCACCCTCTGTGTGAAGAAGTTGCCCTTCAGGTTCCCTTTTATTCTTTCCTCTCTAACCTTAACCTTTTGTCCTTGATTCCCCCAACCCCAGGAAAGAGACTGAGTGCATTCACCCAATCCATGCCTCACATGATCTTATTTAACTATGTAAGGTCCCCCCTCAGTCTCCTATGCTCTAAAGAAAAAAGCCCTACCTTGTCCAATGCATCCCTATAACTCAGACCATTGAGTCCTGGCAACATCCTTATAAATGTCTTCTGCACTCGTTCCAGTTTAATAGCATCCTCCCTATAACAAGGTGACCGAACTGAACACATTACTCTAAGTGTGGTCTCACCAATGTCCTGTGTAACTGCAACTTAACTTCCTAACTTCTATATTCAATGCCCTGACCGACGAAGACAAGCGTGTCAAAGCCTTCTTAACTGCACCGGGCAGAAGTGGTTACTGCAGATGCTGGAGATCAGAGTCAAGATTAGTGTGGTGCTGGAAAAGCACAGCAAGTCAGGCAGCACCCAAGGAGCAGGAAATTTGACATTTCGGGCAAAAACCCTTCATCAGGAAATGAAGGGCTTTTGCCTGAGGAAGAGCTTTTGCCCGAAACGTCAATTTTCCTGCTTCTCAGATGCTGCCTGGCCTGCTGTGCTTTTCCAATATCACTCTAATCTTGACTTCTTAACCACACCGTCTACCTGTGGCTCCACTTTCAGAGAACTGTGAACCTGAACTCCAAGATCCCCTGTCCCACTACACTCCTTCAGGTCCTACCATTCACCATGAAACTCTTACTTTGATTTGACTTCCCAAAATGCAAGATCTCACACTTAACTATATTAAACTCCATTTGCCACTTCTCAGCCCACTTTCCCAACTGATCAAGGTCCTGCTGCAATTCCTGATACCCTTCCTCACTGTCCATGATATCTCCTATTTTAGTGTCATCTGCAAACTTATTAATCATGCCTTGTACATTCTCATCCAAATCATTGATATAGAAAACAAACAGTAATGGGCCCAGCACCGACCCCTGAGGTACTCCACTGGTACAGGCCTCCAGTCCGACAAGTATCCCTCCACAATTATCCTCTGCTTCCTACCATCAAGTCAATTTTGTATCCAATTTGCCAGCTCCCCCTGAATTCCATGCAATCTAACCTTCCAGAGCAGCGTACCATGTGGAACCTTATCAAAGGCCTTACTGAAATCCATATAGACAACATCTACCATCCTGCCCTCATCAACCTTCCTGATCACTTCTTAAAAGAACTCTAACACAAGTGTGAGGCACAACCTCCCACTCACAAAGCCATGCTAACTGCTCTTAATCAAACCCTGTCTTTCCAAATGTGTGTATATCTTATCCTTCAGAATCCTCTCAAGTAACAACCATCACAGATGTTGGGCTTACTGGTATACAGTTCCCAGGTTTTTCTTTTCAGTCCTTCTTGAATAATGGCACAACATTGGCTGCCCTCCAGTCTTCCAGGATCTCACCATGGTTAATGATGATGAAAACCTATCAGCCAATTATCAGGAATATCTGATCAATCAGCACATTCCTGGTCCCATAGATGCCAGATAATAAAATTTACTGTAGTCCATATAATTCTTTAAAAGACATTTTCAATTACGTTTGGAGCCTGAATGGATCTATCTTTGATTCATCTTAATTTCCAACATATATGCTGTCACTCAGCAATGTCATCAGAAAGCACAGGGTTATTTCACACATATTGACAACACACAGTTCAACAGCACCTCAGCAGACTCAGCCACTGTCTCAGAATTGTCAGATTGTTTTTTTTTAATATCCAATACCAATTGAGCAGGCATTTCCTCCAAACAGATGTTGGGAAGCTGCCTCAAGCTGCTTTCATGAATTACCGTCTCTACCCCACTCCTTGACAAATTGTTGACGATAAGCTGAACTGTTTGCAGTGTTGTGTCACACTTGTCCCCAAGGTAGGCATCTGATTACATATTCATGCCATTAAATATTTCCATCCTCATGGCATTGCCATTGCTTGGCCCACTTCCCCAGCTGATCAAGGTTCTGCTGCAATTTCTGATAACTTTCCTCACTGTCCGTGATACCACCTATTTTAGTGTCGTCTGCAAACTTACTAGTCATGCCTTGCACATTCTAATTCAAATCATAGATGTAGATGACAAATAGTAATGGGTCCAACATTGATCCTTGAGGCACTCCACTACTACAGGCCTCCAGTCTGCCTCAGCTGTCAAAGTATAGTTTTGTACCTTTATGGATTTGAGACCTGATGATTCCAATATAATGCTGGCCAGTCCTCCATGTTCTAATCACCGTAAATCCGAAGTCACCCAAAACACTCCACCCCATGTACAAGCTTTGTTAGATCATAATGACCTCAAACCCCTTTTCTTACTGACCTACCTTAGTTCCTAGTTAAACAATATCTCAATTTGAATAGTTTCACCCTCACTTTCAAAACCGTCTATGGCCTTGCTCTTCCCCATCCCTGTAATCTCCTCCAACCCCACAGACCTCTGAGATACAACAGATTCTCCAATTCTGAGGCATCCTAGTTTTACTCATTCTACCACTGGTGTCTTTGCTTTCAAGTGAAATACCCTTCCTCAGCATTTCTGACCCGATAAGAAGGCTCTTAAAAATGTCTCCTTTGTCCAAACTCTTGGTCAGCTGTCTTAATATTTCCTTCTCTGATTTGCTGTTAAAAATGTATTAACTGGTAATGCCACCTTTACATCGCTTGGGGCGTTCTGTTATAATAAAGTTCAACATACATGCAACTTGTGTTGCACTGTTGATTAGTTTCATAGCCAAAGCAATGAATGTGATTCTGTCCTTAATGAAGCAACTCAGGTGCCATAATGCACCTTATTCCATATCAACAGGAGATATTTAACTTTCCACACCTTATCAATTTTGGTTACCTTATACTCAGTTTAAGTGGTTAAAACTCTATCTAAATAGCTGAGCAAGAAAGTATCAGATGAGCTCAGCACAAACTCACTATCATTGAGACGTTTGCTCAATCTGTCCATTTTGTTCACATTAAACTGTTGAAAGTAAAGGTTTCTCTCAGCAAACTGATGTTTAGCCACAGCTGGTAAGGCTGCAATGCCTAAAAATTATAAAATGAGTTGTGTAAAATTAGAAAATAACATGAACATGAAAACAGAATGATGATTACAATGTAGCGAAAAAAAACCCTAAAATATAATTAGAATCTAAATATCGCTAGGAAATACTTGCAGTAAAAGCAATGCTATGGAACACTTTTAAATAAGAAAGCAATCTCTTAACCTGTGAAGATTTAATGTCTGGATGTAAAATATTGAAACATCTGATGCATTACCATCAGTAGGTACTGCAAGATGCAGGCTATATCTTTTATAAATCACAGTCCCATTGTTTGTTTAGATACCTGTGATGAGCTTGATTAGTATTTGTCTTTTTGATAATTTGTTATTCATCTTTTGGTTACTGCTGCCATGAAAACAAAGAAAACCAAAAATGGAAAAACTCTAATAAAAGATATAACAAATATGCATGGAATTACCCTCAAGAATTTCATATTTAGTGTTCTATATCATTGAATTAATAGTATAATTTAAGTTACTATGTTTCTATGCACATTTGGTGTAATTTGCTATCTATGGGACCTTACTATGTGATCATTGATATTCTTCATTATTTATGAACAAAGGCCAAAATGATTGGTTTTGAAGCTGTTTGGAATGTGCTGTGAAAATTAAATATTCTGCACAAATACAATTTCTTTCTTAACTTTCTTAACTTTCTTAACTCTATCAAAGCTCTTGCACACAATAATGAATAGACTATCTGATCTGATACATTACTTTGGGCTAACAAGTTAATTTCATAATGAGTTTTGAGAAGATTTGTAGCTCAGGTTGGGGTTTTGGATGTAGGTTTGCTCACTGACCCACAAGGTTAATCTCCAGATGTTTCGTTACCTTACTAGGTAACATCTTCAGTGGGCCTCAGGTGAAGCAATGCTGACAATTTCTGCTTTCTATTTATATGTTTGGGTTTCTTTGAGTTGGTGATGTCATCTCCTGTTCTTTTTCTCAGGGTGTGGTAGATGGGGTCTAACTCGATGTGTTTGTTGATATCAGGTCACAATACAAAAGTATAGCAGGAAAAGGTGATGCTGATTGGTTATACTGTGGTTACATTTATTCACACACAGGGCCCTCTTCTTTGCATGCAAAAGTAATGTGTGCACACATTGGGGGAAAGGCTTGCGAAGACAGCCAATTCCTGCTCCATTCCCATGACAACATCCTGAGCAGAGTCAGCCACCTGGTTTGAATTTAATCAGTTCACAGTTCCTGTTGTATCTCCAAGCCAAACACATTCCAACCAGTATATCAGTATTTGTTAATCTCTGCAAAACTCTCGAAAAGTGTGTCATTATGGTTAGTCAAATCATTGCTTATTTTTCCCAAACATTTGACACATTTGTTCATTAATGCTATCTTGAAAAGCTGTATGATGTTATAAATAAAAGTCAAATAACAAATGGATCAACATCCTGGTTTATATTTCAAAGTGATCATTCATTCTTACAACAAAGATCAGATTTTGGATGAGATGCTCAAATTCATGAAGCGTTTTGATAGACTTAATAAGGAGAACTGTAATAGTGACAGAGGGACCAGGAACCAGAGGACACAGATTTAAGGTAATTGGCAAAGGAACCAGAAGGGTGCACTTGAAATTATTCTTTACATCGCAAGCTGTCATGCTATGCAATGCACTGAGAGGTTGCTGGAAGCAGATCCAATGGTAACAATCTGAAATAATTGGATAAATATTTTAAGGAATTGAAAAAAACACAGGCTGTAAGGAAATGTTATGGGAATGGGATTAGTTTGATAACCCAGCAAAGAACAGGCAGAGTCAAAATGGGCCAAATGATTCTGACACAAGAGACACAAGTTTGCGTGAGAGATGCTGGATTCCAGCTGTAACACCAGAGGGGGCTGTTGGGCAGAATGTGAGACTGTATCAAGAAGAATCATCTTGGGGTTTCTCCAACTCACCACAGCCGTAATGAGCAAAAGCTGGGAACAGGACTGATTGTTTATTAGCCCCAGTACAGATGAGAAGCAGAGAAGAAAAGGAAAATGACAAGGTTTATTAATTATGCTGAGAAGTATTCATCAATTTTGACAGTGAGACAGATTAATCTCAATTAGAAATACAGAATTGTCAAAGCTGGTTAGACTTAGTCCTCGAGGCTTCATCACATGACATTAAATCACTGTGACATTGTCAAGACTCTCTCCTGAAGATCAGATACTTACAATGGGTGGTGTCTACAGAAACATTTCCCTGGCCCGGTATCAGAGGAAATGTCAGTGCCAAGGGAACTATACCCCATAGAGTCAGTGTCAAGGGAACTATACCCCACAGAGTCAGTGTCAAGGGAACTATACCCCATAGAGTCAGTGTCAAGGGAACTAAACCCCATAGAGTCAGTGTCAAGGGAACTATACCCCACAGAGACAGTGCCAGGGAACTAAACTCCATAGAGTCAATGCCAAAGGAACTATAACCCCATAGAGTCAGTGTCAAGGGAACTAAACCTCATAGAGTCAGTGTCAAGGGAACTATACCCCACAGAGACTGTGCCAAGGGAACTATACTACACTTATAGAGTCTCTACCAGAAACAAATATACCTGATTTTGAGGGGATGAAGTGGAAGTTCACAAAGTTGATACCAGGGATGGCAGGACTGTCCTATGAGGGGAGATTAGTTTGACTGGGTCTGCCTTCTGATTGAAATGCATGACATTCCAATAGGGCTGACAGATTAGATGCAGGAAGGATGTTTTCCATGTTTGGGCAGTCTAGAATCAGGAGTCATAATCTCAGAATGGGAGTAGGCCATTTCTGAACGGGATGATGAAAAATTCCTTTATTCAAAAGGTGGTGTGCCTGTAGAATGCTCTACTCCAGGAGGCTGTGGCAGCCAAGTAACTGAATATATTTAAGATGTTCAGTTTTTTAGATATTAAAAACTTCATGAAGCATAGAGAAAGGGGCAGCATGTTGGCTCAGTGGTTAGCACTGCTGCCTCACTGATAAGGACTTGGGTTTAATTCCAGCCTTGGGCAACTGTCTGTCATAAACCCAAACCAAACTGGTCCCACCTGCCTGTTCCTGGCCCATATCCCTCCAAACCTTTCCTATTCATGTATCCATCTAAATGTCTTTTAAATGTTGTAATTGGACCTGCATCCACCACTTCTTCATTCCACACACGAACCACCCACTGTGTAAAACATTTGCCTCATGCCATTTTTACACTTCTCTCCTCTCACCTTAAAAATGTGCTCCCTTGTCTTAAAATTCCTCATCTTAGGAGAAAGACAACTACCATTAACCTTATCTATACCTCATTATTTTAAAAACTTCTATCAGGTCTCCTGTCAACCTCCTAAGCTCCAGTTGAAAAAGTCCAAGCCTATTTTTATAACTCAGACCTTCCATACCAGGCAATATCCTGGTGAATATCTTCTGAACCCTCTACAACTTAATAATATCCTTCCTATAACAGGGCGACCAGAACTGGACACAGAACACCAGAACAGGCCTCACCAATGTCCTGTATAATCTCAACATAATGTCCCAACTCCTATACTCAAAGAACTGAGCAATGAAGGCAAGCATGCCAAATGCCTTTTACCTTGCATTTACCTGGATTGCACTCCATCTAAAAATTTTCATTCCACTGACCCATTTGATGAAGATGCTTTGTAATCTGAGGAAACCTTTTTCATGTTCTACTATAGCAGGGCAGAGTTAAAGGGTACACTGCCTGATCTTGCTCCTAGTTTTAAATTTTTTTTACACTAAGCAAAGTTAAGGAAGGCAGATAAACAAACTTCAGCACCCTGAGAGAAGCAGGGTCCATGCATCAGCTGGAACATCCACTTCTGGCTGAAAGTGTGTGAAGAGGACAGGCCAAGACATGATATTCACAGGATTCCAGTCAAATTCTCAGGCCCTTTACAGTATTCCTGTGTATAGACCTACACAGGAGAATCTGTAGATTTTAAGCACACAAATGTCTGTGACTAGCAGGAATGCTTCCATACTTTGTGAATCTTACTTCGAGGTGCTGTAAAGGAATGTTCAAACATCATTAGACAATGAGTTGATTTCTGCTTTACCTTTATGTCTACTCCAGCCCATTAACTCCATTTCTCATCAAATCTGGGACTCTGGAGCAGCTCTAATATTAAATTGTTCCACAATTGGTGGCTCTGCTTTTAGCTTCCTCAGTCCCAAAGGCCTGGACTTTCCTCCTTTAAGTTAGTCTCTAAAACCTAACCCTTTGACCAAACATTTATCTCTAGGTTTCGTGGTGTTGTATTTTGACTAGCATGTGAGCACATTGGGATGTTTTATGATAGTAAAATGGTTATAATTTATTGTTTGCTTGGAGCTGAATTAAAAATCTGACCTTACGTTACAGCAAATTGCATGATAATAAACTTCTCAATCTATCCCTTAGGCCTGGATTCAGGTGAAAATGTTACTGCACCAGAGGCTCCAGGCTAATGCTCTGAGGACATGGGTTTAAAACCCACCAAAACAATTGGTAGAATTTTGTGCTGCAGAATTATTAATTTGATTTTAGTACAGACACTCATAAAGATGCTGTTAAAATTTAACCAAGTTCACAAATATCCTTTAGGGAAGGAAATCTACTATCTTTACCTTGTCTTGCCTACATGTGACTCTAGAAAATGTACAATAAATGCCGACTTTGCCATCATTGCCACGTCCCACGAAAGAAAAATATCTAGTATTATCAGCTCTGATGGGACATTTTCTTGGAAGTGGTATTAATGTTCCTACCTCGAAGCCAGGAGGCCTAAAGTCAAGTCCCATCTGCTCCAGAGGTGCGTAATAACATCTCTGAACAGATCGATTAAAAAATATATGAAACTTGCGGCATCCATGAAGATGGTTGGGGCATGGCTGACCAATGATAAATCCACTGATATGGAGTAAGATCTACCAATAAGAATTCTTCAGGATTCATGAAAACGATTTAATTATGAGGGGGTACCATGCATTGAAATGTGTGAGCAATGTCCATCATGTCTAAAGGAATAAAACTTCACCACCGAAAATAACATTTTTGAAATTAACTAGGAATTGATATTTGTGGTTAAAAATTCAATTTTATTAAACTGCAGTTAAAAAAAATCACACAACAAATTTGGATAACATACACAGCACAAATATTGTTTTCATGATTATATATCTGCAATACAATGTGGGTTTATTGAAATTCTTTAAGCAGAGGCAAGTTTAACAAAATATATGAATATTGCCTCTGGCATCACAACAAACTGTAAGGGGCTGTGCAATGTTGGAAACATTAGACACAAACCACCAAAAGTTGCTCCATGTTATTACCAGGGGTGTCCAAACATCTCGTCATTTATACTGTGAAGCTTTGAAGCTAAACATTTGAGTCCACCAGGAGGCACTGGCTTAAAATTAGAGACTGCCATTTTACAACACAGATGAGGGGCAATATTTTTTCTTTCAAAGGCTTGTGTGACATTGGAACTCTCTGTAGCTGAAGGCAGTGGAAGTGGAGTGACATTTAAGGCAGAGGTAGACAAAAAATAATCGAAGTTATCTGGAAAGGTGGAATTTAAGATACAATCAAATCAGCCATGATTGTACTACTTTGGATGTAATTTTGTATGTTTGCACATAAAATAACAAAATAGCTTGCATTGATATAGTGCCTTTGAAGTGGAAAGGTGAGTTGTAGAGGTGTAGCAAAAACAGGATGGACAAAGTAAGGTTCTTAACACAAGGAAGAACATCTAAATTTGTGCACTAGGAATCAGTGAAGAGCAGAAGAATATGTGCAGCCGTGTCAAGAGCAGAGACTGTCAGATGGGGGTGTCCTAATCCAGAACTATTACATCTCTAGATCTAATCATTTTCAAATCCCCAGGACCACAGAATTCTAACCAGATAAACTTACAAGTAAGATATATAAGTGCAAATAGAACTGAGTCAACTAGTCTTTGCAGGCCTGTTTTCCAATACAGTTTGGACACCCCTACATTATAGCGCAACTATAAGTAAATAGGCATAAAGCCTGATCTTGGGATAATTCAAGCAACATGCATTTCTATGTCTGAAGGAGGAGGAAGCAACTTAGACAAAATTGGCAAGTGCTTGATGAAGCTATAAGCATTTTAAGTATAAATAGAAAGTGAAAAGCAATTCATAACCAAAGTTTGGTCGTAAAAAATAAAAGTCCCAACAAAAATATTCTTTATGACACACAATATACAGCATTCAGTATTGCACTTGACAGGAAATAAATATGTACAAGTAAATATGTTACAATTATTTTTCTTTAATTTACGCACAACCTTTTGCAAAAGGCCAAGACCCATTAATGATCAGACAATGTAAAATTAGAGGCTATCACTCCAGGTACTGAGTATCATATTTATGATAAAGACCAACTTAAAACAGCTGTATACAGGAACATAGTTGGAGCACTCATCAATGCACAACAGCATGCGAACAGACAATAAATGTTTTCCATCGCCTATAATACTGTTAAAATCAACACAAAGATATGTTATTGCTGAACACATACTTTAATTATTTGTTACTGTTACAGGAATCTTTCAGTACTGACATTCTAATTTATCATAAATGTTTAAATTAACACCCTTTATGATTACTTTGTAACCATGCATTTACTACATAGTAATGTAAATCCCTTTTTATATATTTCCTCCCCACTTATGCAGATTTTACATTATTTTAGTAACTAACAACAAAATCCCAAATTGTACAAACCTATTTTGGAATATTGCGATAATTACTGCTTTATAAATTGGAAAATCCAGATTTGGGATTATGCTTCAAATTTTATTCATAATAGTAAATGGGACTTCTTACAAGACTCAGAAATTACTCCTGACATCCTGGTTTTGCAAAGCCTTCATGATAGTAACGCTATGCGATATTGAAATGTATACATGGCTCTTCAAGACTGACTACTAATATTAGGAAACATAAGTCTAGCAATATTTTACGCTGCTACGTTATTTAAAAATTTCCATTTCACACTTGACTCGAATGGAGAATAAAAATAAATATTCTGTCATCTTTATTGTAGCCAGAGTAGGCATTTTAATAAAGCCCCAACAGCTGCACATGAGCTGTATATGAATCAATGCTCAGGGCTTAAATTAAGGAGCATATAGTCTTATTATTAATGATACAAATGTACTTGACTATTTCAGCTCTATATTATGCACAACGACACACAGCATTGGTGCACCAATATGTGCTAAAGAGATAAGGGAGATCAGAACCTGTACTTCATGCAGCAAGTATCTGAACACTCAAATCAAAGCAAAACGCAGTGGATGCTGGAAACTGAAAGAAAAACAAAAAATGGAGATACTCAGCGAATCTGGCAGCATCTGTGGAAACAGACTGAACAGTTATGACCCTTTTTCGGAACTGACTCTGAAGAAGTCATATTTGACTCAAAACATTAACCTTGTTTCTCTCTTCAAAGATGCTGTCAGACCTGCTGAGTTTCTCCAGTACTTTCTGTAAGCATCCGAGCATTGCTAGGTGGCGGTGGCAGGCTGACAGATGAGGAGTGAAATTCCAAAAATTATCAGGAAAGACCAAAGAATAACAGAATATTTCTTAGAAAAGCAAAATACTGTGGATGCTGGAAATCTGAAATAAAAATACAGAATGCTGGAGAAACTCAGCAGGTCTGCCGCATCTGTGGGGACAGAAACAGAGTTATCATTTTATGAATTCTTCAGAAATTCATGTTGGACCTTCATTTCACTTTTGAGAATTGCTCCCTTAACTGAAGAATTGTTCTGAACTAAGAAAGCTTTTGAAAACAGAAGATGAAAATGCTTGAAAATTGGGATATGGAAAGTGAAAAAAGTTACAGACCATTGCAAATATCACTGTAATTTGAACTTTTTTGAGAGTTCATCACTCATGCTGTTGCCAAAAACTATTTTCAGCAATACTCGAAGGACAAATGGGTAAGGTGACAGAAATTCCATCTATTTAAAATGGTAATTTATGAAGAGTTAATAAGAAATCTCAATTGCTTTTTCAGGTGATCCCTGAATTTTAACTGTAATACAGACAGAAACTGAAGTGTCTGAGTACAATGAATTCAATCATATTAGTCACTTCTTCAGGAGACTTTGGAAAGTAGGAACACAGCATTTTTGGTTACTATTTGGAGCTTACAATGAATGAGTCACTGTATAGTAACTTTTTATATGTAAATACTCATCATAAATATTCTATACTGAAATTGTCAGAAATACAGTGCACAGCTTGCCCTTCTAGTGACGAGAATCATTTCTGCATGTGCTTTTTATAATGAACTACCATAAAAAAATTTCCCACACACTGATTCTAACCTGTTTTAGCCCTGGGAATTATATGAATTACATATCTGTGCAAAGTGGAGGCCTCAAGTCTCTGCAGCAATATTAAGTTAACAGCAAAAGGTCAACCATTAGCAGTATATCTGAAAGTGGTTGAGACTCTCCAGAGGCAGGGAGGTTTTTGCATTTTTTGAATATTTCCTTCTATATATGAAGTGCAATGTAAAATGCACTTGTGCCACTAATTACATATTACAACTAACCATTACTAAATATTTTACTAATGGCATTTTCCTACTTTTCCATCAAAGGAGCATCTTGAGACAATGCATACCACATTATAACTCAGTCATCGCAGCAGGAGACACCTTCCAGATAAATGACTTGCCTGAAATAAGAATAGAATACTGCAGCCAAAGACACTCAGTGAGATCAGCCTTTAAGTGTATGCTCCAAGCATGCTATATCTGTAGGTGAATATGATATTTCTTTACAATGATAGAGTAAATTCTATGTTTTCATTGTGAGGAAAATGCATTCTTAAAAGGAGTAAGGATGGATAAACTATAACATGATAAGTCAATTCTCTAACTGCATTTCCAACAAGTGGGGAATTCCTGCTGGGAAGACAGTTTTCTTAATTTCCTCTAATGTTCACACAGTCAGAAATTCACTACTGATCCTAGCATCTACAAGTTAAAAGATTAAACGACTGGATACTCCATGTTTTTGTCTAAGTATCTGAGCTGCAAATAAAAACTATTTTGCCCAATGTGAATTGAAAATGAGTTACTGTAATTAAAAGGGATATACACTGATTAATAATTCACTTGGTTTGAAAGCTTTCCCTGATCTGCACTGTGAAAATGCAAAACTTCAGTTCACTCAGACATTCAGAGAAAGTTCTGGCTCCAAGTAAATAATTCCCATATTAACTCCTGTGATGTAACATAAGCAGATATCTCATAACTTGGGAGAAAAACACAAACAGTAAAACACAACAAATCCACAAAAGCAGAACTGCTGAGTAGCTCTTGCTTTAAAATTCAACCAGTACACATTTGACTAATATAACAAATATCAAGGACACACTTTGTGAATTTCTGTATGTACAAGCAGATTTACAACAATATTAAAAATATCCTTCTCGTTCAACTTGCACCATGTTCAACTGCAGTCAGTTCACCAACATGAAGTTCTGTATAAATCCCTTCACAGTCTATGACAGATTGATTATGATCCATTGGAGGGTGGTTTACATTACTTAAAGCATTCTGCAGGATTCGCAGCATCTCTGCTTGTAGGTGTTCAGATGGCACAGCCTCAGTCTTTTGACAAGTGCACAGTAGCGTGTTGTATCCAGACATCCTCCTTCTGAAGCTGCAAGCAACATATCCAAAACCAAACATTACCACGGTGAAGATTGGAAACATGATTCACTTACTCAGTTCCCACAGTTTTATCACACAAGAAATTTAGAATGCGATCCCAACAAATGTGTACCCAATGCTATTCGACGCTAAAACAGATGAGGTCTTTCTGTGAAATGCCTGAAGCGACCAAACATATTCAGGTAATAGTTGATCTCACGTACAAGTCAATCCCCTATTTTTGGCCAATTAACCTGGAATTTTCCATATATCTTGTGTAAAGGTCAACCCTAGTTCTTCACAGGTAACAGATCAACGTTTATGAGTCAGTGTGGTGGCTGTCACTTTCCACTCTAGCATTCCAGTCTGCCGGTTGTTCTACTCTGCTCCTAGTCTTCCCAATCCGCTGATTTAATCTTTTAATCTGTGCTTCAGATTTTCAGAATTACCATAATTCATGTTTTTTTTTCTCTCTTTATTCATTTAGAGATCACTTGGGCTTCTGCTAATAATACAGTATGAATTTTGATGGGCATTAATTTCAGCCCCTCAAAAGTAGTATCCATGCAATAACTTTAACCTTAAAAAGTAGCCGAAAAAAATTGGTTATTACACGAGTATATATGGTAAATTTTATTGCAAGATATTGTTTTTATTTTAAGCAGATAGAAATGTACTCACTGTCACAAGAGGTTAGATTACAACGTTGCCATGTAGTTGGTCGTTTCCTCCATCCACAATACTGATCAGCCACAGTCTCATTACTTCTCTTGTGGATGCAAGTGACACGGCGAGACTGGAAACCAATTCCACATGTTGCTGCACACTGTCTCCACGGTCCCACTCTCCACTCCACGTTGCATTTACTTGACTTACATTTTCTGGCAGAGGCAGGTCTGTGGATTGCAACACATTATTACTAATCATTGGGACAGGAATAGACAGAGAGTTGGGATCATTTGAGAAGGTGAGTGGAACCGTTTACAGGACTTCAAGACTTTGGAAGGTTTCCTCACGGTCAGTGCCATTGCTGCTTTTGTAAGAAAAGAGAGAGTTATAGTGCATGTTCTCTGCAACACCAGCAAAATTTACAAGGAAACTTGATCATCCAGGAATTCCATTAGATCAAAGAAAGTTACAGCTACAGTCGGTTCCGACATAACGCGATAGTTCTGCGTTAAAAGAAAATTGCACAATAGCAGCATCATTTAAACAAAAGGAGCTGGAATCACATTATGGCCAATAACAGTAAGGAAAGTTCTGTTCTACAAATAACAGCTTAAATTCTTCAATCGCTTTAAAGCCAAATCGCTTTGAAGAAACACGTGTTATAGCAGAACCGACCATGTTTTGTCATAAAGCCTAACCGATTAGCCAATGCAATTCTTGAATAAAAGCCCATCAAAGATCGACACAACAAAGGAGGAGATTGCTTTACTCAGTCACCATAAAAAAAAGGGGCCTGGGTTAATATCAGGGGCAAACAACAGTTTCTAAAATTATACAATCGTTCTGTTATTCTGCATGGAGACAGACTCTTTACTCCAACTTGTCCATGCCGGCCAAGCTTCCCAAATTAATGTAGTCCCACTTGCCTGCATTTTGCCCACTTTAACCTTTCCTATTCATATACCTGTCCAAATCTCTTTTAAATATTGTCACTGTTTCTGTATCTATCACTTCCTCTGGCAGTTCATTCCATATATGAATACTTTGTGTGTTAAGAAGTTTCCCCTTCGTCCCTTTTAAATCTTTCTCCTCTCACCTTCGAAACATGTCCCCTAGTTTTGCACTCCCAGATCCTGGTGAAAAGACCTTTGCTATTCACCTTATCTACACCCTTCATGATTTTATAAACCTTAATAAGGTCATTCATTAACCTCCTATGTCCCAGTATAAAATATCCCAGCCCATCCAGTCTCTCCTTATAACACAAACCCTGCATCCCTGGCAACATCTGGGTACATCGTTTCTGAACCCTCCCCAATTTAATAATAATATCCTTTCTCCCAATACCTTTAACCCAATAAACTGTCTCAAGGTTTTTCAATCAAAAATGATAACAAAGGGCTTGGTCAAAGATGTAGGTTTTAAGCCATATCTCAAAAGACAAAAGTGAAATAAAGATGCAAAAATGTGTAAACAGGGGTGCAGAGTTTAGAGCTAACAAAACTAAAAGCATGGCTACCAGTGTTGGGACAATTAAAGCTGGCGTTGCTCTAAAGACCAGAATTTGGTGAGCATAGATACCTTGCATGATTGTGAGGCTGATGAGATGGGGGAGGAGCAAGACCCTGCATGGATTTGAAAACTAAGATGAGAGCAGATCAATGCTGCAGATGGGGTCTCACCCAGGCCCTGTCGAATTGCAGCAAGACATCAGTGCTTCTGTACTTGAAACCTCTCGCTATAAGAGGCCAATATACCATTTGCTTTCTTTACTTGTATGCTTTCTTTCAAATGTCTGATGTACAAGGGCACCCCAGGTCTTGTTGCACCCCATCGTTTCCAATGAATCACCATTCAGACAACAAGCTGCCTTCCTGTTTTTGCTACCAAAGTGGCTAATCTCAGTTATCCACATTTGCCCACGCAGAAAACTTGTCTAATTTCAAAGAAGTACTGAAAATAATTTTCTACAGTTGAAACCATCAACTCAACTCCTGTAGGAAGTTCTATTTCAAATACTTCCCTGAAATTAAACTACTGGAAGTCATTACCATTCACAAATAGTTTTCAATAACCTGGTCATATAAATGATAGGATCACAAAGGTCAAAAATGAAACTTAGTTGCTTAGTACCTCTTCGCTTTGTCACAGGCAACTTCTGTGGCTGAAGCTCCATTTGTATATTGACATACAATTTGACGATGTTGTACTGCAATATTGTGACCCACACAACGACCAGAGCACTGTCAAACAAAACGAAAGTGTTTATTGCTAGTGGTATTGAAAATATTATGCGCTTAAAGAATGTGATTTTTGACAGTGTGATGAGATTCATTAATAAATTTATTAGCAGGAATAAGTATATTGATCCATAGTATTTGTGACTTAGAACATAGAACATTACAGCGCAGTACAGGCCCTTTGGCCCTCGGTGTTGCGCCAATGTGTGAAACCGATCTGAAGCTCATCTAACCTACACTATTCCATTATCATTTTTATGTTTATCCAATGGCCACTTAAATACTCTTAAAGTAGGATAGTCTACCACTGCAACAGGCAGGGCATTCCACACACTACTACTCTCTGAGTAAAAACATACCTCTGACATTTGTCCTATATCTATCACCCCTTAGTTTAAAGTTATGTCCCCTAGTGCTAGCCATCACCATCCGAGGAAAAAGGATCTCACTGTTCCACCCTATCTCAGCCTCAAGTCCCTCAGCCTTTCCTCATAAGTCCTTCCCTCCAAACCAGGCAACATCCTGGTAAATCACCTCTGCACCCTCTCCAATGCTATTATGTGGCAACCAGAACTGCATGCAATACTCCAAGTGTGTTTGTACAGCTGCACCAGAGTTTTGTTAAGCTGCAACGTGACCTCATGGCTCTGCAACTCAATCCCACTATCAATAAAAGCTAACACACAGTATGCCTTCTTAACAACTCTATCAACCTGGGTGGCAACTTTCAGGGATCTATGCACATGGACACCAATATCTCTCTGCTCATCTACTCCACCAACAATCTTACCATTAGCCCAGTACACTGTATACCTGTTGCTTCTTCCAAAATGAATCCTCACATTTTTCTGCATTAAAATCCATTTGCCACCTCTCAGCCCAGCTCTGCAGCTTATCTATGTCCCTCTGTAACCTGCAACATCCTCCTGCACTGTCCACAACTCCACCGACTTTAGTGTCATTCGCAACTTTACTAACCCATTCTTCCATGCCCTCATCCAGGTCATTTATAAAAATGAAAAACAGTAGTGGCCACAAAACAGATCCCTGCGGTACACCACTAGTAACTGAACTCCAGGATGAACATTTCCCAACAACCACCACCTTGTCTTCTTTCAGCTAGCCAATTTCTGATCCAAACCGCTAAATCACCCTCAATCCCATACCTCTGTATTTTGTGCAATAGTCTACTATGGGGAACCTTATCAAACACCTTACTGAAATCCATATACACCACATCAACAGTTTTACCCTCATCCATTGTTTGGTCACCTTCTCAAAGAACTCTAAGTTTTGTGAGGTATAACCTACCCTTCACAAGACTGTGTTGACTATCCCTAATTAACTTATTTCCCTCTAGATGATTAAAGATCCTCTTATAATCCTTTCCAACACTTTACCCACAACTGAAGGCAGGGTTGTCTCTACTCCTCTTTTTGAACAAGAGGACAACATTTCTATCTTCCAGTCTTATGGCAATTTCTAGTCGACAATGACGACATAAAGATCAAAGCCAAAGGCTCTGCAATCTCCTCCCTGGCTTCCCAGAGAATCCTAGGATAAATCCCATCTGGCCCAGGGGACTTATCTATTTTCACACTTTCCAGAATTGCTGACACCTCCTCCTAGTAAACCTCAATCCCATCTGGTCTAATAGCCTGTATCCCAGTATTCTCCTCGACAACATTGTCTTTTTTCCTATGTGAAAAATATTCATTTAGCACCTCTCCTAGCTCTTTGTGCTCAATGCACAACTTCCCACTACTGTCCCCAACAGGCCCTAATCTTACTCATCATTCTTTTATTCCTGACATAGCTGTAGAAAGCTTTAGGGTTTTCCTTGATCCTACGTGGCAACGACTTCTCATGTCCCCTTTCTGGCTCTTCTTAGCTCTCTCTTTACATCCTTCCTGGCTAACTTGCAACTCTCAAGCACCGTAACTGAGCCTTCACATCTCATCTTTACATACACGTCCTTCTTCCTCTTGACAAGAGATTGAACTTCTTTAGTAAACCACTGCTCCCTCAATTGGCCACTTCCTCCCTGCCTGACAGGTACATATGTATCAAGGACACCCAGTAGCTGTTCT
The DNA here is from genome assembly GCF_020745735.1 of Hemiscyllium ocellatum. Lineage (NCBI taxonomy): Eukaryota > Metazoa > Chordata > Chondrichthyes > Orectolobiformes > Hemiscylliidae > Hemiscyllium > Hemiscyllium ocellatum. The sequence continues at coordinate 33,114,756 of NC_083439.1, read as the reverse complement.
TTGAATAAGCTCCACATTTCAATTGTGCCCGACCTTTGCAGTCTCCTTTCTCATCTCATGCATCCTAAATCTTGTTGAATCACATCATAATTGCCTTTCCCCCAGCTATAATTCTTGCCCTGCAATATATACCTATCCCTATCCATGGATAAAGTAAACTTAACCGAATTGTGGTCACTATCATTCTTAAATTAGAAATACCAAGCTAAAGCTTAGTAGTTTATTTGGTCACCATAAAACAGAAGCTCAGCCTATGTCAAAGGTTAACAGCTATTTCTATCATTATGGGCCTTTATTTTAATAAACTGCCCCAGGGCACTCCAATCAAAAAAGACAACCAAAATGGGGGCAATGGGGGCAGAAACAGTGGTTCTTCTTCATCATTGAATCAAAATAGGTGTAGGCTTCAGGATGTCTTTTTGACAATTTGTCAGAATTGGCATCACTCACTTCATATTTTCCAGAGATCCATTCTTTTTTCCCGTGCTTGTCGTGTATTTGTTATGTGTTCCAAAGAATTTATAGCAAGGTCTTTAAACTTTTGAGCTACCTTCAGGTCAAATATTTTTGCTAACCTCAGATCAATGCAATGCCATGAGAATGCATATCCTCTGGCAATTGAATGTCTGAGATCCGAGAAAACAGTTTGAAAAAATACGTGCAAAGATAATGCTCAGATATTGTTTGTGTGGATAAACTTTTTAATAAACAGTTCACTGCACTTAGACTAAATTCCAGTAAACTGCACTACGTAACATTTGACAATCTCAGCCCTGTTTTCACAGACAGTCATGATAGCAAGGAATTAAATGCAGCAAGGTGTTAAGCAGTCAAAACAATCAGTACCCAGTATTCTGTAGAAGAATTCTGTCGATTACCAATATTTTAATGCCCACTTATTTGCACTTTACTAATCAAATGCCAACTGCAGGAGAGTTGCACAAGCTACTGAGTGCATTAATTGATATACTGCACAGCAATGAGATTAAAGTTTGGTGCCATTTGATACCATCAGAAGATCATGTTTGATTTTAATACATTAACTGGAGAAAAACTCCCTCTTTGACCATTTTTTTGCCTATGAAATCACAGATTATGAATATAAACAGATCAGAATTTATACATTAATATTATAGACAGGCCAGTTGCTGAATTCAGAGACTCACTTTGTGGTTTTCAGCAAAATAAAGACCAGGGGGTGACATACAATCTAACACCACATCAACAATATCCCAAAGGAGATGGACTGTGTGCCTCTCATACCAATAATTTAACATTGGATATCTTAGCCAACAGCCACTTACTTTCAGCAAAATCAGAGTCAACTTATTCCCTTCTCTTACATATTTTAAAACCCTAAAGAATGCTTGTATTTCAATTCAACACCTTCCAAACCCATGACCAATGACGATGGCAGCATATTTTTGGGAAAACCACCACTTCATGATCCCCTCCAAAACACACATTATCCAGACAGGTTTATAGCCCATTCCTACTAAGGTGTTCCTACACCACGAGAAGTTAGTTAACCACCACTTTTTCAAGGACAATTAGGGATGACCAATAAATACTAAATTAATCAAATCTTTTCATACATTGGCAGGAGATTTTTTGACTTTAGTTCACTGGTAATTCTGGCTCAGCTGCCATTGGGAGAGAATCTATGCTGCCAAGTTACAATGCATTGCTGCCCAAAGGCACAATTACAACCAGAGATGATTAGTCCATAGTGGAGCAAACCCAAAGACAATTATTGGGAAAATGGCACCATTAACTGGATAATGGAATAAATTTCCAACCTCACTTTCTCAGCTGTATGCATGGCCTGTATGGACTGAAGAAGCAAAAACACGCCAGAAAGGGTTGTAGGCCATTAACAGAATCGGTTTGATTCTCCCTCTGATTAAATTAATGCACTAGCTGGGTTGTGTAACAGCTGTAAAATCGCCTCCCCTTGATAGTTTCCTGTGAATCGCTCCCAGGCTGTCTGTTACCCAGATGGTAAAGACAAAGATTGAAATGTATCTTAGAATCCCTGCAATGTGGAAGCAAACCGTTTGGCCCATCGAATCTACATCAATCCCCTGCAGAGCATCCCACTCAGATCTACTACCACCGCACCCCCGCTCCCCCACCCTATCCCTGTTACCCTGCATTTCCCATGGCCAATCCACCAAACCTACATATCTTTAGCTGGAGCATCCCGAGGAAACCCATGTAGACATGGGAACAATGTGCAAACTGCACACAGTTGCATTACGTGCAATTGATCAACTGCCGGGAGGCAGGGGCTGGAGTTTACAAACCTGCAAGCGATGCAGGAAATATGACCGAAGTTGCCTTATATTTGACCAAGATTTGTTTCGCATGGTTTAGTTAAGTCATTAAAACTACATTTAAAAAATTCCTTTGGCTTGCAGGTCTGCTATTTTTCACTCCGTGTTGAGCCATTTGAGTAAAATTCTTAGGAGAGTTTTTGTACAGGAGAGTGAAATGGGGTCAGTATAGGAATTTCACACAACAGCTTTCACAATTGTGCTAATAAATTGGCCTCAGCAAAACTCCGAACTCTTTCATTTTTCATCATGATCATCATTGCTATTGAAAAGAACTAAATAATTCTTAGCAGAGATCTATATCATTACCTGTCCCCACGCTGGACTGCTCCACCCTACACAAGGCTGCATTAAGCAATCCTCTATTTCAGCGGGCTGTTCTGTGCTGTCTGAACAATACACTGGAGATAATGTTTTTACTGTTCCAGTTGCCGTTAATTGCTCACATGTCACTCGTCGTTGGCGGATTCCTTTCCCGCACAAGACTGAACAGTCTGACGTTGTCGTCGCAACCCACCTAAAGGGCACAAAATAGCTTAATAAAGAGATAATTTTGTCTATTATGAAATGAATTCGGTTAATGCAAAATAATTTCTTTGTGATGACAAAAATGGATTAAGGAAGGCAGGGTGACTTTGCTATCATGCTAAAATTAAACATTCAGTGGGGACCATTTTTGCTGAACTCATTCATTCTGTTTACAAAGATGTTAACTTGTTTTATAAATAGGGCAGTCAGGAATATATTTTAAGTGCAGAAGATAGAGCTAGCGATACTGCTGACTCAAATTAAAATGCCATCTGCAGTGACAAGATCATATTCATCAGAGTCAATAAATCAAAACCCCATATGTAGGGAAGAGGTGTTGGAAATTCTGGAAAGGGTGAAAATAGATAAGTCCCCTGGGCCTGATGGCATTTATCCTAGGATTCTCTGGGAAGCAAGGGAGGAGATTGCACAGCCATTGGCCTTGATTTTTATGTCCTCATTGTCTACAGGAATAGTGCCAGAAGACTGGAGGATAGCAAATGTGGTTCCCTTGTTCAAGAAGGGGAGTAGGGATAACCCTAGTAACTATAGGCCGGTGAGTCTCACTTCTGTTGTGGGCAACGTCTTAGAGAGAATTGTAAGGGATAGGATTTATGAACATCTGGATAGGAATAATGTGATCAAGGATAGTCAGTATGGTTTTGTGAAGGGCAGGTCATGCCTCACAAACCTTATTGAATTCTTTGAGAAGGTGACTAAGGAGGTGGACGAGGGTAAAGCGGTAGATGAGGTGTATATGGATTTTAGTAAGGCGTTTGATAAGGTTCCCCATGGTAGGCTACTGCAAAAAATACGGAGGTATGGCATTGAGGGTGCGTTAGAGATTTGGATTAGGAATTGGCTGGCTGGAAGAAGACAGAGGGTAGTAGTTGATGGTAAAAGTTCATCTTGGAGTGCAGTTACTAGCGGTGTTCCACAAGGATCTGTTTTGGGACCATTACTATTTGTCATTTTTATAGAAGGTTGGGTGAGCAAGTTTGCGGATGATACGAAAGTCAGTGGAGTTGTTGACAGTGAGGAAGGATGTGGCAGCGGGATATAGATAAGCTGCAGATCTGGCCAGAAAGATGGCAAATGGAGTTCAATGTAGGTAAGTGCGAAGTGATTCATTTTGGTAAGAGTAACAAGAAGATGGAGTACTGGGCTAATGTTCGGATACTTGGTAATATGGATGAGCAGAGGGATTTTGGTGTCCATGTACACAGATCTCTGAAAGTTGCCACTCAGGTAAAGAAGAAGGCATATGGCGTACTGGCTTTTATTGGTAGAGGAATTGAGTTCCGGAGTCTTGAGGTCATGTTGCAGTTGTATACGACTCTAGTGCGGCCGCATCTGGAGTATTGTGTGCAGTTTTGGTCGCCATACTATAGGAAGGATGTGGAGACACTAGAACGGGTGCAGAGGAGGTTTTCCAGGATGTTGCCTGGTATGGTAGGAAGATCATATGAGGAAAGGCTGAAGCACTTGGGGCTGTTTTCATTGGAGAAAAGAAGGTTTAGGGGTGACTTGATAGAGGTGTACAAGATGATTAGGGTTTAGATAGGGGTGACAATGAGAACCTTTTTCCATGTATGGAGTCAGCTATTATGAGGGGGCATAGCTTTAAATTAAGGGGTGGTAGGTATAGGACAGATGTTAGGGGTAGATTCTTTACTCAGCGAGTCATGAGTTCATGGAATGCCCTGCCAGTAACAGTGGTGGACTCTCCCTCTTTATGGGCATTTCAACAGGCATTGGATAGGCATATGGAGGATAGTGGGCTAGTGTAGGTTAGGTGGGCTTGGGTCAGCACAAGATTGAGGGACGAAGGGCCTGTACTACGCTGTATTTTTCTATGTTCTATATTTTCATTCTGTTCATCTTCAAAAGCTCCTGCACAAACCCGTCATGGTGTCAATCAGATCAGTTTGATGGTTGAATGCAGCACATGGACATTAGGTAATGTGCTTATGGATGAAACATCCTTTGTCCGTGGGTTGTGTTGTCATGAGATACTTGGACTGGACCAAAACTTGAGGTAAGAAATCTAGGCTGATATTCCTCTGCAGTACTAAGGGAATGTGGTGCTGTGGAGGTGAGGTTGTTTGGTTCAGATGGTAAGGTAGGACTTGCATTGATATAATATACTTCATGGCCTCAGAAGGTTGCAAAATGCTGTACACCCAATGAGATGCTATTAAAGTTTAGGAGTTGTGGCAATCCAGAAAGTATGGCAGTCAATTTGTAAGCAGCAAACTACCACAAACAACAATATGATAATGACCCAACAAACTGTTTATATGATGCTGACTAAGGGACAATTATTAGTTGGGACACTAGGGATTAACTTCTCTGCTGCTCTATGAGAGAGTGTCAGATATTTTACATCCACCTGACAGAGTCTCAACTTAATCATAACATCTCATCTAAGAGGCATTACATCAGAGAGTGTGTCACTTCTCCTGTACCTCACTGGAGTGTTAACCTAGATTTTTGTGCTCAACTCCTGAAGTGGAACTTGAACCTTCAACCTTCTCACTCCTGATGTGAGAATGCTACTAACTGATATAATCTAGGCTAAATTCTCACCAGCTTCCTCAGATGGCCTTAAAAGATCAGAGTTCACTATTTGCGAGTAGAATAGGAGAATTTGCTGGTGTCTAGACCAACAACAGTTAATCCTCACTCAACACCCAAAGCAGATTATCCGTCATGATCATATCATTTCTTGTGCGGTATTGTGTGCAAATTGTCTTCCTACATTACAGTACTGCAAAAGTATTTCATTTGTAGAATGTTATGTGACATCATAAGGTTGCAAAAATCCATATATGAATGTGACTCTCTCTTCCTTCACTTTTATCATTGTCACTAAGTTTGAAATTATCATACATGATGTCAATATATAAAAAAGCTTAATGCAATCACATATTTCGACAACTAATATGAACAACTCATTTCTCAATTTTAAGGAAAGTTCATCAATCTGAAAGGTCAACTCTGCTTTTCTCTCCACTGATCCTGCCAGATCTGCTGAGTTTCTCCAACAGTTACAATTGTAAGATTTCCAGAAGCTCCAGTATTTTGCTTTTCCATTAAGTTTTCAAATTGGAAATTGACCAATGTAGAAATTGCATGGTGAAGCTTATTTTGTTCCTGACGATCATGAAAAGCAATATGGGGCCAATATTCTTCTAATGGAGGAGAAAGTGAGGTCTGCAGATGCTGGAGATCAGAGCTGAAAATGTATTGCTGGAAAAGCGCAGCAGGTCAGGCAGCATCCAAGGAAGAGGAAATTCGACGTTTCGGGCATAAGCCTGATGAAGGGCTTATGCCTGAAACATTGAATTTCCTATTCCTTGGATGCTGCCTGACCTGCTGTGCTTTTCCAGCAACACATTTTCAGCAATATTCATCTAATGCCAATGCAGAGGTAAATTGATGGATATTCATTTATTGTATTCCACATAGCCCCAAACAATGCCAGCAAGTGAGCACTGCAGATGCTGGAGTATCAGTGTTGAAAAGTATGTTCCTGATGAAGGGCTTATGCCCAAAACATCAACTCTCCTGCTCCTCAGATGCTGCCTGACCTCCTGTGCTTTTCCAGCACCACGCTTTGTAACTCCTAAACAATACAGCAGCCAGATCAGCAAATCATCGAGAAACTATTGTCATATAGCAATTCTAATGTTTATGATAAATAACTATTCAAAAATCATTGAATGTTAGGGATTATAGTTTGATAACGAGAAAACTATTGGATTTCAGGCTGGCCCATGTTTAAGGGCTGAAGCAGGTGATATTGTTTTATTAGAAATGGTTAAATGCACCAAATGTTCAGAAATTTTGCCTTAAAAACTTGATTGCACCAATTCCTGCAGCATTCAATTACATGGGAGTAAAAGGACATCAGCTTTGCAGAGCAGATATCCCTTAAAGGTGGCAGTACAGCTTCTAATGCCAAGAGGAACTGCTCTCGTTTTAACTCTGGCTCTTAGATAAAACAGCCTTGGGTTTGGACAATGAAATTGAGAATGTGAATTTCTGTTTTGTTTCTTTGCCAACTTGGCAAGCAAACAATAACTTGTTGAGATTGAGATCACTTAACAGCTTCTTGCTCTTTATTCTTTTAAACAGTTTTGACATAATTGGCAGGAGAGATTCTGGGACACAGTTATCAGAATCTGACCTTGACTCCTTATTGCAGTTGCACATGAGGTTTGTAGCTTTTTACTGATTTGGGAAACCATTTGGCAGCATTAGTTGAAATAGATGAGCAAAAGAGCAGCTGGTTACACAAAGAGTGTTTGGACAGACCAACAACCTGTGCCTTTGGGGTTAGTAATTTTTCTGGGATCCAGGTTTTCAACACGATGATCTTTCATGAGCGTGATTCTTCACTTGGCTGGTGGAGTTACTGGGGTTTAATGAAATATTTGGTACTAGATCTTCAATTTTGGGTGACAGACTTGATTTAGCAACATCCATAAAAATGAGGCATGGGACATCACCTTCGCAGAATGAGAGAGAGGTCTATCAGGTCCTTATGTTGGAAACATATTTTTGCAATCTTCCACCATTCCTTGGAGTCTATCTAATAATCCTGCAGTTTGGAATGGATCTTTGACTTTGTATCTTTGATGAACTGACAATAGAGCCTTTTCATATTGGGAATGGTTTGACAATATGTTTCTCAGTGTTTTGATTGCCTGATGTTTCTCATTTATCAACACATTTTTTTTGGCTAACAGACAACTTTTATAAAATCAGCATTCTGTGCCAACCTTTAGGAGAATGAGATTCAACTCTAACAATAAATACAACCTTTTGGTCTGTATTTGACAAAGTTTCAAACAATCACATGTTCATTAGGATGACAGAAATTATGGCTTGAATTTCTTTTTGTTTTGATTCTGAAGCATTTTGGGACAATTTTTGATGTATGAGTTGCAATATAAATGTTGTTTAGCTTACTCAATTTTTTTTAATTTGAAGGATTACTGGTTTGGCAGACATTTATTGCCCATTCCGAATTAGCCTTTGGAAGATAATAGTGAGCTGCTCTCTTCAACCATTGATGTCCACTGACAATGCTGTCAATAAAGTTTCAAATCAAAGACTTGGAGGAGAAGTTGCAGGTAGCGTTCCTATGTATTTGCCGCCTTAGTCTCTCTAGGTGAGAGAGAGCATTCTAGCATTCTCTTGCTGGAGATCATCATTCCTTGGCACTTCTGTGGCTTGAACACTATTTGACACTTGTCAGACCAAGCCCAGATGTCATACCCAACTTGATGCTGAGGAATGTGGATATCTTCAATTTCTGAGGAGCTGATTGCCTGGTTACAGAAACATTCAATACATGGTAAAATCCAAGAACTCCAGTTCTGAAGGAGGGGTCACTAGACTTGAAACGTTAACACTGCTTTCTTTCCATAGATGCTGCCAGACCTGCTGGATTTCTCCAGCAATTTCTGCTTTTGTCAATGATATCTCTTGTATATAGTTGAACGTCACTGCTGGTAGTGAAATGGAAGCTAAGAATATAGCTTGGACAATTTTGTCCTTCAACTTTAACTCGTTCAAATAAACTTAAATGCAAAAAAACGAAAACACAATAAAGGCAGAAAGAAGCAAAAATTGTCATTCATGAAGTGTCCTCTAGAATTTCCCAAATTGCTTCCTGATCAATGGAGCATTCAGAAACATTTCACAGTTTGTATAGGGACAGCCAATTTACACATAGTGAGATCCTGCAAACTCTGTGGTCTAAGTTATTCTTTAGCTCAGTTTCCTTTTCTTCTCTCATACTCTCCAAATGTCTCTTACTTGGTTTCAATCTTCCTCCATAGCTTTCTTCTGACCCTTTCTTACCCTCTCACATTTCAGACTCAATGCGCCAAAAAGTAGGAGGAAGCATTGGCCTATTGGTGTTATCACTGGACTATTAAGCCAGAGACCCGGGGGGGGGGCCTAGGTTCGAGTCCTGCCATGGTAGATGGTGGAATCTGCATTTAATTTTTTAAAAATCTGGAATTAAAATGATGACCATGAATCCATTGTTGATTGTTAGAAAAACCCATCTGCTTCACTAATGCCTTTTAGGGAAGGAAACTGCTACCTTTACCTGGTGTGGCCTACATGCGATTCCGGACCCACAGCAGTGTGGTTGGCTTTTAACTGCACTCTGGGCAATTAGGGATTGGCAATAAATGTTGGCTTAGTCAGTGGCACCCTCATCCTGTGAATGAATAATTTAAAAAAAAACCTTCCTGGCCTTCAATGCTCTGGCTGCTCACATCTGCATGGATCTGCTCATCAGAAATCCAGCAGATCAAGCATTAGTCTCAGACAGCACCAACACTCTGAGAATGTTTGCAGTTATACTTAAAGCATCTTTAAAAGAAAGTGGTTACTCTGATAACTGCAGTGTTCCACTCACTGATAAGAAAACAGAAAACAGGTAATTAAAGCTCTGAGAGTTGCAATTCTTGTAACTGAATCCACTTACATTACAGACATGTACTGCTACCAGATTTCACTTAAGAGAATCTTCATTCCATTTAAATGGCAAATTAAATGTTACAATTTTTAAAAAACACACAACCATGCAGCTTTCTGTGTTAAATAAAGCAGATGGCCTGAAATTAGGCTGCACTGCAGTAAAACCAGCAGGTTGTCAAGACGATGACATGACTTCTTCTGAGTTTCACTTCCAATTTAATTTCACTCACATCCTAAAAAGCACCCATACCATGGTGTTCATATTAGAGTCACAGCAAATTTGGAGGTTGCACTGGAAGTTTGAACCTGGGTTGGAACCAATAGCTCATTACAGCTGGAGTTCAGATTATTACACAAGGCAAGCATGAAAGAACACATTGTGCAGTAGAATCTCGAGGGGTATTCAAGGCATGCTGACAATTTAACATATTAAATTAGCACTGCAAGTGAAGTTCAGAAGAAATACACATGGGTAAAATTAGAAGCAAGTGTTTGGCATAAGAATTTATGACAGCAGAAAACCATTTTATGCAGATTCTCCAAACCCAGAGAACCAAACAGAATAAACATTTGTGAATTCTTTCTCTTCTACTTTAAAGATACATATAGTAGAAGTAATGATTTCTATGCACATTACACAGTGCTTTATCAAGTGAAAACATTGGAGGTGACAGATATTCACCGGCTGTGCAAGTTCAATTTCGAAAATATATTGCACCAAGACTGAACTTAAAATAAAATAGAATAGAATTGCTACAGTGTGGAAACAGGCCCTTCGGCCCAACAAGTCCACACCGACCCTCTGAAGAGGAAGTCACCCAGATCCATTCCCCAACCCTATTACTCTACATTTACCCCTGACTAACACACCTAACTTACATATCCCTGAACACTATGGGCAATTTAGCATGGCCAATTCACAAAAAATAGGTAACTAAAACTCTTGAGAGTTGTAATTCTTGTGACCAAGTCGACTTACTTTAGAGACATGTATTGCGACCAGATTTCACTTAAGAGAATCTTCATTCCTGCACACCTTCAAACTGTGGGAGGAATCCCACCCAGACATGGGGAGAATGTGCAAATTCCACACAGCCAGTCACCTGAGGCTGGAATCAAACCCGAGTCCCTACCGCTGGAAGGACAGCTGTGCTAACCACTGAGGCACTGCGCTCAGGACTTGAATTTGACAATACTCTACAACAAATCAATAAGATAATAAAACTGAGATCTCTCAATTCGTGGGCATCTTCTTCTTTTTGGTTTTCTACCCAAAGGCAGATCCCATTCTCAACCACACGTAGGGCAAGGAGGCAGGTCCGAAACACATACCAGCCAGAACGGGTTTGGAAAGAGGTGGCTCTGGAGATAGTGGATGCATTAATGATCATCTTTCAAAATTTATTAGATTCTGGAACGCTCTTGCAGATTAAAGGATGCAAATATTTAAGAGGGTGGGGCAGAAAACTGGAAACTGCAGGCCTCCTAGTCTTTACAACAAAAATACTGGAATCTATAAAATAAGGAGTGATAAACAGACATTTGGGTAATAATGATCCCATTGGGCATAGTCAACGTTGACTTGTGAATGGGAAATTGTGTTTGATGAAGCAGTTGAAGTTTTTTGGGAAGCTACTAACAGGATTAATTAATGGGAGTCGTGAATTTTTAGAAGGCTTTTCACAAGGAGCCTGATGGATGTTGGTTAGCAAAGTTAAAGCACATGTGATAGGAGAAACATTCTGGTATGAATGAGGAAATGGCAAACAGACAGATAGCACAGATTAATAATAAATGAGTTGATTTCATGTTGGGAGGCAGTGCTTGGTGGGGTACTGTAAGGATCAGTATTTTCACCCCAGTCATTCACAATATGAATCAACAATTTTATTGTGGGAATCAATGCAATGTAAGTTATGGTAAATGTAATAAATTAAGTTTGTAGTTGACACAAAGCTAGGTAGGAAGGTGTGGTGAGGAAGTCTTGAAGTTGTTTTTTTCAATCTATCTGGGCAGACTTTTCCAGAGGAAGCAGGAATTAGCTGTATCTCAGGTTTGAGGGAAATGGAGAAATGGCTGAAAGTGACAGTCACAGTGTTACTGCAATTATTGCCCACTTATAATTACCCTTGAAAAGGTGGTGCTGAACTGCCTTCTTGAACCACTGCAGTCTATGACGCTGCAGCTACCCCCACTAAGCTGTTTAAGTTCTGGGATTGTGATTCCCAGGGACAGTGAAGGAGCAATGGCTTAGTTTGAGGTCAAGGGAACTTGCAGATGATCGTGTTCTACCCCCTTGGGTCTTTCACAGGGTGGAGATGGGGGTTTGGAAGATGTTGTCAAAGTGGCCAAGGTGAGTTGCTGTAGTTCATGAACTATCAAACAAAAAGGTTGAGTAAATCAAAAACAAAATGCTGAATATACTCAGCAGGTCAGACATCTCCTGAGGAGAGAAACAGGTCATGATGATCGCTCTTCAAAAGGATAGACTTAGTGGCCAGCCACTTCATTGTTTTTCCCAAGACCGCAAAATAGACTGGATGTTCATTCACAATGCATAAATGAAGCTGCGAGGAACACTTAGTTGAGTATAAAGAATGAATCATATGGTTAACAGCAGTCATAAGGCACAATTGATAAACCTGGTATTCATTCGATGATCAGGCAAGTCTATTTCTTTAAATTCATTTTCAAGACCTGGGCATTACTGGAAAGACCAACGACATTTATTGCCCATGCTGAAATGCCCTTGATAAGGTGACAGACGGCCACTTTCTTCAATTACCGCAAACACCAATGGAGGTAAAGGTACTCCTAATTAGGGAAGAATTCTAGGAATGTGTGTTTTTTAGGGGAAAAAAATCACTAAACCGATGAACGCGTTTTGGGAAAATGTAATAAAATGTTAGATTCACACCTGGTCATTATGTGTGATTGCAACCTTCTGTATCGATACAGCTCCTGCTTGTCAATTTACATTGAAATTGTAGTTTTAGAGAAAAACACAGCAATCAGTCCTTTGTAACCAGCATGCTGAAACCTAAAGAGTCAATTCTAATAAGCCAAGGTGGAAGGCTTCTCTTGTATGGTTCTCTTCTTTATTTCACAGCTAACAATTCAATCACACTTCATTAATTTCCATTGCTCTGGTTGCTGGAAGTGAAGAGCCAATTATTTCATACAGTAAATTCCACTTAAGCACATATGTATTTTGACAGGTAAGAGTATGCACTCAACCTTGCCTTACTTGTGGCAGATCTATATTGAACCCTTTAATGTCACCCAGTTTACTTCATCATAAAAGGAATTTTACTGCCTCTCACTTTCACCTGATCCATCTCTGATCCTCCCTTCCCTTCCTCTCCTCGATGTGGAGGAGCCGGTGCTGGACAGATGTGACCGAAGCCACGAGAATGGGATGGAGTCTATACAGGAAGTAGGGTGTGAGCATGTACAGTGAAGGTAATTGGGAGTCAATGGGTTGGTAGTGTATATCAATGGCCAGCCTTTCTCTAGAAATGGAAACAGATGTCAAAGTGGGGTGGTCAAAGTTAAAAATCACACACCAGGTTGTAATCCTACCTGACAAATGAGCAGTGCTCTGAAAGCTTGTACTTTTAAATAAACCTGTTGGAGTATAACCTGGTGTTGTGTGATTTTTAACTTTGTCTTCCCTTCCTCGACATCTGGTTCCATTTCTAGAGATAGGCTGGCCACTGATATACACTATAAATCCATTGACTCCCAGTTACTTTGACTATACATCTTCACACCCTGCTTCTTGTATAGACTCCTCCCATTCTCATGGTTTCTGCTACATCTGTTCTGACAATACTATCTTCCGAAGGGAGGGCCCTGAGAAATGTCCACCTCTTTCCTCAACCAAAGAATCATGTTCAACCCATCTCCTGCATTTCTGCCCTCACCCCTTCCCCATCCTCCTACAACAATACCAGCGTCCCTCTGGTCCTCAGTTACCACCTCACCCGCCTCCTCATCCAAAGAATTGTAAGACACCATTTCCATCACTTCCAGCAGCGTGCCACACCCAGACACATATATTCCCCATCCCCCCTTCCTTGTCAACATTCCGCAGGGATTGTTTTCCCTTGGACACCTTGATCCACTCCACTTCCATTCCCAACATGTCCTCTGAAGGCCCCTCCCAATGTAATCGCAGAAGGCGTAACACTTTCCCATTTACTTCCTCCCTCCTCAGTGTTCAAAGCCCCAGATGTACTTCCAAGGTCACTCTAGTCTACTGTTTTGCTGCACACAATGTGATCTCCATTGCAGACTGGGTGACCACTTTGCAAAACACCTATCCTCTCTTTGGAAAAATAACCCTGAGCTTCTCGCTGCCTGCCACTTCTACACAGCACTGTGTTCCCATGGCAACATTTCTGTCTTGGGCCTGATGTAATGTTTCAGTGAGTCTTAGCGCAAGCTCAAAGAACAACATATCATTTTTCACTTGGGGAACCTGCAGCCTCTAGCACTCAGCATCAAGTTCAGTACCTTTTGAGTCGAAGTCCTTCCTTCCCTGCTTTTTCCATTAACCCCACAGCTGGTCCTGTTGTGACACTGGTTGCTTTTAGGAGGGTCACCAATTCCCACATACTCCTACGACCATTATCGCATTATATGGGTTGCATTCAGCACAGCTGACCCATTTTCTCACTCTTAGCTTTTATTATCTCTTATTCAGCTTTTCTTCTGTCCTGACCTGATTCCCTAATCTCCTTGTTTATCTTCTCTTTTCACCTCTCACTCTCTCTGGGCTCCATCTCTACCTATTCACTCACCTCTCCCTTTCTCCATTCTAGAATGGCAGAGCAGACTCAATGGACCAAATGGCCTAATTCTGTTCCTATATTTTAAGGACTTATGGCTCTAAGATGTCAGCATTTCTCCAATTCTGAAAAGTCAATTCTCTAAGTCTATAAAGAACCTAGGGATATATTATATGTTAAAGGTGCTATGTAAATCAGTTTTCACTGTTGCTGATGGTAATGCTGACTTCACATTTTGTTCTTGACTTGCTCCATATTTTTAATTTATTTCCGTCACAATATAATATAAAGACTCTGGAAGATTTAAAAATCAGCGTGGCAGTGGTTCTTGATAAGTGAAAAGGGATTCAAACTAGTCAATAAAACCAAACAGATGGAATATTTGAGAAGTCTAATGGAAAACAGGATGATAATTTGTTGAGCAATAACTGACAGCAAAAAGGAATTTACAACGCTGGCAAGATTCCACAGCTGGAAACAACAGGTTTCAGGCAGATGGCGAAGCTGATCTATGGAAGAACAGGTCTCGAGTATTACTGATAAAAGACATGGTGTGCCAATGCCTTTTATTGTGCTCAGGACAATACACAAGAACACCAATTTCAGGGGAAAACTAACATCTTCACCAACATACTGTCCAAGAGGAAAATGCTGTTTGGGTAACAAATAAACTCTGATTGGTGCATGCATTGTCCTGAAGAATGTACCAGTTAATGATGACTGGCAGTTAACTACTATGCTCTGTTTAAATTGCAAACCATGCCGGTTGATGCTAAATGGTCAAGACAACACCGTGAGAAATGCTCATCAGCCAAACATCAGGAACAAGAATAACAGAAAAGGGCAGCTTTTCAGGAGGAAAGATCCTTGCAAATAAACCTACTTGACTTCTTTGAGGATGTCTCTCATAATGTAGACAGTAGAGTTTCTTATGAACTTCAAATGATTAGAACAGCAAGACTTGAGAACAGAAATTGACCTTGAACCCTTGCAACTCACTCCACTTACCTTCCTGGATTCCCTTAAGCTAACAGAGTCTTGAAAATTTCAATATGTTTTGCAACCACCCCTGTGCCTGCAAACAAAATGCACTGTATCCACAATTGACTAAAAATCAGACACTGGGATCCTTTATAAAGACCCACTCAAATCTTTTCTTCTATTGGAGTTCTCCTCCCTTCACATGAGTTCATTCTACTGGGTGGAGAAGATCAAAATCCACCGCCTGTGCATTTTGACAAATTTAACTTGCATGTGCCATTGTGCGCATATCTCACACTAACACCTTGATGTTACATATTAGCACTTGGTGTAGCTCATCTGATTCCCTACCACTTGCTGAGCATGGACTCAGCCAAATTAATTGCAGGAAACTTATGCAGAAGTCCTTTCACCAAAGGAACAAAAAGTGACACTCTTACCTGGCTGGACAATCCTGAGTGTTGCATGGTTCAGTCAGCAAGGGAGGTTTGGGAAGTTCATAACATGCTGACTCATTCACCTCAATTCCATTTGTATTCAGGCAGAGCAGTTTCTGTTGTTGGACTCCTGCGTTGCCACAGGTTGCAGTGCAGGCACCCCAGTTGCCGAGCACCCACATGAAATCTGATTCAGAAAAGAAGTCAACAATAACTTGAGAGAATTAGAATGCTGCCACAGAAATAATAATAATAATTCCTTTGGACAGTTTCTTCTGTCTTTTGGAGCATAAAACGCTAGTTCAAAGTTAAAAATGCAAGATTATAAACACAAGATAAAAAAACAGATATTGTTGACAATGTAGAAACATAAACGTAAGTTTTATGATGTGAAACAGAGAAATGGTTCAATTCAAGGTAAACTTTATTTTGGTAAAATGTGAAAAAAATCATAAGCAAAACCTATATTCAGTGAATTTTCATAGTTTATGACTCAGAATAAGTTCAGTTGTGTTTGCATTAATCACAATAGTATCTTAAGCTGTGGGTTGTGCATGGGGAAATAGGGATGTAACCTGTAAGGTGGTTGGGTGAAAATGCCCTTCCTTGGTTTAGTTTATTAAGTAGAACCAGGTTGTTCAGCTGTCTATAAACTTGGCCCGAGTATTGATCTAAACATATATCTTCCTCAGATGGCAGGTGTTGGAATTACTGATGCGAAATGATTCTGACATTTGCTGTCCTGCAGTGTAATTAGGCTGGGAATAACAGTGAAATCGCTAAAACATTTTGTAATTTGAAACCATTCACATTGATTATGGATTCCCCTGAGACTGGGGAGAAACATATAACTTTAGAGTAGAGTTTAAGGAGTTTAGACTATTTGTGACACACTTGACATCTAGCTTGGTAACCCTCAAATATCAAAAACATCCCTAATCTGATAACCTAAAAAGTGATATAAAATGAGATGGTAAGAAACTCTGAGTGATGAGAGGAGATTTTACTGTGAGTGCAGTTAAGAGACAATAACATGGCCCTATAATATCATGGGTGATTTTCATACTTTCACCCAAAAGACTCCACAGGGTAGAGTTTTCCACCTTTACTATGTGGTCATGATGACTCTTCCAGGCACATCATAGTATGAAAGGGAAGGATCATACGTCCCTAATTGAATCAATTAAGTTCAACAAAGGGAAATTAAGTTGAGCTTTATTACTGGAGTGAAACCCTCACAGCCAATTCTTCCCTCTGTGTCACAATGCACATCATTGAGGCAGTGAAGACAAAATGTTGGCCCTTGTATCACTTTGCAAATGCAAAAAGCAAGTAGTATAGGAGTCTTAAAGGTGGCATGATAAGGTCATTTCCCTCAATGTTTGCTGTGTACAAATCTCTTGGAGCAGATATAAATTAAAGCCTCTATCTCTATTAATTGTTGATGTCTCAAGTTGCAAATAAAACTTAAAAGCTAATGTAAGTTAGTGAGTTTAATGTAACATTGATGCAAATTCACCAAGACCATCCTTTCTCAAACACAAACAAATTAAATCAACAAATAAGGTGAATCAGATGGAGCAGGTCAGAGTTGCTTGGATTTTTTGGAGAATACTACCAATACTTGAGGTAACCATCAGATCGTAAGTTGTAACTCGGTCACATTTTATGAAAGACTCATGGAATCATACAGTATTGAATCGGACCTTTCGGTCCAACTAGTCCACACTGACCAGGTTTCCCAAATTAAACTAGTCCCACTTGCCTGCAATTGGCCTATATCTCTCCAAATGAGTCCTATTCATGTACCTGTCCAAATATCTTTTGTAGCTGTACCTGCATCCACCAATTCCTCTGGCAGTTCATTCCACACGCAAACTGCTCTCTGTGTAAAGAAATTGCACCTCATGTCCTTTTAAATCTTTCTCCTCTCACCTTAAACCTGCCCCCTAGTTTTGTACTCGCCCACCTTAGGGTTAGTCCCCTTATCTATGACCCTCATGATTTGAGAAACCTTGGTAAGGTGACTGCTTGATCTGCGCTCCAGTGAAAAAACATGTGAGCCTGTCCAGCTTAACTCAAACCGCCCATTCCCAGCAACATCCTGGTAAATCTTTTCTGAACCCTCTCCAATTTACTAATATCTTTCATATAGCAGTACTCCAGGAGGGGCCTCACCAACATCCTGTACAACCTCAACATGGCCTACCAACTTCCATACGCAAGGGTCTCCAGTGTGGCAATTAGGTGTGATGTTGATTTATTTTTGTTCAAAGTCCCTGTGGCACAAAATTTTCAGAAAAATATGGCAATTTTTAGCCACTTACAGCTGTGAAAATTGTATGTGGTTACTAGAATAACTGAATGTCACTAAAGTATTTGACAGGCCATTAAAAAAAAAGCAAAAGCAGAAAAAGAGCTGCAAAGGTTCAGTCACAAAAATAATTACTTCAGCATGAGTAAGTATCACCTTCTCCTGACCCATAGTTTCCTGCTTTGGACCTTTTTATTTGGATCTGTCTTACTTAACAGAGTTAAGCATTCAATTTAGCTTGCTGATCAACTTTGGCTCAATACTTATCACCCCACAATAATACATTCCAAAGAACTGCAGATAGTAGAGATCTGAAACAAACAGAAACAGAAATTGCTGGAGAAACTCAGTAGGTCTGGCAGCATCTGTGGAGAGAAACAGTTCATGTTTCGAGTCTAGTCACCCTTCTTCAAAACGTTAACTCCCACAACTACCGTCGTAACAGCATTGGCAATATTCCAAAAGTAAATAAATTTGTTTGAAATGAAAGGATATTTCCTGAAAATATACAAAGCTCTATATCATTGGAAGTATCTTCCTTTTGGGGCGATAGCCTGATTTACATAGAATTTACCTTGCTTTCGGGATTATGATATGACTTAGATAGAATTTCATGGTATTTAATTCATAGAAACAGATTGTTTGGCTAAGCAAAACAATATCAGTTCATGCTTTATCGATCTTATTTCATCTTACTCAATCAGGATATTCTTCTCATCCTTTCTCTCCCTTGTGTGTTGACCTAGCCTGCTATTAAATGTATCTGTACTATTTACCACAATGGCTGTTTGTGGTAGCGAGCTTCACATCCCAAAATTCTTTGGGTTTTATTAGCCAGTAATTTTTCTAAGATTACTATGTGATATCAATACCTGGTGTTCCTCACAAGTGGGAACATCTTCCCTGCACTTACCTGCTCAAACCCTTTCATCACCTTAGAGACCTTGATCATCCTTCAGCCTTCATTGCTTAAAGGCAGTTTTCTTGATAGCTATAACCCCTCATTGTCTTCTATCATTCTAGTGCATCTTCAAGGTCTCGGTTTTATAATATGAACAACAGGGCTCAGCACAATGCTTCAGATATAACCTGAGCAAGATGTCTCAGATGTTTTACAAAAGTTTTCCACTTTTCAAATTCCTCCAGAAATGACCCTGATTGTTGTTTCGAATCATAGTGCCATAAAGGTGTACGACATGGACGTAGACACTTCGGTCCAACTCGTCCATGCCGACAAGATATCCTAAAATAATCTAATCCTATTTGCCAACATTTAGTCTATATCCCTTTAAACCCTTCCTATTCATGTTGCCATGCAAATGTGTTTTAAATGTTCTAATTGTATCAGCCTTTAGCATCGTCACTGGCAGCTCATTCCATACGTACACCTTCCGTGTAAAAACGCTATTCCTTAGGTCCCTTCTAAATCTCTCCTCAAATTCTGCACTCCTCTGCCTCAGGAAAAAAAGCCTTGACAATTCATTCTATCCATGCTCATGATTTTATAAACCTCTATAAGGTCATCCTTCAGCCTCTGACACTCCAGGGAAAATAGCCTCTGTCTCTCCTTATTGCCCAAACCCTCCATCCCCGGCAACATTCTTGTAAATCTTTTGTGCATCCCTTGAAGTTTAACAACATCCTTCATACAGCAGGGAGATCAGAATTGAACACAGTATTCCAAAAGTGGCCTAACCAATATCCCAACTCCTTTATGCAATGCACTGACTTCTTCACTATCCTGTCTACCTGTGACTCCATTTCAAGAAACTATGAACTTGCATCCAAGATCTCTTTGTTTGGTAATACTCCCCAGGACCTTCCCATTAAGCATATAAGTCCTGTGCTGATTTGGTCATGGATTCCTGTATAATTCAGTTCATATTTTTCAAGGAAGATGTGTCCTCCTTATTCTTTACATCACAATGCAAACCTCAGTTTATACTGAAATTAATATGCCAATTACATACTCAGAGCACAGGTCGATCAATGCCTTCTTGTATTTTAATCACAACCTTTTACTGAATAAACTGCACTACAATTTGTTGTCCTTTCCACAGTTTGAAATTGTACTTCCAATCTCACAACCCACAATGTTTATGTAAATTGCAAACCACAGTGGTTCTAGCAGAAATTCTTGTGGAGCACCACTTTCCACGTGCAGTAGCATGGGGAGTTGCCTTTATCTCACCATTTTCCCTTTTGTAGCCAGTTTAGCTTCCATTCTGTGACAAAAACAGAAGGTGCTGGAAAACCTCAGCAGGACATAGAGTCATAGAGATGTACAGCATCTGGCAGCATCCACAGAGGGAAAGCAGAGTTAATACTTCGGGTCCAGGAAGTCTTCTTCTGAATTTCCATTCTGTTAATTGTTTGCCTCCTCCACAAAATCTGACATCAATCATGAGTTTACTACATGGGACTTTGTCATGGGCTTTTTGAAAGTTCAAATGTAGCATTGCCATTTCATTACTATTGCTTAAGTTCTCTGTTAATACCTTCAGAAAAGTCAATGAGCTTAGTGAACATGATAGCACATTTCTAATGGTTAACCATTTCTGATTATACTTTCAGTTTAAGTGTCTCCGCTTCCTCTTCCTTAGCTGCCTTTAATCTGTATGGATGCTGTTTATGAAAGCTGTAGTTTTATTCCCCTAGAAGTTTGATAAATTTATCAATTACCTCCTCTCTTTCCACCTTAGATATTTTTCTTTTTTAAATGTCTTCAGCTGACATGGTACTTATTATATTAGACACACAGTAAACACTGCGGCAATCTAATGATTTAATAGTTTTGGCATGCCATTGCTATTACCAATGATTATATTATGTGTACCCTTTAGTGATCCATTTCTCATCCTGACTTTTCTTTTATTTATGTGCATGTGGAATACTTTGCTCTTTCCTTTCATGTTTGATGTTGATCTATGAACATGATATTTAATAAAGTTACTGCAGTGTCTGAAATGAGGACCAGGTGGGTCTTATTGACTTTGAGATCCTTCATTGGTGTTGTAAACCTGAGCCAATCAGGGAGCCCTGGCTGACACATATAAACAGAAGATTCAGAGAGTCTCCTCAGTCTAGGGACTAGCTCTGGCCCATGTACTGTGCACATGTACATAAAGGGTGACTTGGTGATGGGATACCGGCCTCTGTGCAGTTATTCCAGTTATGAAAAATGTAATATAAATACTGCAGAAAGTAGCATGCCCATGTCAGCCTTATTTCAAGCCAAACTTACCACAAAGCATTTACACCTATTACATTATGGAATCAGTTCAGTAGGTGCACAGTAAGATGGGTGGAGATTGACAAATATCAGGCATGATATTTGTCAACAAGATTGACATGTATCAGGCATGACCTGATTCCAGGATTCTCACATTCATTCTTGTTGTGTGGGTCTTTATATGAGCAGGATAGGAGTTTGGATAGCGAACCAGAGTACAGTAAACATGTCCTTTCCTATTCCATTGTGGGGTTGGGCAAACACCCTTGATATTTCCACACAATTGGGTCCATCTTGGGTTAAGCTGTGACTTACAGCATCTCAGAAGAGCCATTTGGGAAGCCCAGTCTGGATTCAGGAATTTATTAAAAAAGATGTTGACAAGGTGTTGATAATTTTGCCTGTTCAAATGTAATAGTGTATGTTAAGTTAAATAGAGTGATTAATCATTGGGTTTTGATCTGGCTTTGTAAGTAACTATTAAATGAACAGCATTGAAGTGTCTAGTACTAACGGGCATGCAGTTAAGGTAAGGGGGGAGCATTCAAAGGAAATGGGAGAGGCAAGCTTTTTACACAGAGTGATAGGTGCCTGGAATACACAACTCAGGATAGTGGGGAAGGCAGCTTTAATAGGGGCGTTTAGATAAGCATGTAAATAAGCAAGGAATGGAGGGATATAGACCATGGGCAGGCAGAAGGGATCAGTTTAATTTGGTATCATGTTTGGCAGAATATCATGGGCCAAAGTTTACTGGGCCAAAGTTTATCGTGTACTGTCCTAAGTCTATATTTTATTATGGAACAGTTCTGACAAATTAGAGTAGTTCATTTTATGGATTTTCCTTTACATTTAACCGGACTGACATTCACATTTTTATGTCTTAGCTTACCTCTGATTTTATATTTTCCTTAATCAGCAGTTTAACCTTTGGATCATTACAAAAGATGGCTATCTGTTCCCTTATTTCAACTGCCTTAATGTAGTTAGCTCTAGGGGTTGTTTGGCAGAGATGTGCAACAAAATCTTACTGTCAATGTTTGGCTGAGCTTTAAACTCTGTTATTGGATTCAGCTCAGCAGGAATTGCTAAACGAACTGTCAAGAAAACTGTGAACAATTTTACACAGGTTTCTTGAAGTTTAGAAAATTATGTTTTTGAAGAGGTTTTTTGGTGGCTGTTTATGCATCACGAAGACCTGCCAATCAGCCTATAGTAGATACCAATTGAATAATGACTGTACTGGGGATATGGATAGGCCATGAGGATACAAGGAGGAGATGGAGGGGGGTGAGGGTGGGATGATGGGTGAGGACCAGGATACAAGGCATACATGTGCAGAACTGTGCTGATTTCCCAGTAAATTGTGGCAGGCCTTCTTACCTGCCTGCCTCAGCATTAGCTTGAATCCATTCGTACCATGGGATCCACACCATGTAAATAGTGTGTGCAGGAGTACCTGACAGGAGGCAGGATTGTGACATTAAGAACAGTCTGACTGATAATCCATGCACCATGGATGAAAATTTGGGCTAACATCTGTGGAACGCGCAGTGAATGGGAAATGTACAAAAAAAAATGTAAACGCAAAAGACTGACTTACAAAAAGTAGACGAAAATTATAGATTGTCACTGGTGAACATAAGAAAAATAATATTGCAGCATAACTACATTGTATTACATGTAGTATCATTAATGAACACTAGAATAATCGATATATCAGGTTTGAATGCCTTCTTACATAGACTTCACCTTCATAATTCATAAAGTTTCACTTTGCTAACACAAATACTATATTAGTTGATGAATGATAAATGGTACAAAAAAGTAAATGAATTCTTGGCTTACCTATGAAGCTCACATTCACTGAGGCAGAAAGCAACTGTGTATCATTGGATGCCAGACATTTGTACTGCCCTGCCAACCTCTTAAAGGCTGTGTTCACTTCAAGGACACGCCCCCGAGCCAACACTTTATATTCAAGTCCCAGGACTGTATGAATGGATTGATTCCCAAAATACCAGCTGATGGTCATTTTGTGTTTAGCAGACACTGGACAACCTAGGAAACATATATGGAGGACTAACTTGAGACAAAAAACATACTTAGTACATCCAAAAATAGTGTGATGGTAATTCTCATGAAGGAAACTATAGCATTGTACCAAAAAAGAAAAAATAATCTTCTAACTATGAAATATAAATCTCTAATAATATTTAAATACTTAGCAATACAAGTAACATGAAAGTTAAGGTAATGAGATTGTGAATTACAAGTAATAAAGGAAAAGGTATTGTTAAAAATGGACACTACCCGGAGAAACCCTTGCAGAGATATCCCGGGGCTGAAATGATTGGTCTCCAATAACCTTAAGCATCTACTGCTCATTGAGGAATGACTCTAATCAATTTTTGTGATCAATTTGTAATGCCATACTCTGTCAAATGCTACCTTGGCGTTACTTCACACTTAGGGTTTAGCTAATTATCATTCAGCCTCAACATGCAGTGGTGCTTAGCTATTTAAAACTAATCTATATCAGAATTGGTCTTAGTGTTACAAATGGTGAAATTTTTCCAGATATTTTCAGCCATTTATTTCTAGAGAGCTATAAAGCTATAGAAGTGGGCACTTTAAAAACAGTATAATTAGTAGGCAGAAAGGCCAAATTAATTATTTCCACGTACTATTATGACAAATATAATATTTCTATGTCATTGAAAGAGGTTTAATTGTAGCCAAATATTAGTGATTTATATGCTAGAGAGAGAGAGAGAGAGAGAGAGAGCGTGAGTGCGAGAGATAGAGAGAGCGAGCGAGCGAGCGAAACTCACCTACACGGAATACATCACATACTCACCTACACGGAATACATCTCCTTGTTTAACTGTAATTGGAGAGCCAGCTTGTGATGCCATTAAGACACGCTTCCTTTCTTTAAGTTGATGGTTTGCTACAATCGGAAGAGCAGTTCTTGGCTCTAAAGGAAAACGTTGAGAAAGAACCTGTTCAGAGCTTTTTATTTTTTGCTAAATTTAATTTGCAACTCTCACTCATACCTCATGACAATTTCCACTTTTCGCATAGGTTTGTAAGAGCAATAATCTTTTGCATTGTTTATTCTTGACAACAGTTCCCTGATTGGCTCCTTGGAGGATCATATTAGCAAAAACAAAATCAAACTGTCCCAGATACTTTTCTTGGTAACTTGGATGGAAGAACGGACTTTTGCGAACTAAGTAATTTAGTAAGCCAGCTAAGAGTGGACATTGAATGAGTGGACATAGAACAAGGTGACATTAGCAAACTGAAACATGCAGTTAAGTACTCAATGTCAGCATCCAGGTTCCTTCCATTTTAGTTTTGCCATTCTGGTCTTTGTTAATTGCATGGGATATAAATGTGCAACACTCTCTGACAAGATATTCAATACAAAAAGTTAGTTCAGAATCATTTGGTCTAACAGAACAGCATGTAGTTGAACTGTAAAAACACTGAGGCCAAACAAAAGCAAAACAAAAATTGCAGATGCTGCAAATTTAAAGTAAAAATGGAAAACATTGGAGAAACTCAGCAGGTAGAGCAGCATCTCTGGAGTTAGAAACAGAATTGATGCTCTCAGTCCAACCTGCCTCTTTTCCTTAGATAATGAGGTCAATTTTCCTCATTGCAGAAAATGGACTGTACTTGTCCAATTTCTAGACAAGTAATGTTTAATGGATGAAGTCATTTTCTTGGCTTGGACATGCTCCCTTGCACAAGGCCTACAGCTGCAATCCTTTCTTACATTAGGGTTTTACGTAGCAGCTATAAGGAAAAGATGTACTTGTCTTTCACACTCTCCTGCAAGAAGGCCGTGCCCATGTAAGTTGCTACCACTACCATAGACCTCACAGATCCATCAATCTGGGAGCAGAGTAGTTGTAGGTCAGAAGCTACCTTGATTATGATGCCCTTGTGTCTGAATATGCAACTGGCAGAACCAGAGAGATCTGGAAAAGCTCATCACTAATTGCCTGGGAGAAGATGGTGATGAACTAACTTCTTGAATTGGGGGAGAAAGTGAAGACTGCAGATGCTGGAGATCAGAGCTGAAAATGTGTTGCTGGAAAAGCGCAGCAGGTCAGGCAGCATCCAAGGAGCAGGAGAATCGACGTTTCGGGCATGAGTCCATTCCTGAAGAAGGGCTCATGCCCGAAACGTCAATTCTCCTGCTCCTTGGATGCTGCCTGATCTGCTGTGCTTTTCCAGCAACACATTTTCAGCTACCTTCTTGAATTGCTCTAGTCATTAGGGAGTAGGAATGTCTTCTCATTTTAATGAGAATCCAGATCTACACAACAGGGGATAGAATCAATATCACATGAATCGTATCTGATAATAATTATGCAGTTACAAATGTTACATTGTGAATTTAGTGATTTTTTTCAGGATCAGGTAATCTAATTTTTTAAAAATTTAAGCTGTCTCCTGGATTTCTCGTTTGTTCTGCACACAGAGTCTGTGGATAAATCAGCATGTTACTGCTTCGAGTGCCAGCTCTGCCACAAGTTTCTGCAAACTACATTTCATAACCGGTTACAGTTATCTAAGATGACCCTTTGTTAAACTATATTCTTTTACTTCAAGGTAAAATAGAGTCTGTGATCTTCCATTTGCTCTACCTGACAATACGCCAATAGTTTTATTATTTAGTTTTTAAAAGGGATGTGGTGTTGCTGACTGAGCCAGCATTTACTGCTTATTCCCAATTGCATGGGAGGTGGGGGTGGTGGTCAACTGCCTTCTTGAACTGCAGCAATCCTTGGGGTATAGGGACACCCACAGTGCTACTCGGAAGGGAGTCTTTACAGAAAACTGGACTGGCTGAGCCAGATAAATATAACTGTCACATAAGCAGCTGAAGCTGGGAAGTCTGTGGTGAACTCACATCCTAATTCCCTAAAGTCTACCCACCACCAACAATGCTCAAGTCAGATTTGAAATACAACATCCTCCATTTGCCTGGATGAGTGTAGCTCCAGCAATGCTCAAAAAGCTCGATACCATCCAGGTCAAAGCAACCCACTGGATTGGCAACCAAACCACCATCTCCAACATCACTCATTCTACCACTGACTTGCAGTAGCTGTTGTGCTTACCATCCACAAGATGCATTACAACACACCAATCACACATTCTAATCCCACCTTTATTATCGAGAAGGACAAGAGCAGCAAATCAATGGGAACACCACAAGCTCACCACCAAGTCTCACACCGTCCTAGGAAACCAGATCATCGACCCTTCACAGTTGCTGGACCAAAATCTTCTCTTACTAGCAACACTGAGAGAATATGGACACCATTTAGACTGCAGCTGTTAAAGAAAACAGCTTAGCAGTAGCTTCACAAGGGCAATTATAGATGGGAAATAAATATTGGCCTAGCCAGTGCCATCTACATCTCATGAAAAAAAAACAAAATAATGGAAACAAAAGTGGGTTATTGCTGGGCAGAATGAAAGGGATATGAAATGCTAGATTTTACCTTCAATTAAAAGAACAAATAAAAATCTACAATTCTGTGGAGATGTGGTGTAACATAAATGCAGAAATGAATTTTCAGTTGTTTTGGGAAGGTAAGGGGGATATTTTTTCTGGAGTTTGTTTTCAATCTTACATGGGATATGTGTATCACTGACTAGGCAAACAGCCATCCCTAATTATTCTTGGCTTGCTCGACTTCCAGAAGACATTTTTGCTCTGGATCAGGAGTGACATGTAGCACATTAGTGAACAGAGCATAGGATTTGAAGCACAAAGCGATACCTTGGATTTGCTGGCTCAGTGACATTGCTATAATACTACTAGCTCCCCCTCTAAATATGTTTTGTGTTTTCATTACTAAACACTGTTTAGTCAATGTGGATTTCAATGCCTTTTTCAGTAACAGTCCTAAAACATGAAATCTTAGTGTATGATCCTTCGCGTCTGTGATGTTTGGGGTATGCAGACCTCTTTGTAAAGGTTATTGGTCTCTGAGGGCATCACTACCCTCTGGCTATTGTGAAGCATGTATGACTAGCATGGGGATAACTTCCCTTTCCCTTTGATCCAGTGATAATGGACACTCACTGATAATTGTTACGTAATAAATACTGCTCCTTGTAAACCATGCCACCCTGTGATAAATGACAGCATACAAGACCTACCAGCTAGTTTCAGAAACGTGGATGCAGTGGCTTGTCCAATTTCATTTGTGGCAATACAATCATAAGTTCCACGATTTGCAAGTGTCACATTCTTCAGCACCAGAGAGCCGTTCTGAAGGAGAACAGAATTGCCACCCAACAAGCCATCCCTCATTCGCCATATAACCTTTGGTTCAGGCATACCTGTTGGAAAAGGAACACATCATTGATCTGCTAAATAATCTCAATGCTGCCATGTAATATTTATTGGCCTGAAACATTGGGTGGAACTTAATGTCAGCCCTTAACCTCTGGAGGTGGGTTTGCAGGAAGTGGATGCATTGCTTTGGGGGAGAGGGTAAGGTGGGGATCCCACCATCTTCACCCCTCCGCCTGATTAAGTCTAGGGTCAGAATGCAGTTCAGCCATCAATCATGGTCCTTCAGAGGGCAATTAGGGGCCACATGGCACTTCCACTGGCATTTTAACATGCAGGCAGACGGAGGGAATTTGCCAAGCAGGAAGGGTGGGGTGAGGGGTCACAGTTGGAGGGAGGGGATGTTTGCCAGGCTGTTGAAAGTGCTCCATGGAGGGACTCACCAGCTGGAAATGGAAAGGGGTAATACTAGAAAAGACACATCTCTGCTCTTACCTTTGAACACCTTTGTGGGCGGCACGGTGGCACAGTGGTTAGCACTGCTGCCTCACAGCGCCAGAGACCCAGGTTCAATTCCCGACTCAGGTGACTGACTGTGTGGAGTTTGCACGTTCTCCCCGTGTCTGCGTGGGTTTCCTCCGGGTGCTCCGGTTTCCTCCCACAGTCCAAAGATGTGTGGGTCAGGTGAATTGGCCATGCTAAATTGCCCGTAGTGTTAGGTAAGGGATAAATGTAGGGGTAAGGGTGGGTTGCGCTTTGGCGGGTCGGTGTGGACTTGTTGGGCCGAAGGGCCTGTTTCCACACTGTAAGTCTAATCTAATCTAATCTAAAAAAAACCCTTCACTCATGTTACCCCTTCCATCTGACCCACATTCAATTTAACCTGAGATCCCTTGTTAACCCTGGGCTTCTGGAGGTGCATTACCAACAACAGCCACCATACCCAGTGGCACTATTTGTAATAACCAGCTTCCAACTTCTGTCTGCTCTGTAGTGTTTTTTGGGTGGATGGGAACGGTATTGTGGGGTGGGGTTTCTGTCCCGACACTGCTCAGTCAACTGCCTGATGGTGGGTTTTTGCCTGAGACAACACTGGATTCCATCTGCTGGCTCAGACTCTGTCGCAAAACCTAAACTCTGCTCATTAGCTTGGTTGTCTGTTTTACTTTACATAAGATTCATATTTACAAACATATGCATCAAATTTGGCACTATCATTCACATATCACATTAACAGGATGGATTATGGCATAAATTCAATTCTCGTTCTCCAATGGGCTTGGAATATTATTCAAAGCATTAAATCATAACCATATTATTTCTAGCGGTGATATTAGCAGTCTATGTCTTCATGATAATTATAGGCAAACAATGTTAATCAAACATTGTAAGCATCAAAAGCCTTGTAATTATATAGTTTTTTCACAACTTTGGGATGTCACAAAGGGAGTACATTTGAAATGAAGTCAATATTATAATCTGGGTTAATCATGAATTTTACAGATATGATAGAGTATATCACAAACATAAGGGATTTTAGAAAAAGAAATTAATAGACATCTGTCAATCTGGGAGAAGATGGTGCATGGGGTGTATGTCACTTTGAGATTTAATATCATTGTTGGGACAGTAGAGGTTATAGAGTCATAGAGATTTACAGCATGGAAACAGCCCCTTCAGTCCAACCTGTCCATGCCGATCAGATATCTCCACCCAATCTAGTCCCACCAGCCAGCACCCAGCCCATATCCCTCCAAACCCTTCTTATTCATATACCCATCCAAATGCCTTTTAAATGTTGCAATTGTACCAGCCTCCACCACATCCTCTGGCAGCTCATTCAATACACGTACCACCCTCTGCGTGAAAACGTTGCCCCTTAAGTCTCTTTTATATCTTTCCTCTCTCACCTTAAACCTATGCCCTCTAGTTCTGGACTCCCCAACCCCAGGGAAAAGACTTTGTCTATTTATCCTATCCATGCCCCTCATAATTTTGTAAACCTCTATAAGGTCACCCCTTAGCCTCCGACACTCTAGGGAAAACAGCCCCATCCTGTTCTGCCTCTCCCTGTAGCTCAGATCCTCCAACCCTGGTGACATCCTTGTAAATCTTATCTGAACCCTTTCAAGTTTCACAATATCTTTCCGGTAGGAAGGAGACCAGAATTGCACGCAATATTCCAACAGCGGCCTAACCTATGTCCTGTACAGCCGCAACATGACCTCCCAACTCCTGTACTCAATACTCTGACCAATAAAGGTAAGCATACCAAAAGCCTTCTTCACTATCCTATCTACCTGTGACTCCACTTTCAGGGAGCTATGAAACTGCACTCTAGGGCCTCTTTGCTCAGCAACACTCCCTAGGACCTTACCATTAAATGTATAAGTCCTGCTAAGATTTCCTTTCCCAAAATGCAGCACCTCGCATTTATCTGAATTAAACTTCATCTGTCCCTCCTCAGCCCATTGGCCCATCTGATCAAAATCCTATTGTAATGTGAGGTAATCTTTGCTGTCCACTACACCTCCAATTTTGACGTCATCTGCAAACTTACTAACTGTACCTTTTATGTTTTCTTCCAAATCATTTATGTAAATGACAAAAACTAGAGGGCCCAGCACTGTTCCTTGTGGCACTCCACTGGTCACAGGCCTCCAGTCTGAAAAACAACCCTCCACTACTACCCGCTGTCTTCTACCTTTGAGCCAGTTCTGTATCCAAATGGCTAGTTCGCCCTGTATTCCATGAGATCTAACCTTGCTAATCAGTCTCCCATGGGGAACCTTGTCGAACGCCTTGCGTCAGTTTTCACAGTGGAAGACATGAGTAATTTCCCAAAAATTAAAGGGAGTCACGGGGCTGAGTTCAGTATGGTTGCCATTATGAAAGAGATAGTGCTAGAAAAGTTATTAAGTCTTAAAATTGATAAATCTCCTGGCCCCGATGGGATACACCCTAGAGTTCTGAGAGAGGTGGCTGAGGAAATAGCAGACGCATTGGTTGAGATCTTTCAAGAGTCACTGGAGTCAGGAAAGGTCCCGGATGATTGGAAGATGGCTGTTGTAACCCCCTTGTTCAAGAAAGGATCAAGAGAAAAGATGGAAAATTATAGGCCAATCAGCTTAACCTCGGTTGTTGGTAAAATTCTAGAATCCATCATTAAGGATGAGGTTTCTAAATTCTTGGAAGAGCAGAGTCTGATTAGAACAAGTCAACATGGATTTAGTAAGGGGAGGTCATGCCTGAAAAACCTGTTGGAAATTTTTGAAGAGGTAACAAATAGGTTAGACCAGGGAAACCCAGTGGATGTTGTCTATCTAGACTTTCAAAAGGCTGCTTGAGCAAGGTGAGGGCCCATGGTGTTCGAGGTGAGCTGCTGGGATGGATTGAGGATTGGCTGTCTAACAGAAGGCAGAGAGTTGGGATAAAAGGTTCTTTTTCAGAATGGCAGCCGGTGACAAGCGGTGTTCCGCAGGGTTCAGTGTTGGGGCCACAGCTATTCGCATTATGTATTAATGATTTGGATGAGGGGACTGGGGGCATTCTAGTGAAGTTTGCCGATGATACAAAGTTAGGTGGACAGGCAGGTAGTACTGAGGAAGTGGGGAGGCTACAGAAGGATCTAGACAGGTTGGGAGAGTGGTCCAGGAAATGGCTGATGGAATTTAACGTGAGCAAGTGCGAGGTCTTGCACTTTGGCAAAAAGAATAAAAGCATAGACTACTTTCTAAATGGTGAGAAAATTAGTAAAGCCAAAGTACAAAGGGATCTGGGAGTGCTAGTCGAGGTTTCTCTAAAGGTAAACATGCAGGTTGAGTCCGTGATTAAGTAAGCGAATGCAATGTTGTCTCTTATCTCAAGAGTAAAAAATGAGGTCTGCAGATGCTGGAGATCACAGTTGAAAATGTGTTGCTAGTTAAAGCACAGCAGGTCAGGCAGCATCCAAGGGATAGGAAATTCGACGTTTCGGGCATAAGCCCTTCATCAGGAATGAGGAGAGGGTGCCAGGCAGGCTAAGATAAAAGGTAGGGAGGAGGGACTTGGGGGAGGGGCGATGGAGATGTGATAGGTGGAAGGAGGTCAAGGTGAGGGTGATTGGCCGGAGTGGGGTGGGGGCGGAGAGGTTAGGAAGAAGATTGCAGGTTAGGAGGGCGGTGCTGAGTTGAGGGAACCGACTGAGACATGGTGGGGGGGAGGGGAAATGAGGAAACTGGAGAAATCTGAGTTCACTCAGAACTCAGATTTCTCCAGTTTCCTCATTTCCCCTCCCCCCACCATGTCTCAGTCGGTTCCCTCAACTCAGCACCGCCCTCCTAACCTGCAATCTTCTTCCTAACCTCTCCGCCCCCACCCCACTCCGGCCTATCACCCTCACCTTGACCTCCTTCCACCTATCACATCTCCATCGCCCCTCCCCCAAGTCCCTCCTCCCTACCTTTTATCTTAGCCTGCCTGGCACCCTCTCCTCATTCCTGATGAAGGGCTTATGCCCAAAACGTCGAATTTCCTATTCCTTGGATGCTGCCTGACCTGCTGTGCTTTAACCAGCAACACATTTTCAACTCTTATCTCAAGAGGGTTGGAATATAAAAGCAGAGATGTGCTACTGAGACTTTATAAAGCTCTGGTTAGGCCCCATTTGGAGTACTGTGTCCAGTTTTGGTCCCCACACCTCAGGAAGGACATACTGGCACTGGAACGTGTCCAGCGGAGATTCACACGGATGATCCCTGGAATGGTTGGTCTAACATATGAGGAACGTCTGAGGATCCTGGGATTGTATTCGTTGGCGTTTAGAAGATTGAGGGGAGACTTAATAGGGACGTACAAGATAATACATGGCTTGGAAAGAGTGGACGCTAGGAAATTGTTTCCGTTAGGCAAGGAAACTAGGACCCGTGGACACAGCCTTAGAATTAGAGGGGGTCAATTCAGAACAGAAATGCGGAGACATTTCTTCAGCCAGAGAGTGATGGGCCTGTGGAA
The DNA here is from genome assembly GCF_020745735.1 of Hemiscyllium ocellatum. NCBI lineage: Eukaryota > Metazoa > Chordata > Chondrichthyes > Orectolobiformes > Hemiscylliidae > Hemiscyllium > Hemiscyllium ocellatum. The sequence continues at coordinate 33,082,311 of NC_083439.1, read as the reverse complement.
TTCATTGCCATGGAGTGCAGTGGAGGCCGGGACGCTAAATGTCTTCAAGGCCGAGATTGATAGATTCTTGATGTCACGAGGAATTAAGGGCTACGGGGAGAACGCTGGTAAGTGGAGTTGAAATGCCCATCAGCCATGATTGAATGGCGGAGTGGACTCGATGGGCTGAATGGTCTTACTTCCACTCCTATGTCTTATGGTCTTACTGAAGTCCATATAGATCATATCTACTGCTCTGCCCTCATCAATCTTCTTTGTTATTTTTTCAAAAAACTCAATCAAGTTTGTGAGACATGATTTCCCACGCACAAAGCCATGTTGACTATCCTGAATCAGTCCTTGCCTTTCCAAATACATGTACATCCTGCCCCTCAGGATTCCCTCCAACAACTTGCCCATCATAGAGGTTGATTCATGAGTGGCTGTCCCTCCCTTAGCTAACGCTGATGATTAACATTGGCTGAGTTAGACTGTTGTTTTTACCCTTCTCCTTCCCATCAGCTAGCTAGTTATTTTGCCCTTGGCTTTTCCCATGCCCTTTCTGACTACTTGCTTCCAAGCACTCTGGCAGCAGTGAGAATTTACTATTCATCAACTCTCACTCTGGTCAATGTGAGCTCTTGCTTGCTTATAGAGGTGAGTCATCCTGATATGATAGACGTAAGTGACCCGTGGATCTTAGGTGCTCACCATGGAACATTACCCGGCCAATGGAGTTATCACTGACTCAAGAGGGTAAATGTGCTGGGCATCCTGCACACAGGCTAATCTTCATGAGTGGTAGTCGGTCTTGAAGGGAGATCCTCAATATTCATCTCAGGCAGCACAGGTGAAACAAAATGAAACAATTTCTATTGGTTGGTGAATCAATAACTAAAGGGAATAAGTTAAAATCAACCTCAGAATAACTCTTATAAGGCAGAATTAATCTTCCTCAAAGGATTGTCAGGGAGAGAGAGCCCTCTCACTTGGGGAGACCACATTCATAACAGTTGCTGAAAGGAAAGTGATTTAATATTTGAGGATTTGTTTTACATAATACTGGAATGGTGAACGATGAATTAGCTGCTTTAGAGAATTGGCACAAGGTTTAATAGTTTTCCCTCTGAGATGTAAAAGGTTTTCAATAACTGAAACATATAATGCAATGACCGCCAATAAGCTCATCTGTTTCACTCACCTACAACGGGACAAATAATGGTGATCGTTGCCCCAAGTCTGACAAATAAAGCACTCCCGACAACTGCAGTTAGATGCCATGTTGCAAGATTTGTGACATTTTTGCTAGACGATCCAATAACTGGGGCTTCTGGTAACACATCAAAAAAAAATTATCTTGTGAAAACAACAAAGCTGAAACATTATAAGTAAAGACTGTGAATATTCCCTAAATTATACATAGGGCTGAATTTAATGCAATGCTTGGTAACCATGGAAGTCAGGCCCTGTAATTAAATCTTCCTGCAGAAGGAATGATTTGGGATTCAGGCCATTGGTAGAGGGCTATCAATCGAGCTCTTTAATGACATCCATTTAACCTGAGCCACCACCATTCAGTGGTCTCTTAAGGAGCTGCATGGGTCTCTTTAGCACTCTTGGAATATTTCTCTTCTCATTGGGGCTTCCTCATGTCTTAGACACTTTGCGCCAATTGAGGGACCTGGCTTCAGGGAGGGAGGGCGGCTGCTGAAAGACCTCCTCCTTCTCCTTACTTGTTCCTCCATCAAATGACACCTCCTTCCACCTTCACTCTCCTGTGGTCTGGAATTGCTCTACGATTCCCTGAGCTGTGGCACAGGTGGGTAGCGAGGTACCAGCAGACCAGGCGTGTGCAGAGGTACCAGCAGACCAGGCGTGTGCAGAGGTACCAGCAGACACTGCTCTCACTGGTGCGAGTGGCATGAGAATGCACCAGCTTTTGAGTGGCCAGTAACTGTCGGTAGCCAGGATTTATACCAAATCCTCAATCACAGATAGCTGCTAATGAAATGGCAGAAGGACCTCCTCAGTGGAACGGATAGGATGGCCCTGCCGGTCCCCTAACCAGTGCCCAATCCCAGTCGAAATGTGGCAAGTTCAAACTTATCTAGGCTGAGTTAACTAAAAGCAGAAGGACAGGGCAAACCTTTGCAGGACAAAGGACTACTTTAAATTGCCTGGCTCTGCAGTCAAGGGTGGCCATTTGGAGAAAAATGAACCTATTTAGGAACACACAAAGAGGCTGCTACTTCTAAATGCCCATTCCTGCATTACGTTCCGAGACACTGAAGTATCACCAACAAGATGCATTCAACAAGACACCAACAAGTGTCTTCAACATGATAAAACTGCCCAGGCACTTATTAATACAGAGAATTAGTTTAGGACACCAACTAGGAGTCACATCAATGTGATGAATTGCACTGGACAAAGTAAATTGCTTTGGTGGCACGGTGGATCAGTGGTTAGCACTACTGCCTCATAATGCCAGGGACCTGGGTTCAATTCTCCCCGCGGGTGACTGTCTGTGTGGAGTTTGCATTCTCCCGTGTCTGCGTCGGTTTCTGCCGGGTGAACTGGTTTCCTCACTCAGTACTGGGATGTACAGGCCAAGTGGATGAGCCATGGTAAATGCAGGGTTACAGGGATACAGGGGTAGGTCTGGGTGGAATGTTCTTTGGAAGGATGGCATGGACTCAATGCGCTGAATGGCCTGCTTCTAAACTATGAATATTCTATAATTCAATGAAGTAAGTTGAAAGAAAATATTCCCACTTCAAAGAATTGCAAACATGAAAGCATTGAATCAAAGTAATGAGTAAAAGATATAAAAGTGATAGGAGATAAAACACTGATGAGTGGTTAGAGTTGGGTATGCACTGTCGGAGAATGTGGTGGAGGCAGGTGCAATCCAGGTACCAAAAGGGAATTATATGATTTGAAAAGGGGAGAAGGCAGGCGGATGGGATACTCATTTGGCCAGCCAGAGACCACAGACTGATCAACCACTTTCTGCACTCTAACAATTCTGTGAGTTAGTTAGTGAGCCGGTTTGATTCATTTTCTGGCGGAATGTGGATACTTTGCCACATACTGGGACTATCTGTGTTTGGCAAAACATGAAAATTCATCACAGACTGAGTCACCAAGAGTTATTGGTGATATTCTTGTAGTCACAATGGAACTAGGCATTCCAAAATACTGAACTTTTATCTTTATTTTTCCACTTAATATTAGGAAGGACTGTAATGTTAATTTTTAATTTTATTTCTTTAGCTTTCTACTTATACCAAGATCAACAGCAATGCTTTACTTTTATCTTTGTTTCTCTATTATTATTTGTAGCTAAGCTTTGGACTGAAGTATCTTCTTACCTAAGATGGCACCATGTGTGGCAATACTGTACAATTTTCACTGTACTCCTGTACTTGAATACATGGTGACCATAAAACTTAAATCAGATCAAATAAATCAAGAAATCAAAATACCAGCTCCATGCTCTGACCTTGACTGACCAGAAAGAACACTCAGAGGAGCTTGCAAATACTAATACACCAGGCCGGATAGACTTTACAAAAAGTCCTTTCTTCATATTCCAAGCTTTTCTTGTTACTAAATAAGAACTGAAGACTCCGATTTCTCTCCACAGATGCTGCAGACCTGCTGAGCTTTTCCAGCAATTTCTATCCATCATGGTGGAGACTTAAATGCTCCTCACAAAAATTCAGGCAAAAGCAAAACACTGCAAATGCTGGAAATCTGAAACCAAAGCAGAACATTTCCAATCCCCCCGAAATAGTCCAGCTCCAAGCAGAAAGCGGAAAGACCAAATATGCTGGCAAAGTTTATCAGGTCAGGTAGAATTTGTGGAAAGATGGAAAAACTGTGAACTAAACAAAATATTAATTCTGTTTCACTTTACATAGGCGTTGCTTAGTTTCCTGTGTGTTTGCAGCATTTTCTTTTATATCAGCCAACCTTGTAATGTTTTTGACACAGTCCACTTGTGAATTTTGAAATCAAATCGTGTGCAAATTGACATGCTATTGGACTAAGCCAGTCAGAGCGAAGGTGATTTTGCCAAAGGGAGACTGAGACAGAGTGAGTCAGTGGAAGTTTGAGACAAAGGATGAATTTGAGGCAGAGGAAGAAAGAGATGCCTAATTAACGTTTACTTACATAAATAAAGTCTCCTGCGGAAGAGATGAAAGGTGAAATAAGGTGCAATTGAGAAGCACTGAATCCAACAGCAGTATGACGTCACGAGTGCAGGGAAAGCAGCTGATTTGTGTTAAACCCTACTTTGGGAATCAGAGGGAGCAGCAGGTGCTGAGTTCAAAACCAAATGTAAATGAAAGAGTTCGCAAAGAAATGAAATTCATTGATTGGTAAGAAACTGCTGTTAAGGATTGCCTACAAATTGCTATAATTTAGAAGGGCATTCATTTTTAAACAGTAGCTGTACTTGGATTAAACTGAGGAAGCTAGAGCTGACAAAATAAGTAGTAAAAGTAGCATAAGGGATATTAAGCTAAAGCAAGGACTTTGCATTACAGTGGGACTGTTCAGAGTGAAGCAAAATTCGCCCATAATTCATATTCTTTCAAGGTGCAGTGCTGGGAATGCGGTCAGCCAGATGGATACCACAGAACATGAGTTCCCTGGTTGGGGTTGTCCAGTTGCAGCTTCCTGCTGGGTGGACACACTGCAGAGCATCTGTTATGCTGACATTATTGTTGACAGCACGTTCTGTGAGACAGTTACATTGCACAGAAGGACTATACAGGCAGAAAAGGATGGGTGACCACCAGGCAGAGAAGAGGAAGGCAGATAGTGCAGGCTGTGGCTGTGGCACAAAGGCAGGCAGATGAATAGCAGCACTATAGTGATAGGGGATTCAATAGTAGAGAGAATAGTCTGGACCCCTGCAGGGACAAATCGGGAAATATCACTAAAAGGGTTGACAGTGGCTTGTCACTGGTCAACATTTAAAGAATATGTGCATGAATTGCAATAATTGTTCATTCCCGACTGGCCCAAAGGCGCCTCAACCAGGGCTTATAAAAGAAATATTAGACAGTATTAGACCCAAAAAGGAGACATATAAAATCACCAGAAAAAGCTGAGGATAGGAAGCAGATTAAAATTCAGCAAAACAGACAAAAAGCTTGGTCATAAGAGAGAAAATAGAGTATGAGAGTAAAATTGCAGTCAATGTCAGAATAACTGTCAAAGCTTCCATAAACATGTGAAGAGTAAAATGTGGGTGCTTACAGTCAGAAAGCAGGGAAATCACAATGTGGAAGAAAGATGTAACAGAAGTATTGAAGACACACGTTGGTTCTCCTCAAATGTGAGCAAAAATAATCTCCCAGAAATGTTCTAGAACCAAGGGTCCAGTGAGTTGGAGGAATTGAAAGTAATCAGTATCAGTAAGATCTGGGATTAGCCTCAAATTCTTTTCCCCAGTGTGTAACATTTCCAATGCCAATATCCCTTTCTTCATTCAAGTGGAACACTCAAGTTGAAGCCAGTGTTTGTCTGTATCCTTCTGCCTTTTTCATAGCTGTGCATGTCATATATTTGCATTGGTCTTTTGACAACCAAAGGGTCAAAAAATTGTTTCGGGGTGGGAGCCAGGAATGTGAAGTTCAGACGAAGATTTCACTGCACGGTAGAGCAGGCTTAAAGGGCCAAATGGCCTACTCCTGATCCTAATATGAATGTAGGCATATCAGAATTTAGATTATGGACTTTTTTCCATTGTGATTGTGGGAAAAACTCTAGCTGCTAATGAATTTTGTTGAGTCCTCCTGTAGACAATAAATTAGATTGCGTCAGTTGGCAAGATTCCTGGTCCTATTATCCATCATCATAAGTGACATAAGATTACAATTTATTGCAGTTAATAATCCGCAGTGGGAGAACAGTTTTCTGCTATGATTGCTATCACAAACCATGCTCAAACTTTAAGCCAAGATTACGTACAGTTGTATATATAGAGCACTGCAAATATAACTGTATGCATTCTTTCCATCAACAAGACAGCTTGTTTCATCCTCAATAACAATCCCACTCTTACTGCAACACTTCTCCATGGCTTTGCTGCTATACTATTCCTATCTTCCACCTGATGGAATGCTGTGGCCTGTATTGCATGAATTGCATCCTTTCCAACACTAAGTCTCATTTCCCCATATTAAATGTTTGCACCCTGGTCTTTACTGTAACTTGATTCAACCAAGGATAAATGTCTGTATGGCTGGACATTTAATGAAGAAATACCTCCAAGAATAAATCATTCCAAAAATAATTGAACACTGTCCCTTTCAGTTGTTATATGGGTGCATTGGAAGCTACTGATGTTTAGTTTGTTCTTGATAATCTTCACTGACTTTCTGCCTGCCCATATATCAATTTCACATCTTTGGTGGGAGGGAAGGGGGGGGGGGTGTGCACAGTGGCTCAGTGGTTAGCTCTGCTGCCTTACAGCATCAAGGTTCGATTCCAGCCTCGGGCAACTCTCTGTGGGGAATTTGCATGAGTTTGCTCCAGGTGCTCTGGACCTCCCACAGTTCAAAGATGCACAGGTTAGGATGGATTGGCCATGCTAAATCACCCATAATGTCCAGCGATGTGCAGGCTAGGTGGGTTAACAGGATTACAGAGATGGGATGACTCTGGTTGGGATGCTCTTTGGATGGTTGGTGAGACTCGATGGGCCGAATGGCCTGCTTCACTCTGTAGGGATTCTAATGATTATCGTCATCTACAAGTCTCTTCCTCATTTTGTTTCACCTGAATTCTGTCAACGTATTCAGGCCTATGTTACTCTTCTCTGATTCAGGCCTTCTTTGCATCTCTAAGAACTTTACACTCTCTGTGGAGGTGGGGAGCTGAGGGGAGGGGTATCAAATTGGGCTAACCCCAGCATTAAGAAAGCTTCCCCTCACACTGCTGGGAGTCACCATCGTGTCATGCAAGGTAGTAGCAACTGCCCAGTAAAACCTAGGGGTAGCCTTGGAGCGAGGCTAGAGGCAGTGACTCATCTTTGGGTTCAATACCCTGTGACCAGAAATCCCAGACCAAAGTGCTGAATGTCACTTCACATTTAGCCACACTGTACTGCATCTGCTATGTGTTTGGCCATCCTGAATCACCTTGAGGTCCACCCTCGTCTTGTCAATACAGGCTGCCGGAACCTCTCACAGGACAAACATGCCTAACTCTGGAGACACAAAAAAAAATCCAAAGACTGCGGATGCTGGAAATCAGAAACCAAAACAGAAATTGTTGGAAAAATTCAGCAGCTCTGGCGGTATCTGTGGAGAGAAAGCAGAGTTAACATTTTGGGTCCAGCGACCCTTTTTCAGAACTGATTGGAACTGGGAAAAGGTAGGTATACATGCTGAAGGTGAGGTGTGTGGGCAGATGCAGAATGAGTAAACAAGTTGGAGATGGAGCCCAGAGAGATAGTTGGACAAACAAAGGAATGGGTAAAGCTGGGAGAATCAATAGCTGCTAATAGGGACAAATAGTAGCTGACAATGGGATGGTTGTGGTAGTGACCCATGTGATGACAAGGCCCAGTGTGGGGGTTGGGGTAAGGATGTGGGAGAAGGTGTCTCAAGCCCTAAAGGTGTTGAACTTGATATTGAGTCTAGAAGGCTCCCAAGTGAAAAAGGAGGAGCTGTTCTTCCAGTTTGTTCAGAGCTTCACTGGATCATCGCAGCACACCTGAGACAGAGATGTTGGCCAGGGAACTCAGTGGTGTGCTGAAGTGACAAGCAACAGGAAGCTCAGGGTCTTTTTGTTGAACAAAATGTAGATGTTCTTCAGAGGGACCGCTTAGTCTGCGCTTCGTCTCCCCAGCATAGGGATGACCACATTGTGAGCAGCGATACAGAAGACTAGATTAAGCGAAATGCAGGTAAATTGCTGCTTCATGTGGAAGGTGTGTGTGTGTGGGGCCTTGGTGAGGAGGGAGGATGTGAATAGGCGGGTGTTACATCTTCTGTGATTGCATGGGAGGGTGTTGCAAGTGGAGGAGAAGTGGGCAAGGGTGTCCCAGAGGAAATGGTCTATATGGAAGGCTGACAAGGGAGGGGAGGGGAATATATGCCTAGTGGTGGCATTCCACTGGAGGTGGCTGAAATGGCAGCTTACAACCCTTTGGAGTGGCTGCTTGCGGGGTGGTAAGTGAAGACCAAGGGCACCTAAACATCGCTGTGGGAGAAAAGAAGTGGATGAAGGCTGAAGTGCAGGAGATGGGTTGGACATGGTTGAGAACTCCATCAGCTACAATGATGGGGACTCCTTGGTTGAGGAAGTTGGGGAACATATAGAAGCTGGCATTTGGAACAAAAGCAGTGGAGATAGAGAAACTGAGAGAATGAAGTCTTCACAGGAAACAGGATGAGGTAACTGTGGGTGTCAGTGGCTTCATAGTGGATATTGGTGGCCAGCCTATCCCCAGAAATGGAAACAGTAATGTCAAGGAAGGGAAGGGAAGAGTCAGACATGAAGGTGAGAGTAGGGTGGAAATTGGAAGTGAAATTGTTAAACGTCTCCAATTCCAAACAAGAGGGGGAAGCAGCACTGATAACATCATCGATACACCAGAAAAGGAGTTGTGGGTGTGGGGCAGGGGAGGAGGGAGGGGGCAGTTACAGTACGACTGGAACAAGGGGAGAGTTCCATGTACCCCAAAAGGAGACAGGGCATCACTGGGACCCATGCAGGTGCCCATGGCCACATATGAAGAAAGTAGGATGAGTTAAAGGAGAAGTTGTTCAAAGTGAGGATGAGCTTGGTCAGGTGGAGGAGGGAGGTGATGGATGGGGACGGTTCAGGCCTTTATTCCAGGAAGAAGCAGAGAGCCCTTAGACCACCCTGTTAGGGTGCAATCCCTTCACACGTCCATGGTAAAGAGGAGACAGCTGGAGCACTCAAACGGGAAATTCCAAAACTGATGTAAAGCATCACAAGAACTGTGGATGTAAGTGGGCAGGGACTGAACAGGAGAGAACACAAAATGGAGTCAAGGTAGAAAATGAGGAGTTCTGTGGGGCAGTATCAGGCAGAAACAATGGGTCTGCCTGGGCGGTTCTGTTTGTGGATTTTGGGAAGGAGGTAGACACAGACTGCGTCAGGTTGTGGGATAATGCACTTGAAGGCAGTGGCGAGGGGAGAACACCAAATGAAATGAAACCAATGATTGTTGTGGACCAGCCAAATGTTACTTTGAATTAGTCATTGGGGACTCCATAGTAAGGGGAACAGATAGGAGGTTCTGTGGGAACAAGAGAGACTCACAGTTAGTGTGTTGCCTCCCAGGTGCCAGGGTGTGTAATGTCTCTGATCGTGTTTTCGGTATCCTTGAGGGGGAGGGGGAGCAGCCCCAAGTCATGGCCCACATAGGCACCAACGACATAGGTAGGAAGAGAGATGGGAATTTAAGGCCGAAATTCAGGGAGCTAGGGAGGAAGTTTAGAGCTCAAACAGAGTTGTTATCTCTGGTTTGTTGCCTGTACCACTTGCTAGCGAGGCAAGGAATAGGGAGAGGGAGGAGTTAAACATGTGACCACAGGGATGGTGCAGAAGGGAGGGTTTCAGATACCTGGATAATTGGGGCTCTTTCTGGGGTAGATGGAACCTCTACAAACAGGATGATCTTCACCTGAACCAGAGGGGTACCAATATCCTGGGGGGTGGGGGGGGGGGGTGGAGTTTGCTAATGCTCTTTGGGAGGGTTTAAACTAATTCAGCCGGGGGATGGGAACCAAACTTGTAGTTTGCGTATACAGGAGGTTTGCGTATACAGGAGGTTTGCGTATACAGGAGGTTGAGAGTAGTGGGGTCAGAATGAGGTTTTAAGGTTGCAATAGGTCTCCAGCAACCAAGAAGGTGGTTTGTAGTGTGTCTACTTCAACGCCAGGAACATCCGGAATAAGGTGGATGAACTTGCATCCCAGGTTGGTACCTGGGATTTTGATGTTGTGGCCACTTAAGAGACCTGGATAGAGCAGGGACAGGAATGGTTGTTGCAGGTTCCGGGCTTTAGATGTTTCAGGAAGAACTGGGATGTTGGTAAAAGAGAGGGGGTGCTGGTGTGGCATTGTTAGTCAAGGACAGTATTATTGTTGCAGAAAGGACTTTTGAGGACCCATCTACTGAGGCAGTATGGGTTAAGATTAGAAGCAGGAAAGGAGATGTCACACTGTTGGCGGTTTTCTATAGGCCTCTGAATTGTTCCAGAGATGTAGAGGAAAGAATAGCAAAGATGATTCTCTATAGGAGCAAGAGTGACAAGGTAGTTGTTATGGGGGACTTTAACTTCCCAATCTTGACTGGGAATACTATAGGTCAAGTACTTTAGATGGGTCAGTTTTTGTTCAATGCGTGTAGGAGGACTTCCTTACGCAGTATATAGACAGTAAAAAATGAGGTCTGCAGATGCTGGAGATCACAGCTGCAAATGTGTTGCTGGTCAAAGCACAGCAGGTTAGGCAGCATCTCAGGAATAGAGAATTCAACGTTTCGAGCATAAGCCCTTCATCAGGAATAAGAGAGAGAGAGCCAAGCAGGCTGAGATAAAAGGTAGGGAGGAGGGACTAGGGGGAGGGGCGATGGAGGTGGGATAGGTGGAAGGAGGTCAAGGTGAGGGTGATAGGCCGGAGTGGGGTGGGGGCGGAGAGGTCAGGAAGAGGATTGCAGGTTAGGAGGGCGGTGCTGAGTTGAGGGAACCGACTGAGACAAGGTGGGGGGAGGGGAAATGAGGAAGCTGGAGAAATCTGAATTCATACCTTGTGGTTGGAGGGTTCCCAGGCGGAAGATGAGGCGCTCCTCCTCCAGCCGTCGTGTAGTTGTGTTCTGCCGGTGGAGGAGTCCGAGGACCTGCATGTCCTCGGTGGAGTGGGAGGGGGAGTTAAAGTGTTGAGCCACGGGGTGATTGGGTTGGTTGGTTCGGGCGGCCCAGAGGTGTTCTCTGAAGCGTTCCGCAAGTAAGCGGCCTGTCTCACCAATATAGAGGAGGCCACATCGGGTGCAGCGGATGCAATAGATCACCAATATAGAGGAGGCCACATCGGGTGCAGCGTACCAATATAGAGGAGGCCACATCGGGTGCAGCGCACCAATATAGAGGAGGCCACATCGGGTGCAGCGCACCAATATAGAGGAGGCCCAGGCCAACAAGGGGCAAGGCCACATTAGATTTGGATATGATGAGCACTTCGGTGATAGTGACCACAATGGAACTGACAACCGGAAGCGGCAGAGACAAACCACTATAAATGCCGGAGGAAACATCACAGAAGCACTTCACAGGAGGCTCCCAAGCACCTAGACAGGGGACGAAACGTTTTGCAACACAAATTCCCAGCTCGGCGAATAGAACCACAACAATTCGGTTTTGTTCACTTTAGCGATGGAAAGGGATAGGTATATACTACAGGGTAAGAGTTATAACTGGAGGAAAGGCAATTACGATGCGATTAGGCAAGATTTAGGATGCATAGGATGGGGAAGGAAACTGAAGGGGATGGGCACTATTGAAATGTGGAGCTTATTCAAGGAACAGCTACTGCATGTCCTTGATAAGTATGTACCTGTCAGGCAGGGCAGAAGTGGTCGAGCGCGGGAAGGTGGTTTACGAAGGAAGGTGAATCTCTTGTCACGAGGAAGAAGGTGACTTATGTTAGGATGAGATGTGAAGGCTCAGTTGGGGCGCTTGAGAGTTACAAGTTAGCCAGGAAAGATCTAAAGAGAGAGCTATGAAGAGCCAGGAGGGGACATGAGAAGTCGTTGGTGGATAGGATCAAGGGAAACCCTAAGGCTTTCTATAGGTATATCAGGAATAAAAGAATGACAAGAGTGAGATTAGGGCTGAAAATGTGTTGCTGGAAAGCCGCAGCAGGTCAGGCAGCATCCAAGGAGCAGGAGAATCAATGTTTCAGGCATGATACCTTCTTCAACCCTCCAGCAACACATTTCCAGCTCTGATCTCCAACATCTGCAGTCCTCACTTTCTCCTAGAAGAGTAAGATTAGGGCCAATCAAGGATAGTAGTGGTAAGTTCTGCATGGAGTCGGAGGAGATAGGGGAAGTGCTAAATGAATATTTTTCATTAGCATTCACATTAGAAAAAGACAATGTTGTTGAGGAGAATATTGAGATATAGACAACTAGACTAGATGGGATTGACATTCAAAAGGAGGAGGTGTTAGCAATTCTGGAAAGTGTGAAAATAGCTAAGTCCCTGGGCCAGATGGGATTTATCCTAGGATTCTCCAGGAAGCCAGGGAGGAGATAGCAGAACCTTTGACTTTCATCTTTACTTCGTCATTGTCTACAGGAAGTGGGCCAGAAGACTGGAGGAAAGCAAATGTTGTTCCCTTGGTCAAGAAAGGGAGTAGAGACAACCCTGGTAAATATAGACCAGTGAGCCTTACTTCGGTTGTGGGTAAAGTGTTAGAAAAGGTTATAAGAGATAGGATTTATAATCATCTAGAAAAGAATAAGTTGTTCAGGAATAGTCAACACGGTTTTGTGAAGGGTAGGTCATGCCTCACAAACCTTATTCAGTTCTTTGAGAAGATGATCAAACAGGTTGATGAGGGTAAAGTGGTTGATGATGTGTATATGGATTTCAGCAAGATGTTTGATGAGGTTCCCCACGGTAGACTATTGCACAAAATAAGGAGGCATGTGATTGAGGGTGATTTAGTGGCTTGTATCAGTAATTGGCTAGGTGAAAGACAGCAGAGGGTGGTGGTTAATGGGAAATGTTCATCCTGGAGTTCAGTTACCAGTGGAGTACTGCAAGGATCTGTTTTGGTCCACTGCTACTTGTCATTTGTATAAATAACCTGGATGAGGGTATAGAAGGATGGGTTACTCCATTTACGAATATCATGCCGGTCGGTGGAATCATGGATTGTGCTGAAGGATGTTGCAGGTTACAAAGTGACATAGATAAGCTGCAGAGCTGAGCTGAGAGGTGGCAAATGGAGTTTAATGCAGAAATGTGTGAGGTGATTCACATTGGAAGGAGTAACAGGAATGCAGAGTAGATTAGATTCCCTACAGTGTGGAAACAGGCCCTTCGGCCCAACAAGTCCACACTGACCCTCCGAAGAGGAACCCACCCAGACCCATTTCCCTCTGACTAATGCACCTAGCACTATGGGCAATTTAGCATGGCCAATCCACCTAACCTGCACATCTTTGGACTGTGAGAGGAAACCAGAGCAGCCGGAGGAAACCCACACAGACATGGAGAGAATGTGCAAACTCCACACAGACAGTCTGCCCGAGGCTGGAATTGAACCTGGGACCCTGGTGCTGTGAGGCAGTAGTGCTAACCACTGAGCCACTGTGCCACCCCAGTGTACTGGACTTATGGTAAGATTCTTACGAGTGTAGATGAGCAGAGAGATCTCGGTGTCCATCCCTGAAAGTTGCCACCCAGGTTGATTGGGTTGTTAAGAAGGCATATGGTGTGTTAGCTTTTACTAGTAGACGGATTGTGTTTCAGAACCATTAGGTTATGCTGCAGCTGTACAAAACGCTGGTGTGGCCACACTTGGAGACTTGCATAAAGTTCTTGTCACATTATAGGAAGCATGTGGAAACTTTGGAAAGGGTGCAGAGGAGATTTACGAGAATGTTGCCTAGTATGCAGGGAAGGTCTTATGAGGAAAGGCTGAGGGACTTCATTAGAGTGAAGGTTGAGAGGTGACATATAATTGAGACATATAAGATAATCAGAGGGTTAGATATGGTGAACAGTGAGAGTCTTTTTACTCAGATTGTGATGGCTAGCACGAGGGGACATAGCCTTAAATTGAGGGGTGATAGATATAGGACAGATGTCAGAGGTAGTTTCTTTACCCATAGAGTAGTAGGGGCATGGAACGCACTGCCTGCAACAGTGGCTCGGTGATTAGCACTGCTGCCTCACAGCGCCAGAGACCCAGGTTCAATTCCAGTCTTGGGCGACTGTGTGCGCGGAGTTTGCACATTCTCCCCGTGTCTGCACGGGTTTTCTCAGAGTGCTCCGGTTTCCTCCCACAGTCCAAAGATGTGCAGCTCAGGCGAATTGGCCATGCTAAATTGCCCACAGTGTTAGGTACATTAGTCAGAGGGAAGGGGGTCTGGGTGAGTTGCTCTTATGAAGGTTGGTGTGGACTTGTTGGGCCGAAGGGCCTGTTTCCACACTGTAGGGAATCTAATCTAATTTAATCTAGCAGACTCGCTAACTTTAAATGGTCACCAGATAGGCATATGGACGAGAATAGTGTCAGTTAGATGGGCTTCAGATTGGTTTCACAGGTCGGCGCAGCATCGAGGGCCTGTACGACGCTGTAATGTTCTATGTTCAAATGTAGGCAGGATTGTCATTGACTTTCACATTGGGGACCCAGCTTCAGCATAAAATGTAACCCTTTGCTCCATTTTTGGCTACAAGTTGTTGTTAAAAGAAGTGTTCATGGCATGTGAATGTCGCTAGTGAGGCCAACATTTATTGCCCATCCTTAATTGTCCTCTGAGCAGGTGGTGATGAGTTGCCTTTCTGGGGAGGGGATACACCTGCAGTGCTGTGAGGAATGAAGCTCTGGATCAATGTCAGAAACCTGCCTCCCTCTTGTCAAAACTTTCCTTTTAAATACAGATAGTGATTCCTTTCCCAACATTCCTTTCTCTTGAAAGAACTTGGGAGATGTTCCATTCACAATTTACAAAACTAAAATACATTGAATAAGTCAGAAAAAGTGACGTGTTTTTACTAGATAAGTGATTTTTGTTTACGTCTGTACTAGTTTAAAAAAAAATCACGATTTCACTATCGCACGCAGAAAAAAAAATGAAAGTAACTACTCGTCTGATCAAGCCGCTGTAATATTAGCATATGCAAATTTTGTTTTCATGACTTAGAAACAAATTATAGAATTTCTAGTTCTGTAACATTTATTTTTAGATTGAATTTCAATTCACACCTACCTGAATACAGTAGTAACGAGGTTTCAGTATCTGTTCCAAGTTCATTGCTCACTGTACATCCATAAAGACCAGCATCCTGGCTTGTGACATTCTGGATCTGAAGTCTTCCAGAATCAAGCAGCAACGTCCTGTAAGATCATAAATGGAAGTCCAAATGATGGCGACCATTCAAGTTATTTGGCATATCCTACGAAGTTTGACATAACAGACACACAAAAAAAAATCAAATAATCTCCTCGTCCCACAGATTGTGACACATCTCACACACCTTTCTGTGAAGCTAAAGTGGTGCAATTCTGAACTATCATCCAGAAAAGCTAGTGAGTCTGTCAACAGAATTATCCAGTCACTGCCCCAAACCATTTGACCAAACTAGCACACACTTCCAAAAACCCTTCCTCACACCTATGTCACATATCCTGAAAGATGAACTTTGAAACTCTTCGTTTCACAGCATCCATCTGCCTCTCAACCGAGTTGTTGCCTTCACAATCCAAGGTAGTCCTCAATCCCTGGTCTTAATCAATCTTCCTGTTCCTTGACGGATCCAGAATTGGTTTTCAGCATTGTTATTTCTGTCGCTCTGTGGCTGAGTTGCAGTCTGACTTGAAGAATTTCACTGAAGTCTGCATTACATTTCGCAACACATATTCCACACAATTTCTCTCATTAATTCAAGTCTAAATACGTAAACATAAATTGGGCTAAAGATTTGAACTCATCCGGTCCATTAATGCCCTTCAGGGAAGGAAACTGCTACCCTTACCTAATCTGGCCTACATGTCATTCTGTTTGCCTTCATAGCAATCGGGTTGACACTTAACTGTCCTTGGGGCAATTTGGGATGGGCAATAAATACGACCTGTCCAGTGAGGCCCACATCCCCTGAATTAATTTTAAAAAACTTTTTCTGACCTTTTCTAATAATTGAATTTACCGGTGCTAGTTTTCAGCCTTGATGTGATACATGTTTAGACATGACAATTTTAAAACTGTTTTCAAAAATTTAAATAATAATTGAATATATTTATGATGTCGGTGTATGATTAACAACTGTGAAGAGATCTACAAAACTAAAACAAATATAGAGCTATGTGAGGTCACACTCAATCTGCATAAATAATGGATTTTAGTTATATTCCTGGTATGAACCTGAAAAGAAAACACGAGTGGATTTTCATTTATGGAAGCATCTGAATGCGGTGTGTCCTTATAAGGATGTGAGACTGCCCTCCAGTTGCTGATAATGCCTGAAAAAAAAATTGGGTTTTTTCTATGTTGTGCTTACATAGCTCCACTTCCTCAAGTTAGAGAGAGTCAGTTTAGGACAGAGACTAACAGAGAAGAAACACGTGGTGAAAATAAAATCAGAATAAGACCGGAGAAGAACAGGAAGTGACAGAAGCCTCTGAAAACAGAATCAGGGGAAAAGAAAACAAGAAAAAAAGGAATGTTTAATGAACAGGACTTGCAGAGTGTGGACAAACTGGTGAGGGAGTTGCAAAACAGGGAAAGGGGTGGGGAAGAGAGAGAGAGAGAGAGAGAGAGAGAGTAAATAATCAGTGAAGGATCAATAAGTGTAGGAAATTAATAACCCTGGGAGATTAAAGTTGAGAGAACAGAACCAAACCACAAATAAAATACATCCCAGATTGGATGAATTTTTCATTACCAAGGATGGGGAAAAGTTTTGGCTGTAAGAGCTGCTCCTTTTTTGAGGTATTCTAGGTGTTGGAGGCGATTTCCTTGAATTCCAGGTGCAGCAATTACTGTTTTATATCTAAGCTGTTGCGTTGTTTTGGAACTTTGGGGTAAGAAGATCACAACAGTTGCACTTTTAAAGGAGGTAGACAAAAGGCAGTGTCCATATGGTCAGTGAGGGAGAGAAAGAAACCTACACTGCTAACTGACACAGCTGTGAATCTACACAGTTACTGCCTTTGCTGTTTGAGTTCATGTATCTCTGGACATTGGAGTGCATCTAGGAAATATTAAGCAAAAAATTCACAGTTGGCCTTGGAGAAACCAGTGTGGGCAAGTGCACAGCACAGGAACAGATAAGTGCATAGTTTTTAACGTGTAACCTTGCCGTAAGTCTACAGTAGTGCATAGAGTGGATTCTTTCTTTATTATATGTTTTATTGAGATTGGTCTCTTGATTAATCTTTTTAAAATATAAACCATAAATACTAAGTTACCCTGGAGCACTGCTTTTTTAGAGCTGCATATAGTGAAGGAGTAAAAATGGCCTTTAGTGGAGTGATATGCTCTTCTTGTCAGATGTGGGAGTTTAGGGAGAGTTCCATGTTACTGATAATTATGTCTGCAGGAAGTGCCTTTGGTTGCGAATCCTATCAGATTGCATGGATCAGTTGGAGTGGCGGTTTGAGGTAATAAGGAATTTACAAGAGCTGGGGGTGTGACAGATGGCAGATATAGCAAGGGAGAAAAGCTGCAGATAGAGTCAGATAGATGAGTTAACTCCAGGAAAGGTAGGAGGGGTAGGCAGGTAACATAGGAGTCTTCTGTGGCTATCACCATTTCAAACAAATATGCTGTTTTGGAAAATGTAGGGGGTGAAAGATCTCAGGGGAATGTAGCATGAACAACCAAGTTTCTGGTATTGAGACCAGCTCTAACATAATGAGGGGTATGTTGGGTTCCAAGTAATTGTGACAGGGGACTCTCTAGCAGAAGCACAGACACACGGTTCTGCAACTAGCAGCGAAAAATCAGAATGGTGTGTTGCCTTTCTGGTGCCAGGATCAAGGATGTTTCAGAGTCGGTGCAGAATGTTTTCAAAGGGGAGAGGGACCAGCAATAGATTGTTGTACACATTGGAACCAACGACAAAGGAAGGGAAAAGGATGAGATTCTTAAGGGAGAACATAGCAAATTAGGCAGCAAATTAGAAAGCAGGTCCTCGAGAGTAGTAATAATACCTGGATTACTCCCAGTGCTACGAGCTAGTGAGGGTAGGAGTAGGATGATAGAACAGATGAATGTGTGACTCAGGAACTGGTGTATGGGAGAAGGATTCACATTTTTGGATCAATGGAATCTCTTCTGGCATAGAAGTAACCCGTACAAGAAGGATGGATTGCACCTGAATTGGAAGGGGATAAATATACTGGCAGGGAGGTTTGCTAGATTTGCTCGGGATGATTTAAACTAATAAGGTGGAGGTGTGGGACCCAGGAAAATAGTGAGGAATGAGATCAATCTGATACTGGTACAGTTGGGAAAAGTTGCGAGTCAAACAGTCAGAGCAGGTAGGAACAAAACAGAGAACAAGGTAGGATAGATAAATTAAACTGCATTTACTTCAATGCAAGAGGCCTAACAAAGAAGGCAGATCACGCCCTGAGTGTGTGACGCCCATGGGTCTGGGATATCATAACAATTACAGAAACATGGCTCAGAGACGGACAGGACTGGCAGCTTAATATTTCAGGATAGAAATACTATAGGAAGGATAGAAAGGGAGGCAAGAGAAGAGTGGAATGGCATTTTTGATAAGGGATAGCGTTACAGCTGCACTTAGGGAGGATATTCCTGGGAATACATACATACATATATGGGAATATTTGGGTTGAACTGAGAAATAGGAAAGGGATGATCACCTTATTGGGATTGTATTATAGACTCCCTAATAGCCAGCAGGAAATTGAGAAATGTGTAAGGAGATTTCAATTATCTATTTGTATCATTGATAGTCACAGGTGAGGTGCTAGAAGACTGGAGGTTGGCTAACATGGTGCCCCTGTTTAAGAAGGGTGGTAAGGACTAGCCAGGGAACTATAGACCAGTGAGCCTGACCTCAGTGGTGGGCAAGTTGTTGGAGGGAATCCTGAGGGACAGGATGTACATGCATTTGGGAAGGCAAGGACTGATTAGGGATAGTCAACATGGCTTTGTGTGTGGGAAATCATGTCTCTCAAACTTGATTGCGTTTTTTGAAGAAGTAACAAAGAGGATTGATGAGGGCAGAGCGGTAGATGTCATCTATATGGACTTCAGTTAGGCATTCGACAAGGTTCCCCATGGGAGACTGATTTGCAAGGTTAGATCTCATGGAATACAGGGAGAACTAACCATTTGGACACAGAACTGGCTCAAAGGTAGAAGACAAAGGGTGGTGGTGGAGGGTTGTTTTTCAGACTGGAGGCCTGTGACCAGCGGAGTGCCACAATGCTCGGTGCTGGGTCCTCTACATTTTGTCATTTACGTAAATGATTTGGATGTGAACATAAGAGGTACAGTTAGTAAGTTTGTAGATGACGCCAAAAT
The DNA here is from genome assembly GCF_020745735.1 of Hemiscyllium ocellatum. NCBI lineage: Eukaryota > Metazoa > Chordata > Chondrichthyes > Orectolobiformes > Hemiscylliidae > Hemiscyllium > Hemiscyllium ocellatum. Next base: position 33,063,039 of record NC_083439.1, on the reverse strand, counting down.
TGGAGGTGTAGTGGACAGCAAAGAGGGTTACCTCAGATTACAACAGGATCTTGACCAAATGGGCTGAGAAGTGGCAAATGGAGCTTAATTCAGATAAATGCAAGGAGCTGCATTTTGGGAAAGCAAATCTTAGCAGGACTTATACACTTAATGGTAAGGTCCTAGGGAGTGTTGCTGAACAAAGAGACCTTGGGAATGCAGGTTTATAGCTCCTCGAAAGTGGAGTCACAGGTAGATAGGATAGTGAAGGCGGCGTTTGGAATGCTTTCTTTTATTGGTCAGAGTATTGAGTACAGGAGTTGGGAGGTCATGTTGTGGCTGTGCAGAACATTGGTTAGGCCACTATTGGAATATTGCGTGCAATTCTGGTCTCCTTCCCATCGGAAAGATGTTGTAAAACTTGAAAGGGTTCAGAAAAGATTTACAAGGATGTTGCCAGGATTGAAGGATTTGAGCTATAAAGAGACCTGAACAGGCTGGGGCTGTTTTCCCTGCAGTATCGGAGGCTGAGGGGTGACCTTATAGAGGTTTACAAAATTATGAGGGGCATGGATAGGGTAAATAGACAAAGTCTTTTCCCTGGGTGGGAATTTGGATGGATATATGAATAGGAAGGGTTTGGAGGGATAGGAGCTGGGTGCTTGCAGGTGGGACTAGATTGGGTTGGGATATCTGATCGGCATGGACAGGTTGGATAAAAGGGTCTGTCTCTATGTTGTACATCTCTGTGACTCTATCTGTAAGAATAGGTAGGCTGGTTGTGATAGGGGATTTTAACTTTCCAAACATAGACTGGGATTGCCATAGTCTTAAGGGTTTAGATGGAGAGAAATTTGTTAAACGGTTACAAAAAAATTTTCTGATTTAGTATGTGGATGAACCTACTAGAGAAGAAGCAAAAATTGACCTACTCTTGGGAAATAAGGCAGGGCAGGTTACTAAGATGTCCGTGCGGGAGTACTTTGAGGCCAGCGATATAATTCTATTAGTTTTAAAATAGTGATGAAAAAGGATAGACCGGATCTAAAAACTGAAGTTCTAAATTGGAAGAAGGCTAATTTTGTTGGTATTAGGCAAGAACTTCAAAAACTGATTAGAGGTAGATGTTCACAGGTAAAAGGACAGCTAGAAAATGGGAAGCCTTCAGAAATGAAATAACCAGAGTCCAGAGACAGTATAGCCCTGTTAGGGTGAAAGGAAAGGCTGGTAGGAGTAGGAAATGCTGGATGACTAGAGAAATTGAGGTTTTGATTAAGAAAAAGAAGGAAGTATATGAGATTGAGTGAATCCTAAGAGGTGTATAAAGGCAGTGGGAGTAATACTTAAGAGCGAAATCAGGACGCCAAAAAGGAGACATGAGATAGCTTAGTCACATTGGGTTAAGGCGAATCCAAAGAGATGTTATAAACACATTAAGGACAAAAGGGAACCTGGGAGAGAATATGGCCCTTCAAAGATCAGCAAGGCAACCTATGTGTTGAGCTGCAGAAGTGGGGAAGATACTAAATGAGTATTTTGCATCAATCTTTACTGTGGAGAAGGACATGGAAGATATAGAATATGGGGAAATATTTGGTGAGGGAAATATTTGGTGACATCTTGAAAAATGTCCGTATTACAGAAGAGGTGGTGCTAGATGTTTTGAAACACATAAAAGGTGGAGAAATCCCCAGGACCTGATCAAATGTTCTCTAGAAGTCTGAGAGATGTAAGGGAAGTTAATTGCTGGGCCTCTTGCTGAGATATTTGTTTCATCGATAGTTACAGGTGAGGTGCCAGAAGACTGGAGACTGGCCAATGTGCTGCCGCTATTTAAGAAAGGTGGTAAGGAAAACGAGCTATAAACCGGTGAGCCTGATGCCGGTGGTGGACAAGTTGTTGGAGGAAATCTTGAAGGATAGGATTTATACATATTTGGAAAGGCAAGGACTGATTAGGGATAGTCAGTATGGCTTTGTGCATTAGAAATCACGTCTCATAAACATGTTTGAGTTTTTTGAAGAAGTAACAAAGAGGATTGATGAGGGCAGAGCAGTGGATGTGATCTATGTGGACTTCAGTAAGGCATTTGACAAGGTTCCTCTTGGTAGACTGGTTAGAAAGGTTAGATCTCATGGAATACTGGGAGAACTAGCCATTTGGATACAGAACTGGCTCAAAGGTAGAAAACAGAGGGTGGTGGTGGAGGGTTACTTTTCAGACTGGAGGCCTGTGACCAGTGGAGTGCCACAAGGATCGGTGCTGGGTCGGCTGCTTTTTATCATTTTTAATAAATTATTTGGATGTGAACATAGGAGACATAGTAGTAAGTTTGCAGATGGCACCAAAATTGAAGGTGTAGTCAACAGCGAAATAGATTACCTCAGAGTACAACTGGATCTTGATCAGATGGCCAATGGACTGAGGAGTTTAATTAAGATAAATGCAAGGTGCTGCACTTTGGAAAAGCAAATCAGAGCAGGACATATACACTTAATGCTCAAGTCTTGCAAGTGTTGCTGAACAACGAGACTTTACAGTGCAGGTTCATAGTTCCTTGAAAGTAGAGCACAGGTAGATAGGATAGTGAAGAAGGCATTTGGCATGCTTTCCTTTATTGGTCAGAGCATTGAGTATAGGCATTGGATGGCCACTTTTGAAATACTGCGTGCAATTCTCGTCTCTTTCCTTTGGTAAGGATGTTGTGAAACTTAAAAGAGTTCAGAAAAGATTTACAAGCATGTTGCCAGGGTTGGAGGATTTGAGCTATCGGAAGAGGCTGAATAAGCTGAGAGGAGTGTTGAAGGCTGAGAGGTGACCTTATAGAGGTGTATAAAATCATGAAGGGCATGGATAAGATAAATAGACAAGGTCTTTTTCCTGGGGTGGAGGCGTCCAGAACTAGAGGGCATAGGTTTAGGATAAGAGAGGAAAGATTTAAAAGGGACCTGAGGGGCAGCTTTTTCACACAGAGGGTGGTGCGTGTATGGAATGAGCTGCCAGAGGAAATAGTGGAGGCTGGTACAATTACAACATTTAAAAGGCATCTGGATGGGTTTATGAATAGGAAGAGTTGAAAGGCATATGGACCAAGTACTGGCAGGTGGGACTAGATTGGGTTGGGATATCTGGTCAGCACGGATGAGTTGGACCTAAGGGTCTGTTTCCATGCTTACATCTCTATGACTCTAAGTGGGATACATGGTTTCAGACACTGTTCAATCATGGTGTAATTTAATTTTTTATACATTTCGTTGATTTACTTTCTGTATATATTTCAGGATTGAATTTTTTTTATTTTCTGTGTGTGTAAAAAGAGATTAAACCATTTAAAATAACATGCATTGGTTTTGCAAACACACCATTAAAGAAACCCAACTTTATTTTCAAACATAATCAGACTCCACAGTCAAGTGAATTTTTTGTGACTAAAAAAATTTCAAGGGAATCAACAACCATGGTGTTTAACTTGATTTTTCACAAAATAAACACACCTCTTATTGGTAAGAATCAAATATAAAGCTGTACTCTCAATGCTGTTCTGAAACTTCAATAAAGCCAAAATAAAATCCACATTGTTGAGTTTGGCACCTATTTGCTGGAACAGGCTCAATAATCATAACACAGATTACTATTTGCATAATACATCCACAACTAGGTTTAGGAATACAAGAATAATAAGCCTGTCAAATCAGGTCACACAGGGAACAAAAATAAGTGCAGGCATTGTGATAGAAGCAGGGACTTGTCATTTTTATAATGCAGAATCAGAGTCCCTACAGTACAGAAGCAGACCATTTGGCTCATCAAGTCTGTACCAACTATCCCAACCACGTAACCCTGCAAGTGTTTTTGTTTAAAACCATGGATAATCCACCTTGCCTACTTGTCCCTGGACACTACTGGGTTATTTTTTACCTTGGTAAATTCACTTAACCTGCACATCTTTGGACTGTGGGAAGAAACCAGAGCACCCAGAGGAATCCACGCAGACACTGGGAGAACCTGCCAACTCCACATGGACTGTTGCCCAAGGCTGGTATCATGGTGCAGTGAGGCAGCAGTGGTAACCACTGTGGCACCAAGTCATCTGCTTAACTTAATAACGTATAACTTAATATGCAAAATGTTAGATATTTCACAGAATGCTGTAGGAACACTGCTACAAAGGGCAAATTTTGCTGCATATTAATGTGAAATGCGCAGCATTAGCAGGATTTCAAAAATGCTTTACCTTAAATAGAAGTATCACATAGCTTGGTGAAATGCCAGACTGTCAGATGTGTATTTGGCTCCAGTTTGGAAGAGCAGCAATGCTTGAACAGTGTGGAAGAGCAAGAGTGAGGGCCAGAGTTTTACATTTCACTTCCTTCTGACTTGCGAAAGCACAGCATCTCAAATTGATTCACTGAAGTGTTAACGTAAACACTGTCACTCTTTTATTAATTGCTATTAACATGAAAACTTGCACCACACAGGAGCCAGGCAATGTCCATTTTGAACAAAAAGAATCCAACAATCTCCACTTGAACCTCCGTGGAATTTCCATAGCTAGCAACATTTCAATATTAATTCCCCATTATGTGGGGTTACTGCTGACCACAAACTGAACTGGACCAATCACATAAATACTGTGGGTAAGACAGGAGGTCAGAGGCTGGGAATCCTGCAGTGAGTAGGTGATGGGGGAAAAGAGTACAATTACAACATTTAAAAGGCATCTGGATGGGTTTGTGGATAAGAACGGTTTAGAGGGATAATGGCCAAATGCTGGAAAATGGGATTAGATTAGATTTGGATGTCTAGATGGTGTGGATGAATTGCACCAAAGGGTCTGTTTCCGTGCTGTACAATTCTATGAGTAATTCACTTCCAGACATCCCCCCCAAGGCCTGTCCACCATCTGCAAGGCACAAGTGTGATGGAAAACTCACCACTTTTCTGGATGAGTACAGCTCCAACTTGACAAGAAACTTGACACCAGCCCATTTGGTTACAACTCAGTCCACCAATTTGAACATTCACTCCCTCACTGCTGAAAGACAGTGGCAACTGATTTACTGTATAACAACTCACCAAGGCTCCTGGCAGCTCCTTCCTGAACTGTGACCTCTATCACTTAAAATGGCAGCAGATGCACAGTGACAGTGTTTGCTGTATTTGTTTCTGCCACTGCATGGATTTCCGAGGTCTGTGAGTGGCAGTACTTTCCAGAAGTAGAAGCTGTGCTTTGGCATGACACGGCACATGTGGAGATCCTCCTAGTGGTTACACTGCCATGAAGTGCTCCATTGGCAACAAGATCAGCTGCAAGTTCCCCTCCAAACCATTCCTCAACATCCTGACTTGGAAATGCATCACTGTTCTTTCAGTAAAACTGGTGCAAATCCTAAAATTCCCTCTGTATTGGAATTGCAAGTTCCTACACTTCAAGGGCTCCAGCACTTAAGGAGGTGCTCACTACCACATTCTTGAGGGCAACTGGGAATGAACAACAAATATTGGCTGAACCAGCCACTCCCACATCATACGGAAGGAGAAAATAAAATTTTGCACAACAATCTCATAAAATAAAATGCACACAGTTTCTAATGGATTCAAGTGGTGTAGGTTTTCAAAAAGATCTATTGGGTCTCTTGGCTTTAAAAAACTGAGAGATGTAAGTAAATTAAAGAACCAGAAATGGAAATTTTCCTTTTCTGGGATATTTTAAATCTCACTTGAGAATTTTGGTCCTTAGATTGCTGATAAAAATCCTTCTATTCGAACCAACACAAAATGCTGTTTTGGTTTTGTCTTATGCAATTTGTACTGTCCATTGTATTGAGCAGAAAGAAGTGATTTGCAGAAAAGTAACTGAGCAACAAAACTAATACTTCTCGTCTATCATTTTTCAAGGGAATCTTAACCCAATTACAGAATGGTAAAAATGATTAGTTGTTCCTGGGAATGTACTGAAATGCAAATAGTTGTTTATTAGTTTAGTAAAATGTAAATGGGTTCTGAATTAATTTAGCTTTAAACATCTCATTCAGGACAGTGAAGAAAAAAATCCTAAAATACTAAATGTTAACAGCTGCAAAGATCAGTCAACAACTGAGTCAAACAACATTCATGTCCCAAAAGTGTTTCAGTGAGAAGTAAACAAACATTTTTTATTCACTCATGGAATGTGGGCATTGGTGGCAAGGTAGACAATTGTTGTAGAGATCAGAGTGGTGCTGGAAAAGCACAGCAGGTCAGGAGCATCCAAGGAGCAGGAAAATCGACATTTCGGGCAAAAGCCTTTCATGAGGAATGGAGGACTGGAGCCTCCAGGGTGGAGAGATAAATGGTGACAAGGTAAGCAATTGTTGCCTATTTCTAATTGGCCTCGCGAGTAGCTAAGAGTCACCCACATTCTTACAGATCTGGAGACACATATAGGCCAGGCTAAGTGAGAAGGGCAAATTTCCTTCCGTAAAGGACATTAGTAAACCAGATAGACCCTACATGGTCAGCTTTCACAACTCTTTCTCCAATACATTATTGATGTTATCGGTGCTGCTTCCCTTTCTTGTCTGGAACTGGAAAAATCTACCAATTTTGCTTCCGATTTGAAATCTGCTATCATCTTCACCCGGTCCATCTCTAACTCCTCTTGCTGTCTGTGTCCACCCCATTTTCTGCACCTCTGCCCTCACCCCTTCTCTTCCCCCACACAACAACAAAAGGGCCCCCTTGGTCCTCACTTTGCACAGCACCAACATCTGGATCATAAGCTACAATTTCCACCATCTCCAGAGGGATGCCACCACCAGGCACATATTCCCCTCCCTTGTCAACCTTCTGCAAAGACTGTTGCCTCCTGGACACCTTCCACTCCCAACACCTCCTCACACTGCCATAGCACCTTCTCATCCAATCGCAGAAGGTGTAACCTGCTGGTTTGCCTTCTCCCTTCTCACAATCCAAGGTTCCAGAAACAACTTCCAAGACAAGCAGTAATTTACTTGCACTTCATTAAATCCAATCTATCGTATTCGCTGCTTACAATGTGGTCTCCACTGCACTGAGGAGACAAAAAACACACTGGGCTACTGTTTCGCAGAACACCTACATTCGGTCCACAAATATAACCCGAGCTTCAAGCTGCCTGCCATTTCAACACACCACAGTGTTTCCACGCCAACATTTCTGTCTCAGGATTGCTGCAGTGTTCCAGTGAGCCTCAGCACAAGTTGGAGGAATAATATCTCATTTTCCCCTTTGGGACCTTGCAGCCCTCAGGGCTCAACATCAAATTCAATAACTTCAGAACCTGAATATCTTCCATGTTCTTCACCCACCGCTAACCCTAGGGTCTGTCATCAAATAGGGCTACTTTCAGCACAGTCAACCTATTTTTATCTGCTTATGGTCCCCATGGCACAATGGCTCAGTGGTCAGCACTGCTGACCCACACTGCCAGTTTCGATTCCAACCTCGGGCGATTGTCTGTGTGGAGTTTGCACATTCTCCCTACGCCTGCGTGGATGTCCTTCGGGTGCTCCGGATTCCTCCCACAATCCAAAGATGTGCAGTTTAAGTGAATTGGCCATGCTAAATTGCCCATAATGATCAGGGATGTGTAGGTTCGGTGCATTAGTCGAGGTAAATGTTAAAAAAAAAGTAACAGGGTAGGGGAGCAGGTCTGGGTGGGATACTCCTCGGAGAGACACAGCGAGAACATGCAAATTCGACACAGACAATCGCCTGAAGCTGGAATTGAACCTGCGTCTCTGGTACTGTGAGGCAGCAGTGCTTACCACTGTTTTTCTCTCTCTCTGGACTCTACTTTCTCTCCACAGTTGCTGCCAGACCCACTAAGTTTCTCCAGCAATTTCTGTTTTTATTTCTGTTTTCCAGGATTCGTAGTTCTTTGTTATAGGTTTTTAAGATAATTGGCAACAGCTTAATCGTACCCATGAAACTGGTGCTTAATTACATAAACATAAAACAGTACAGCACAGTACAAGCCCTTCATTCCTCGATGTTGAGCCAACCTTTTATCCTATTCTAAGACCGGATTAACCAACATAGCCTTTGTTGTACTATCTTCCATGTGCCTATCCAAGACTTGCTTAAATGCCTCTAATGTATCTGACTCTACCACCACTGCTGGCAGTGCATTCCACTTACCACCACTTTCTGTGGAAAGAACCTACCTCTGACATTTCCCATAACCTTTCTTCAATCACCTTAAAGTTATGCGCCTCTTTTATGTCAATTTAATTTAAAACTACTGACATAGTAGGATTCAAATCCATGTTTACAGACGTCTGGATTACATGTCACTAAATACCTTTCTCCACAAGTGGGGTGAACATGAAAATTCAGAGTAAATGATAATATCAGTTGCAATTCTCTCTGCATTTCATCCCATTTATTAGTTATCTGCTTTTTAATAACCAAGTATTTTCATGAATGCACCATTTGAATCTATCGGGCAAATGCACTAGTCCCTCTCTGCCAGTGATTATCCAAGTTTAAAGGAATGGAGGTTGAGGAGAGCATGGTAGCACCAGTTCTCTGATACTTCAAACACAAGTTTCTGCAGGATCTTTACTGATATCAGTTATTACTAATGCACCTAACCCACACACTCCTGAACATTATGGGCAATTTAGCATGGCCAATTCTCATAAGCTGCACGTCTTTGGATTGTGGGAGGAAACTGGAGCACCCGGAGGAAACCCATGCTAACACAGGGAGAATGTGCAAACTGCACACAAACATACGCCTGAGGACGGAATCCTGGTGCTGTGAGGTAGCAATGCTAACCACTCCTGCCTTTTCCCCGCAACCCTTGTAACCTTACTTCTCAAGAGACTATCTATCTCTGTCTTAAAGACACTCTACAGCCTTCTACAATAATGAGTTTCACAGATTCACCACACTCTGACTGAAGAAATTTCTCTTCATCTCACTTCTAAAGGATCATCTCTACACGCTGAGGCTGTGGCCTCGGGTCCGAATTTCTCCGATGAGAGGAAATATCTTCTCCACGTCCACTCTATCCAGGGCATTCAGTATCCTTCAGTAAACTTTCATCAGATCTCCCCTCATCCTTTTGAACTCCATCGAGTACAGACCTGAAATTCTCAACTGCTCCTCATCTGACAAGCCCATAATTCCCAGGATCATTTTTGTAAACCTCCTCTGGAACCCCCTCTACAACTAGCATGTCTTTCCTTAGATACAGGGTCCAAAACTGCTCTCAATATTCCAAATGCAATCTGACCAGGAGCTTTTACAGCCTCAGCAGTATATTTCTATCTATGCTAACATTACATTTGCCTTCCCAACTACCAACTGAACCTGCATGTTAACTTTACGACATTCCTGAACTCAAGAGTCCCAAGTCCCTTTGTGCTTCAAATTTCTGAAGCCTTTCCCATTTAGAAAATAGTCTACTTCTCTATTCTTCCTCAAAGTTCACAACTTCACTTTCCTACATTGTATTCCAGCTGCCACTACTTTACCCACTCTCCTCGCCTGTCCAAGTCCTTCTGCAGCCTCCCCACGTCCTCAACCTATCTTCGAGTATTGAATCATGGAATCCCTACAGTGTGGAAGCAGGCCAGTCAGCCCATTGGGTCCACAGCAATCTTCTGAATAGTTTCCTACCCAGGTGCACCCCCTACCCTGTCCCTGTATTCCTGCATTTCTCCTGGCTAATCCACCTAACCCACATCCCTGTACACTCTGGGCCATTTAGCACGGCCAATCCACCTCATTTGCACAACTCTGGACTGTGGGAGGAAAGCAGAGCACCCGGAGGAAACCCAACAGACTCCATGCAATCATCAGAAGAAGCAATCAAACCCGATAGGTCCACAGTGCTAACCACTCTGCCGCCCCTTCAAAAGTAATTCACTTTATGTACGTTACTTTGGAATATTCTGTTTTATTACAATGAGGTAGGTCTTAATAATATTTATAATATATTGAGAAGGAAACAAACTAAAGGGGAATTTCGAGGGTCTGATCTGACTGATATTCCATTTCATTGCAGGACACAGAATTGCTGGGGAAATGACATCAAATTAAGAGTAAAACCTCCTGCTCAACTGCTACTGGGAAAAGTCAATAGTAATTATTGAGAAGTTGCAGAATCAAAAATAATGATGCAACAGAGGATATAAGATGTTTAATGAAAGTATTCAACTGTCATGCCATTTATCTATTACTAGTTACTCCTCATTAACAAGGTCAGTTACATGACAGATAATAATATCAATTGATACCAAGTAAGAGTTAGACAGTCGGATGGGGACAGACTTAGACAGATCATATTTTTTCCTATTGATTTCCTATCGTAATATTGTAGCTTTCTCAGACAATGCTTGTGTATGTACATGTCAAACGTCAAAAAGATCTAGCAATCTGCCATAACTTATCAAATGAGACCATCAGTTCACTTGAGACCTTTCAGACATTTACAACTAGTTCATTCTTTGGTCCACTGGATCAAAGTCGAGGTATTGATTTTTACAGTGAAGGGGAATTATTAGTACAATTTATCAGACGGATGTCAGAGGTCACTTGGTGGGATCATCATTCAGTGATGCTCCATTGAAAGCTGCCCTCATGATGGCCTCAGTAAAGTACAGGTCAGTTAAAAAATGCGACATGGTCCACAGATGTGACAGGTATCTCAGTTTGTTGCTGCAGTCCCATGGTGTTGTCAGATATTCATTCACCTTCTTCACCATAATCCAAGGCTGTCTGGAAGAAGATATCAAGTATGCTCCATTTTCATGAAACGATGCATTCCTTTCCCAGGTTTCTGACTTCAATAATTTCAAAATTGATTGATTTTTGCTCCCTATACCATGCCTGAACGTGGCCGAGTGGACTACTGTAATAGCTAATACCGTGCTAAGAAACTGACCCCAAAGGATTAACTTTAAATGGAGGATTAATGTATTTTATTGGTACAATCAATGTTGGAGCTCCTGGCCATTAATCTGGTGTATATCTCTCTCTCCCCTCTGTCAGGCCCCTGTACTCACACACCAAAATGATTTTGTTGTCACGTTACTGAGAATATTATGGCAACTGAATTTCAATTAACCTAATCAATTTAGGAGGTAACAATGATCATTTTCAGAAAGTGAGGACAATCATCTTGGTGTATGAGATTCCACATCAGAAAGTTCCATGAGGGCTCCTGAAAAATATGCCCCACAAAACCTGCCCACTGACAGTGAAGATATTTGAAGGAACTGATACGAAGAAACCATTTGCAAGCAAATGGGTAAAAGACAGCCTGAAATCCAACAAATTATGAGGTGGAGTTGATTTAAGGAAGTTTAAGAAAGCATCTATGGAAAGGTACTAGTCTCTTCTCAGGAAGGAGTTTTTCAACAATGAGAGAGCTAAAAAAAACTGAAACCCCGGGTCAGAGGCCTAGCTCAGGGTACATAATGAGTTACATGTCAATTTTCACAGGCTGCAGCTGTCCGAAAATATAGCTTCACTGCTGAAGGCAAAGGATCATTGTGGGAAGGTGGTGGTAGAGTGGGGATGTCACTGGGCTGGTAATCCAGAACTCCAGGCTAATGTCCTCACTCAATGGGCTCAAATCCCACCACAGCAGGATGCCACTTGAAATCAATAAAAAACATTTGGGATAAAAAGCTAGCCCTAATGGTGATTGTCAATTGAAAAAAAAACCTATCTGGCTCACTGATATACTTGAGAGAAGGGCATCTGCGGTTCTTACAAGGCCTGGCCGACATGTGACTGCAGACCCAGAGCAACGTGGTTGTCACTGATCTGCCCTATGGGCAGGCCAACTATACCCACATCCCATAAACCAGTTTATTAAAAGAAATTGTGTAGGGATGTGGGTGTGTGTGTACATCACAAATGTAATGGGACATTTTTTTCTTTATTCAATCATGGGATGGGGTAATCACTGGCTAGGCAGCATTTATTGCCCATCCCTAATTGCCTCAGGGTTTTTTTCCAACAACTGGGGACAACGGATTCGTGGTCATCATTAAACTCTTAATTCCAGATTTCCTTTTTATTAAATTCAATTCTACAATTTGCCACGGCAGGATGCGAACTCGGATCTCCAGAACATTTTCTGGGTCTCTGGATTAAAAGTTTAGCGATGATATCACAAGGCCATCACCTCTCTGCAAAGTTATGCACTCGAGAAGTGAATTGTGTCATCACTCATGTTAAATCCCATTCATTCCTTTATCTCCAAAAGTAACAGGTAGGCATACTTGGCAATGTATTACAACTCCTCTCCTACAGGTACACTGCAACTACTTTAGGCCATTCAACCCCTCAAGCCTGTTCCACCACTGAATAATCTACATCTCAACCCCATTTATCTCGCATGGCTGTGATTCCCTTCGTGTTCCTACTTAACAAAATCCTACCATCCCAACTGTGAATGTTTCAGCTAAACCCCGGTCTCCATGCACTTTGTTGTTGGGAGAAAGTTTCAGATATGCACCACTCTGTGGGAACAGATACTTGCTGACATCATTCCTGAACAATGCAGTTCTAATTCTAAGGGAAAATTATTTTGTTCAGGTCTGCCCCCTCCCAAACAAGTTTTCCATATTTTCCTTGCAAATTCTTTTTTCAAAATGACATCATCCCTCAACCTCCTGAATATCTGCATATTTTCTTTTGGATGAGATTTGTATTGAGATCCTGTCTGTCCCCTGCAGACATACGCAAACAATACAATTGTATGTTGTGGTTCTGTTCGCCGAACTGGGAGTTTTTATTGCAAACGTTTCATCCCCTTTCTAGGTGACATCTTCAGTGCTTGGGAGCCTCCTGTGAAGCGCTTCTGTGCAGATTCCTCCGGCATTTATAGTGGTTTGAATCTGCCGCTTCCGGTTGTCAGTTGCTGTCCGCTGCAGTGGCCGGTACGTAGGGTCTAAGTCGATGTGTCTGTTGATAGAATTTGTGGATGAGTGCCATGCCTCTAGGAATTCCCTGGCTGTTCTCTGTTTGGCCTGACCTATAATAGTGGTGTTGTCCCAATCGAATTCGTGTTGTTTGTCATCTGAGTGTATGGCTACTAGGGATAGCTGGTCGTGTCGTTTCGTGGCTAGTTGGTGTTCATGGATGCGGGTTGTTAGCTGTCTTCCTGTTTGTCCTATGTGGTGTTTTGTACAGTCCTTGCATGGGAATTTGTACACTACGTTGGTTTTGCTCATGCTGGGTATCGGGTCCTTTGTCCTGGTGAGTTGTTGTTCGAGAGTGGCTGTTGGTTTGTGTGCTGTTATGAGTCCTAGTGGTCGCAGCAGTCTGGCTGTCAGTTCAGAAATGCTCCTGATGTATGGGAGTGTGGCCAGTCCTTTGGGTTGTGGCATGTCCTCATTTTGTTGTCTTTCCTTTAGGCATCTGTTGATGAAATTGCGCAGATATCCGTTTTTGGTGAATACTTTGTATAGGTATAAGCGCTTCACAGGAGGCTCCCAAGCACTGAAGATGTCACCTAGAAAGGGGACAAAACGTTTGCAACAAAAACTCCCAGCTCGGTGAACAGAACCACAACAACGAGCACCCGAGCTACAAATCTTCTCACAAACTTTGAATACAATTGTATTATTTGAAAAAAAAAGCAGGGAAACTGTACCCAAAGATCTGATCAATAATTATTTCTCAAACAAGAACACAGATTTTCATTAGCACGTGGTGAGATTTGCTGTGCACAAATTGGCTGTCACCTTTCCTACAACACTGACTACCCTATAAAAAAAGTATTTAATCTTCAAAAATGAACAGTTATTGGAGAACTGCAGAGAAACACCTACAAGTAAGCAACACAAACAGACCACATACTCAACTACAGGAGCAATCATCCTAATTCCCACAAACAGAGCTGCATCAGGACATTATTTAAATGGGCCACAGCACACTGCAGCGCCTAGGAACTACAAGCAGCCGAAGAAAAATACCTATACAGGATATTCAAGAACAACGGGTATCTGATAACGGGTGCATCAATTCTCAAACAACAAATCCAAACAAGACGACACAATATGGCCAGAGACTCCAGCCACATTACCATACATCAAAGACATCTTGGAAACGACTACCAGACTAGTCTGAGCCTTGGCATCATGGGAGCACACAAACCTCCAACAACTGAAACAGCTACTGATGAACCTAAAGGACCCTATACTAACAGTCAGCAAAACAAATGTCATTTACAAAATGCCATGTGAGGACTGCAACAAACACTGCATTGGACAGACAGGCAGGAATCTAGCCACCCGGATACACAAACTCCAACTAACCACCAGAAGACATGACCAGAATTGAATTGAATTGAATTTATTGTCACGTGTACCGAAGCACAGTGAAAATCTTTGCTTGCGAGCAATACAGGCAGATCACAGAGTTAAGTAGCACAGATAAGTAAATAATAGATAAACATTGGCAAAAACACAGGTATAGGTGAATGTTAAGAATTCGAGAGTCCTTCAGTATTCTAAAAACAGTAGGGTAGAAACTGTTTCAAAACCAGCTGGTGCATGTGTTCAGGCTTCTGTACCTTCTCCCCCGATGGTAGAGGTTGTAGAAAAGCATTGCCAGAGTGGGTTGGATCTTTGACAATGCTGGTGGCCTTTCCTTGGCAGTGGGCCTGGTAGATGGATTCTATAGATAGGAAGTTGACCTTTGTAATTGTCCGGGCCGAGTTCACCACTCTCCGTAACTGTCTCCGATCTTGAATGGTACAGTTGCCATAACAGATAGTAATACATCCAGAGAGAATGCTCTCGATGGCACGCCTATAAAAGTTGGCAAGGGTATTCATCGCCATGCCAAATTTTCTCAGCTGCCCGAGGAAGAAGAGATGTTGTTGGGTCTTTGTAGCCTGCACGTCCACATGAAGCTGTGCTGTTAATATGTAGGGATGGATGGGGAGTGGTTGGGGGATGAGTAACATCCTGCCAAACGTCAATAATGAGTTCCTTGATTTTGCCAGCATTGAGAGCTAGGTTGTTCTCAGTGCACTATTTTCCCAGGTCTTCCACCTCCCGTCTGCAGTCTGTTTCATCGACATCTGAGATTCGACTGACTATGGTGGTCATCAGCAAACTTGTAATGGCATTAGTCTGGTATTTGGTGACACAGTCATGGGTATATGGTGAGTACAGTAGGGGGCCGAGTACGCTCTCCTGGGGGAGCTCCAGTGTTGAGCGTGAATAAAGATGAAATATTATCCCCAATCTTCACTGATTGTGGCCTATAGGTCAGGAAAATGAGGATCCAGTTACAGAGAGTGGGGCTTAGTCCAAGTCACTAAGTTTAGTAAACAGTCTTGTGGGGATAATAGTGATAAAAGTATCACTGGTATCCTTATACACAGATGAAGGAGGACACTGCTTCAACTGGGAAAACACATTCATCCTAGAACAGGCTAAACAGGGAAACACAAGGGATTCCTAGAGGCCTAGCATTCAAACCGGAGCTCTATCAATAATCACTTCAATTTGGACCTCATTTACCAATCTCTGAGACAAAGAACCGGACATGATATCACCCACCTTAACAGACCAAGACATATAAATAGAAAGCGAGACAGAACACCAGTGCTTTATCAGAGGCTCACTGATGAAGTTACCTAGCACGCTAATGAAACGTTTGAGAACAAACCTAATAGTTCAGCGAGCAAACGCACAACCTGAACTACAAATCTTCTCAAAAATTGCCAAGTATTTAATTGGCTGCATGGCAGCATGAGACGTCCAGTGGTTGTGAAACGCACAATTGCAAATACAAGTCTTTCTTTCCTTCTATACTTAAGGGAGTATACTGATGAAATCATCCCACTGTGAAGGACATCGACACAAATCTCAATTCACTGTGCAGCCAAATGCCATGATGTCATATTAATAAAATCCTATTTATTAACATCTATAGATACGATATATGAGCCTTGTGAAAGTCTGGTTTATGTAACCCTGAACAGAATGCTGCCACACATGACTGAACTTATAACTGAGGGCTGCAACTTGGGAATCAAATAAAATTACAAACAGTACTTACTGAACAGCAGGGCTGCTAGTGAGAAACAGAAACCAAATAAGTGTAATAAGATTAGTCAAGAAGATACTTAAAATTGAAATAAGATGCAGAGCATATCTAAAAAAATGGTAGATTTTGACTCAGTGGTGCATTTTTCAACTATATTGAAAACGTTAAAATAAGTTTGTTGAAATATGATTTATAGATTGTCATCTTGCTGAGCTTGTGCATGCTTATTCAAACAATTCCCATGGGTGGCATCGGATTGAACTTCAAATTGAAGACAGCACTTTGTTTAGTTTCTGTACTTCAGGTTATTACTGAAAATCCATAAACTAGTCATACAGTACAGCTACCCTACATATTAATCTGTTCTTTACTTCTCTAATTTAAACATATAGAATGAAGACAGAAGATACTTCAGTCAACATGTGACAAGAACATGGGTTTAAAGGCAACCATATCTGCTTCCTCCGAATGTATTAAAAAAGGCACTATTCAACAGAGTTACAATTATTATACAGAATATGATTATGAACAGAGAGTATTCTCGGTCAGCACTGAAATGAATTCTAAAAATCACTTGCATCTCATCATCTGACTTAGCTTGGTCTTTGTGAACTAATTTGCTGAACTCGCAATGTATTTGGCATTTGTTGAACTGGGACATAGAAATTAAGAGGAGAAGGACATTCGACCCTTTGAGTGCACATTGCCATTCAACATGATCCTGGCTGATGCTACACAATAGCTTTGCTGGTTTGATTTGTCCAATTTATACAGTACATAGATCAAACTCACGCATGATTATATCTGTACACTTATTGAATGCATCACTGGTTTCTTGTTTAATGCCTTCCCTTACTGTTTGTGGGTCCACAGTCAACCACAACATTTTATGCTCCATGGTGTTTCTCACCTTGACTCGCACATCATGATTTTCTGTGCCAATATCCTTCCTGATTACTGAATTTATTTACACTTTTTCTAAAGATGCTACATTACCTCCTTCACCCTTCTCCCTGTCTTTCCTGAATATCGAATACTCCTGAATGTTTGGTTTCCATCTTTGGTCAACCTGCAGCTATACATCTGTAATCATAACCATTTATATCTTTTTGCATTGCTAACTTATCTACCTCATTGGGAATGTTCAATATATTAAGATACAAAGCATTCAGGCTTGCCTTTGCAACCTTGTTTATCAGCATAACAGTATAGTCTTATTTGTTTTTCTGCCATTGAATTTTCTAAATTCCACTTTTGCTTAACTTGCCATCTTTGGTTTCTGTCCGCGTTTTTTCCTCCTCTGTTTCCCTGCTCAGGTCCCCATCCCTCTGCCAGTCTAGTTTAAAATGGCTATACCAGCAATCACCAATTGCCCTCCCCCCTCCACCCCACAAAAGGACATAGGTTGCAGTCCATTAAAGATGGAGACGGACTAGGGTTTCTGAGCCTTGTGCTAGTCCACTCTGTCCACTTCTCTTTTTCTTTCACTCTTTCCTCATTTTTTTTTTCTCTTGTATATCACGTACCTCTAGTGGAAGAGTTTGGTTGCAGCGCTGGAATCGATAGTAGTGAGTGGGCTCAGCGCAGACTTGTGGTGGTGATAGTGGAGATTTTGACGTTCCAGTGGCTTCTAGGTAGGTCCTAGTGCTGACTCATGGCTGCTGTGGAAGAGGCGAGTTGGAGTTCCCTGTGGCATCTGCATCTGGCACAGGTTCAAGGAGTTGGTGGTGCAGGTGAGTTTGGGCCCAGTACGGGACAGGGTGGTATCGGCAGCGGCTGCATTGGTGAGGTGGTGGCGGAGTTCGGGCCAGTGCTGTGCCCAGCTGGATTGGTGACAATTGGTGTCCTCACTAGGATTGATGTGATCTGAGTGAGGACACACAGTGCCGAGGACATTGTTGGAGGTGAGAGATGCCTTCTTAAAAATCGCTAAGTGATGACTTTTATTCCAGCGATGGTGGTGCAAAGAAAAGGGACCATGTCGGAGCATTTAACAAGAAGAATTGTAAAGTTGAACACTTTTTCTTTATTTTATTGTCTTTATATTCCATGTTTTGGTTGATTTTTATGTGTTTTAAGATTGTGCCAGAGAGTGGAGACACTATATAAGTATAATAAATTACATGTGACAATAACTAAATAAAATCAGGTACACCCATCATGCATGCAACAGTCCCAGTTTCCCCAGAGCTGGTCCCAATATCTTAGGCCACTGAATCCCTCCTTCCTGCACTATTTCTCCAGTCACATTTTCATCGGGAATATCCTGCTATTTCTACTCTTACGAGTTGGTGGCACTAGTAATAGTCCAGGGATTCTCTAAGGATTAGAACCTTTGAGGTCCTACCTTCTAATTTCTGTCCTAATTTCCTATATTCTGCTTGTTGGACCTCATCCCTTTTTTTAAACCTCTACCTGTTTGCCCTCCCTCTTCAGAGAGCCCTGCATCTGCCCTGAGACATCAATGACCCTGGTACCAGGAAAGCTACATACTATCCTGGAGTCTCTTTCACAGCTGCAGATACCTGGCAAAAGTCAATGCCAGGCACTGCACCAACCTTAGCTAATATTAAGGTTAATATTTCTAACAAACTTTGCACCAGTGAACTTTAGACTTGGTTTAAGAAACTGGATGTGTTAGCCGGCAGGATCTAGTGAACGAGATTCCATGTCTGATTCCTTTATCCCTCCCATCACTAGCAGGACCAGTATTTCAATTTGGAAAATCAATAAACATGGTTATCGGCATTGTATATGGATGGGGACTGCGTAAAATACAGAGTAATTAAAACAAATTGCAAATGAGAATCAAACAGTGAGCTAAACTTTGAGGTCACATCATGGGTGGGAACTGCCCAAAAATATTGTGCCACTGACCTTCTAGTCTCCTGCTGCCAGACATTTCTGCCACACAGGGTTGGAGACCTGCGTTCTTCCCAGCACCTCCATCGACAGCGAGGACATAATTAAGATGAATTAAAGGAGGCTGCCTGGGATTTTGCAGTCTCCTGGACTTCCTACACTGGTTGGTGCAATTTAGACTCCATATCGCTAGATCAAGTCTAGAGATCAACTCTTCTGCAGGAACAGCCACAGGTTGTTATGGAGGGAGGGTTCTTTTGTAACCGGAGAGGTTGAGGCTCTGTAACTATTTTTAAAGAAGATTTTAAATAGTTGGAGGGAGAGAAGCAGCTCCAAGTGGCAATGCTCCTGATGCCCATTACAGTCGGCATCTCCCCTCCTTCTGGCAAGCCCCTGATTGGCCCTGCAGCTCACCCATAACCCTTACCTGGACACAGTACCTGTTTTCACTCCAATCAAAGCTGGCACCCCTTTGAAGATCCCAATGAGTCATTGTTTCTTCATGCAGCTGGCTCAGGACCTAGAAAGAGTCCTAAATTCTGGTTCCTGCCACTAGCAAGAAAATCCAGCCCATTGTGTTAGCCTGTCTATAGGCAGGTTAATAACAGAACAGGGAGAAGCTCGTCTTAGCAATCTTGATGTACAGCGTTCTGATGCCAGTAGCACATACTTGGATTGAAGGCACCACATGCTACTGATTTTCCCCTCATTTAAAAGTGAGCTGCCTGGATTCCTGACTATCACGACGCATCACCTGATGCTCTGCAAAGAGAAAGACCTGTAATTCTCATTCCAAAGCTTTATTGTGTCTCTAGCACCTGCAAGAGATTTCTGAGGCTCCCTTCACTTTTGATTGGCATTGAATAACATAGAAGTCGCAGAGTTTGTTGTTGCATCTGTCCTTGGGATTTCTGGTGTTGTCGTTTCAGATAGGTTCGCAGTTTAGTCTGAAATTTATGACGCAAGTTTAATGAATGGGATTTTTGCTGAGATGGAACTGACATTACTGGAACAGAGCGTAACAGAAGTTGAAATGGAGTAACTCCACAATATCTACGCTGAGCTCAAGGCGGGTTGCTTATTCTGTTACATGTATTTCCAACTGGGATAAGAGTACCAGTTTCAAAAGAAGCAAAACTAAGAAAAACATCAGATCTGATGAAGAGTCAACAAACTTGAAAAGTTAACTCTGCTTTCTTCTCATGGGTGCTGTCAGACCTGTTGAGTTTCTCCAGTACTGTGCTTTTATGTTCAAAAGAAAGTTTCTCTTGCAGACTGCCTTCTCCTTCAAATTTATCAAATGTAGTTTATAGCAACCACCTAAAGCTGTTGGCACTTTTGTCATCACAAAACGGAATAAATTGGAGGAAACATACAACATTATCAACAACATTCTAACTGGCATAAATTTCATAAAAGAGAATAGCAGACTCCCCTTCCGATGTCACAGTGGAATGAACAGATAATGGAGATCTGCAGACCAGTGTCTATAGGAAAGCAACACACACAGACCGGTTACTTAACTACAGAAGCAATCATCCCAACACTCACGAACAGAGCTGCATCAGGACATTATTTAAGTGGGCCACAACACACTGCAGCATCCAGAAACTATGTGCAGCAGAAGAAAAATACCTATACAGCGCATTCAAGAAGAATGGGTACCCGATAGACACAGTCCACCAATTCTTAAACAACAAACCTAAACAAGTAGACACAACACACACAGAGACTCTAGCCACACTACCATACATCAAAAACAGCTCAGAGATGACTATGAGACTACTCCAACCCCTTGGCATCATGGTAGCCCACGTATCTACCAACATGCTGAAACAACTACTGATGAACCCAAAGGTCCCTACAATAACAACCAGCAAAACGAATGACATTTACAAAGCACCATGCAAGAACTATAACAAACACTACATCAGACAGATAGGCAGAAAACTAGCCATCAGGAACACCAACTAGCCACCAAAAAATATGACCCACTATCACTAGTACCCTTACATACAGACAAAGGAGGAAACCACTTCGACTGGGACAACACATCCATCCTACGAAAGGCTAAACAGAGACATGCATGGGAATTTCTAGAGGCCTGACACTCAAACCAGAACTCCATCAATAAACACATCAGTTTGGACCCCATTTACCAACCTCTGAATAAAAAAATCGGATATGATATCACCCACCTTAAGAGACCAAGACTCATAAATAGAAAGTGGATAGAACATCAGTGCTTCAAGCTCACTGATGATGTTATCTAGCATGGTGACACGACATGTAAGGAAAAACCTGCCAGCTCAGCGAGCAATCTTACACCTGAACCCCAACCTGAGGTACAAATCTTCTCCAAATTTGCACACAACCTAAAGCAGCAAGTTATCTGGCCTCAAAAGTTACAACAAAGTGAAATTAGATCAGATCTTCTGTTTGCTTCTTCCTTTGCCAACTTTGTAAGACCCTTTCTCAGGGCAGAGAATCCTTCAGCAGAAAAGCAGCTTCAATCATCGCAATCATCAGTGATTTCCCATTAACTGCACACACATATGCTGCCACCATGATCAAAGTGGAGCCCTGCTAACTCTCTTGGGGCCCTTCCAGCGAAATGTAGTGTCTGTACTTTGGAACCAGGAGACCTGGATTCAAGCCCACTACATCAGACAGATAGGCTCTACAGGTGTGTAACAATATTGCTGAACAGTTTGATTAGAAAAATATCCCTGCTGACTCTCTGATCGAATGATGGCTTTGCTGTTCATTCAATGAAAACCACCTGATTTCTCTTTAAGCTTTTTCTTATTAATTCACAGGATGAGGGTGTGCTGGCTCGGCCAACATTTACTGCCCATCCTTAATTATCCAACGGGCAGTCAGGCTCGACCAGATAAGGATGGCAATTTCCTTCCCTAAAGGATATTCGTGAACTGGATGGGTTTTTCTGACAATCGACAATGGATTCATGTCATTATTAGACTCTTAAGTCCAGAGTTTTTAAAAAGTGATTTCAAATTCCACCATCTGCCCAGGCAAAATTCAAACTTGGGACTTCAGAACACTAGCTGGGTCTCTGGATGAACAATTCAGTGATAATACCAAGTCATTGCCTCCTGTTAAATGCAACATTAGATTTCAGAAACATGCTAGTTCTACAATTTTATGAGGTCTATTTTATATTGACAAAACAGAGCCATGGTTATGAATGCTTCTTCCAAGAAACTGCTCCAAAAGTTGTTGGGGTGAAGCAAGGCTGAAGACTAAAACAGCTGGCCTGGCAGAAGCCAGTCTTTTTTGGTCTCTGCAGACATTTTGCTCTTTGAGGTCATCACAGCAGAAAACGGGGTGACTTCACCAACAGCATATGCTCCTTTCAGTTCTGGCTCTGTTTTACAAACACAACACGAGACTCAATTTATTCCCATTCACTTCTCTGGAAGCCTGTCTTGATAAAGAAACCATGGGACTTCCATTACATAATTCAGATCAAAAAACAAACTAGATTAATGGTCGTCTTTTGCACAATTTCGTTTCTCCTTTAAGAACTTAAAAATCTGTTCTTGCTTATCACTAAAATCCCTGACAGGGTTGTTGCTGGACTTGTTACAACATTCCCTACATCTTTAAAGTGAATGTGTTCCCACGGTGGTGTCAGGGAATTCTTGGATATTGATCCGATATGAAAGAACAGTGAGATATTTCTAAGTCAGAGTGCTAGGTTATTTGGAGTGTACTCCAGAGACAGTGATGTTTACTGGTATGAAAAGCATCTGGAAGTGCCATACCTGAGGGAGCAAGTCTATCCGAGTGCAATCAGTTCCTGCCAGTGCAAAATTTAAAGGAACGATGAACTGATTAGATAAGCGATTAAACCTTTCTTCCCTTATGAACAATGACACAATGCTGTAACTAGGTCTATAAATAAAGCACAACAATAACTGAATGTCACTGTAAAAATGTGACAGCAGTTCCATCTGTCTCCATTTGACAGAAGATTATATTGAAACCTTTGGAAAGGACAGTGTGACTTATAAAGCTGGGAGGCTATTTGAGGGTTGATAGACTTCTGTCGAGATGATGGATCAGAGGGTGAAGCCCACGAAGAAATGGGTCAGATTGTCAAGCTCCAGAGGCCCCAGAGGCTGGTGTATGGATGGGAAAGGGATGGGTCATAGTGGTAGATGGAGGAGGGGGGCGGTGGAATTTGAGGTTCGCAATGGACAGGAGGGAAATCAGGAGGGTTGGGAGGGAGGGATGCCTGATGATAGAGAGGAGGAAACAATGTAGAATGCAGCACGCAGGAGTAAAGGCATCTGCCTAACTTGTGAATTCAAATAGCTCTTTGCAGTTCATTGTTTTCACAATGTTCAGGAAACCTAACCATCCAGATTTAACTTTAAATACTCCATTTAAAAAAACGTGCACGGGTTCTTTATAATAAATTGCCAAAATGCATTCAGCTGATAGCCAACCAACTAACCAACCAAACATTCAATCTTGACCTCACCCCGGATCCCCCGCAGTCCTGTCTCACCACCATTAACACTGCAGTTATGGTGCAGTGGTAGCATCTCCACACACACATCATTTACTGCATCCGTTGCACCCGATGTGGCCTCCTCTATATTGGGGAGACAGGCCGCCTACTTGCGGAATGTTTCAGAGAACACCTCTGGGACACCCGGACCAACCAACCCAACCACCCTGTGGCTCAACACTTCAACTCCCCCTCCCACTCCACTAAGGACATGCAGGTCCTTGGACTCCTCCATCGCCAGACCAAAGCAACACAACGACTGGAAGAAGAGCGCCTCATCTTCCACCTTGGAACCCTCCAACCACAAGGGATGAACTCAGATTTCTCCAGTTTCCTCATTTCCCCTCCCCCCACCTTGAGTCAGTCCCAACCCTCGAACTCAGCACCACCTTCCTAACCTTCAATCTTCTCCCTGACCTCTCTGCCCCCACTCTGACCTATCACCCTCACCTTAACCTCCTTCCACCTATCGCATTTCCAATGCCCCTCCCCCAAGTCCCTCCTCCCTTCCTTTTATCTTAGCCTGCATGGCACACTTTCCTCATTCCTGAAGAAGGGCTCATGCCCAAAACGTCGATTCTCTTGCTCCTTGGATGCTGCCTGACCTGCTGCGCTTTTCCGGCAACACATTTTTAGCTCTGTAGCGGTAGTATCCCTACCTCTGACACAGGAGGTCCAGTTTCAAGACCCACCTACTCCAGAATTGGGCAAGGACATCTCTGAACAGGTTGATCAGAAAATAAAGCATGAAAGTGAAACCGCAATTGGGGGCATGTTCCAATGGGCTGAATTTGGGATCCTGATTTCTAACACACTGATTTCCCATCCAAACCAAACTTACCCCATTCTGAGGATTAAAACTTCTGCCTTTGTCTGTTCCAAAGTCTACCTCCATTGAAACTTACACACCTTCTTTACAGCACTCACTTTCATGGCTATTCCTTAACAGTTAGATTCTACACTACAAAGTGTCCAAATATCCTAACATCCATACAAATCATTTCAATCCCTTTTTCCCAATTTGAGGACAGGCCAACATTTGCAGAGAGACCCAAATATTCAGTGAATAATTCCCAGGATAGCGTATAAGTTACTGGTGTGTGGGCTGCGGTTTGCTGTTTTAGGCAAAAGAGCCATTGAGTGCAGCTCCCTTATTGACCTTGTCCATTGTATCACTTGGAACTATTCGGATTCAAATGAATTATGGCGGACATATAAAAGACAAGACAAATAAACATTTAAGACAAGTTTCCAAAAAAAAGTTTGAAGTCATAGTTCACGCAAATTCACATTCATAAACTAAACTTTCTGCAATCCTGTCTATGATTCATTTACTGTAGTTACAAAGGATTGATGACTCACGCGCGACACATTTTACTTTAAATGGGCAAGTTGTGAGAGTGAGTGAGAGTGTGTGTGCGTGAGAGAGAGTGTGTGTGTGTGTGTGTGCGCGTGCGTGAGAGAGAGTGAGTGAGAGTGTGTGTGTGTGTGTGTGTGTGTGTGTGTGTGTGTGTGTGTGTGTGTGTGTGAGAGAGAGAGAGAGAGAGAGAGAGAGAGAGAGAGAGAGAGAGAGAGAGAGTGTGTGTGAGTGTGAGAGAGAGAGTGAGAGCAGGGTGTGCTTGTTGTGGAACCCCATTAAATGGGTTTTAAATCCTTTAAAATGTGAAAACTTCTGATGTGGAATGTGATGCACCAAAATAATTGGCATGGCCTCTCGAGTTGATTAGGCTAATTCACATTCCGCTACCGTAACCCTCCAAACAAAGGCACAGCAAAAACTATTTAGATACAAGAATGCAGGGCTTCATTGGGGCAGCTGAAAGGGGAAAGCAATACACCAAATTGATCACCATGAGTTACTACATTATTTAGATAAATAAAAATCTAGCCACCTTAATCTGCCGAATTAAAAAGATTTTTCTTTGCTTCAATTTCCTAGCACTGCATTAGCTTTTTCATTTTTTCTTATGTGTTTTTATTTATTTTTTTCTTATTTGTGCGTTATTATTAATTTCGGCACTGTGGTAGGGCAACTTAAACACTTTTCACTTTTTTTTGTACAGGAAAGGACTAGAATAGTCATTTATTGTTAGTTTTTTTTTGTAAACCATACTTGGTACAGTGGAGAAAGTGAGGACTGCAGATGCTGGAGATCAGAGCCGAAAATGTGTTGCTGGAAAAGCGCAACAGGTCAGGCAGCATCAAAGGAGCAGGAGGATCGACGCCTCGGGCATGAGCCCTTCAGGCATTCCTAAAGAAGGGCTCATGCCTGAAACGTCGATTCTCCTACTCCTTTGATGCTGCCTGACCTACTGCACTTTTCCAGCAACACATTTTGGACATATTTGGTACAGTACCAATTATACGAATCATTTAGAGGAGCAAACATCAAACTGTTGTGAAGTTATTGAAGTGCAGAAAGTTGGGAAGGAAGCACAAACAGAAAATGCTGATGAAACTCAGCACGTCTGGCATCATTTGTGAAGAGAAAACAGAGTGAATGTTTCCAGTCCAACAACCCTTCTTCAGAACTGACAACAGCTAGGAAAAGGTAGCATTTATGCTGAGGGTGGGAGAGGAAGTGAGTGGGTAGGTAGAGAAGGAGGTCGGAGAATGAGAGAAAAGAGGGCAGGCAGACAAAGGGATTGTCAATACAAAGCCAGAGAAGAGAAGTGAAAATAAAACAAGACTGGAGATATTGGAGACCTGAATCAAAAATGGAAATTACTGGCAAGAACTCAACTCTTATTGGACGTTCTCACAAAGAGACAGCATCATTTCTGGTCTCTTTGGGCTCCCTCTCCACTTGTTCTGATGAAGAGTCACTGGACTCGAAACATTAACTCTGTTTTCTGCCCACAGATGTTGTTAGACCTGCTGAGTTTTGCCAAGTAAGAGAATACTTAAGAAATTCAGCAGGTTTGGCAGTATTGGTGGAGACAGGAACAGAATTAACATTTCAAGTCTGGTATGGCTCTCCTTCAGAACTGAAAAGGTGTTGGAACAAGTTTGTTTTAATACTTTTGGCAGAGGTGGAGGAGGAACAAGGAGGCAGATAGTAGGATGTCCAGTGCAGACAACAAAGGGGTTGTTAACCACGGAGAAAGAGGAAAATAAATGTAAAATGGGTGTGATTTCAGGTTAGAAATGAAAAGAATGTCCCTTTCTATTAAGAGTGAAATAAACAAGACAAGTGTATTGGGGTGGTGGAGGTGGGGCTGGAGATGCTGGTGTAAGAAAAATGGATAACTGACTTGTAGTCACGTAGTTAATGGAATTCAACATTGAGACCTCATGACTGTAAAGTAGCTATATGAAAAATTAACTTGCACTGTGTTTGATTGAAACATTGCAGCAGTTTCAGGACAGAAATGTGAACTTGAGAGCAAAGTGGCTTATTGAAATGATACAATGACTGAGTAAACTTTAATTGGCGTCTGGCAATAGGCCTCAATAAATCTTTAAAGATGCTTTCTCAACTACCTGTCACTTACGGATGTTCAGCTCTGTTACCTATGCTGAAAATGAGTTGCTGGAAACGCACAGCAGGTCAGGCAGCATCCAAGGAACAGGAAATTCAACGTTTCGGGCATAAGCCCTTCATCAGGAATGCCTCATTCCTGAAGAAGGGCTTATGCCCGAAACGTTGAATTTCCTGTTCCTTGGATGCTGTCTGACCTGCTGCGCTTTTCCAGCAACACATTTTCAGCTCTGATCTCCAGCATCTGCAGACCTCACTTTCTCCTCTATGTTACCTATGCACCCATCCCATCTCAGAAAACGGTCTGAGGAAGGACTGGTGCTTGCAAACTAGCAAGCCAAATGGCGGTGTAAATTGTTCTATTTGCCCACCTCCGTGTTTGCCCCCAGCAGGGCTAAAAATCTAATCCTACTGTTTACATTCTGGAATGGGCCTTGGGAACATAAAACTGGCTGTTCAGTTGAGGAGAATGCTACCAATTGTGACAAAATTATGGATGCAAATTCTTGTTGTAAGGTAATGATTCTGAAAGAGATAATGTTCAAGTTGCATTGGGTCCACCCAACCTGATGATGTCACACAATCTTTGGGTGAAGAAACAGTTAGTCTTGCATGAGGTCCTGATGGAGCTAGAAGAAATATACCTGTCTCCTGATTGTTGTAATTATGGCTTAATAGCTCATGTCAGTTGTACTATTGGTGTCATGGAATAGATATTTTCTAATCAACCGATTCAGAGATGTTACTATACACCTCTGGAGCAGATGGGACGCAGGCCTCCTGCCTCAGAGATAGGGATTCTACCACTGCATTACAAGATGTATCACAAGAGCGTCTTTTTGCTAAGACTCTCACATGGTTTATCCTCTACCAGAGATTGTCAGAGCTGAAAGGAGGGTTGGGGCATCAATCTACCCCAATTATAAGCATACAGTTGTTCGTAATCAGAGCCTAATATTATAACATTGACTGTGGGTTTTCATCACTGAAAAATGAGAATTCTTTTCCTTTTTATTTTTGATATAAGACATTAACCTGCATTCTTCAGCTGTATTGGAATTACACTGGAAACAAATTGAAGAACAGGAGCTGGGAGACGGTTATGCATTTAATTGGGGGGAATCACACATTAGGTCAACAGTACGCCAACCAGTCAAGACTGTCAGTCTCACTCCCAAAGTCAGGAACACTCCTAACTTGAGGCACATTGAATTAAGTTGGTGAGGATTAAACAAAGACATTTTTAAAAATATTGTGCTTATATTGATGGATGTTAATTATAATTTCCAGATGAATTTCTTCACAGCTGCAAACATCATACATACACATTACAGTCTTTCTATGCGAGATCTGAATGTTTACAAATAATTCTCTTATGAAATAATTTTCTTGCTCCTCATTTCTTATTAAACATTCTCACAAAGAGACACCAGATTTCTTCTTGCCTCAATTATGCAACACATTTGAAGAATCAATTTCCATTTGCCTTAAAAAAAAGTATGCCAAAGACAAAGTAACCAAAATATAGGCAATAAATGAGTAATCATTTACAACAAACAACACTTTTCCCTCACAAAACATCTGGGAAGTAGTGTAGCAAAATAAACAGTGAGATAACAGCTTGAATTATGATCTGTAAACACTGATAAAGGAACTGTGACTGTGTAACATTAGAAGCTGGGTTTCATTACATGTAGATCAGACCACTTACGAAAGGAATGCTTTATCAAGCCTCACTATTCCTCAAATAAAGTTCGCAAGAGGTTTTAAAGTAGTCTATATTTAAAAATCTAAATGTGTGCTGATTAAGCAGAATTTGTATAGGGCTTTAGCTAGACCAGACTTGGAGTAATGAATACAGTTCTGGCCACATTACAGAAAGAATTTAATAAAGTCAATAAAGATTTTCGATGTTGATCCCAGGAACAGGAGGCTGTAACTGTTCAGAAAGAGTCAAGAGGCTGCAAATGTGTTCACTTACAGAGAAGGCCGGGTGTCTTTAAAATGAAAACAGATAGTCTCTGGTAAATCCCATGAGGAACCCT
The DNA here is from genome assembly GCF_020745735.1 of Hemiscyllium ocellatum. NCBI lineage: Eukaryota > Metazoa > Chordata > Chondrichthyes > Orectolobiformes > Hemiscylliidae > Hemiscyllium > Hemiscyllium ocellatum. The sequence goes on along the minus strand of NC_083439.1, from coordinate 33,034,085 downwards.
GGATAAATGTGTTTACTCAGGGATTAGAAAATGGATAATAATACTTCATGGAATAGTGGAGGTGAAAAGCAAATATAGTCAATGGGAACCTCAATGAAATCAATTTGAAGAAAGCAATAGTAAGTTATACGGATAGCATTTAATGAAGTTGAATAGGAGGGGATTTCTATCCAGTATAAACACCAGCAAGGATGAGTTGCTCAAATTTTTTTTACTTTGCAATATTTTGCTATGGAATCTAGTCACACTTCATAAGAACCAGATGTTCTCCATTTTGTGTCTAAGACTTGTAGCTAGGTACTTCATACCTAAGTTGACGCTGTGTGTGGTGACATTGTAAACTTTTCACTGAACTCCTGCACTTGAGTACATGTGATAATAAACCTAATTCTAAAGTTAAGCGCTGTGTTTTTACTGAACAAACAATACATTCACTCTATCTCACATGCTAGAGTTTGCACAGTAAATAGGTAGCTCCATGACAGGATTTAGACAGTTAATAACAGGGCCCTGGAGAGTGTTGATGAACAGAGAGACCAAGGCATGCAAGTACATAGTTCCTTAAAGTGGTGTCACAGGTAAATAGGGTGTTGAAGGTGGGGTTCACTTCACCTGACAAAGGAGCAGCACTCAAAGTTTGTGATTTCAGGAAAACCTGCTGGACTATAATCTTGTGTCGTGTGACTTCTGATTTTGTTCATCCCAATTCAACATTGGCACTGCCACTTTATCAGTCACAGCATTGAAAACAAGAGTTGGAATGTCATGTTGCAGCTGCTGAAGACATTGGTAAGGCCACATTTGGTGTACTGCGCACAATACTGGTCATCCTGATGGAGGAATGAGGCTATTAAACTGCAAAGGGTGCAAAAAGAATTTTCAAGGACATTACTGAGACTGGAGGGTTTGATTTCATTAGATTCCCTTCAGTGTGGAAACAGGTCCTTTGGCCCAACAAGTCCACATCAACCCATCGAAGAGTAACCCACCCAGACCCATTTCTTTCTCGTTAATCCACCTAACACTATGGGCAATTTAGCATGGCCAATCCACCTAATCCGCACATCTTTGGACTGTGGGATGAATCGCATGCAGACATGGGGAGAACTTGCAAACTCTACACAGACAGTTGCTTGAGGCTGGAATCCAACCTGGGTCCCTGACGTTGTGAGGCAGCAGTGCTAACCACTGAGCCACTGTGCTGCCCGTTTAAGTTCGGAGAGGCTAGATAGGCTGGGACATTTTTGCCTGGAGTGTAGGAGACTGAGGTAAATGAGGGCAGAGATAAGGTGAATAGCCAAGGCTTTTTCCCCAGGGTAGTGAAGTTGGAAACTAGCCAGCATAGGTTTCGGAGTGGGGGGAGGGCACATAAAAAGGGATCTGTGTGGCAAGCTTTTTCACATAGAGGGTGGTGTGTATACGGAATGAGCTGCCACAGGAACTGGTAGAGGTGGGTACAATTACAACATTTAAAAGACATTTGAACAGGAGCACAGATAGAGGGAAATGGGCCAGAGTCAAGCATGTGGTGCTGGAAAAGCACAGTAGGTCAGGCAGCATCGGAGGAGCAGGAAAATCAACGTTTCGGGCAAAAGCCCCTTATCAGGAATGATATGGGCCAGACACAGGCAAATGAGATTGGTTCAGTATAGGAAACCTGGCTGGCATGGATAAGTTAGACTGAAGGGTCGGTTTCTGTGTTGTTTGCCTCTATGATCAAGGAGTCCTTTACAGGATAGTCTTAGACAATTCAGCTCTGGAACTCAGGCTGACAGAGAGGGGAGTGATCAGTAATATGGAGATCACCTTATCTGTGATCATTTAGCATGTGTGAATTGATTCTAAGTTAAATTCAGCCTCCAAGTGGGGAAAATGGTAGCGTAGTTGTAAAGCCACTGGACTCGTAATCCAGAACTTGAGGCTAATATTCGGGGTAAGGGCTTGAATCCCATAATGACATGTGTTGAAATTTGAATTAAAAGCCAATAATGTGGGTGACTTTTAATTGGCCAAGCAATCTATTCAGTTCCTGGCTAATTATTGATAGGCAATACAGGTTTTCCCAGACTATGACACCCATATCCTGTAAATGAATAAAAAATGTTGAAACACTTCCAATTGGAAAAACCCATCTGGTTCACTAGTGCTTAGGGAAGGAAACTGCCATTCTTATCTGGTCAGGCCTACATGTGACTCCAGACCTGCAGCAATGTGGTTGACTTTTAACTGGCCTCTGGGCAATTAGGGGTGGGCAATAAATGCTGGCCCAGCCAGTGATACCCTCATCCTGTTATCATGCTAATCACCCAGGACATAGTGCAAACACATTATTGGTGAAAGTCAACCACTTTCAAAGTTTCTCACCCAGCAAAAGGGCTTGTTGTGTACTCCTTTTTTTTGTTTTCACCAACAGCAACATTTTATAACTGGATTAAAGTTACACAGCAATCAGACACTATAGCTGATAACGCCTCTCAAATGCAACTAGGGATAGGGAACAACCACACCTCATGAACTAATTTATAACAAAAAAAGCACCTATAACGGAGGGAAATACATGAACAATGATCACAATCTGTAAAGATCACGGATGCAAAATTAGACATGGCCTGATAATGGGCAGATTTGCTAAGCAAGGTTACCTCATAGCTAGTCTTCCAGCTGTAGGCAGCACACATGTCTCATAATACTGATCATTTATTTAATCATAGTGCACAGCCTGTTTTAAATTGGCTGCTGGAAGACAACACGCCTTAACCAAGAGGAGTGCAGTTTTGAGAAGTTTGCAGGAATTACTCCATAAAGGAGAGACATTCAGGTTGATACCAGAGTTGGGAGTCATTCTACAAGATCACTCTGGCATGGAAAAGACACAGGAATACACAAAGTGGAGGTGAGCAGGCTCCAAAGTCTTTCAACACTGCACTGATGTAGGAATCGAAGAGAAGAAATGTCAGTGATCAAAAGGCAGCCAGGTAATCATTGGGACAAACTTACAAAAGGCAGTGGGAGCAGGTAATCATGGCGATCAATGCCAGCAGTCTCCTCCCAAGGATCTGGAAGCAATGCTGCAAAAACAAAATGACCTCACACAAGTAGTCAAGGTTAGTGAATTCACTGAACTGTCACATGGCAGAGTGAAGTTATATGGCTGTACCTATGCTCTGAGCCTTTTAACTTAGTGCCATACTCCTGCCTTTTCCCCATAATCCTGCACATATACTTCACATTACCAAACGGATGTGAATGCTTTGGAGAAGGTTCACCAGGATATTGCCTGGTATGGAGGGTGCTAGCCATAAAGAGACATTGAGTAGATTAGGATTATTGTTTATTAGAAGGACGGGGGGACCTGATTAAGGTCTACAAAATCATGGGAGGTATAGACAGAGTGGATAGGAAGAAGTTTTTTCGCCAGAGTGGGGGACACCGTTGTGGGTGGCACGGTGGCACAGTGGTGAGCACTGCTGCCTCACAGCGCCAGAGACCTGGGTTCAATTCCCGCCTCAGGCGACTGACTGTGGAGTTTGCACGTTCTCCCTGCATCTGCGTGGGTTTCCTCCGGGTGCTCCGGTTTCCTCCCACAGCCCAAAGGTGTGCAGGTCAGGTGAGTGGATAGGAAGAAGCTTTTTAGCATGAATTGACCATGCTAAATTGCCCGCAGTGTTAGGTAAAAGGGGTAAATGTAGGGGTATGGGTGGGTTGCGCTTCGGCGGGTCGGTGTGGACTTGTTGGGCCGAAGGGCCTGTTTCCACACTGCAAGTAATCTAATCTAATCTAATCTAATTACTAGGGACACAAGTTCAAAGTGAGAGGGGAAAAGTTTAGGGGAGATATGTGTGTAAAGTTCTTTACGCAAGGGTGCTGGGTGCCAGGTGCCTGGAACGCATTGTCCCAGGCACCCGGGGAGGTGGTAGGGGTGGACACAATGTATCTGGATTCAAGATGTATCTCGAAAGATACATGAATGGGCAGGGAGCAGAGGGATACAGATCCTTAGAAAATAGGCGACAGGTTGAGATAGAGGATCTGGATCGGGGCACATTTGGAGGTACAAAGGGCCTGTTTCTGTGCTATAATGTTCTTTGTTCTATTTCTATTTAAATAATCATCCATGGCCCTCTGGAATGCCGCAATGGAACCTGGTTTCACCACATGACTAGGATTTGCATCCCATGCGTAACTATTCATTGTATTAAAAAAGGTTTTTCCTCAGCAGACATTTGCTTCTTTCGCAAACCATTTTCAAACTGTGCCCTCTGGTTCTTGATCCAATTATGAGTTGGTATTAGTTTCTCCCTGTTCACTATGTGGTGACCCTTCCTGATTTTCAAAACTCCTATCGGGATCTTCTCTTCGAGTCTCAACTTTCTTCAAATCTATCTAAATAACTGAAGTGTCTCACCCCTGGAAAACATTCCTATAAATCTGTTTGCGCACTCTCTCCAATCAATGCACCTTTTCCTACAGCACTGTCAGCTACGTCTTTCTGTGACTGGCCAATTGTCAGTGGTCTTCAGATGCTGTCATCCATTGCAAGATGGTGAGCATCAAAATCCCGAGCTACTCAATGTATACAGTCTAACAAGACAGCAGTCTGCCCCTGTGAATATCAACAGCTTTTCCCTGGCTATTCTGCAGCTACTTTGGTAAAACTGTATTGTCACATGTGGAAAGACAAAGGCACACTGTATACAGACCCTAAGGAAATGCGTAATGGTGAGGAATTGATCTGCATATGTGAAAAAGCAGGGTTTCTTTGATAAAGTTAGTTTGGAATGCTTAATTTGCTCTGTGTAATATTTCATCCACTGTGGACAAATGTGCACTTGACTGGTCAGTACTATTGTATCCAGGGCCTGGAAAAGGGACAACATTAAAAGGGTTTTGGAGCCCTGCTGTGGTCAGGCCAGGGTCCATGCCAGGAACACTTGAGACTGTGATTTCTGTCTCTTCTTCTGGTTTATGCAGAATCCTTGGAAGAGAGAAAAGGCATTTTGTAGAGTGAGACAGCACAGAAGAGTCCCTTTGACCCATTGAATCTGCACTCATCTATCTACACTAATCATACTTTCTAGCACTTGGCCCCCAGTCTTGAATATTATGACATTTCAAGTGCTCATATATGTTACAGGTTGTGAAGATTCCTGCCTCTACTACCTTATCAGGCAGTGTATTCCAGACCCCCACCACCCTGTAGGTGAAAACCCCTTTTCCTCAAGTTCTCTCCAACCCCCTTCTCTTCACCTTAAAATTATGACCTCTCATTATTGACCCTTCAATTAAATTATTTACCATCCACCCTGTACATGCCCTTCATAACCCTATATATTTCAATCAGGTTGCCTTCAGTCTCCTCTGCTTTAAAGAAAACAACCTCAGCTTATCCAGAATCTATTCAGAGCAAAACTGTTCTATCCCAGGCAACATCCAGGTGAATCACCTCTGCATCTTATCTTTCCTACAGTGAGGTGACCAGAACAGCACACCACATTCCAGCCATGGCCTGTGCAAAGTCCTCACAAGCTCCAACATAACCTCCTTGCTCTAATAATCAATGTCATGATCGATAAAGGCCAGTGTCCCATATGTCTTCTTAACTACCTATTAACCTGTCTTGCCACCTCCAGAGATCTGTGCACAAGCACCCCGGCATCCCTCCTGTTCCTCTGAACTTTCTAGTGAGCTGCCATTCATTGAGCACTCCCTTGTCTTGTTTCTTCTTCCAAAATGCATCACCTCACACTTTTCAGGATTAAATTCCATCTGCCACTGATCTGCCTATCTGACCAACCCACCCCCCTATACCCTAAGACCTTCTTCCTCCATATTAACAACCTAGCAAGTCTTTGCATCATCTACAAACTTACTCTCATTTCATGTCCACCCCCCACAAACCTGGGTTGAGGGTATTTTTTCTGATGAGGAAAGGTTGGGAAGTTGGGAAGAATAGAATGGTTATATTGAAATGCATTGGATCCTGAGGGGATATTCTTTAACCATGGCAATGGCTGCAGGTAGCAGTTGGGTTCCTACCTTCTGCTGGATGTTCTGATATTTTATAGGTTACAGATACAAATGATTTGGAGTTGGGGATCATGTGTAGTGTATCAAAGTTTGCAGATGTCACTAAGATAAGTGGCAGAGCAAAGTGTGCAGAGGACTGTGAAACTTTAGAGAAGAACATAAATACTTTAAGTGAGTGGGCAAAGGTCTGGCAGATGGAATACAATGTTAATAAACGTGAAGTCAACCATTGTGGTAGGAGTAACATTAAAAAGGATAATTACTTGAATTTGCTGTGCAGAGGGACCTGAGTGTCTTTGTGCATGAATCACAAAAGGTTGGTCTGCAGGTACAACAAGTAATTAGGAAGAAAAATGGAATTTTGTCCTCGAGTGCGAAAGGGATTGCGTTTGAAACCAGGGAGATTCTGTTACAGCTGTACAGGGTGCTTTTGGGGTCAGAGCTGGAGTACTGTGTACAGTTTGGTCTCCTTACTTGAGAAAGGATATACTGACACTGGAGGGAGTGCAGAGGAGGTTCACTGGGCTGATTCCAGAGTTGAGGGGGTTGGCTTATGAGGAGAGGCTGAGCAGACTGGGATTATATTCATTGGAGTTTAGAAAAATGGGGGGGGGGGGGGGGGGGGGGGGGGGGAGATCTTATAGAAACACAAAATTATGAAGGGAATAGATAAAATAGAAGTAGAGAGGATGTTTCCACTGGCAGGTGGAACGAGGAAAAGAGGGTATAGCCTTAAAGTTAGGGGGAGCAGACTTAAGATTGAAATGAGAAGAAACTTTCTCACTCAAAGGGTTGTAAATCTATGGAATTCCTTGCCCAGTGAAGCAGTTGACACTAATTCAGTTAACGATTTTAAAGCAAAGATAAAGTTTCTTTAAATAAAGGGATATGGTGAGAGGACGGTTAAGTGGAGTTGAGTCCATGAAAAGATCAGCCATATTGCATGGTGAAACAGGCTCGAGGGGCCAGATGGCCGACTCCTGCTCCAAGTTCTTATGTACTTGCTGATGTTGATCTGTCTTTAGAAAGCTTTCAATGGACATTAGATTAATTTGCACTAATGCTCTCAGCAGAATGGTGGCACTGCATCTAGCACCAGAAATGTCCAATCATTCAGCAGTCGTAATTATGGAGTAAAATAGAATTCAATGTTTAGAACACTGGGCACTAAAGAACCATAATTAATGTCTTTATGAAATAAAAGAGGGCCTTAACTGGAAGGAAATAAACTTTCTCAGGTGGAGATATTAAGATAACTGCAAACAAGATTGAAACAATCTTCCAGGTTGAAAAGGATAGGAAATACATTCAAACAAATTATTTTAAATTCCAATGCATGAAAGTGGAACAGGCTGTGGTGAACTGATCAACAATGGCCACTAGAGGGTAGGCCAGTACCTTAAAGCTGTACACTTCATCTGGGAAGGCTGTCAAGCTCCTCAACCTGGATTCGAAATGGAAAGGAGTGAAATCCAGAAGGGCTGTGTACTTCACATTACTTTCTGTACAGTTTGCATTTCATTCTTTTTGAACAATAACCACTTCCTAAACAATGCTCCCCAGGGACAATTTTCTGAGTTAACAGAGTGGAGCTGAACCTTTGCAAAAATATGTCCTGCATGCATTCACGTACATGGGCTCATGGTTTGTGAGGTTCCATTGCTTTTCACAATAACCTTATAATATTTCATGAATCCAATGCAAACTGACAACTTATAAGACAGGATTAAAACAACAATAAATGCCTATAGTCTCAAAGAAGGGCTTGAAAGAAGTGGGGTGTTTATGCTGGAAAATCTAAGCATGTTTGTTTGGAGAAAATACATTCGCAAAATCTACTGATCTTGGTCTCTAACTCCAATTGTCCAAACATGCACTGATATTTACAAAGACTCCTAGTTTCCCATGACAAAATAGACTAGGAATAGCTACTTATGAGAAATCACAGCAGGACAGTGGGAAGCATTCTGAAAAATACTGAGGTTAGTATATATTCCCTTTTTGGTGAAATGTAGAAGCAACAAGCCCAGAGAACCTTGGATATCTAGGAATATTTGTCCGTATAGAGATACAGCAACTTGTCAGTGTAGCTTCGTTCTACAGTAAACTGAGCGTCATTGTGGATGGATGCATATTTTATGTTATAAATATATGCTTGTTGCCTGATATCTGCATTTGAGTCAACATTTTGCATGAATGATTGTTGGTTTTATATATATTTCAGATGTGATACCTGATTTGACATTGCTTGTTGCAACATATTAGGATTGGGATGAACACAATATCATGATATCATTCCAAATATTCATGCAAAGTTTTTAAAATCTGATGCTTTGTACTGGTTTAATTTGGGATAACTCTCTGTATTTTTGCTAATCATGCTCTTAAATCATTTGCCTCTTTCTTTCCAATAATGTACCATGTACCTGAATATCTTTGTTCTTGGCAGAGTATGGACGTTGGTTTAGAGCACCAGAAACACACATCTGGGATCGTTTCAGCTGATTGCTGGTGTATCACATGAACTCAAGCCTGTATATCCTAAAATAGACCTTCTACAAAAATTGGAAAATCTTGCCTGGGTCTTTGTGGTTATCAATTGAAATAAGGGCAGCACAGTAGCTCAACGGTTAGCCTGGCTGCATCACAGCACCAGGAACCCCAGGTTCAATTCCAGCCTCGGACGACTGTTTGTTTGGAGTTAGCACATTCTCTCATGTCTATGTGGGTTTCCTCTGGGTACTCCTGTTTCCTCCCACAATTCAAAAATATGCAGATTAGGTGAACTGGCAATGCTAAAGTGCCCATAGTGTTCGGGGATGTGTAGGTGAGGTGCATTAGTCTGGGGTAAACATAAGGTAATAGGATAGGGGAATGGGTCTGGGTGGGTTACTCTTCAGAGGGTCAGTGTGGACATGTTGAGCCGAAGGGCCTGTTTCCATAGGAATTCTATGAAATAATCATAATGCTTCATTCCCAAAGCATAAGACATCTGATTGCCAGTCTCTATTTATACACCAGCTTATAGTGGACAAAGTGAAGATTCATTCTTTGTTTAAATAATTAGAATTCTGGAAGACTATCCATGGTACCAATCCAAGTTTAGATACTTGTTTTCCATCCTTACTGTGTCACTCTACGCTCTTTAAAGATTGGAACTAAACTTGTAATGATCAGTAATTCAGCATCATAACTGTTTAACTGTGTTGGTTTCTTATTTTTTCCTCCTCCTTGTTGCCGCTTCCGAAATTAAACATTTGAAAACAAATCACAGAGCAGTGCTTTTCGGTGTTCACATCAAAAAAGCATCAAAGTGATGTTACACTTTCATGCCTTTTCTCAAGAAACAACATGGCAGGATCAATTATGACTAGGAATAGCTAAGTTTCTTTGAAGTATAAAAATATTTTCTTCCTCAGTTCTTTAGTTTGAATTTTGCTATACTTCTTAGCTGAAAGCTGCCCTTCAGCACCTTTAAAACTACCATTAAAAAAAAATCAGGTCAGCTGTGGCCTTCTGTTAAATGAGGGAAGGTACTTGCAAATGTTTCTTGCATCGGTAAAGTTGCAGCCTTCAGTCTTGGTGGTAGTTGTAACTTTGACTCTGGACTCAGACAAGTGATGGATGACTCCAAACGAAATAATAGAGTCATAGAGATTACAGCATGGAAACAGACCCTTCAGTCCAACACGTCCATGCCAACCAGATATCCCAACCCAATCTAGTCCCACCTGCCAACACCCGGCCCATATTCCTCCAAACCCTTCCTATTCATATACCCATCCAAATGCCTCTTAAATGTTGCAATTGTACCAGCCTCCATCACATCCACTGGCAGCTCATTCCATACACGTACCACCCTCTGCGTGAAAACGTTGCCCTTTAGGTCTCTTTTATATCTTTCCCCTCTCACCCTAAACCTATGCCCTCTAGTTGAGGACTCCCCGGCACCAGGGAAAAGACTTTGCCTATTTATCCTATCCACGCCCCTCATAATTGTGTAAACCTCTATAAAGTCACCCCTCAGCCTCCAATGCTCCAGGGAAAACGCCCCAGCCTATTCTGCCTCTCCCTGTAGCTCAGATCCTCCAACCCTGGCGACATCCTTGTAAATCTTTTCTGAACCCTTTCAAGTTTCACAACTTCTTTCTGATAGGAAGGAGACCAGAATTGCACACAATATTCCAACAGCGGCCTAACCAATGTCGTGTACAGTCGCAACATGACCTCCCAACCCCTGCACTCAATACCCTGACCAATAAAGGTAAGCATACCAAACGCCTCCTTCATTATGCTATCTACCTGCGACTCCACTTTCAAGGAGCTATGAACCTGCACTCCAAGGTCTCTTTGTTCAACAACACTCCCTAGGACCTTACCATTAAGTGTATAAGTACTGCTAAGATTTGCTTTCCCAAAATGCAGCACCTCGCATTTATCTGAATTAAACTCCATCTGCCAGTTCTCAGCCCATTTGCCCATCTGGTCAAGATCCTGTTGTAATCTGAGCTGTCCACTACACCTCCAATTTTGGTGTCATCTGCAAACTTAGTAACTGTACCTCTTATGCTCGCATCCAAATCATTTATGTAAATGACAAAAAGTAGAGGGCACAGCACCGATCCTGTGGCACTCCACTGGTTACAGGCCTCCAGTCTGCAAAATAACTCTACACCACCACCCTCTGTCTTCTACCTTTGAGCCAGTTTTGCATCCAAATGGCTAGTTCTCCCTGTATTCCATGAGATCTAACCTTGCCAATCAGTTTCCCATGGAGAACCTTGTCGAACGCCTTACTGAAGTCCATATAGATCACATCTACTGCTCTGCCCTCATCAATCTTTGTTACTTCTTCAAAAAACCTAATAAAGTTTGTGAGACATGATTTCAATCAGTCCTTGCCTTTCCAAATACATGTACATCCTGTCCCTCAGGATTCCCTTCAACAACTTGCCCACTACCGAGGTCAGGCTCACCGGTGTATAGTTCCCTGGCTTCTTAAACAGTGGCACCACGTTTGCCAACCTCCAGTCTTCTGCCACCTCACCTGTGACTATCGATGATACAAATATCTCAGCAAGTGGTCCAGCAATCACTTCTCTGGCTTCCCACAGGTACACCTAATCAGGTTCTGGGGATTTATCCACTTTTAACCGTTTCAAGACATCCAGCACTTCCTCCTCTGTAATCTGGACATTTTGCAAGATGTCACCATCTATTTCCCAACAGTTTATATCTTCCATATCCTTTTCCACAATAAATACTGATGCAAAATATTCATTTAGTATCTACACCATTTTCTGTGGCTCCACAAAAAGACTGCCTTGCTGATCTTTGAGGGGCCCTATTCTCTCCCGAGTTACCCTTTTGTCCTTAATATATTTGTAAAAACCATTTGGATTCTCCTTAATTCTATTTGCCAAAGCTATCTCATGTCCCCATTTTGCCCTCCTGACTTCCCTCTTAAGTATACTCCTACTTTCTTTATACTCTCCTAAGGATTCCCTCGATCTATCCTGTCTGTACCTGACATATGCTTCCTTCTTTTTCTGAACCAAACCCTCAATTTCTTTAGTCATCCAGCGTTCTCTATACCTACCAGCCTTTCCTTTCACTCTGACAGGAATATACTTTCTCTGGATTCTTGTTATCTCATTTCTGAAGGCTTCCCATTTTCCAGCCGTCCCTTTACCTGCGAACATCGTCTCTCCAATCAGCTTTCGAAAGTTCTTGGCTAATACCGTCAAAATTGGCCCTTCTCCAATTTCGAACTTCAACTTTTAGATCTGGTCTATCCTTTTCCATCACAATTTAAAATCAAATAGAATTATGGTCGCTGGCCCCAAAGTGCTCCCCCACTGACACCTCAGTCACCTGCCCTGCCTTATTTCCCAAGAGTAGGTCAGATTTTGCACCTTCTGTAGTAGGTACATCCACATACTGAATCAGAAAATTGTCTTGTATGCACTTAACAAAATCCTCTCCATCTAAACCTTTAACACTATGGCAGTCCCAGTCGATGTTTGGAAAGTTAAAATCCCCTATCATAACTACTCTATTATTCTTACAGATAGCTGAGATCTCCTTACAAGTTTGTTTCTCAATTTCCCTCTGACTATTAGAGGGTCTATAACACAATCCCAATAAGGTGATCATCCCTTTCTTATTTCTCAGTTCCACCCAAATAACTTCCCTGGATGTATTTGCGGGAATAACCACTCTCAGCACAGCTGTAATGCTATCCCTTATCAAAAATGCCACTTCCCCCTCCTCTCTTGCCTCCCTTTCTATCCTTCCTGTAGCATTTGTATCCTGGAACATTAAGCTGCCAGTCCTGCCCATCCCTGAGCCATGTTTCTGTAATTGCTATGATATCCCAGTCCCATGTTCCTAATAATGTCTCACACCTGTCACTATAGAAATCTTGCCAGCATTTTGTAACCATTTACTGTCATCAGACTCGAGTGTCCATTTGCTGCTACCATGATGCAGGGTAATGACGATGTAACATCTTAAAAATCACACAACACCAAGTTATAGTCCAACAGGTTTATTTGGAAGCACTAGTTTTTGGAGTGCTGCTCCTTCATCAGGTTGTCATGGTGTACAAGATCGTATGACTCAGAATTTACAGCAAATGTTTACATTTACACACACACGTAAGTTTGTTGGGTGAATTTGTAATTGCAGAGTTACATCTGAAATTATATATTGAAAAAGACCTAGATTGTTTGTTAAGTCTCTCATCGTTTAGAATGACCATGTTGGTTTCAATTCTTTCAAATGTAAATCCAGAACAATCTGAAGTGAACTTGAACAATAGGTGCCATGTTGGCTCAAATAATGCACTGAAGGTGTGAGGTACCCCTTTGCGAGGCTGTCTGTGTCCCAATGTTCAGGCCGATTCTAATCTAAAAAGCGATTAACTGAATCTTACATGAATTCATGCAGTTTTGAGCAAAATAAAATATAATTCTGCAAGTACAAATTCACTCCACAAACTTGTGTGTGTGCATGTGTGCCCGACTGGATAGGTGTGCACGGTGGGGGTGGGGGGATGGGTTATGAGTGTCTGTAAGAGAGTATGTGTATGACTGAGCGTCTAAAGAAGCATAAGTCTGTGAGAGGGTGTGTGCGAGTGTCGGAGTGTATGTGTAAGTGTATGAGAGAGATCTTGTGTATGAGATAGGGTCTGCAGGAGTGTGTGTGTCTGTGTATGTGTGAGAGAGAGTATGTGTGTGTGTGTGTGAGAGAGAGAGAGAATGTAATGCAGTGGGTGTGACATGAACCCAAGGTCCCTATTGAGACCACCCCCATGGGTACCAAAGTGGCTGACAGAGGCTGATAGCTGGGTTCAGTACCCATGGGAGTGGCCTCAACTGCACTGCACACTGTCTCTCTCTCTCGCACACACACATACACACCCCTACGGACCCATACACTCACAAAGACCCTCTCTCATATACAAGCTCTCTCTCTCTCTCACACACACACCCTCTCACAAACTAATAGCCCTTTACATGCACACTCCCACACAGACACACAATCTTACAGACACTGATCCCCACACCCCCACCCCGCGCGCACACACACACACACACACACACACACGTACGTTTGTTGGGTGAATTTGTAATTGCAGAGTTACATTTTATTTTGCATGAATCCATGTAAGATTCTGTGAATCCCTTTTTTAGAAATAGAATCAGTCTGAACATTGGGGCACAGACAGTCTCACACAATGCATCACCTGAGCCGACATGGCACCTATTGTTAAAGTTCACTTGAGAATGTAACTTTTTAAAAAAGTTCCGGATTTACATATGAAAGAACTGAAACCAACATGGTCATCCTAAAAGATGACAGACTTAACAAACATTCCAGGTCTTTTTTAATATATAATTTCAGTCGCATCAAACTTAATTTTTGCTATAAATTCTGTGTCTTACGATCATATACGCCACAACCACCTGTTGAAGGAGTAGTTAGGGCTTCCAAATAAACCTGTTGGACTATAACCTGGGTGTTGTGCGATTTTTAACTTTGTACACCCCAGTCCAACACCGGCATCTCCACCTCCACCAGCACCTCCACCTCCAAATCATGTAACATGTATCACTGAGATTAGGTTCTTGTGGAAACAGAGTTCTTGAAGTTTATTAACAATATTAATGGCATACAATGATACAACATTTCTGACTTAAATATATAGTCTGTGTGCACTACTCACTCAGATTACCAATACTTTATATACACAGCTGACTAGCTTTCTAAGTAATAGATATACTTCACTGAACTGTATTGACTGATCATATTAACTGCTGTAAGTTGTAGAATATTTACACTCTAGTGTCATAAGTGATGTGGTCATCTAGCTGTCTTAAAGGTACAGTACTTTGCCAGTTCTCCACAATGAAACAATAAGAATATGCACAATTCAGCTCAATAAGCTTCCACTTCCAGGATCTGGAACTACTCCAGACAATATTTTGAAATAATGCACTCTTACGGTCATGCCCACTCTTGCTCCTATTTCCTATGTTTCCTGAACAATATTCAACTGTGCCAGCATACAAAGTTAGAAATGTTATGATCCTTATAGAGATCAATAACTTTTAAAGAAGAAATTTGAGTTTCTGGTTAGTAGCTCGAAGAATGATACATCAATACTTCATGTATTAACTGTTCGCTGTAAATAAAAAGACTAATTGTCAGAGCTTAGGAGCATGAGTTGGATCCTGCATTCATTTAGAAAGTGAACATTAATTCTAAACATAAATACTTATCTTTAAAATCCTCAGAATGCAAAACTTGTTTAAATAATATATTTAATAATATTAAAAGTGCTGCATCCATCATCAACTGCATGATGGGATGAACAATTGTGATTTGCTGAACATCACTGGTAGCTAAATACAGTTTTTGTAGACAATGTATACTTCAAACCACATAGGATGGAATAACCCCCATTTTAGATTTTGCCCAACTGAAAGAAAAAACAATTCACAGTATACCTTACATTATTCTTTACACAGACATCCCAAAATTAACCCAAAGCGAGTCTTAGCTTCTGAGGACTTCTTCATTCCCCTCCCCCCACCCCCCCATCTTGGTAACTCAACATTTTTGAACTCCCTTCTTCAGTGAGATTTTCTTTTCAGAGTCAGACGGCATGGAAACAGACCCTTTGCTCCCAATAGTTCACATCGACCATGTTCCCAAACTAAACCAGTTTCACTTCCCTGCACTTAGCCCATATCCCTCTAAACCTTGCCTATCTATGTACTTATCCAAATGTCTTTTACATGTGGGCGGCACAGTGGTTAGCACTGCTGCCTCACAGCGCCAGAGACCCGGGTTCATTTCCCGACTCAGGCGACTGACTGTGTGGAGTTTGCATGTTCTCCCCGTGTCTGCGTGGGTTTCCTCCGGGTGCTCCGGTTTCCTCCCACAGTCCAAAGATGTGCGGGTCAGGTGAATTGACCATGCTAAATTGCCCGTAGTGTTAGGTAAGGGGTAAATGTAGGGGTATGGGTATGTTGCGCTTCGGCGGGTCGGTGTGGACTTGTTGGGCCGAAGGGCCTGTTTCCACACTGTAAGTAATCTAATCTAATCATGTTGTCACTGTACCTGCATCCACCACTTCCTCTGGAAATGCATTTACCCCACATCCCTGCTGCTGTGAGGAAGCAGTGCTAACTATTCCTGACACGTACTTGACATTTTCATACTGTTGTGAAGGTGTAAAGGGTACTGTAACTTTGAGAGAGTTAAAAGCTAGCAGAACTACCTGATACATCACCAAGCGTCCTGAATAAGGTAAGAATGTAACATTTGGTTGAACAGCTGGGTTGCCTGGAGACAATAAAACAAATTCAAATTCGGCCAATCGGTTTACATTATACCCCAAAATATCAACCTCGAATAAAGTTTGAATTTAGTATATTGACAATATTAAAAGCCAATGACACAATCTGATGCTTTGGGGTATAAGACCGGGAAAAATTGAACAGTTGGGAGAGAACTGCCAAGCCACCAGCGTGTACAACTGCTTGAAAAATAGCTCTCTTAAAGGTACCTTTATTGATCAGTGACCTGTAAACAGAAATCTTTAAGAAGAAGAAAATAAGACAGAAGAAGATTATAAAGAGAAGATTCGGCAGCTGGCTGGTTTTGAAATTTGAATTTTGGTTAATCTTAATCAGGGGTTTTAATTGGACAAGTATTAAAGAAGGGGAAGGTAAAAGATAGGTTAGAGGAAGGAGTTGCAAATAGTTTTAGCTAGCTAATCTCTGTTATACTTTAAGAAATAAAGTTGTTACTTTTACCTTAAATAGTTCTTGGTCTCTTGAATTTTCACAGACCAGTGCACGGGATAAATCTTTTCTGTGTTGCAAGAGGTTTTACCTGTGTCGTAACAATACTTTTGTGGGACTTTGGATAATCTCAGTCTCCACTGATAACACAAAGGCTGCTCTCATTATCTCGATGCATACATACCTTTGTACCTTTATCCCAATAAGAGATTTAAGCATTCCTTTAATCTCTACCAATCAGAATATCTGGGCTAACTATCAGGAAAACTAACTGAACTTAAAAGTAAAAGTATAGCACTGCTGCCTCACAGCTTCTGGGACCCAGGTTCAATTCCAGCCTTGGGTAACTGCCTTTGTGGAGTTTGCACATCATCCCTATGCCTCTATGGGCTTTTGCTGCATGTTCTGGTTTCCTCTCACAGTCCAAAGATTTGCAGGCTAGATGGATTAGTGATGGTAAATGTGGGGTTACGAGGGTAAGGTGGGATGATCTTCAGAGTGCCAGAGCAGATTCAATGGGCCAAATGGCCTCTCTGCACCGTAGGGAATCTATGATATAGTCCTCAAACTTAATGATATTATAAACATGTCATGATGAGATATAATTTGGACTTCTGACCTTTGATTTCCTTGATACTTAGAACTGTTATGGACTGAAATGGTTTTAAGAAAGGAACCAAAAACACTGACTTAAAATGGCCGTAGTCATCACCTGACCCACACAACTTGGCTAAGTTCAATGGAGAATGCAAGAGGACATGTTAAGTGCCACAACAGGCACATCTAAAAAAAAATGAGGTGTCAATCTGGTGAAGCTGCCAAACAGCATAAGCAGCAAGTGATACACAGACTAATGGATCAGATCTAAGCTCAGCAGTCCTTCCATATCCAGCTGTGCATGGTGGTGGGCAACTAAAAACCTCACTGGAGGGGCGGGTCCACAAATAGCCCCATCTCAGTGATGGAAAACCCCTCCACATCAACCCTAAGATAAGAAGCATTTACAGCAATCTTCAGGATCACTGAAGCCAGTCTCCAGCCATTTCAATTCAGTCCACATGATATCAAAAAATGGTTGGAAAAACTGAATAATGCATAGGCTCTGGGTCCTGATGACATTCCAGTCATAGTACTGAAGACTTGCTGCTCCCCTAGCCAAACCTTTCCAGTGCAAGTATAACACTGGCCATTCCTGAAGAAGGGCTTATGCCCGAAACGTCGAATCTCCTGTTCCTTGGATGCTGCCTGACCTGCTGCGCTTTTCCAGCAACACATTTTCAGCTCTGATCTCCAGCATCTGCAGACCTCACTTTCTCCTCCAACACTGGCATCTACCAATAATGTGGAAACTTGCTTGGGTATGTTGTGTACACAAAAACACTCTTGGTTTAAACATGGACAGAAGATCTGAATTCCCAAAGTGAGTAAGAGTGACAGCCCTCAACATTAAGACTGCATCTGATCAAATGTGGCATCAAGAAGTGCTCACCATGGTTAGCACTGCTGCCTCACAGCGCCAGAGACCTACCTCGGGCAACCGTTTGTGTGGAGTTTGTACATTTTCCCTGTGTCTGCGTGGGTTTCCTCCGGGTGCTCTGGTTTTCCCCCACAGTCCAAAAATGTGCAGGTTGGATGAATTGGTCATGCTAAATTGCCCGTAGTGTTCGGTGCATTCGTCCGAGGGAAATGGGTCTGGGTGGGTTGCTCTTCGGAGGGTCGGTGCGGACTTGTTGGGTCGAAGGACCTGTTTCCACAGTGTAAGTAAACTAATCTAATCTAATCTAATCAAAACCGGAATCACTAGGAATCAGACTGCATACTCTCCACTGGTTGGATATCTGGCACAAGATGACGGTTGTGATTGCTGGAGGTCAGTCATTTCAGTAATGTTCCTCACAGTAATGTTCTAGGTCAAACCATCTTCAGCTGCTTCATCAATAATCTTCCCTCTACCATAAGGTCAGAAATGGGAATAATCACTGATGATTACACAATGTTCAGCACCATCTGTGACTCCTCAGATACTGAACCAGTCCATGTTCAAATGCAATAAGATCTGGACAATATTCAGGCTTGGTGTGACAAGTGGCAACTAACATTCGTACTACACAATAGTCAGGGAATGACCATATCCAGTTAAAGACAATCTAACTACCGCCTTTGACATTCAATGGTGTTACCACTACTGAATCCCCCAGCCCCATCATTATCCTGGTATTATCATTGACCAGGAACTAAACTGGACTCTCCATATAAATACAATGACTACAAGAGCAGGTCAGAGTTTTGGAATACTGCAGTTAGTAACTCACCTCCCTGACTGCCCAAAGCCTGTCCAACTATCTACAAGGCATAAGTCAGGGGTGTGATGGAATCTTCCCCACTTGCTTGGATGGGTGCAGCCCAACAACACTCAAGACGCTTTACACCATCCAGGACAAAGCAGCTGATTGGATTGGCATCACATCCACAAATATTCACTGCTTCCACCACTGATACTCAGCAGCAGCACAGTGTGCACCACCTACAAGATGCATTAAAGAAATCCACCAAAGGTCCTTAGATGACAACTTCCAAATCCATGACCACTTCCATCTAGAAGGACAAGGGCAGTAGATGTATTCAAACATTACCATCATTAAGTTCCCCTCCAAGCCACTCACCATCCTGACTTGCAAATATATCATCATTCCTTCACTGTCACTGGGTCAAAATCCTGGAATTCTCTCCCTAAGGGGAGCAGATGGACTGCAGCGGTTCAAGAAGGCAGCTCAACACCACCTTCTCAAGTATAACAAGGGACAGACAAATAATTCTGGTCAGCTAGGGACAAGAGAATAACAAATGTTCAATGAACCCAACATGAAATAAAAGCAAGTCTGAACATTTTACACAAAGACACTGAAAGCTGTCAGTGACCTGTGGGAGGTGTTAAAGATCCTCAATTCCTTTGTTGGAAAAAAA
This sequence comes from Hemiscyllium ocellatum, assembly GCF_020745735.1. Lineage (NCBI taxonomy): Eukaryota > Metazoa > Chordata > Chondrichthyes > Orectolobiformes > Hemiscylliidae > Hemiscyllium > Hemiscyllium ocellatum. The sequence continues at coordinate 33,014,778 of NC_083439.1, read as the reverse complement.
TCCTAACTCCTACAACAATATTCACATTTTGGAGAAGGAATCTTGCCTAGTATAATCAAACTTGAAAATATAAGTTCCACAGCTATGAAATATATAATCAGCTTATATTTCTAAGAGCTTAATAGGCAGATTAGGGGAAACAGATTTTTGACTGATGAACTGAACTTAGGTTGGGAGAAAGTGAGGACTGCAGATGCTGAAGATCAGAGTCGAGAGTGGGTGCTGGAAAAGCATAGCAAGTCAGACAGCATCCAAGAAGCAGAAGAATTGACAATGCAGGCATAAGCCCTTCATGAGTAAACATAAGTTGGAGAAGGCCGGAAAAGAATAAAAGCATACACTTACAGCTCTGACCAGAAAGAAACATCACTAAGTTGAAAACTTCAAGAGCTAACTGCAATATTCAACCATGGTCTAAGTAATCAATGAATCAGCCAAGGTGTCCCGTTCAAACCTTACACCTTAAGGACACCCAAAGGTCTCTAAAGCGTATTTCCTCCTTTGTATTGGACACCAGACAGAGAGAAAAAATGTGGGAGGCAGTGAGATTGTGAGAGTGAGACTAGAGGTATCCAGACACTTTTGCTTCCCCTCCACAAAGCAGCCCGGGAGAGGTTGAAAGGTAACTAGTTTCTGATCCCCAATTCCTCTCAAATTTTGCCAAGGTCTGTGCTAATTAAACTCAACTCAACTCCTTCACTTAAAAGGATGGAGGTATGGGTGCAGGAATGGGGTTGGCTTTCAGAGGCCATACCTCTGATTGTTCCCAGAGGCTATTAAGTGATTGTGTGCCAGTCAGTCGTTCTTTCTCTGTCTAATCACCAACCTGAAATCATAATAGTGACATGTGACATTTCACTAAATTAACAGAAAATCTTTTCAAAGCTAAAGAGACTAGTGAAAGTAATGATGAAATCTGGGCCAACTTCTCACTATCCGTTTAATTGAGGGGGTGGGAATCATGTCATCTTGTTAAATACAATTATTTAGTAGCATGGATTTTTCAGTTGAAATCCAGGTCACATTTTACTCAATAAGGTGCAATATTTTTCAAGGAATTTTACGAGAAATCTATTATCTTAAAAAAGGAAATCAACATAATATCAAAATTTTCATCAGCAGGACTTCCAACTTTTAACCCCATGGAGAGAAGCAGCTATTCACTGTGAGAAATATTTGGATTTCCATATTTGAATGCATACAAGTTCTTTCTAGATGCTGTCATAATAATAATAATAATAATAATAATGTGAGAACGGCATCACAACTTCAACATTGCATAAATCAGGCTATATTATTGGGATAGGTAAACTGCAGTCAAGGAAATGTGGCACACATCCCAAACATCACTAAAGGTGCACTGCTGCCAATGAGAAATGCCACAGAACATTGACTCATTGTCATGAATAATTCTGGGCAGTGTTGTCTATGGCTATGGAAATACTAACTAAAGTAACTCAAGCTACGCAACAATGTAAACAATGTTGTAGAATCTCACTGAAATAACTCTTAAGTGTATGTTTTTAACAGGCTATTGTTGCAAAAATATTTATAAATTTACTTATGAATAAATTGCTTATTTCATAACTGATCTCAAAATAAGCTCATCACTGGAATTCAGTTTTGTAAACAAACAAGAGGTCATATTGGAAAAATCATTTAATCTATCTGATCCAGATGAAGCACAACTTTTCAAGGGAACATTTGAATTTTCCAGATGTAGTCTAATTAGTGCATCCTATACTTTTAACAAGGTCTCAATATTGTTCACTTCATTTCCTTTGAAATGAAGGCCAGCTTTCCATTTGCCTTCCCTGCTACCTACTAAATTCAGATGCTAGCTTTCTGTGATTTATGTACAAAGACCCCCAAATCTTGCTGTGCTGCTGCTTTCTGCATCTTTCTCCATTTAGATAAAATCCAGCTCCTCTATTCTTCTTACCAAAGTGTTTAACCTCATATTGATCCACATTATACTCCATCCACCACATAATTAACTTGTTTACACTCCTTTGCAGACTCTGTCATCTTCACCACTTACCTTCCCACCTATTCGTGTCATTTGCACACTTGAATTTGATTTGTTGTTGTCAGATGTACTGAAATACAGTGAAAAGTGCTGTTTACTGTACATTAGAGGCAGATTGTACCATACAAAGTGCATTGGGATAGCAGAACAGAGTGCAGAACACAATGTTGCAGCAGCAAAGAAGGTGCAGAGAGAGAGATCAACATTAAAATTTGAAATGTTTCTTCAAAAGTTTGATAACAGTGGCGAGGAAGCTGTTCTTGAATCTGCTGGTACATGTTTTTAACCATTTGCGCCTTCTGCCCTTTGGAAAAGGGTTGAAGAGAGTATGACTGGGGAGAGAGGGGTCTCTAATTGTTTTGGTTACTTTCCCGAGGCAGAGGAAAGTATTGATAGAGTCAATGGAAGGAAGGCTAACTTTTATGACAGACAATGTAGAGTTCACAACTCTCTGTAAATCTCTATAATCCCATCAAGTCCATATCGATCCCGGAACAGCATCTCACCCAGAGATGGCTGCCTACCCTAGCCCGGCAAACACACATTTATCATGGCTAATCCACCTAGCTTGCACATCCCAAGATACTCTAGGCAATTTCTTGCGGTCTTGGGTCGAGCAGTTGCCAAACCATGCTATGAGTATCCAGACAGGATGCTTTCTATGGTGCATCTATAAAAATTACTAGGAGCTCTTGTGGACATACTGAATTTTGTCAGCCTCCTAAGGAATTAGAGACGTTGTTGTGCTTTCTTGATTGTTGCGTTGACGTGGGTGGATCAGGACAGATTGGCAGGGATCATCACTCCCAGGACGTTGAAGCTCTCATCCACCCCCACCTCAGCACCAGTGATGCAGACAGGGACATGCCCTCCATTCCTCTTCCTGAAGTTAATGACCAGCTGATGACAATGGAGAGATTGTTGTCTTTACACCATGCTGCTAAGCATTCAATCTCTTTCCTGTACATTGTCTCATTGTTCTTTGAGATCTAACCTACTATGATGGTGTTGACAGAAAACTTGTAAGTGGAGTTGGGCCACACGGACATGACTGCATGAGGCGTAAAGTAGCGGGCTGAGTATGCAGCTTTTCAGAGCACCAGAGTTAAGGATTACGGTGCAGAAGATGTCTTTTGTTACTGATTGCAGTCTATGGATCAGGAAGTTGAAGATCCAGTTACAGAGGGGGAAGCAGAGACCCAGGTCTTGCAGTTTAGAGATGAGTTTCTTTGTAATTATGGTGTTGAAGGCAGAATTGTGATCAATAAATAGGAGCCTGACAAGATATCCTTGTTATCCAGGTGCTCCAGGGAGATGATGACTGCTGTGAACCTGCTGTGCCAGTAGGTGAATTGCAAAGGATAGAAGCAATATAGCAGGAAAGAGTTGATTTGAGCTCTGACTAACCTCTCAAAGCACTTCTTTCCTCCTCCAAAGTCGCAATGTGTACTAACAATAACTGTGGTACTACAACTGATCCCTATGGTACTTCAACAGTTGCAGGTTATCATCCTGAAAATGCACCTCTCCCTTCACCCCCCAATCCCAACGTGCTGTCTCCCGTAGTTTGCCAATCCTGTCTCCATATCCTATGGCCAACACCAGGGCCTCTCTTTTTATAAAACGTGGCACCTTAAATGCTTTTTTGAATCTAAATATATGACATCTATAGTTATCCTTTGTCAATCCTGTCTATTTCCTTCTCAAAGAACTTTAATAAATTTGTCAGGCACGAATTCCCCTTTGTGATGTCTTGTTGATTTTGCTTGATTATGTGTATTTCTAAATACTCTGCTGTTACATTCTTTGAAGTAAATTTGATTGAAGCCAACTGGTCGATAATGATTTGTTTTTGTCTCCTTCCCTTTTTATATAAACATACAATAGTGGAAGTTTTCCCATCCTCTTTGATTTTTCAAGAATCTAAGGATTCTTGGAAGATTACTATCAGTAATTGACAATCTGTGTAGCTACTTCTTTCATGTCTTAGGATGAATCCCATCAGGTCCAGGGAACTTGTCAGTATTTAGCCTCATTTTTCTTGTGATAGTCATAGTATTTATATTCCTCTCTTCCTTTTGTCTTTTGATTTTTTAGTATTTGTGGAATACTAGAACTTGGTGGGTGGCACGGTGGCACAGTGGTTAGCACTGCTGCCTCACAGCCCCAGAGACACGGGTTCAATTCCCGCCTCAGGCGACTGACTGTGTGGAGTTGCACATTCTCCCCGTGTCTGCGTAGGTTTCCTCCGTGTGCTCCGGTTTCCTCCCACAGTCCAAAAATGTGCGGGTCAGGTGAATTGCCCATGCTAAATTGCCGTAGTGTTAGGCAAGGGGTAAATGTAGGGGTATAGGTGAGTTGCGCTTTGGCGGGTCAGTGTGGATTTGCCCTCCATTCCTCTTCCTGAAGTCAATGACCAGCTGGTGTCAATGGAGAGATTGTTGTCTTTACACCATGCTGCTAAGCATTCAATCTCTTTCCTGAAGGGCCTGTTTCCACATTGTAAGTAATCTAATCTAAAAAAAACTGTCTTCTAGAGTGAAGACTGATGCAAAGTACTTATTGAACTCTTCTGCCATTTGCCCAGTCACTCTTCACCAAAGGACCTCTGATAACCTTGGCCTAGAACTTTCTTTTCATATATCTAAAGAAGCTCTTCCTGTTTGTCTTGTTATAACTTGTAAATTTGCTCTCAAAGTTTACCTTCTCTCTTCATTTTTTTTTGATCATCTTTTGTGAATCTTTTTTAAAACTTCGTGAATCTTCTTACTATTAATCTTTGCCACTTTGCATGATTTTTCTTTCAATTTGATTGTATCGTTAACTTCCCTAATTAAACAATGTTGGCTTAGTCCCTTCCTAGAATTCTTTACTGAATATCTTTGTTATGAGCCAAAAACTATTTTGTTAAACATTTACTAGTGTTCCTTAACCCATCTTTGCTGTTCAACTCCTTTCCAGTCCATCCCAGATAGCTCATTCCTTTGTAATTATCCTTATTTAAGTGTAGCACAGTTGTTTTCAATCCAAATTTCTTCCTTTCGAACTGAACCCTAAATTCTACCATTTTATGGTCAGTGCTTCTCAGGGGATATTTTAGTCCGAGATCATTTATTAAAGCTACTTCATTATACAACACCAGATCCAAAATGGTCTGATCCCTGGTTTTATCTACAACACATTGTTTGGGGAAATCTTTCTGAATACATTCTATTCATTCTTCCTCATGGCTTCCTCTACCAACCTGACATTCCCAATCTACCTAAAGATTAAAGTCACCCATGATAAATCATAGAATCATAGTATCCTCACAGTGCAGAATTAGATCATTTGGCCCATTAAGTTCGAAGAGCATCCCGCTAAGACCCACCCCATTCCTATGACTCTGTATTTCCCATGGCTAGTGCACCTAGCCTGTACATCCTTGGATGCTACTTGGCAATTTACCTAACCTACACATCTTTAGGCTGTGGGAGGAAACTGGAGCATCCAGATGAAATCCATGCAAACATGGGGAGAATGTGCCAAGTTGTGGGAGAAAATACGGGCCAGGCCTCCCCATGACATGGCCACAAGACAGACAACACAAAATGTCTGCACTTAGCCACTAAGCCTACCCACAACGTCTCAAATTGGCCAAACTAGCCGCCCCAGACATCACACTGAGCTCAAAACATGACTCATCAAGCCCCAGACCAAGGGAACATACTTCTTCAGATTAACTGACAATGCACCACCCATTTCACAATAGCCCAGCACCTCTGATGTCCTGAGGGCACAGCCGCTCCCACGAGGAGTCAAATCTTCACAAAGGTGACCCAGACAAGGAAGCACCAAAGGGACTTAGTTTGCTCCCTCAACAATACAAACACATCGATACCAGAATGAAACCCACCAACACCTACTCCAGCCAAGGATCAGAGCCTCCTGAGTAGATTAAGAAAATCATAAGACACCAGACACTTGAATCTCTTCAATGAATAGACTTTATTTATCTTGGTTGTACAACTCACACCATTGTCTCATAACTACACTTCTTTGTTGTCAGGGTATAAAGCTCCACTGTATTCTCTGTTCGGGGAAGAAGCTGTGGTTCCTTCTGAACAGCCTGTCAGTGACTGGACAGTGGGCAAACGTGAGGCCTGCAGATGCTGGAAACCAGAGTTTAGATCAGGGTGGTGCTGAAAAAGCACAGCAGGTCAGGCAGCATCTGAGGAGCAGGAAAATAGACGATTCGGGCAAAAGCCATTCATCAGGAATAGAGGAGATATAAATGGTGGCACGGGTCAAGTCTCTTCTGCGATATCGCTGTTTGTTGAATATATCCTTGCCAGTTCTCAGTCCGATCTGTGTGTCTGTGATCTCCGATTAATTGGGCTAAATTCGCTGACAAACGTTCACACAGACATTTGCCTGAGGGTGGAATCGAACTCGGGTCCCTGGAGGTGTGAGGCAGCAGTAGTGCTAACCACTGAGCCACCATGAGCCAATATACTGGAGTTTTTTTTTACATGCCCTCATTATCTCTTGATTTATTTATTCTCTATCCTACAGTAAAGTTACTGTTAGGGGCCTACAGACTATTGCTTTCAGTGTCTTCTTCCCTTATTTCTTATCTCCACCCATTTGAGTTCTACATCTTCCAGTGCAAGATAGTTTCTTGATATCATACTTATTCCATTCCACACTAACAAACTTATCTCCCCACACTTCCTGCCTGTCCTTTTGAAAATCACATATCTCTGAATATTTAGTTCCCAGCTTTGATCTCCTTGGAACTATATCCCCATAATGGCTACAAAGTCATACCTATTAACCTTATTTGGCCTGATTAACTCATTTATATTATATATAAACATTGAATATTCAAGTAAAGAGCCATTAATTTTGCCTTTTCACGTTTCTCTTCCCCCTTAACCCTGTTTACTGCTTTTTTTCTAAGTTTGTACATGTTGGTTCTTCCAGTCCCACCCTGGGTTTTGTTACCCAGATAGCTGCCCTGTAATACGAGGCAAAAGTGAGGTCTGCAGATGCTGATGAAGGGCTTTTGCCCGAAACGTCAATTGTCCTGCTTGTCGGATGCTACCTGACCTGCCGTGCTTTTCCAGCACTACACTCGCTGCCCTATAATACTGTCATATCCTCTTGCTTTGGAAACCTACATTTCCCTTCTCCCAAACATTCCCACCTTAAGTTAATTTAAGTTAATTTAAAGCACTCTCTACAGCCCTAGTTATTCAAGACTCAGATCCCAGCATGAGTTACATCAAACCTGTCTCACTGGTTTAGGGGGATTCCCAGCTCGATTGAATGAAGTACATTTACCTTCCCCTCCCCCCAGTTGCTGCATCGCCTGTTTCCTGTACCACAGGATTGTATCGGCTACATGGCAAAGAGTGGATAGATTAGATTAGATTAAATTCCCTACAATATGGAAACAGGCCCTTCAGCCTAACAAGTACACATTGGCCCTCCAAAGAGTCCACGCAGACCCTGACTAATGCACCCAACACCATGGGCAATGTAACATGGCTAATTCACCTGACCCGCACATCTTTGGATGGAGAGGGGAAACCAGAGCATCCGGAGGAAACCCACGCAGACACGGGGAGAATGTACATACTCCACATAGACAGTCACCCGAGGCAGGAATCGAACCTGGATCCCTGGCACGGTGAGGCTAACCACTGAGCCACCATGCTGCCCCTAAGTGGAGAGAGTGGGAAGGATAAACATTCTTTATTTCCTCCAAGTCCCAGTAGGTTTTCCAGGTAGTATCTTGTCAGGTTGTGGAGGTTAATGTGTAATTGCTGAGATCAGGGGGTAAAGCTGCTTAAATCAGTGAAGAAACATCTCTTCATATTAATACAAACCATGAAATAGGAGAAAAATTTGAGAATTTGCAGAAAGTTTTATAACTGTTCTGATGCACCCACTGAAATTTCTCAAACAGCAAAATCATGTCCAAAGGAAGACAATCGATTGCAGAAGTTTTATATTGGCAGTCAGCTGAGAATTCAACCTTACAATGAAATTGTATGCAGCAGCTTTTCTAACGACACTTGGCAACATGCTAGAGATGTAAAACCTTTCTCAGAGAAAACCAGCTGATCCTAGTCGGACTAGACTTTAATATCTTTTGGCACTCTCAATCTTCTCCAATGTTCCACCTCACATCCGAAGTTCAAAGTATAATATCCTCCACTTGAACTCAGTGCTAACAGTTTATTAACATCAATCGGAAAAAAAACCCACAAATCTAAAAAATGATCAACAGTTGGTTGCCTTCAAATGTACAACTAAAATGATCGATGACACCTGCACCTTTGCATCAAAAACGATTCATTACTTCAGAGCAATGTTGTAAAAATTCAATCTTTAGTTTAAGCATTCCAAGTTTTCTCTGAATGGCCCCCACAAAATGCGCTAGAACAATGACTTTGCAAATACACACAGACGAGAAACAACAGGATGCTTAATCTAAAAATAGATCCTGGTACCAGTTTTGCATAAGTTGAAGATGGGAAAATAAATATTTTGTTGGTGAATTCAATACGCATTACAATATCTTTAGGAAACTTGTAGATGGGGAACTGAAATATTATAACTGAAATTTGTAAAATAAATTACTGAACAGTCTGATTCAACATTTACATCATAAGCTGTCATTTAACTAATCATCTGACCACAGAGATAATAATTTCCATCAAATTAATAAAAGCGCATTCTCGTCTGTCAGAAGAAAGAACTCGACAGCGTAATGAATGGTATGGATGGAGTACAAGGTCACCGATGAATGAAATGCATGTATGAAAACAGATGCTCACCTCTTAAAATAGAAAATACATTTTCCAAAATATTAATATCCATTTGCCATACCTTTTAGTAAATTTTACTGGTACTCCATCCTTCATCCAAGTGACCTCTGGCTCAGGAACTCCAACAGCTTCACAAACCAGTGTTACACTGGAAATATTTTCTGCCAGATATGCCAGTGTTCCGATTGCTATAGTGACATCTCTCTGAGGCAGCACAGGAGCTTGCTTCTTTCTCACAATAATAGGAGGCTTCTGTTTCTCCCTCTGTTGATGGGTATCTTTATTGATGGATGTTTCTGATGTGTTACGGGTTTTGTCTAAAAATTTTGAGTTTGTTGCATTATCATCAAGAGGTGCCTTCCATTTCTCCAGAGTTGCCTGTGGTCTGGACACCTCAGCTGCTAATTGGTACATGAGCTGTGACGCAAAAGCTTCAGGTAGTTCACCGGATTCAATCCACAGGCTTATATTTCGTAAGATCTCTTCGAACTGTGCAGTATCCATGCTGTAGGCTCCTTGGAAAATGGAACTTTCAACATGCTTATCATAAAGCTCCTGAGAATCATACAACTCCGCAAAGTTAATCTTTCCTCGAGAAATCAGATGATTTCCAAGTAGACGCAGGAAAACATTATCTTCCATTTGGCTACCATCCACATAAAATTCATTTTTTTTGCTCCAACTTCGCCACATCTTGCTCATTTGACTCCATTTATCTTCCAGTCTGTTAGATTCATTGTGATTCATCTTCTCTGGCCCAATATTTTGTCTCATTTTTGCTTTAGTGGAGGAGGGTGGTTCAACTAATCTATTGTCATTGCCAATCAACTTGAGGACAAATGTGTCTTGAATAGGCCCTGCAATACAACTGTACACGCCAATATCTCTTGCTTCAAGGTTATGAATCTTTAATGATCCTGATTTTGTGATTCCAATCCGTTTTGCATTTTGTAGACGGTATCCATCTTTTTCCCATCTGATCAATGATTTCTGGAATCTCCTTACAGGGCACCTAATCACAACTGAGGTTTTTGGAAGCAAATAGGCCCGACCACCTATAGTAAAGTGAATCCGCTTTTCTTGTCTGGTTTGAATATAGACTCTGTGCACACTGAGAATTTGAGGGTTACGGATAGCTTGCTTTGGTGGCATCTTTGTTTTTGCATTCTTTTTGAGCTCTGGAAAATACGTGAATAAACATTAACAAAATTGTGCAGAACAGGAAATAGCATCTGCTAATATTTAGGGGAGATTGTGTTGGTGTAAGGGTGTTACTGGACAAGGAATCGGGAAGCTCATATTCAAGGGATTATAAATTCAAGATCCACCACAGCAGATGGTAAACTTTGAATCCATTAAAACCTGAACTTCAAAAAAATAGACTAAAGGCAAACATGGTCAATTTTTATAAATATTCATCGGTTCACAAACCCCTTTTAGGGAAGGGAATCTGCCTTGCTTACCCAGTCTGGCCTACATGAGACTTCAGACTCACAGCAATGACTACTATTTGCCCTCTGTGCATTGATCGTAACAAGGTCAGCCAGGTGGACCTGATAGAAGACAAGTTCCTTGATTGGGGCTGTTAACCTGGTCAAATCAGGGAGCCCTGGCTGACAGGTTTAAACAGGAGTATCAGGATTTGAGTTTCCTCATTTCCCTTAAAACTGGTTGAATGGTAGGGTTTGGGGCTTGGCTTTGCTGCTCCTCGCCCTTGTAAAATTGCTGTTTTTCTGTATACAGCTGTTAATGTTAATTGTTTTGCAAACTGTGAATTGTTTAATAAAATTTTTAAAAAAAGGAGTATCAGGTGTTCTGTTCATTGTAGGAACTGGCTCTGAGCTAGCTGGGTCAGTGTCATGTACTATGCACTCATAAGTAAGGGGTGACTTGGTGGCAGGATACTGGTCTTTGTGGAGTTATCTTACTCTCAACTACAAAACGTAGTTCAATTTTATTGGCAAAAACTCATCTTGTATTAGATGAAGAATGTTGATTACCACAATTATGGATAAATTTAATGCCCACAGCCACTTTTTTGTGGCACTTTAAAGATGACTATTAGTGTAGAATATGTGGATAGTTGGCAGCACATTACTTGACCATACTCCCAACCATAACAATGGGGAAAAAAATAACAGTAGGAAGGATGGGATAAGTGGAAAATTAATCCATTTTCACTCCTGAGGAGAGAGACACAAAGAAAATTCAAGCTGGATATTGGACCAAATACAGTAGCCTTGATTCTCTGAGATGGCAGCACAGTTTGAGTTAATTTAGCATTAAAATGCATCAGCTTCTGTTGAGTTTGGCTGTGTTCAGGCAACTAATTTCATTAAGGAATAAAAGACATAGTATTACCTCTGTGATTGCTCTGGGGTCAGGTAAAAGACAGAAATGAAAATGATATTTTACCTTTTTTCTTCAAATAATAAACACTGACTAAAATTGGTATGGCAATAGCATATTTAAAAGAAAATGTTGGTACTGATAGTATAGAAAATGTGGCTGAAATTCTGACTCAACTACACATTGTGCTGGGTGGAAAATGGAGAGAAGAATGCATTTCCGGAGAATGATAAAGGTCATCTTGATAAGCACGAGTTACACGAAAAAGTTGGAAAGTATCAAATATGTATGTCTGGAATCTACACATATGAAGTTATTCATGTGTTTTTTTAAAATAATGTAAGCAATAGCTCTTAAAATCTACTGGACTTGCTTCAAGAGTTGGAGCTGCAGACGTTTGGCACATGAAAGCCGGTTATCTTCCAGGAAAATAATTGTCAAGCAACACAAGGCTGTTTTACTTAATGAAAAGAACATTTTCATAAATGTGCATGTTTTAACATCTGCACATGATTCTTATAATGAACAAATGGGGGGAAACTATGAAACAAAACCATCCTTCTCTAGGAATATGCTGAAAATGTGTTGCTGGAAAAGCCCAGCAGGTCAGGCAGCAACCAAGGAGCAGAAGAGTCGACATTTCAGGCAAGAGCCCTTCTTCAGGAACCTTCCTGAAGAAGGGCTCATGCCCGAAACGTCGATTCTCCTGCTCCTTGGATGCTGCCTGACCTGCTGCGCTTTTCCAGCAACACATTTTCAGCTCTGATCTCCAGCATCTGCAGTCCTCACTTTCTCCTTCTCTAGGAATATATCAAGCTCTAAAAGTTTTACTCCTCAGAAAAATGACATTGTTGCGATCAGAAAAGGCCAGGACCTTAGAGTGGGCCAGAACACCATAGTCACCACATCAGTTATTTCTGCTGCTTGTTTATTTGTTATACATTTCATCTACAATTCGTGCAGGGTGTTTATTTGGGCATAGATCACTTCAGTTGTCAAGTGTTAAAGTAAATCACTTACCTTTACAATTAGGCATTTTGCAGACCTGGATCACTGGTGGTTTGGAGAGACCATTGCATAAATTATGGTCCACTGTGACTAGCTGGCCAGTTGTTGACAGCTTACGACAGACCCATTCTCTGCTCTGGATTCCTTCACCACAGCTCACAGAGCACTAAAACCAAATGACAATATTCCAACAGTTTCAACTGAATTATCATTCATCTACATTTCTGCTGCCAGCAATGTCAGACAGAGTATTTAAATTATATACAACTAAACAGGGTTCAATTAATGTATAAAAGGTTAATTCAAATGAAACAGATATGCTCCTCATCATTAACTTAAAGTGTTGATCTTATGAGAGAAGTACCATACATTGATGCATCTGAATGAAGACTTTCTTTCCACTGCTTTCACAGTGTCCTCATTTCAATTCATACCAACCTTCTCCTTACCCCAGCCATGACCAAACACTGCAATCATTTTCTGGTCATCAAAAGATCCATCTCTTCCACATTTCTCACTCTATGACCAGTAAACACAAAGGGCTGAATGACCACCACCTGTGCTGTAACCATTCTACTATTGTATTAAGCCCACTCCTCTCTTGACGCATTCTTGACTGTCTCAGGTCAAATATGCTTGACCTTACTGAGAGATTTCTTCTTTCACTCACCACTCCCTGGTTAGGTGGAGGCAGTAGCGTAGTGATAATGTCACTGAATTAATATTTCAGAATCCCAGACTAATGTTCTGGGGATATGGGCTTGAATCCCACCATGTTAAGATGGTAAAATTTGAATTTAATAAAAATCTGGAATTTAAAATAAACTATCCTAATAATGAGCATGTAACTGTCATCAACTGCTGTAAAAACCTATCTGGTTCATGAATGTTCTTTAGGAAAGGAAATCTGTTACTCATATCTGGTCTGACCTACATGCGACTTTAGATCAGTGGCTGACTCTTAGTTGTTCCCTAGGTAGTTAGGAATGGACTATAATTGCTGGTTTAGCCAGCATTGTCCACATCTCATAAAAATTAAATGAGGTCTATCACCCTTTTTGTAAAAAAAATGCCAAACCAAGATCTTCATTTCCATTAAATGTTGTGAAAAACAGATGTTGGTGGTTTATGAAGCTATAGTACTATCGATACAGAAGTATCCGAAATAAGGTAGGTGAGCTTGCAGCATGGATAGGTACCTGGGACTTCGATGTTGTGGCCAATTCGGAGACATGGATAAAGCAGGGTGAGGAATGAATGTCGTAGGTTCCAGGGTTTAGATCTTTAATTAAAGACGCGGGTAAAAGAGGCGGGAGGCGTGGCCTTGTTAGTCAAAGATAGTATAACGGTGGCCAAGAGAATTTTTGATGAGGACTTGTTCACTGAGGTAGTGTGGGCAGAGGTTAGAAACAGGAGAGGAGAGGTCACACTGCTTGGAGTTTTTTTTATAGGCTTCTGCAGAGTTCCAGGGAGGTGGAAGAGAGGATTAATAAAATTATTCTGAGTAGGAGTGAAAGGAACAGGGTGGTCATTATGGGGGACTTTAACTTCCCCAACATTGACTGGAAATGTTATAGCTCTAATACATCAGATGGATCAGTTTTTGTCCAATGTGTACAGGAGGGTTTCCTCACACAGTATGTCGAAGGGCCGAAAGAAGGGAGGCCACTGGTGCTTGTTAATGAACCAGGTCAGGTGTTTGATTTAGTTGTGGGTGAACGCTTTGGAGAGAGTGACCATAATTCAGTTACATTTAGTTGAGTGATGGAAAGGGACAGGTACATGCCACATGTCAAGAGTAATCGATGAGGCAAGGGCAATTTAATGTGATTAGACAAGAATTAGGATGCGTAGAAAGGGGTAGCAAAATGCAGGGGATGCAGACAATCGAAATGTGGAGCTGGTTTAAGGAACTGATATTGCGTGACCTTGATAGGTAATTCCCTGTCAGGCAGGGAGGAAGTGATAAGATAAGGGAACCGTGATTTACTACAGAAATTGCATCTCATTAAGAAGAAGGACGCTTATGTGTTGATGAGGCAAGATGGTACAGATGAGGCAATGGAGAGTTACAGATCAGCTAGGAAGGATTTAAGGAGAGAGTTAAGAAGATCAAAGAGAAGACACGAGCAGTCTTTAGCAAATAGAATAAAGGAGAACCCTAAAGCTTTCTATCGGTAAGTGAGGAATAAAAGGATGATTAGGGTAGGAATAGGGCCAGTCAAAGACAGAAGTGGGAAGTTGAGTGTGGACCCCGTGGAGATCGTAGAGGTGCTAAATGAACATTTCTCATCAGTATTCATTTAGGGAAAAGATAATATTGTAGAGGAGAAGAATGAGGTACGAGTATTAGACTAGGAAGGATCGAGATTAGTTACACACAGATGTTATCATTTCTAGAAGGAGTGAAAGTAGACAAGTCCCCTGGGCCAGATGGGATTTATCCGAGGATTCTCTAGGAAGCTAGGGAGGAGATAGTAGAGCTGTTGGCTTTGATATTTGAGTCATCATTGTCTACAGGTTTAGTACCTGAAGACTGCAAATGTTGTGCCCTTGTTCAAGAAGGACAGCAGAGATGACCCAGGTAATTATAGACCAGTGAGCCTTACTTCTGTTGTAGGAAAGGTTTTGGAAAGTATTATAAGAGATAAGATTTATAATATCCCAGCAAGCAACAATCTGATTTCAGATAGTCAACATGGTTTTGTCAAGGGCAGGTCATGTCTTACAAACCTCACTGAGTTTTTTGAGAGGGTGACCAAGCATGTAGATGAGGGTAAGGCAGTTGACGTGGTATAAATTGACTTCAGTAAAGCTTTTGATAAGGTTCCACATGATTGGCTGATGGAGAAAATGCAGAAGCATGGAATTGAGGGTGAATTAACAGTTTGGATTAGAAACTGGCTTTCTGAAAGCGAGTGGTGGTTGATGGAAAATATTCAGTCTAGAGTCCTGTTACTAGTGGTGTGCCACAGCATCTGTTTTGGGACCACTGCCGTTTTTCATTTTTATAAATGACTTAGACGCAGGCATAGGTGGATGGATTAGTAAATTTGCAGACGACACTAAAGTCGGTGGAGTAGTGGACAGTTTGGAAAAATGTTACAGTTTGCAGGGGGACTTGGATAAACTGCAGAATTGGGCTGAAAGGTGGCAAATGGAGTTCAATGCAGCTAAATGTGAGGTGATGCACTTTGGGAAGAATGACAGGAAGGTAGAGTGCTGGGTCAATGGAGAGATTCGTGTAGTGTGGATGTGCAGAGGGATCTTGGAGTCCATGTGCATAGATCCCTGAAAGTTGCCACAGGTGGATAGTGCTGTTAAGAAGGCATACGATGTGTTAGGTCTCATTCGTAGAGGGATTGAGTTCCGGAGCCACAATATCATGCTGCAACTATACAAAACGCTGGTGTGGCCACACTTGGAATATTCTGTACAGTTCTGGTTGCCCCATTATAGAAAGGATGTAGAAGCATTGGAAAAGGAGCAGAGGAGATTTACCAGGATGTTGCCTGGTCTGGAGGAAAGGTCTTCTGAGGAAAGGCTGAGAGACTTGGGTATGTTCTCATTGGAAAGAAGGCGGCTAATGGGAGATTTGATTGAGACATACAAGATGCTCAGAGGATTAGATAGGGTAGACAGTGAAATACTTTTTACTAGGATGATGACGTCAGCATGTATGAGAGGGCATAACTACAAATTGAGGGGTGATAGATTTAAGACAGATGTCAGAGGAAAGTTCTTTACGCAGAGAGTGGTAAGGGCATGGAATGCTCTACCTGCTAATGAGTCATCTCAGCCACAATAGGGAGATTTAAACAATCCTTAGATAAGCACATGGATGATTTTGGGATAGTGTAGGGGGACGAGCTGAGAATAGTTCACAGGTCAGCGCAACATCGAGGGCCGAAGGGCCTGTTCTGCACTGTATTGTTCTATGTTCTATTAGATCAGAGGTTGGCGGCATGATTGCCAGAGTTTCTTGGTTCTAAAGTTACAGGTTGACTCTCTGATTTGAAAACTTTCTTATCTCCATGTTACCTCTCGGCAACATCAACAGTTGATGTTGAGTCAAATTCCACCCATAGCTTGATGCTGCCAGCTCAACCTTTGTTCCAAAGCCATGCCAAAGCTATTGGGATGATTTTCTGGCTGTACATCATGGATGGAATCATCGAATCCCTACAGAATGGAAACAGGCCATTTGGCTCAACATGTTCACACAGACCCTCCAAGAGTATCCCACCCTAGACCTTATTACTCTACGCTTACCCCTGACTAATGCACCTAGCCTACATATCCCTGAATACTATGTGCAATTTAGCACAGCCAATTCACCTAACCTGCACATCTTTGGACTGAGAGAAGAAACCGGAGCTCTGAAAGGAAACCCACACAGACACAGGGAGAATGTGCAAATCCCACACAGACAGTCGCCCGAGCTGGAATCAAACCCAGGTCCCTGACGCTGTGAGGCAGTGAGCCACCACTGAGCCACTGTGCCACCCAGGGATGAGTTCGACATTTCTCCATATTATAGATTAAAGCTGTCTTCTGGATTTTCTCCTGGATATTTACTCAGGCTGCATCCAATTGGACACACTTTGAACTGATAAATCCTCTTCATTACCAAAACTATCTACTTCCATATCCATAACATTACTCGTTTCTACCTCAACTCATATGGAAAATACTCAATCAAGCTAAATTGCCATTATGGATAAAGTCTTCACAGTCTCCCACATAGATCTCAGCATATCAACTTTCCCAATCCTACAATTGCCTCCCATTGCTCCCTGCTCCCCTTAGGCAAAGGTCAATGATTTCCCTTCAACTGAAGCACTGAAAGCAATACCTTCACTTTTTAAAAGAAAAGTCAATCTCTGCAGGCTCACTGCATCTCATTCTGTAAGATTCTCCAGCCTCAGGGACTAGTTACAGCCAACTTTGGCATCTCTACTGTTTCCCTCCTGGGGAGATGCCTTCAAGGCATCATGGTCCTGCTCTGCAACTTTCCCCAAAAAAGGTGTAAGTTATCTATATCACATCCCACAGTCAAAGACCTCTAAAGACAGTTTTAAGGTGGCATGGTGGGTCAGTGGTTAGCACTGCTGTCTCACAGCACCAGAATCCCAGGTTCAATTCCAGCCTTGGGTGACTGCCTGTGTGGAGTTTGCACATTCTCCCAGTGTCTGTGTGGGTTTCCTCCAGGTGCTCCAGTTTCCTCCCACACTCCAAAGACGTGCAGTGTTAGGTGCATTAGTCAGAGGGAAATGGGTCCGGGTGGGTTACCGTTCAGAGGGTTGGTGTGGACTTGTTGGGCCGAAGGGCCTGTTGTTACACTGTAGGGAATTTAATCTAAAAATCTCACCCCTTTGAATGTGGAGCCTCCAATAAATATTCTCCAAAATTTTGTTTTGCCTCGTTTATTGTATCAGACTAACTGTGTGCTAAAGAAGTTAATATTAATGCAGATTCAATAGATAAAGGCAAAATACATTTTTTCTACAATCCAAGTCGACAGCAATGGATTATAAAGATTAACAAACAGCGACACCAAGCATAAGCAGAACCCGAGCACGCTCTGTGGCAATTCATTCATTGTCACCTAGAAATATTCTGCAAGACATAAACATGCTGAACTAAGCAAGAGGTGTGAGCTCACACAAAAATCACAGGCCAAACAAAAGGCAGGTGTACATAGAGACACAATAAGCAGGCATATATCTTTGTTGAGTTACTTCAATGCTATTTACCTTGGACCATTTCCCTAATGCTAGGTGTGGTGGACAATCAGCGTTCACACAAGGCTGCTGCACCTGTGGCTTGTGATCAAGGCAGAGCTCATCGGCAACAGTAAGAAAACTACCATCAGTCAAAAGCTGTTTGCACATGACTTTACGAGATTGCACCCCTCTTCCACATATTTGTGAACACTGCAACAAAAGATTTCATAAGAGAACACAAACAAATCAGAAGGGTTGCATTAATATGTTTGAATTTGCTTGCTGTGCGTTTATACTAGGGATCTTTGAGGTCACACCTGGAGATCAGTAAATTAGACAAAGATTCATTAATTAATTTAACAGCCTGTAGTCTTACTCACAAAACTGAGATTTTCCCATCTAATAATTAATTATGACATTGTAGACTTCCAGACTGGCAAAGAGGGTGTAAATGGACTAAATATTTCATGATCTGGTCAGCTACACTATTCAATGAATCTCATGCCAAACTTGTCAACACTCAGTAAGGCATCTTACATAACTTATTCAACTCTCGTGTAGAGTATGCTGTATTGAGCACAAAAGCCTTCTGATGGCTTCAAACATTTTTTCCTGGCTTCATTTCATATCATAGTATTCACAATATTCTCTCAGGAACACTTCAGAAGTTCCACTTGCATGGTCTTTCAGGGTAATTCCTCTCTGAAATGATACCTTGTAATCAGCTTTTCGTTTTTTCCCAATTCCATTTTAAATTTATGTTCATTCTAAATCTGCAGCTGCTTCATATGTCAGTACTTACACTGGAAAGGCAGTGGACTTATTTACTCGAAGATTAGTTTGGAGTAGCTATCACCTCCTAATGCTGGCTGTGAACCAGTGTAATTTAAATCAGATTGGTGTAAACAGTCTGAATCAAATCCCGAACCATTTCTTCCCAGCAGAAAACCTCTGCATTTGCAACCTGATACAGTGTCTGGCAAATGTGCTTGGTTACAGCAGAGTTGATTGCTTATTGCAAAGATCCCGCATTCAGCTTGGATCAACTTGATCCAACTAGAAATGATCTTGTGTAAAATGGACTCTTTCTGGCACCTGAGGTTTTGGGTGTAACTGTGACTTAACTCACTTGGGGATGCTTCCTCAGAAATGGGTGGACCGTTGGTTGAAATTGTGCCCAATATTATTTTCTGTTACCTTCAATGGGGTGTAGGTTGGGAAACCAGCAGTGCAACTCGTCCCCAACTGACTCCATCAAGAGTTAGAACAATTTTAACTCAGCAACCTCTCTACTCTGTAGGCTTATTGCATAAAATACTGTCCACAGTCTGCAACTTGGGGGAGTCCAGAATCTGAGTGCTTAACTTTAGGGTGAGAGGGGTAAGGTTTAAAAGGGAACTAAGGGGCAACTTTTTCACTTAAAGGATGGTGTGTGCATGGAATGAGCTGCCAGAGGAAGTGGTGGAGGCTGATACAATTACAACATTTAAAAGGCATCGGTGTGGGTATATGAATAGGAAGGGTTGAGAGGAATATGGGTCAAGTGTGACAAATGGGACTAGATTCATTTCGGATATCTGTTCAGCATGGACAGGTTGGTCTGAAGGGTCTGTTTCTGTGCTGACATCTCTATGACTCTATGACCTGTGGAAAAAAGCTGAAAGTATTTCAATTGACTCAGAAAATGAGTTTTGTTCGAGTAGTCCAATGGAATTTCACATACCAGCTGCCATTCTCCTGTATGCCATGATGGAGGGCAGTTAAACTGGTTGCAGGCCTGTAATTCAGGTGGTTTTGGATCAGAACACTCCTCATCTGCAACTTTGATGGAGTCCTCAGTGGTGTGTGCCACCATACGTTTACAATAAACTTCTCTTGTCTGTATGCCAACTCCACAAGTGGCACTGCATTGTCTCCAGGGTCTTGTGGCCCAGCTGATGACATGAAAAAAAAAACTGCACATTAAAGGGATGGAAAAAATTTCGAAGGACATTATTTCTGGCTTTATTTGGAACATGATAGCAACACATGAATTTAGTTAATGCAGTTTCCATTTACTCTAATTTATTTTACTAAATTACCGATAATTGACGATGGAAGCTCTAATTAGCAACAGTCCTGAATGGAATGAAAATCTGGGTGGTGTTGTTGGCCATCAATCTACAAGCACTACAAACCAGAGGCCTCCGTTCCCATTCACCGATGGGGAAAAAACAAACAAAGGTCAGGTCTGACCTTACATTTGGTCATTGAAGAGCAACCCAATTCCTTTTAAAAAACAAACAACACATTTCTCATAACTTGTGAAAAGAATCTCCTGCGTGCTGTTCCAAACTGCATGCAGCTGTGCTGAGGAGGAACCAAGCAGTGTTTGAAGATATTATGAGAAAGGAGTGATATCCTGACTTCTGTGCTGTTTGTTAAGTTATTCTCAATTGTTCAGTTTTGTAAAATTTGACCCCCCCCCCCCCCCCCCCCGCCCCGACAAGATAGATTAATTAAATAAAACCAAAACATGACTATGTGCAAATCAGAGCATTACAACATCCAAATCTACTTAATCTTCTAACAATAACATTTCCTAAATATCTGGTGGTTCAAATTGCTTTATGTCAGAAAATGCTAGCTTTTAAGTACTAACCTCTCAGGGTCATTATCATCAAGCATTTTAATTGTATTATGCCTACATTTTCATCCAAAAACTTTAACATTAAAATTGATGTTGACTGCGTTTTCGAGTATACATGAACTCACACGATATATACCACAAACTGTTAGAAGGTAATGAAGCTGTGGAATTCTTTACCACAGGGGGCTGTTGAGGCTGGATCATTAACTATGTTCAAGACTGACATGAACTGAATTATTTTCACTCAGGGAATTAAGCTTTAAGCGAATAGGCAAGAAAGTGGAGTTGAGGGTTATCAGATCATCCATGATCTCATTGAATGGTGAAGCAAACTCAATGGGCTGAATGTATTGTGCACATGTGGTTGGTAAGAGCGCAGCAGAGAAGAACTGTATGGATCGGTCTCCATAAGATCTGGTAGTGGGCATAAGCCGACTATGTTACTTCATAAATTACAATAATATGTAGATTCATGTATACCTGAGTAATAGCATGTAAATTCAGCACAGCTATCTGAAAATCTTGGCAAACCTCTTTGCATTTACTGATCATGCATTTTATATTGTGCTCTGCAAGCCCATTCAACAGGGTAATGGGGAGACAAGGCAATATGTTAAATATTTAATTTCCATCATATTTTGGAATAGTGTATTAGTGTAGTGCAGACCATTGTCAGACACAGAACATGCTGAACATTGTGGCTCGTGTGTCAACAATTATTACCCTGATGGTGTCTTTTACTTGTCACACAAAAGGGAATTTTGTGAAATACTCAGTGTCAAGAATGGACTCATGTCCTTGGACATGGAAAATATCAGTCACAACCTGTCAGTGTTGAGGTTAATGGAGTAGATTGGTTGCACATGATTTGATTAGTTACTTGGCATCCTTATTAATACTGGACCAATATATGGATTCACATATCAAATCTCTAGCTCTTTTTCTGCACCTATGACCGGGATATATGTAGTCTAGCATGTCTTGACTTCAACCGTAAAGGAATTACAATGCATTTGGCTTAGAAGATTATATTCTTGAAGAGTCCCAGTTCAGCTCTAATGGCCCAGTGATGTACCAGCTCGGGGACCCATTGGATGCTTTCAGGCTACCCACTGATGATCATCTTGAGCTTTTGCAGACGATCATCATCAGACGAGTCTTGGTAAATCTGCTCCGCTTTGCTGCAACTGTCTAAGAGATCAATGTTACAGTCTGGACTCTCTGTTGCAGCAACTGGCAGATTTGTTACTTCATAAATTACAATAATATGTAGATTCATGTATCCTAGCAGACCAATAATAAGCAATGTTTCAACTATGTAAATGTATCAGGGGTCCATCCTGAAGATTTGTACTGGGAGTGGCATTCTCCATCTTAAACACATGGGATGCCATACTCATTTTAAACATCAATTGATATTCTGTCAGAACTTCAGTTATCTAAAGAAAACATCGGTCTTTCTTATGGATCAACAGATAATTGACAAGGATTGATAGGTAGTCAAACTTCTGTTTATATCATGTGGACAGGACCATGCTGTGCCAGATGAATAGAGGAATATATATTGACTATGTCAGTTTTGGTATACCGAGCATGCTGTACACTCCTTTTGGGGCATATTACTTGGATGGATATAAAAACTTTTCTGACAATATTCATGCAGCATATAACATATACTGTCTGACTGGGACCTACACGTTGTGACATTGTGGTTACTTTCTGGTCTTTGTTGACATCTTTACAAACTGTCTCTCAAACATTGGAAGCTCTTTGGCTTTGTTCCCTGATTGGCTTTTCCTCATGTGCTACATTGACTTGTACTTTGGTTTACTGTGGGCAACTGGATTTTCTACATATTTTAGCCATGCGTCCTCTTGTCGAACAGAGCTTGCATATGAGACAAAGCACTGGACTTGATGTATGTGACAAACTACATCTCATACCAGGTTAAGACAGTCCCTGAACACATTAGTGGGTTCAACAGCAAAAACAGAAACTGTTGGAAAAACTTAGCAGGGCTGGCAACATCTGCAGAGAGAAATCAGTGTTGACGTCTTGGGTACAGTGACACTTTTTTCAGAACTGATGGTTTTTATGCAAAAGATAGGATGTGGGAAGGGGGTAGGAAGTAAACGACAGATCGGGATAGAGCCCAAAGGGACAGAAAAACAGTTGCACACACAAAGGAATGGATAACTGTCAGCCTAGGAGAATAATTAGAAGCTCACAATTGATAGTGTGCAGTAGTAGACCATGTGATAACAAGGCAAAAGTGAAGACTGCAGATGCTGGAGATCAGAGTCAAAATTCGAGTGATGCTGGAAAAGCACAGCAGGTCAGGCAGCGTCAGAGAAGGAGGAAAATCAATGTTTTGGGCAAATGCCCTTTATCAGGGGCTGATAACAAGGCCTGGTGTGTTGAGGCTGGGGGTGAGGACATGGGAGAAGGCATCTCGATTCCTAAAATTATTGAACTTGATATTGAGTAAGAAAATTATAGAGTTCCCAAGTGGAAAAGGAGGTGCTGTTCATCCAGCTTGTGCTGCACTTCACTGGATCACTGCAACAAGCCTGAGGCAGAGCTGTTGGCTAGGGAACAGGGTGGGGTGTTGAAGGGGCAGACAATTGGAAGCTCAGGGTCTTTTTTGTGAAGAGATCATGGGTGTTCTGCAAAGCTATCACACAGTCTATGTTTCATTTCCCTAATGTAGAGGAGACTACATTGTGTGCAGCAAATGCAGTAAACTAGATTGCGTGAAGTGCAAGCAAAGGCATTATTTCACCTGGAAGGTGTGCCTGGGCCAGTGAATACAGAGGACGAAGGAAGTAAATGGGCAGCGTTACATCTTGTGTGGCTGCAGAGGAAGGCCCGATGGGCCTTTGGGGGTGGGGTGGGGTGGGGGGGTTCAGTGAATGAAAGGGGAGTGGACCAGGCTGTCCCAGAGGTAACAGTCTTTGTGGAAGGCTGACAAGGGAGGGAAGGGGAATACAAGTCTGTGTTGGTTCAACTGCTGTTCTGGAGTAAAGTTCCTGTAGACGCTGTTAATAATGCTTTATACCTTGCTCCTTCTTCCCACGGAGTATCAATGGTATATCCCTTTGGCTTGTCCTTTCAGAATGATTTGATAGGCGTAGAAGCAATGACAAGGTTCATAAACTTTCAGCTAAGTTTGCTTCAGTGAAATCACAGTCCGTACCTGCCTGTTAATTGGTTGATCATTTGAAACTGCTGCTGCTGGTATGAAACAAACTCATGTATATGCATCCTGAAATTCTCAAACTTAGTACTGATCTTTTAAAATTTGGAACTGTCAGGACCTTTGCAGTCATCATCAGAAGATTTTGTTCTTCATAACCCTCAGTTCAAAAAGCAGAAGTGTGACTTCCTTTCATTCACTTATCTGCTAATCCATAAGGAAAACTGGGTATTTTCTTTACATAACTGAAGTTCTGACAGAATATCAATGGATTGTCAATCCATTGTAGTTTTTTTCTTTCTAGTATCTTTTTCCCCTCCTTAAAATACCCAAGTAAGAATTTGTATTGCAGTGTATTACTTTTCGATATTGTGCTTCTGTGCTCTTTATTTTGGAAGGAGAATGTAGTGCCTTTTTTATTTCTTGTTCAATTATGTTTCGCTTGCCTTGCTTTTCTCATTTTCTGCTTTTAATTCTTTATACTTTTCCCTGGTGTTGCTCCATAAATGCAGCAGGCTGGACACTTTGCATGGTGCTGGCACCAAAAGGAGATTGCAGTGACGTTATCTGTGCCTCGATTGAAGTCCTGGTATGGTTCTTTAAAACAAAGTGGCAGAACTAAGTGATGTCTGTGCAGAGGTGGATCTGGACAGAGAGAGCAAGTACAGACCTGCCTAATTTGTGATCTGTGCGATAATTCAACACTGTTTAGTTAATTTGGGGAATCAATCACAGATATTGTGTGCTGCATTGATATGTGCGTTCAACAATACGATGTGGTTCAGTTTTATGACATTTGAAGAAAGTGTGAATACACATTTTGCTATAAAATTAATTTTATCAAGTGAAAACAGTTCAGTGATCCTAGCAATGTTAGGAATCAAAAATCAGGCAACAGAACAATTTAATCACCTTCATTTGACATTACTTTAGCTCTGTTTGATTACCCTTTGAATCATCTGATTTTCCACACTGTTTCACAAAGTCAAAATATTTCTATTTGTTTGACAACTCTTGCAACTAAAGGACATTATAAATACAGTGATTTTTTTTATGGGTAGCCATCATTTTTAGGAAATATTAGGCAACAAGCTCTTACATACAGCAATGTGATAATGAGCAGATAACCTGTTCAGAGGTTTCTAAGTGTTTGTTAAGAAATAACCACCACACCAAGGAACATAATTGTTCCTCTTCAAATACTGTCATGATCTTCCATACATGTATCCTAGGTCAGCAGGCAGCACCTCAGTTTAATGTCTCATCTGAAAGACACTCAAGCACTTTCTCAGTACTGCATCAAGTTTCAGCCGAGGTTTTATGCTCAAAAGTGTGAATGCATAACCCTCTGACTCAGAGGTGAAATTGCTTGCAATGACAGCTGACAAAAGCAGGAAAGCTATTGGCTTCAAAAATTAAATATTTCCACTTATAATGGGAGAAGCATTCCAAGTTAGATATGTCTCCAGCTGTAGGAGCATGTACTAGTTGTGGGATAAAGACTGAGGTTATATTTTCCACTTGTTATTAAGGCAAGTGGGTGCTCAATATCACCAACATGGGAGCGTACATTGAGAGCCAGACATCCCATCATTCGAACTTCATTAAAAAAAAACTAAGAAGCATTCTTGAAGCAATTTATTACACGCAAAACAGCACACAATTCCTGTGATTAATTTTCCTAATTAACTAAACATGTCAACAAAGTTCAAAAGATAATAGCAATGTTCCAGTACACAAACACTAATCAACAGTATATGTGGTAAACTTGGCACAGAATATGATCGCCATCAGAAAGCTGAAGCATTTAGTTCTACTGAAGTGATACACCCCAAACGGAATGGGCAACATGCACTATATGGTAAAATGCACTGGAGTGGACTATCTTACACAGATTGGGAATCGCATTGGTTTGGTTATAACTGTTCCAATGTGAAACCAGGCTTAGAAAGTGCACGGATATTGTTGAATTTTCTGTGCACGCTACAACTTTAAGATACTAAGATACAGGAGCAGAATTAGCCATTTGGCCCATCAAATCTGCTCTGCCATTCGATCATGGCTGATCTCAATCCCTTTCTCCTACTGTCTCCCCATAATTCTTGATTCTCTTACTAATCAAGAACTTAGTCATCTCCATCTTAAAGACATTCAATGATTGGAATCAACGATATAGGAAGGGAAAAGGTTGTGATTCTGAAGGGAGATTACAGAGGAGTTAGGCAGGAGTTTTAAAAGGACGTCCTCGAGGGTAGTAATATCTGGATTACTCCCAGTGTTACGAGCTAGTGGGGGCAGGAACAGGAGGATAGAGCAGATAAATGCATGGCTGAGGAGCTGGTGTATGGGAGAAGGATTCACATTTTTGGATCATTGGAATCGCCTTTGGGGAAGAAGTGACCTGTACAAGAAGGACGGATTGCACCTAAATTGGAAGGGGACTAATATACTGGCAGGGAGATTTGCTAGAGCAGCTCAGGAGGATTAAACTAGTAAGGTGGGGAGGGGGGGTGGGACCCAGGGAGATAGTGAGGAAAGAGACCATCAATCTGAGACTGGTACAGTTGAGAACAGAAGAGAGTCAAACAGGCAGGGACAAGGTAGGACTAATAAATTAAACTGCATTTATTTCAATGCAAGGGGACTAACGGGGAAGGCAGACGAACTCAGGGCACGGTTAGGAACATGGGACTGGGATATCATAGCAATTACAGAAACATAGCTTAGGGATGGGCAGGACTGGCAGCTTAATGTTCCAGGATACAAATGCTCCAGGAAAGATAGAAAGGGAGGCAAGAGAGGAGGGGGAGTGGCATGTTTGATAAGGGATAGCATTACAGCTGTGCTGAGGGAAGATATTCCCGCAAATACATCCAGGGAAGTCATTTGGGTGGAACTGAGAAATAAGAAAGGGATGATCACCTTATTGGGATTGTATTCTAGACCCTTTAATAGTCAGAGGGAAATTGAGAAACAAACTTGTAAGGAGATCTCAGCTATCTGCAAGAATAATAACTCTATTATTCTTACAGATAGTCGATGTTTGGAAAATTAAAATCCCCTACCATAACTACTCAGTTATGGGAGAGGATTTTAACTTTCCAAACATCGACTGAGACTGCCATAGTGTTAAAGGTTTAGATGGAGAGGAATTTGTTAAGTGCATACAAGACAATATGCTGATTCAGTATGTGGGTGTACCTACTAGAGAAGGTGCAAAATCTGACCTACTCTTGGGAAATAAGGCAGGACAGGTGACTGAGGTGTCAGTGGGGGAGCACTTTGGGGCCAGCGACCATAATTCTATTAGATTTTAAATCGAGATGGAAACGCACAGACCAGATCTAAAAGTTGAAGTTCTAAATTGGAGAAAGGCCAGTTTTTACGGTATTAGGCAAGAACTTTTGAAAGCTGATTGGGGCAGATGTTCACAAGTAAAGGGACGGCTAGAAAATGGGAAGCCTTCAGAAATGAGATAACAAGAATTCAGAGAAAGTATATTCCTGTCAGGGTGAAAGGAAAGGCTGGTAGGTATAGGGAATACTGGATGACTAAAGAAATTGAGGGTTTGGTTAAGAAAAAGAAGTTGCATATGTCAAGTATAGACAGGATAGATCGAGTGAATCCTTAGAAGAGTATAAAGGAAGTAAGAATATACTTAAGAGGGAAGTCAGGAGGGCAAAAAGGGGGCATGAGATAACTTTAGCAAATAGAATTAAGGAGAATCCAAAGGGTTTTTACAAATATATTAAGGACAAAAGGGTAACTAGGGAGAGTATAGGGCCCCACAAAGATCAGCAAGGCGGCCTTTGTGTGGAGCCACAGAAAATGGGATAGATACTAAATGAATATTTTGCATCAGTATTTACTGTGGATAAAAATATGGAAGATATAGACCGTAGGGAAATAGATGGTGCCATCTGGCAAAATGTTCAGATTAGAGGAGGAAGTGCTGGATGTCTTGAAATGCATAAAAGTGGATAAATCCCCAGAACGTGATCAGGTGTACCTTAGAACTCTGTACAAAGCTAGTGAAGTGATTGCTGGGCCGCTTGCTGAGATATTTGTATCATCGATAGTCACAGGTGAGGTGACTGAAGACTGGAGGTTGGTAAACATGGTGCCACTGTTTAAGAAGGGCGGTAAAGACAAGCCAGGGAACTATAGACCAGTGAGCCTGACCTCGGTGGTGGGCAAGTTGTTGGAGGGACTCCTGAGGGACAGGATGTACATGTATTTGGAAAGGCAAGGACTGATTCGGGATAATCAATGGCTTTATGCGTGGGAAATCATGTCTCACAAACTTGATTGAGTTTTTTGAAGAAGTAACAAAGAGGATTGATGAGGGCAGAGCAGTAGATGTGATCAATATGGACTTCAGTAAGGAGTTCAACAAGGTTCCCCATGGGAGACTGATTCGCAAGGTTAGATTTCACAGAATACAGGGAGAACTATCCATTTGGATACAGAACTGGCTCAAAGGTAGAAGACAGAGGGTGGTGGTGGAGGGTTGTCTTGCAGGCTGGAGGCCTGTGACCAGTGGAGTGCCACAAGGATTGGTGCTGGGTCCTCTACGTTTTGTCATTTATGTAAATGATTTGTATGTGAGCCTAAGAGAACAGTTAATAAGGATGCCGATTACACCAAACTTGGAGGTGTAGTGGACAGCGAAGAAGGTTCCCTCAGATTACAACGGAATCTTGACCAGGTGGGCCAATGGGCTGAGAAGTAGCAGATGGAGTTTAATTTAGATAAATGCAAAGTGCTGCATTTTGGGAAAGCAAATCTGAGCAGGACACATATACTTACTGGTAACATCCTCGGGTGTGTTGCTGAACAAAGAGACCTGGAGTGCAGATTCATAGTTCCTTGAAAGTGGAGTCGCAGCTAGATAGTATAGTGAAGGCGGTGTATGGTATGCTTTCCTTTATTGGTCAGAGTATTGAGTACAGGAGTTGGGAGGTCATGTTGCAGCTGTACAGGACATTGGTTAGGCCACTGTTGGAGTATTGTGTGCAATTCTGGTCTCCTTCCTATGGGAGGGATGTTGTGAAACTTGAAAGGGTTCAGAAATGATTTACAAGGACCTTGTCTGGGTTGGAGGATTTAAGCTACAGAGTGAGGTTGAATGGACTGGGGCTGTTTTCCCTGGAGCATTAGAGGCTGGGAGGTGACCTTATAGTGGTTTACAAAATTATGAGGGGCATGGATAGGATAAACAGACAAGGTCTTTTCCCTGGGGTGGAGGAGTCCAGAACTCAATGCCGTAGAGGTTTAGGGTGAAAGGGGAAAGATATAAAAGAGACCTAAGGGGCAACTTTTTTCCATGCAGAGCGTGGTACGTGTATGGAATGAGCTGTCAGAGAGCATGGTGGAGGCTAGAGCAATTGCAACATTTAAGAGGCATTTGGATGGGTATATGAATAGGAAGTGCTTGGAGTGATATGGGCCGGGTGCTGACAGGTGGGACTAGACTGGGTTGGGATATCTGGTTGGCATGGATGATTTGGACCGAAGGGTCTGTTTCCATGGTGTATATGACTTTTTGACTGTATGTAACATTTGTCATCCTCCAATCTGATGTACATCAATAACAACAGGGTTATAGGAAGAGATCATCATGAGCCATTCCACCTTTCCCAGACAGCAAACTTGTACATTCACGTAATTCAACCTACCAATCCAACCAGGCCCAGATTTTGTGGTAAGCAGTGAGGTTCAGATTTAAGCTTCACCTCACCATTATGCTGACCACAAAATTCATCTCATGGCCCTGGATTTTCCCTATGGGCTTCAGAAGCCTAAAATGTATAGGAGACAGTCACTTGATCTGATCATTGAAAGAAGCCAATTAAAAGCAGGCTTGCCATCCAGCTAAGGACACTGGGCAGGCTCATGTAAATAGGAGATTGTCTAATTCTCCTTTACACGTGTTGAATGAACACTTATGCATCAACCTTGCAAGGCAATGTGTTAAGGCTCTCAAACACTCCAGGGCAATTAGGGGTTAGGAATAAATGCTGGCCTAGTCAGTGACCCCCACATTCTGTAAAAACATAAATTAAAATAAATACCATGATTAAACAGTGATTAGTAATATGTGTTCATGAGGATAAATGCTGCTGAGGTTGATGGACTGCTCCTGACCAGTTGAGGTTCTGGAAACATCGATCTGAGAATTGCAATCTTCACTTTCTGGGAGGGCACTGAGAATTTTGAGAAGATTTGTAGCTCAGGTTGAGGTTCTGGATGTAGGTTTGCTCACTGAGCTGGAAGGTTCATTTTCAGATGTTTCGTCACCATACTAGGTATCATCGATGAGCCTCTGAACGAAAGCTTCGTCCGGAGGCTCATTGACGATGTTACCTAGTATGGTGACGCAACGTCTGAAAATGAACCTTCCAGCTCAGCAAGCAAACCTAGTTCCAGGGCACTGAAAATGTTTAGAGAATTATTGCTCAAGACATCAGATGAGTTGGAGAATTTCTATTGGACTCACTGTCATAAGTGACAAATAACAAAAGATCAACCTTTTCATATTATTCAAAGCAGATGACATCCTTGGAGAAGATGATCAAAAACAATGTTTGCAGATGCCTGCTACCCCCAGTGTCCCCAACCCCCCAAATGAGAGTTTGGGGCTCGGGGGTGAGGAGTTTGGAATTCAACCCAATGATTGCTTGCTGTTACCAGAAAAAAAACACATGCACCCTTTCATAAACATAAGATCGTTGCTGCGCTCTGAAGTACAGCTGAACTTTTAAATCATACAAGGTAGACATCAAAAGCGATTAAAAGTAGTGGAGGAGCTTCTGGGTTGTTGAAAAGTCAATGTGACTCGCTTTTCCGTTTTAGACTTGTCAGATTGATGTTGCTTGTTTATCTGACCTTTCAGAAGCTTTCGACAATAAGAGCTTTCATCATTTACCGAACAACCAAAGGGAACTTTGTGCTTTGAAGCTGCCTATTACTGTAAATAGAAATGACTTCATAATGAGAACAAATTTCACTTTATGAAACGATCCTGAGATTTGGATTGAGATAAACTGTGTTCTGGGACAAATGAATTTTGAATCTTGGTATCTGAAAAACTCAAGCTCTACTGAAGTCTACGAATGTTCATCAGTAACTGATTATCGGTCGAGAATGATTCAGCTAGTTTTACTAGTTGAATTAAAGGTACAAAAATGATTAATTTTGCATACAAAGCAAATTAATACAACTATTACAAATGGATACTTTCAATTCTTATTGTCCCACATTACAACAAGGTTTGCAGTTTGAAAGTACTTGATTGATTACACAGCACTTTAGGATATCATGAAATGTGCTATGTAAATGCAAGGCTTTCTTTACAATCAGATTGAACCCAACGCTGAGATTTTTAAAAATTTACACATGGGATATGGTCATTGTTGGCTATGACACCATTTATTGCTCATCTCTAACTGCCCGTAGAAAATGCAGGTGAGCTGCCTTCTTGCATTTATGCAGTCTGTGCGCTGTGGCTACATTCACAGCATTCGAAGGAGGGACGTCACGATTTTGACCCAGTGAAAATGATGCAATGGTAACATGATTCCAAATCAGGATGGAGTGTAGCTCACAGGGGCAAGTGCTGAACTACCATGTATGTACTGTCCTTTTCCATCTGGATGGTCAAGATTGCAGGTTTAGAAGGTGCTGTTGAAGGAGGTTTGGCAAGAAGTGCATCTTGTAGATGGGAGAAACTGAGGACAGCAGATGCTGGAGGTCAGAGTTAAGGGTGTGGTGCTGGAAAAGCACAGCCAGTCAGGCAGCATCTGAGGAGCAAGAGAATCAGGCATAAGCCTTTCGGGCATCAGGCATTTCCTGATGAAGGGCTTATGCCTGAAACGTTAATTCTCCTGCTCCTCAGATGCTGCCTGACTGGCTGTGCTTTTCCAGCACCACACTCTCGTACCTTGGAGAAGGTCCACACAGCTGTCACTGTGCATTGGTGGAGAAGGGAGTGAATGTTGAAGGGGTTAGTCTGTGTGCCGGTCAAGAAGGCTGCTTTGCCTTGGTGTTGTCATAAGTTCTAACTGTATCTATACAAGAGTAGAATATTCCACAACATTCCTGACTTGTGCCTTCAGACTCACTTTGAGATACTAACATCATGGGCAATGGCTGTTGTTTCTCCTGGCCTATAAGCAGTGATATAAGACAAGGGGCTTCTAAATCTGCCTAGCGCATCAATGGCTCCCCTCAAAATGTAGCTCTACATCCCAGTCTTCTACCTGAAGGCCACCTCCAGTATGCTATGCTGTTCCCCTCAGCCCTGCCACCACAAGTCTTTCTTTCTCTCTCCCAGCTACATCCAGGACAATGGTTGGGAGAGTGAGATGGAGACAGGAAATGCCTTTATTCCTGATGAAGGGCTTTTGTCCGAAACGTCGATTTCACTGCTCCTTGGATGCTGCCTGAACTGCTGTGCTCTTCCAGCACCACTAATCCAGGAAATGCAGCAGACTGACAATGTCAACCCCCACATCCGTGCTCACTGGTTCCATTCCTGGCTCATAAGACCATAAAATACAGGAGCAGGATTAGACCATTCAGCCATAGACCATTCAGATCGAGTCTGCTCCGTAACGGCTGATAGTTTCTCAACCCC
The DNA here is from genome assembly GCF_020745735.1 of Hemiscyllium ocellatum. NCBI lineage: Eukaryota > Metazoa > Chordata > Chondrichthyes > Orectolobiformes > Hemiscylliidae > Hemiscyllium > Hemiscyllium ocellatum. The sequence goes on along the minus strand of NC_083439.1, from coordinate 32,982,385 downwards.
TGTCTTCTTCCCATAACCCATGTTCCTCTTATCAATCAAGAGCCTATCAATCAAAAGCCTGTCTTAAATACTACAGACTTGGCCTACCCACCCTTCTGCAGCAATGAGTTCCATACAGTCACCACCCTCTGGATGAAAAAATCCCTCCTCATCTCAGTTTGAAAGGGTTGTCCCTTCACTCCGATGCTGCGCTGTCTGGTCTTGTTCTCGCCTACTAATGGAAACATCTTCTCCACATCCATTCTATCCAGGTCTCTCTGTATCCGGTGAATTTCAATCAAATCCCCTCTCATCCTTCTAAACTTCGCAGAGTACAGATCCAGAGTCCTCAACTGCTCCTCATATGACAAGCTCTTGCCTTCTGGGATCTTTCTTGCAAACCTCCTCTGGAATCCTCCAAGGCCAGCATGTCTTTCTGTAAATATGGGGTGCAAAACTGCTGCCAACATTTCAAATGGGTCTGACCATAGCCTTATGCAGCCTCAGCAGTACATTCTGCTCTTATATTTTAGCCCTGGTGAAATGAATGCAATAATTACATTTGCATTCCTAACTGTCCACTGAACCTGCATATTAACCTTGACAGAATCCTGACCTCTGACTCCTAAGTCCTTTTGTGCTACAGATTTCTGCAGTTTTCAACCATTTAGAAAATAGTCTATGCCTCTATTCTTCCTATCAAAGTGCACAAACCTAAAACTTTCCTACGTTGCATTTCATCTGTAATTTCTTGACCCACTCCTCGGTTTGTCCTAGTCCTTTGCCTTCCCACTTCCTCAATGCTACCTATCCCTTGATCTATCACCTGCAAACATAACAATAATACCTTCATTCAGATTGTTAATGTATAACAGGAATAGCTGTGGCCCCAACACAGAGTCCTGCAGAGTTCCATGAGTCGCCCGTGGACATCTTGAAAAAGACGCCATTATCCCCACTCTCTGCCTTCTCCCAGTCAGGTAATCCTCTATCCCTGCCAGTATCTTGCCCCAAACACCATGTGCTCTTATTTAGCAGCCTCCTGTGTGGCACCTTTCCCTCCTGGAAATTCTAGAACACATTCATTGGTTCTCCTTTATTGAACTTGCTCATTACTTCCACAAAGAATTCCAATAGATTTGTCAGGCATGATGAAACCATGCTGACTCAGCCCTATTTTACCACGCACATTCAAGTTCTCAGTAATCTCAACCTCTATAATGGACTCTAAAATCTTACCAATGATGCAGCGAGGACTTAACTTCCAATTTAAGATAAAATTTCCAGAAGCAAACAAAGAAAGTACAAATTTAACAAGACTAAAACAGATGGATTCTAGTGAAAAATTATTGAGGACACAAGAATGACTTAAGATTCAATCATGAGCAAAGATACCAATAACAGAAAGGAAAAGATCAACCTATAAATTCTTTCCCCCCTTTTTAAAAAGAATCCTTATTTTTGCAGTTTTAAACTTTCAAGCGGTTGTGGGTTTGTTCGCCGAGCTGTCGGGTTGTCATGCAAATGGTTTGTTGCCATGTTAGGAAACATCAGTGTGACTCCCATGAAGCATTGCTGTTCTACTCGGCTTGATATTTATATGGTCTGGTCTGTTAAGGTGCATTGCGTCATTTCTGCTTTATCGCTGCTGTGGTTTGTATATGGGGTCTACTTCTACATGCTTGTTGATGGCATTTTGGGTGGAAAACCAGGTCTCTAGGAATTCCTGTGTCTCTGGTTAGCTTGTATGATCACACTGCCCCAGTCAAATTGATGGTCCTCCTTGCCTGTGTGTACTCAGATGAGGGAGAGTTGGTCATGACATTTTGCTGCTGGTTGGTGTTAATGTATCTGGATTGTTAGTTTTCTCCCAGTCTCCTCAATGTAGTGTTTATGGCAGTTGTTAGATGGGATTTTGTATATTACGTTGGTGCTGCATGTTGTGGGGCACAGGGTCTTTTGTCATTGTGAGTAGTAGAACAACAATGCTTCGCGGGAGTTACACTGATGATGTTATCTAACATGGTGACGAAACAGCTGCATGAAAACCTGCCAGCTCAGCGAGCAAACCAATAACCGAGTCCACAGCCTGAGCTACAAACCTTCGCAAAAGCCTTGACAAACTCTCAAGGCCTGTGAAATGTAGTGTTATTAATAACAATCATAACATGTTATAGATATTAAAAACATGACCAAGCATTTTTTCCCCAGGGACATCATTGTCATTTTAAAAAGCAGGAAGCACTGGAGAATCTCAGCTACGACAGCACTGTTACAGTCCAATATAACTCTTCTGCAGAACCCATCATTCTGTCAACTGAGAAGACAGCAACTGCAACTCCCGGCAAATCCAGATGCATCACAGCATGGCTTGGCAAATGCTCTGCCCAGGACCAAAAGTACTGCAGGGAGTTGTGAACACAGCCCAGTCCATCACACAAGCCATCCTCCCATCCGTTGACTCCATCTATACTTTTCGCTGTCCTGGAAACGCAGCCAACATTATCAAAGACTACTCCCACCCTGGTTATAATCTCTTGCAACCTCTTCCATCAGGCAAAATAAACATTAGCTTATACACACGTACCAATAGGTTCAAGAGCAGCTTCTTCCCAGTTATTAGACTCCTGAATGGACTTCTCAAATTTTAAATTTAATGCTAATCTCACTTTTTGGGTATCCTTCCTGCATCTGTAACATTGTATTTCTTGCTCTGTTCTATTATCCTAATACACTTTGTATGGTCTGATCTACTTGTACTGCACGCAAAACAAAACTTTTCACTGCACCTCGGGTTCATGTGACAATAATAAATCAAATTAAATCAAAAGCAGAAAGTCTATAATTTTCAGTGAGTGTGAAGGAAATGTCTAGTATATATCAGTGTGCTTCTCTGCAAATGAGGGGTGAAGGCAGCTTGCGCAGGTTTATAATAGCTTCATGTTGTATCATTCTGTGCTCATTTCTTCTTGAACTGAGGAATCTGGTCATCTAAATAGCTACCTATGTCATCAGCAAGGTCCCAGTTCACTGAAATATTGCAAAATTTAGCTTTGATTAAACTGGTAAGTACAGAGTACCGGGATTAACAAAGGCAGTTATTCTGCTCTCAGTGAGAGGTTTCTTTCCTCCTTAGTCAGATTGACAGAGGCAGAAAGTCATCATTTTGAAACATTGGATGAAAGCACACTTTCTAATATCCCTTATACTGTACAATGGTACATCCCAAGTCATTTTAATGAATGCCATTGGTTCAATCAGCTGCATTCAATTATGTCTCATGTTGCAATCCCTGTGCCATTTACAGATTGTTTCAAGAACACAAACTGAGTGCCAATAATTTGTTACATTTGGTTGAATCAAGGACTTGGAAGTAATTGGTTACACTGTCTAAAAATTAAAAAAAAATTGAGAGAAACTTCACGGTGGCACAGTGGTTAACACTGCTGCCTCACAGCGCCAGACACCCGGGTTCAATTCCCATGTCAGACAACTGACTGTGTGGAGTTTGCACGTTCTCCCTGTGTCTGCGTGGGTTTCCTCCGGATGCTCCGGTTTCCTCCTACAGTCCAAAGATGTGCAGGTCAGGTGAATTGGCCATGCTAAATTGCTTGTAGTGTTAGGTGAAGGGGTATGGGTGGGTTTCGCTTCAGCGGGTTGGTGTGGACTTGTTGGGCCAAATGGCCTGTTTCCTCAGTGTAAGTAATCTAATCAGAAACCTGGTGCAGGTGATAGGGAAGTAGGAATATTCTTTATTACTATTTTTGATTGCCTAAATCTGGTAAACGATCGGTGTTGTGCTTGATTAGTTAAGCCTTGATTTGCACTTCGAGAAAAGTAAACAAAGCTGTAAAACCGACCTGGTAGATTGAGCTTAAATCATGAGAGCAGATATTTTGTGACTGCAGAGATTATTTCATAGCATTATACATTAAGTGTACACTTAAAAATAATGCAATCGCTGTACTGCTCTAACGGAAATCAAATGTAAAATACACAACAAACCAATAACTACTGAAAATAACAAACGCTGGAGATCACAGTGGGTCAGGCAGCATTAAATGGGGAGAGAACCAGCTAACATTTCGAGTCTAGATGACGCTCCATCAGAGCTGACATGAAGCTCCGATGAACAATCATCCTGATTCGAAACGTTAGCTTGTTCTCTCCCTGGATACTACCTGACCCGTTGTGATCTCTAGCATTAGTTGCTTTCAGAACCGATTCCCTCATCTGCAGTAATTTGCTCCTAAACCAGTAACTACTGTAGTGAGGCGAGGAGAAAAGGGAAGAAGTTTAGTTTGGGTGCTCCAACCATAGTAATAAATCAACACGTGGGTGAATGAGAGACAAACTAAAATAAAAACATTCATCAAGATCATTAAGAAAAAATCAGAATGCTATGTGCCAAATCATTAGGAAAAAATACACATTATTTGTTCTTAGATACTCGTTAACACTGACAAACTCTCACATCTCGGTTTTGCATGTGGAATGAACTTCCTGAGGAAGTGGAGGACGCGGGCAAAGCGACAACATTTAAAAGAAATTTGTGCAAGTACCTGATTGGGAAAGGTTTGAAGGGATATGGGCCAGGAGTAGGCAGGGTTGGGACTATTTTAGTTTGGGATTATGGTCGACATGGACTGTTTGAACCAAAGGATCTGTTTCTGTGCTGTATGACTTTACGAATCTATGTCTCAACACATCTCTTATTGCCCTATTAAGAGGGTTAAAGGAACCAAACTTGTCCAATGAAAAACCGAAGGAATCAGATCAGTTACAGAATTGCACTCATGTCACTGCCTGAATTAATTTCAGGGGAATACATTGATAACCAATCTGATCATGTCAGTGACTCACTGGGAGTATTGGATTAAAATTGCCCCCTAAACTCCAAAGCATGGTGTGGAACTAGAGTCACAAACAGGACAGAGTAGGGTTAGGGTTAGTCATTAATAGTTGCAGGTTCTTTATTTGTGAAGAATATCAATGGTTTCAGATTTTTAATGATTAAAAATTGGTTTATTTAAAACAATTGGCCACAGCAGGATTCGAAGTCATAACCTCTAAGTGCAACAACAATCAGGATCTAAACTGTCTATATTTTGTGATGCTTTTTACTTGGTTAAAATGGAAGCTTTGTGTTTATAAAGTGGCCTTGATGACATTGCATCCCAAGAACTCCACAACCAATGAAGTAATGTATGATATGTAGTTACTGTTGTCAGTCATTTTCAGAAGCTGCCTCCCTTTATTTCATGTTGGGACTGGAAATAATTATTTATATTTGTGACTGCATTTACCCAGCTACCTACGGCATGCAATTCAGATCTGCAAATTGGAATTTATCCATATCATTTAATTTCTTCTGGGTTATTAGACTAATTCCTCATTATATCTCTCAGTTCTTTTAACTCACGGCATATTAAATTATACCTGTATGCCTACAATTCTTATCAGCTAGATTCTCCTAAAATCTTTTTTAATCCTACATGCTGCTTGCCAAACTTTCTACTTTTGTGTTCCCATATAATTTCCAAGATTTCCCGATACCTAAATCTTCTAAGCACACCGGAACAAAAGTGCACAAGATTCTGAATTCTGGGGGGCACAGCCTCTAGCCCTTATTCAACCTGAGCAACACCAGTTTATCTTGATATTTAATATCCTGACTGACCGCTAACGTCCTGGCTACAACGTTGTGCTTTGGCTTGCACATATTTGAATTTTGCTAATATGCTTCTTGAAAAACATCTTGTTGAAAATGGATACAAACTACATCAAACACTTTTCTCGCCTCCTCGAGCAATGGAATGACAGCAGCTACTCCCCAATTAAATTGAAACAAAAATCATATATTTGTCAAGGTTTGAAAGGCAAGTGAGCTAAGACAAGTATAAGAGAATGGTGGGCTAATTAGAGTACAAAAAGGAAAACATCTGGTCAAGGCAGAGGACAAGACGGAAGCAAAATAAAATTAGTACATTTCAATGGTCTTCAGTCAAGGGTTTGGGATTATGTTTGGCATGGACTGGTCAGATTGACAGGTCTGTTTCAAGACTGGAAAACTCTATCACTTTAAGGAGAGAGTGTTGTCCATGCCACATAGGAAATGTAGAAAAGTAGTGGATGCAATGAATATAACGAGGAGACGGCTGATGGTTGGTAGCACTCAAAGTGGAAAGATCATTTACCCCTGTTAGATATGTTTTTGGCTGTTGGGGGTAGTGAAGGTGAAAACATTGGTATTATCAGCCAGAATCTTTCAATCTTCCCTTATTGTGGGACTGGTGCCAGAGGACAGAATGGTGGAAAATGTTACAGAAGTGGTGAAAGTAGTAAACTTGGTTTGTTAGCCACAGATCAGCTCTTCAGCTGTCAACCTGAACCACAAGTATTCCACCAATAATAGCGGAATAGAACCAATCAATATTATTCCACTACAAATTTAGAAAAATCACAGGAATAGTTCGGAAAGAATGGTTTCCATCTTGACACGTGCATATAATAAGTTAAAGCTATCATTAATATAGTAAAGAGATGAGTGTAATCTAAACTCCCTCCCCCGTCTTTCAGTTGCACTCCAAAAACAAGGTTTTATTTGGCTAACTGGGAACTTGATATGCATTACATAATTGTAACTATGTGTTAAATTATTAAATGAATTCCAGACGAGGGCCTGAAATCCAGTTCTTTGTGTTTACGCCAAGGATTCAAGTGAATTTATTGTTCCCCAAACAGCTCGATAGCTTCATATTAAACTACCATTGCTCTGGCATAACTTCAATACTTCAATGCACATTTACAGTAATTACACAATAATGTCTTTGCAATGTTTCCATATAGACCTGTACCTTGATGTGCAGGGATGTTTTAAATCTAATTGTTTCTCGTCTGATAACTATAATAATGATTTGGTGCTCAAATGTAAGATTGATATACAGGAGAGAAGTAGTGAGTTCATTCATTATGATGCAAAGTGGGGATTGTGCTACAGAGGGATTTCAATTGTGTTGATTTGTATCAGTGAATACTGAACAGACCTCTAAAACACTGGCTGTCAGCACAGGTTAGTGGTTGACGTATATTCAAACACTCACCTTAAATGTTATGCATGCAACAATTACATCAAAGTCACAATTTTATTACTCTATATGTATGGCTGAGAAATTAGTAAAATAGTGATGGTGTCAACAGTGTCATTCTGCCTCCCTGCAGAAATAGATAATGGGAAGTCAAAGCAATCATTTGAGATTTGGCAGAAAATGAGGGATTATAAAAATCTCTGCTTTCTTAGTCCTTTATAAAGTAACTGTACATATTGCTCAAAATATTTAGCAGATTAGAAACACTAAGACACTGACAGCAATTATTAATTATAACTTCTATGGAAAAATATGTTCAAACCGAATAGAATTATGTATTAACTTAAATTTCATAACCCTTGAAAAGTTTTGTGAAAGTTTTACACAAATTCAGAATACGCTGTGCTATAAACATTTCTGAAATATTTTATTCCTATGTTTGACTTGACTTCAATATAGAATAGGATAGAATCCCTACAGTATGGAAACAGGCTATTTGGCCCAACAACTCCACACTGACCCTGCAAAGTGGGTCCTATAAATTCAAATTAAAACAAACAACCTTCTGTCACGAGGGAGGAATTTTAACTTTACTTGCCCAGTGGAAACCCAATGTCAGCAGTTTCAGTCTGTCCAATGTTCATCTCCATTGGAGTCACTGGACACTGACATTGAGTGGAATGCAAAGCCAGCATACCATCTGTACCTGTGGGATTCCTGCCTAGCAAGCTGGGCTGCGATGCGATTATATCTTTACTACCTAGATCCTTGGTTGGTGTCCAGAAGGAAGCTAACAGCCATATTATCACGTACTTTTCCATGTCAGCATCTATACTGTTAGTTAAGGTGAATAGCAGGTGTCCTTTTCCTAGGGTTGGAGATTTCAAGACGAGGGGGCATATTTTTAAGGTGACATGAGAAAAATTTTGAAAAGACATAGAGACAACTTCTTTTTTACACAAAGAGTGGTTTGTATGTGGAAAGAACTTTCAGAAGGAAGTGGTAGATGCGGGTACAGTTAGAACATTTAAGACATTTGTACAAGTACATGAATAAAAAATATTTAGAAGAATATGGGCCAAGTGCAGGAAAGTGGGACGAGTTTAGTTTGGGATTATAGTCAGCATGGACTGGTTGCACCGATGGGTCTATTTCCATGCTGTATGATTCTATGACAACCAGCAAGATTCAAAGAGATAGAGAAAGTAATGAAAATATTTAACGAGGATGAAGCAAAAACAGCGATACCTCCAATCTTTTGTTCACAAATATTTTTGTAAATGTATATGAGGTTAAGCACCAGAGGCAAAAAAGAGGACATGCAGTAGAGGGTTAACACAATATCGCATACAAGTAACAAAGTGTGTGGTCTCAGGAGTGAGGAATCCGACTGTTAATGTCTTCACAGTATTTTATAAAGAGCAGGACAGAAAATAGCAAATGACAGACTCTTCCAAATTTACAGAATTATTACTACAGGACTCTCCCAGTTTAAATGTTCAATGTGAAATTCCTATGAAAATAAAGAATAATAAATTGAAGATAAATGTTTGTGTAAAGATTAGGTTACTCTCAGGTATCACACCTGCATTGTTTTATGAATGCCATAATTGAGCCAATGATACTACACAACTGACAAGATAGATACTAGAGAAAGCACATAGATAAAGGTGCAATGAGATAGCAAACTTGTATCAAAACAAGGAATCCAAAAAATACCACAATTAAAAACAGAAAGCTGGGGAAACTCATCAGGCCTGGCAGGATCTATGGAGAGAGAAACATAGCTAACATTGAGTTAATTGACTATTCAGATTTGTTTTAGATTTCTAATATCCACAGAATTACCAGTCAGCTGTAAAACAAAATAATCAAATTGTCAAATGTTTTTAAAATTCCTTTTAGCCATACTTTCATTTCTCATCAAACATAAAGCTTGCATGTTGGGATGGTACTAGCCAATTCAAGTATTCTTAATCTCATCACCCACAATTTTCAATAGTGTGGAGTAAAGTTATGAATAATGTGATACTAATGATGATGGTTTCATGTTTAGGGAGGAGCAGGGAGGTTACTGGTTTTTGAAGATACACAGGTCACATCTCTTCAGGCATTGTGAACAATGGGAGATTTCTTATGTCGAGTCAGGAACTACTAGATTACCAAGTTCAAAAGGTCTTTGCAACTTCATTTGTCACAAAGAAATGGTGTATGGTACATTGCATATGTTTCTTATGCAGTGACTGATGAGAGGACTTTGTTCATTAAAGGTTAGTGGACCAGTAAATTGACCAGAATTGGGAAAGTGAAAGTCTTCAGGAGCAATAGCAAATATCAAATTATATCTAAATTCAGAGTTGACGAAACTAAGGCTTTAAGTCTAAAACCTTCAATTGACTTTCAGTCATTATCTCAATGCTCGGTTAAATTGTTGAGCTCTAAATTTCATCAAAATTTTTATGTATTTAGCTCTGGAGAATATAAAATGGAGTCTCACTATGAATGCTTCAGTGAATTCCAAACTCATTAATGGATTCAGCTTAGCAAGGATTGTTGATTCAGCTACCAAAGGGGATTGTGAATTTGCTTCATGTGACAGTTTTAGGAGTTCATAGATAATGAGCTGGATTTTATGACGGGTGGGGGGGGGGGGGGGGGGGGGGGGGGGGGTTGGGGAAGAGATTCCTGGTCTGGATAGAACATTGGACAACGTGCCTCACCACCATATTGATGACTACTCCTTATTCCTTTAATAATGGAATCAGTGTTAATCACTTTCAGATAATACTTCCAAAATTACCTTGACATCAATTCCAGTCTTTGAGAACTTCTAACAATTTAGCTGGAACAACAGCCAGTCTTGATGAAGTTAATTCCAAGATGTCTGTATTGTCAGGATGGTCAAGGTCAGGGGTGGGGCTGATTTTGAGGGTCCATGAAGGACTGCAAGATTGGAAATATTAACTCAGTGTTGGTGGTGGCTTCTGATGGGTAAAGGTGTAGATAAAGGATGTACCCACTCTTCCGTGATAACAGGTTGTCTGCTTGGTACAGGTAGTCCCTGCTACAGATGAAATAGCGGTGGGGTGAGATTAATTGACCAATTAAAAGCCTCAAAATAACCAAGGATGGGTGGGCCACCTAGTGCCTCCATTGCTCCTTCATCCATCTGAATGGTTGGAGACAGGTCATCTGCTTCATGCATCTCCCCACCACCCCACTCCGACCACCACCATCTTCAAACCAGTGTGTGTGTACGTATGCATGCACATGTGTCTGTGTGTGTGCATGCGCAAGCCTGTGCCTATGTGGGGTTTTTAGTGAGCCGCTCAACATCAACAGAACTGGGTCACTGTCCCAGTCTTTCAACCTGATCACCTCACTCCTTGACCCATTTTCACCTTGGGCCTGCCTCAAGAGACAGGAAGCCAAAACTCCAACCCATCCTGGTCACCTCACCCATGCAGGTAGAACAAAATAGGAGGTAGGATTGTGATTAGGAACTGCTGACCCTCTCCTCAAAGAGGTGCCCATAATGATGCTTCCACACAAAAGGTGGTGAGAAGTTTACAGCATAGCAAGAGGTCATTTAACCTATCAGGGCTTTGCTGATCAAAGAAGAGTTATCGATCGAAATCTCACTTTCCGACTTTTAGTCTACAGCCCTGTAGTTTGGAAAACTGCAAGTACAAAGACAGTGTTTGCCAATACTATTCTTACAGGAGATGAATTCCTGATCATCACAACCTTGTGGAAGAAACAAATTCTCAATTCCTCTCCAATCCTTTGTCAATGAGCTTAATGATCTCTGATTATTAACCTCACTGTCCCTAGAGGGAAAATCCAGTTAAAAATCAGCATTACAGATATATGATGGGATGGAGCAGTACAGATTCACAAATTACTTTAAGTAGTAATGCATATTAAAAAAAATATATAAAGTACAAACAGAACACTGCAGTTCACTTCTAGAAATTCAACACCACAGATTATTGGAACCTTAGTTACATCACATTTGGAGTCCTGTATGCTGTTCTTGTCTTAATAATGCCAAACAAATATAGAAACCAGTGGCTAAGATCCAGAAAACGCTAATAAGAATGATATCAGACTCGCACTGAATGCTATTAATCAACTCTGGACATTGATTATCACAATTCAGAGTCACGAGCTGATGTCAGAAGAAAATGAGACATCCTGTGAGCTGGTGTTCATCACCATGTTGACCACTGACAAGGAAAAACATGTCTACATTGAAAGCAACAACCGACATGACACTGCCTCTTCATGTGTGCTATTTGTGGCAGAATGTCCTCGTAAGGATCAGCCCCTTTAACCATCAACAAGATGTGTGGCACAAGACGACATATCAATTCATTTGTTTGCTGAGTGGGAATCTTCTTCAGAAGATGTGAGAATTCTAGGAATCATTTTAAAATAAAAATCTAGAAAAATAATCAATGTATTTTAAAACCTTTCTAACAGTTCAGTGGTAAATGAAATGGCATTGACCTATCCAAATCACGGTCCCAGATCGTTTCGCTGATGAAGCTGTGATAGTGGTATTAAAATTTATCTTAGCACCCCTGAACTAAGGCTGGAAAGCTGAATCAGTCAAAGCTTCTCATTTCTACATAGCATCAACTGAACCTGTTACAAAGAACACAGATAGGGCTTCGCTGAAATTCTCCCATGGTTGAGAGGTCCTTGGCATTCACCACCGTGGCTCACCAATGAAGGTGAGTCAGTGCCAACACACCATGCTAAGTTCCACACCTGGGAAGACTTTGTATGGCACAATCTACCTGCAAGGCATGCAAAACACTTTTCACTGTATCTTAATGCACGTGACTACAATAAATCAAACTCAAACTCATAATTCCCCATCCATGTGGCACGTGATTCGGAGAGGATTTTGTAAATGGCAGTGTTACTTGTTTCCCTGTGCTTCCATGTGGTAGAGGCCATGGTTTTGGCAGGAGCCTTCTGTATTACTGTAGAATATAATGTAATGATCAATGAACATCCCAAACTTCTGATCTTATGACAGAAGAAAGGTCTGACTGAGATGTCATATAGCTGAAGAAGGTTTTCTGTTTACAATGAGCATGCTGACTGATAATTCTTGCAATTAAGGATGAGAAAATTGCAACGGACAACTGAATGGACCAGCTTCTGCCAAAGTCAACACAGACAGAAGTCACATCTTGTGAACACAGCACCATCCAGGACAAAGCAATCCACCTGATTAGTATCCCAACCACCACATTCAACAGGGATTCCCTTCACCTCCATGTGCACTGGAGCAGAGTGCTCTTTCTGGCTTTGTGGGTAGAAAGTGCTACAAAAATTCCAGGGAAGGACAGAATGTTATGTGGCTATGACTTTACAATGTAACAAAGACTGCCAAGAGGAAATTGAAACCGACAGTGATTACAAATATTCTTGTTGAAATTCAGTGGCAATGGATATTACTGCAAAAGTGCTACTAGATTCTGTTGTCTTTGTATCAATTCTCACATCATCCATTTCCAAACTTATAACTATCATCTGTTTCTATTTTGCTCTTCAAAAGAATTTTTTTCATGTCTCAGCATTACAATATCAATTTATCACCAGGCTACTGTACCCTGATCAAAGTTTCAGGAAAGGAAATGAAACTCTGGAAAATATTATTTGCAGAGGTGGCTGCAAATCAACAAACCAAAATCCACACTTTATCAAAGACAATCAAATACATAAAAGTTAAAGTACACATAAAGCTGGAGGGATCCAGGATTTTTCTTTGGCGCCGTAGTGGGGGGGGAGGCGTGGAGCGGGGAGGGAGGTGGAGGTGGAGTGGTTGGTGGACCTGGTCAATATGTATCCCTTGATCAATATTATTTTAAAAGATGGTATACTAGTTGTTATCACACTGCTACTTATAGGATCTTGAGTGCAATGAACTGCTCTACTTTCCACCTCATAACTATGACTACAAGTGGAAAATAGTTGGGCAGAGAGCGAGAAAGGAACTAGAGCACTGCAAGCATTTTTATTTTTCCCAAAGTGCATTCCCACTTGTTTTCATTCATTTTTATCCTCAATGCTCAATTAACAATTAACCATTCTCAAGATGAAATATGATATCCAAGGAAGCTAGCCATTTTCTGGCTATCCAAAGTTCCAACATGGATTTGAATTTCTGACATGGCAAGCTCCCAGTCAACAGAGCAAAATGGGAAAATTACGCCCTTCATCTGTTTGTTCTGCTGATTTATAGGAACATTAAAAAGATGCCATGGAATTTTTCACAAGTCAAAAGTTCACTGGTACCTGGCCAACATTTCTCCTTCAACCAACACCACAAATAAAATAGACTAATTCATTTCCAGAGGTGTTTGTGGGACATTGCTGCTGTGCTTGGCTACCCAGCAGGAATGGGAGCCTCAAAATAATTCCTTGTGTGAAGTACTCAGACACTCTAATGCAATAAGACTGTATAAGCACAATCTTTAGTTATTATAGGAATTGACAAATCTATACACAACCAAAAAAATGTTATGAGGACCACTCATGGAAGTCAAAATTACTTCCACCATGGACCAAAGGGTCTGTTTCCATGCTGTACATCTCTATGACTTGAAGTATAATTCTGTATTGCATTAGGGGTAGAAAAGATAACCTGATTAAAGTAAACGAAGGACAACCATGGAATGATGACTGTGTGCATTGAGCAGAATGCAATAAATTAAAGTTGCTGGAAAATCAATTTGTGGAAAATCAAGAAGCACTACAAAAGAGGAACAAAAGGAGGAGAGAGCGCGAAAAAAGAGCAATTTTTAAAATCATGAGGGGCATAGAAAAGTTGAATGACTGGTGTCATTTTCCTAGGGTGGGGGATTTCAAGAATGTTTTTTTTAAGGTGAGAAGAGAAAGATTTACAAAGGATATAAGGGGCAATCTTTCTTTAACACAGAGCGTGGCTCGTGTGGAATGATCTTCCAGAGGAAGTGGTGGATGCAGGTACAGTTGCAACGTTGAAAAGACATTTGAATAAGTACATGAATAAGAAAGATTTGTAGAGATATGGGCAGATACGACTAGTTTCGTTTGGAATTATGGTTGGCATTGACTGGTTTGCACCAATGGGTCTGGCTCTGTGCTGTGCGAAGCTGAGTCTGAGCAGTGAGGTAAGAGAGAAGTAAAGGTAGAAGAAGACATGAATTTGGTGAGAGGGATGTAAACTCCATTGAGCAAATATTAAAGTGCTGTGATACATGCAGAATCAATAAGCAGGCTATGCTTCCAAACAGAGGTATCAATGAGTCAGTGACAGAGGCCCTTCAGCTCATTGTCTTCATGCAAGTCATTGGGTACCTCTTCATTCTAATCCCAATTTCCACATTTGGTCTGGTACCTCATATGGTATCACATGTGAAGTGATCATCTAAATACTTATTAAATGTTGTGCTGGCTCCTACATCTACTACCATTTCAGGTAGTGAATTTGAAATCCACCATCCTAGGAGTGCAAAAAATCATCTCTAAGGCTCGACCAAACTTTCTGCCCAATACTTTCAAACTATACCCCTGGGTTAGTTTTCCTCTTCTAAGGGGAAAAGTTTATTTCCATCTATCTGTGCACTTCATAATTTTAATCAGTTTTCCCCACAACCTTATCTGCTATAAGCAAAGCAGCCCCATCCTCCTTAGTCTCTCTTCACAACAGAATCACTCCAGTGCAGGCAACATCCTGTTCAATCTACTCTCCAAAGCAATCATAATTCTCCTGTAGTGTGCAGATCAGAAGTACACACAGTACACAAGCTGCAGCTTCTACAATGGCCTGTACAGGTCAATCCTAACCTCCCAACTCTTGTATTTTATGCCTAGACGAATAAAAGCAAAGTTGCCTTAACCACTTTACCTACCTGCCCTATTGCCTTGTGAACATGCATACTAAGGTTGCTCTGGTCCTTTGGAAATATGGAAGGGCGCAACATACAGGAGATACATTTGGTGATTAGGTAGATAGTGGTGGCACAGAAGAAAAGCACCAAACAGTGAAGAACTGGATACCAAGAATGACCTAAAGATCAGAAGAAGCCATTTAGAGTCAGAGGACTGGGAGTAGGCCATTCAGCCCATTTCCAACATTATGGGCGGCACGGTGGCACAGTGGTTAGCACTGCTGCCTCACAGTGCCAGAGACCCAGGTTCAATTCCCGCCTCAGGCGACTGACTGTGTGGAGTTTGCATGTTCTCCCCGTGTCTGCGTGGGTTTCCTCCAGATGCTGTGGTTTCCTCCCACAATCCAAAGATGTGCGGGTCCATAGTGTTAGGTAAGGGGTAAATGTAGGGGTATTGTGGGTTGCGCTTCGGTGGGTTGGTGTGGACTTGTTGGGCTGAAGGACCTGTTTCCACACTGTAAGTAATCTAATCTAATCCCCATATTCCTTCATAGCAGTTTCTAGAAACGTAATTCTGTCAGAGACTGAGCTTCCACAGTCCTCTGGGCTCAAGAATTCCACAGATTCATCATGCTACGAGTAAAGGAATTCCTTCTCATCTTGGTCTTAAATAGCCTACCCATTACTCCAGGTCATGTTGCCTGGTTTAAGACTCATCAGCCAATGGAAACATCCCAACAATATCCACCCTGTCATACTTGTGAGAATACTGTAAACTTCAATGAGGCCATCTCTCACTCATCAGCAAAAGAGTAAAATAGGCCCCTTACTTTATTCACTCTTTTCAAAAGTCAAAGGTTGGTTTCACACAAAAAGAACATAATTCGATTCAAATAGCTCCAAATCTACAAAATGGTGCTTTAAAAACCACAATTGGCAGTTTAGTTTATCAGATTGGACAAAGTTGTTGCTCCATTTAATTTGCCTTATTTTTCCACTTTCCAGAGATAGATTAACCATTACACGCAACTCAAGCTCAGTTGTAATTTGTGATAGCTGTAAATAAGGCTGGTGAGTTGTTCACTTGAAAATTGTTGTCCTACACACGGGGAGGTCTTGGACGGATTGTTCTCTTAATCACAATAATCATTTGTGACTATCTAATAGTCATGCTACAGTAATTAGGCCAACAATAAATTCATAATTTAAGCACAAATACTTTTAACAATGCAATGAATTATTGTAATGACAAAGGAACTAAATGTCAACATCATAACGGAGGTTGATGACAAAATGAAACACAATCAAAGGCACCGAAATTCAACCTTCACAATCAGAGCGATTTCACACTGCAGATTCCAATACTTTAAACATGCAAGAAACTCCGAGTTCTCTGTTGTAGACTGCAAGGCCAGACAAATCTTGCAAGCTCCAGGCTCTAGTTCAGTGAAACAAAAAGTGCGATTTAACTTCCGGTTTGCTGTGTTTCGGATCCCTGCTGTCTATGTACGACCGAGTAAGTATGCATGCAAGAGAAGGAAGGTTACATGCTGCAAATAATTACCACTATGAATATATATCCCTCAACCAACATTGATAAAATCCAATTATACACTGCCTTGTGGGGTCTTGCGGTGTACAATTTGGTTGCCGTGTTTCTTACCTTAAAGCGCAGTGACTACACTTTGGAATTTCTGGAAATTTCTACCAGAGGGACATGGAGGCTTAGTTGTTTATATGCTCAAACCAGATTGATCAATATTAAAGATGTCAAGGAACATAGAACATAGAACATTACAGCGCAGTACCGGCCCATTGGCCCTCGATGTTGTGCCAACCTGTGAAACCAAACTGAAGCTCATCTAACCTCCACTGTTCCATTATCATCTATATTTTTATCCAATGACCATTTAAATGCCCTTAATGTTGGTGAGTCCACTATTGTTGCAGGCAGGACATTCCACGCGCTTACTACTCTCTGAGTAAAGAACCTATCTCTGAAATCTCTCCTACATCTAACATCCCTCAACTTAAAGCTATGTCCCTTCTTGCGAGCCATTGCCATCTGAGGAAAAGGGCTCTCACTCTCCATCCTATCTAATCCTCTTAAGTCACCTCTTAAACTTCTTCTCTCTAACGAAAAAAGCCTTAAGTCCCTCAGCCTTTCCTCATAACACCTTCCCTTCATGCCAGGCAACATCCTGATAAATCTCCTCTGAACCTTTCCAATGCTTCCACATCCGTCCTATAATGCAAACAGAACTGTACGCAATATTTCAAGTGAGGCCGCACTAGAGTTTTGTACTGCTGCAACATGATCTCATGACTCTGAAACGCAATCCCTCTACCAATAAAAGCTAACACACTGTATTTCTTCTTAACAACCCTATCAATCTGGGTAGCAGCTTTCAGGGATTTATGCAATTGAACACAGAGATCTCTCTGCTCATCTACACTACCACGAATTTTACTATTTGCCCAGTACTCTGAATCCTATTACTCCTTCCAAAGTGAACCACCTCTCATTTTTCCACATTAAGGAAATTTTGCCATCTCTCAGCCCAGCTCTGCAGCTTATCTATGTCCCTCTGTAACCTGCAGAGCCTTTAGCACTGTCCAAAGCTCCACCGACTTTAGTGCCATCTGCAAACTTATAAAACCATCCTTGTCCGCCCTCACCCAGGTCATTTATCAAAATGACAAACAGCAGTAGCCACAAAACAGATCCTTGGAGTACACTGCTAGTAACTGATGAACATTCACATCAACCACCACCTTTTGGATAGCTGTGAGAAGACAATCTCTGATCCAAATCGCTAAATCACCCTCAATCCCATGCCTTTGTATGTTCTGCAATAGCCTACCATGGGGAACCCTCTTAAACACTTTACTGAAATCCATATACACCACAACAACTGCTTTACCCTCATCCACCTGTTTGGTCACCTTCTCAAAGAACTCAATAAGGTTTGTGAGGCACAACCTACCCTTCACAAAACCGTGTTGGCTGTCCCTAATCAAATTATTCCTTTCTAGATGATTATAAATCCTATCTATTATAATCCTTTCCAAAACTTTTCCCATAACCGAAGGAAGGCTCACTGGTCTATAATTACCAGGGTTGTCTCTACTCCCTTTCTTGAACAAGGGAACAACATTTGCTATCCTCCAGTCTTCTGGCACTATTCCTGTAGACAATGACGACATAAGATAGAAGCCAAAGGTTCTGCAAATTTCCTATCTAGCTTCCCAGAGAATCCTAGGATAAATCCCATCCAGCCCAGGGCATTTATCTATTTTCACACTTTCCAGAATTGTTAACATCTCCTCCTATGAACCTTCTTATGAATACAGCAATAGAGTAGGAAAATGGTGATGAGGTGGAAGGTTAGCCATGAGGTATGAAATGTAGAAGAGACACAAGGGGCTGAATAGCCTACTCCTGCTCTTATTTTCCATGTTCCTAGATTTCTAACTGGCTCAATTTCTAATTAGGTTGATTGACTGTAATGCATTTTGTAACAACCTGAAACTATTAAGCACTGGTCCTGCCTTTTGGAGTTCCACATTTCCTCATATCAAAATGGATTGCGTCTTTCTGAGCAACACTGACAACTTTCTGCTGTAACGCAGTTGAATAATTTTTAAAATGAATGATTTTAAGAATTTTCTTTCTCAGAACTGGTTTCTGGTTGAATGTACGGACTCCAGATAAACTGTAGACAGCAGACATTGGCGCTGTCTTAACAAGACCAATATGGAATGATGTTTTCAATTATGTACTGAGCTAACGTAAATTATATATGTTGGCTGTCAATAACATAATAAAGAGAGACTACGAATCAACTTAGCAGACACAGAAAAGTCAGACTTTTGGAATTCTCTCCGTATTTTAAAAAATGTTTCCAGTAGCTCCTGTGTTTTCATGAGGTTTATTTAAGAGTTGATAATTTCTCTGTAGTATTCCCTGGATGCAATCATTGGTGAATGTTCCTTTTTTCTAGAGTGAAATGTTAATTATCCACCACAATGGCACAGACATTTTTGGCTAGTAGTGGAAGTGAGATGGCTAAAGGCAGCCCTATATTTGTCAATCAAACGATGATGTTTACCTGACTGCTGACATCTTGCTCCTGGTGGGAAAGGTCTAGAGTTTTCTATGCATTGAGTAAGAAACTGCAGTGCAAATTGGTTTCTTGAGAAGAAATAATAAAGATCTCATTGATCGGGAAGGCCATATCACATAGACTGGAGATATTTGAAAAAATATCCACTCGGAGTACATTTATTTACCAGCTAATTTACTTCAACAAAATATAGCACAAGAGGATAACATTTGTCTGGATCTTGTTGAATGCTGGAAAATGTTGGAAGAGCTGAGGGGCCTACTCTTTCCTTATTTGTATGTACATATGTCCCATCCTCTAGCATCTGCACTATCCTGATTCTGTACCACAAGTGAGAGTTAAGGCAGAGTTTATGTCACTGACAGTTAGTTGAGGAGATGAACCTCTTTAATGCTTTAAATATTCTGTCCAATTACTGAAGATAACGTTGAATCAACATTTCATTCCATGTGTTAGTGACCCAAAAACACGCTTCCCTCATTGCATTTCCTGTGTTGGCCATAAGGGATATTTATCTGAACTACAAGGAGATCATCAAACGTGGCAACACAAGTGTACAGCTGAAAATGTGTTGCTGTAAAAGTGCAGCAGGTCAGGCAGCATCCAAGGAGCAGGAGAATTGACGTTTCGGTCATGAGCTCTTCTTTAGGAATGAGGATAGTGTGTCCAGCAGGCTAAGATAAAAGGTAGGGAGGAGGGACTTGAGGGAGGGGCATTGGAAATGCGATAGGTGGAAGGAGGTCAAGGCAAGGGTGATAGGCTGGAGTGGGTATGGGGAGGCGGAGAGGTCAGGAAGAAGATTGCAGGTTAGGAAGGCGGTGCTGAGTTCGAGGGATTTGACTGAGACAAGGTGGGTGGAGGGGAAATGAGGAAACTGGAGAAATCTGAGTTCATTCCTTGTGGTTGGAGAGTTCCTAGGCAGAAGATGAGGCGCTCTTCCTCCAGCCGTCATATTAATCAGGTCCACACCCCCCACTAACCCAACAAGTGGCAGTAATGGTCACAGAAAATTGCACCAATTTAAGCATCAAGTTAAGGAGCTGCTAGAACTTGCACTGATGACGAAGAGAAAAAATGTTCTGAATAATACCTCTTCTTGGTGAAAGGTCAAATCTTACAACTCTTTAAATTGTTGGGACTGAAGTTCTATTCAAAGGCCAAAGCAGATATCAAGTCATTTGTACGGCACATTTGGGGTGCACTTGGAACAGAGAAGGGATTTCAGTGGGCGTTCTCAAAGTGCATTAAGCTGGCATTATAATGTGCAACCAAAGAGGTGGAAGGACCAGGACTGCATCAATACTTTTGTCTTCAGAAGATTCTCTGAGTCATTTTTTTTTGCAAGCTGTGGCAAAATAGATCATAAATCTGTATTTTCCCAGGCAGAAGGAAGGATAGCTGCCTTTTCCAAGAAATCACGCTGACAGTTTTCATTGAAACAAATCATTGCAATGAGGACTGTCAATTTTGCTTTGGAGTAACAGCCCAATTAAGCAGCTATCAGGACTACATCAACTGAAACTGCCAAGCAGATGATGGCACTTTTGACTGTAAAGATGGACAAAATTAAGCTCCTTAAAATTTGCACCAAGAAACTGTTTGTTAAACTTACAGATATTCAATTATATTGCATTCCTCTATCACAATGGTTCCCAACCTTCTCAGTATCAAGGCACACTTCAAACAATTCCATGGCATACCCACTTTTTAATAGGTGAACCAATTGCTCATAAACTTCACATTTCCTTGCATTCACTATGGTAACAGCCATACTGGAGAGGATTGCGTACACAATGCATACAAAAAGCCAAAGGGTCTAAAGCATTACTGTTTCAAAATACCAGGTTAAAAAAAGAATTGACGGCAAGCAGAGACATATTTTGAAACTCTGCTCAACTCAACCAACTCCAACTATTCATGAACAACGTATCAGACAAAAAGCAAAGTTGATTAAATTTCAGTTCACTGGGTTAGTGGGAAACCTGGGACTGCCAGTGTGCACAGTATGCCAAGTGAATACATGCACAGCTCTGGAAGCTTATGCAGACAGATCTCATGTCAGCAGATCCTGCCTTCAATTACAGATACCAAGACCCTGAAGATCAGAATCACAAACATCACAGTATCTATGCTCAGGGAAAGTGTCACTGCTGCCTGAAAACTTTGCACCACATTTCGCAGATTGCCGAGACACACCAGTTGAGAAAAACTGCACCATTGAACACCTTGGCCGGAATTAACCTCTCCAAGATAGAGCTGTAGCACACAAGGACCATCCTGGATTTTTAAAATAAATTAATTCATGGAATATGATATGACCATTCCTGCTAAGGCAGCATTTGTTCTCCATCGCTACACTAAGCAGTGTTTTGATAGCAGCCCATGATGGCATTCTGTATCCCACAGATGGCAGAAATTTGGGAAAGTCAGAGACAGACAAAGTTCAGGTAGGACCATGGTGAAGAATCTCATCCACAGACATACTCATTTCATCAGCTGCTAACTCATACAAGATGCAACAATGTTTGCACACATTCTCTTGACATTTGTAAAATTTTTCATCCACAGAATCAGGACATCACTTGTAAGTCCAGTTTCTACTGGCCAACCCTACGTACCATTGCATAAACTAAATGCTTAAACTTCTAATGTCCCTGTCATGCTGGGAAGGGGGTTCCAGATTTTTGACCTAGCAACACTAAAGGAACAGTGATACATTTCCAAGTCAGGATGAGGAATAGTTTGGGTAGAAATTTGCAGTTGGTGTTCCCATGTATCTGTTGCTCTTGCCCTTCTTGATGGTAGAAATTGTGGGCTTGGAAAGTGCTGTTGGAGGACACATAATGAATTACTTCAGGTGTCTCTTGTAAATGGCACACATTGCTGTTACTGTGCATCAGTAGTTAAGGGATGAAAAGTGTAGAAGATGGCGGAGACAGTGCCTATCAAGTGGGCTGCTTTTTCCTGGATGGTATCAGATTCTTGAGTGTTGTTGGAGATGCACCCATACAGGCAAACGGTTAGTATTCCACCATGCTCCTGACTTACACTTTGAGAATGGTAAACAGGATTTTCAGGGAGTCAAGAAATGAATTATTCCCTGCAGAATTTCCAGCCTTTGTTACTTTATTTTTAATGGCTGGTCCAGTTCAGTTTCTGGTCGACAGTGCACGGACACCCACCCTCACCACCCCAAAACCCCTCATTATAGATGGAGGGGGATTCAATAATTGTAATATGACAATGCCAAATGCAGATATTCATGTTCTCATTTATTATACGTCGTCATTTCTTGTGCAGTTTGAATGTTACTTGCCACCTATCAGCCTTAGCCTGAATACTCCCCAGGTCTTCTTTCATTGGAGACAGTATCTGAGGAGCAGTAGTGGTTAAAAAATAGCAGGTCAGAGGCTGGGAATTCTGCAGTGAATAATTCATTTCTTGACTCCCTGAAAAGCCTGTTCACCATTTCCAACAACACTTAAGAATCTGATACTAAGCAAGACAAAGCAGCCCACTTGATAGGCACTGTCTCCAACATCTCCTACACTTTTCATCCCTTGACCACTGAGATGGATAAATCCCCTGGGCCAGATGGGATATACCCAAGATTTCTACAGGAAGTGAGGGAAGAGATTGCAGTGCCTTTGGTAATGATCTTTGCATCCTCACTGTCCACTGGAGCAGTGCGAGATGATTGGAGGGTGGCAAATGTTATTGCTTTGTTCAAGAAAGAGAATAGGGATAATCCTGGGAATTACTGACCAGTCAGTCTTATGTCAGTGGTGGGCAAAATATTGGAAAGGATTCTGAGAGACAGGATTTATGATTACTTGGAAAACCAAGTAACCATAGTTTGAATAGATAGTCAGCATGGCTTTGGGAGGGGCAGGTCGTGCCTCACAAATCTTATTGAATTCTTTGAGGGTGTGATAAAACACATTGATGAAGGTAGAGTAGTGGATGTGGTGTACATGGATATTAGCAAGGCATTTTTTAAGGTTCCCCATGGTAGGCTCATGCAGAAAGTAAAGAGGCATGATATACAGGAAAACCTGGCTATCTGGATACAGAATTGGCTACCCCCTAGAAGATAGAGGTGGAGGTAAATGGAGCTCAGTGACCATTGATGTTCCACAGGGATCTGTTCTGGGACCTCTGCTCTTTGTAATTTTTATAAATGACTTGGATGAGGAAGTGGGAAGATTGGTTAGTAAGATGGCCAATGACACAAAGGTTAGTGGAGTTGTGGATGATGTGGAGGGCTGTTGTAGGTTGCAGTGAAACATTGACAGGATACAGGTTTGGGCTGAAAAGTAGCAGAGGGAGTTCGACCTGGAAAAGTGTGAAGTCATTCACTTTGGAAAATTGAATTTGAATACAGAACACAGGGTTAAAGGCAGGATTCTTGGCAGTGTGGGGTCCATATCCATACATCACTCAAAGTTGCCACCCATGTTGATAGGGTTGTTAAGAAGGCGTATGGTGTATTGGCCTTCATTAGCAGGGGGCTTGAGTTTAAGAGGCATGAGGTTATGTTGCAGCTGTAAAGTGCCCTTGTTAGACCACATTTGGAATATTGCATTCAATTCTAGTCATCTCATTATAAGAAAACCATGGAAGCTTTAGAGAGGATGCAGAGGAAATTTGCATGGACTGGAGGGCATGTCTTATGAAGAAAGGGTGAGGGATCTAGGGCTTTTTCTCATTGGAGCAAAGAAGGATGAAAGGTGTACAAGATGTTGAGAGGCATAGATAGAATGAATAGTCAAATACTTTTTCCCAGGGCAGTAATGTCTATCGTGAGGGGGCATAATTTTAAGGTGATTGGAGGATGGTTTAGGGGAGATTTCAAAGGTAGGTTCTTTACACAGTGTGTGCTGGGTGTGAAATGCACTACCAGCAGTGGTAGTAGCGTCAGATACATTGCGGACATTTAAGCAACTCTTGGATAAGCACATGGAAGACAGTACAATGCAGGGTATGTAGGTAATTCTGATCTTAGAGTAGGATAAAAGGCTGGCAGAACATTGAGGACTGAAGGGACTGTGCCGTACTGTACTGTTCTATGTTCCATGTTCCAGTTGCGAATTTTGTTGAATATTGTGTCAACATCAGCATATATCCCCACTTCTGACCTTACAATGGAGGAAAGGGCACTGATGAAGTAGTTGGAGAAGATTGGGTTTGGAACAGAACTCTGAGGAGCACTTGCAAAGCTGTCCTGGAGCTGAGTCTGTGTTGCAGTTCAACTACAAGCTCTTCTTTTCCATGGTATATGTCTAATTGATCACAAGGTTACATGTGGCATCATGACACACTCCCCAAACTCATGCTGTAAGTGCACCCTCAAAGTATCATATACATGAAGCCAAAATCCATTTTTTATATCCAAATACGGAAACAAGATTCTTGAACTTCCTTTCTGCATTTCACAGGAAGTAGAAATGTAGGAATCATACAAATCCAGACAGTGGCCAACATCCAAATTGCTTGGATCATTGATGCAAACTCTCATGCTCACTAGAAATTGTTTTCCTGTTTAGGCATGCTCTTTGGAACATGCCAATGACATGCATTTCCTCAGCCAAATGATGTAGGTCACAAAACACTACCTGCTGGCAGATACACAAGTATTTGCAAAGTAACCTCCTTTCACCTTACAAACATCAGAGAACATTGCATTTCTCCAAGTCTGACCACATGTCCACCTCCTTCCATCTAGCAGTTGTGCCTTCAGCTATTGAGGCTGGAATTCTCTTGTTCAAATCTGTCTGTTCACCTCCTCTGCCTTGTTTAGGATTCTGTTCAAAGCTTACCTCCTTTGACTAAACTTTACGTCCCCTGTTTTTTGATGCAGTGTCATTTGTTGCCAGGTTACCCTCCTTTTCAATGAATATAAACTGCTGCTATATTATTACAAGTTTTAGTTCACATGACTGATGCCACGAATTCAGCAGCTATGCCCACTTCCGTAACGTTTGACTCTCCTGCACTCTCTGACAGGGATTCTTCAATGTTCAAAAAATAAACAAAATGCTGCAGATGCAGGAAATCTGGAGTGTTGGAAACACTCAGCAGGTCTTGCAGCACCTGTGGACAAAGTTCACATTTCCCACCAGATTCTAATTCAATGGTGGTCAGGAATACTTCCATTTCCCAGAGTCCACCTATCAACCAATCCACATTCTTTACTCCATGAGACCATGGCATACTTGAAGAGAACTAGGCCAATCAGCCTATTACGTCTGCTCCACCATTCAATAATGGCTGATGCATTTTTGAACTCCATCCTCCTGTTTTCTCCCCATAATCTCCCTTCCAGTCAAGAACTTTTCTCTGTCTTAAAGATACTCAATGACTTGGCCTCCACAGTCCTCTACAGCAATGAGTCCCACAGATTAACCACCTACTATCTGAAGAAATGTCTAATCTCAGTTCTAAAGGGTAGTCTCTTCACTGAGGCTGTACTCTTAGGTTCAAGTCTCTCCCATTAATGGAAACATCTTCTTCAAGTCCATTCTATCTAGGCCTCTCAGGATACTATAAGTTTCAATGAGATCCCACCACATCTATAAACTCCATTAAGTACAGATCCAGAGTCCTCAACCTCTCATCATATGACAAGCCCTTCATTCCTGGGATCATTCTTCTTCACCTTCTCTAGACCCCCCTCCACAATATTCCAAATGCATCTAACCAGAGCTCTTGGTCAGCCTCAGATGCACATCCCTGCTCTTGCATTTTATTCGATCTCAAAATGAACGCTAACATTGCATTTGCTTTGCTAACTGCTAACTGAACCTGCATATCAACCTTACAAGAATCCTAAAATAGGACTTCCAAGTCCATCTGTGCTTCTTTCTCCATTTAGAAAATAGTCTACATCTCTATTCTTCCTACCAAAGTGTATAACCTTTCAGTTCCCTACATTGTGTCCCATCTGCCACTTCTTTGACCACTCTCCTGGTTGTCCAAGTGTTTCTGAGGCCTCCCTGCCTTCTCAACACCACCTGTCCCTCCACCTACCTTTGTGTCACCTGCAAAATGAACATGCCCTCACTTCCTTCAGATTGTTAATGTATAATGTGAATAGTGATAGTTCCAAACTCTGACCCTTGTGGAGCTCCATTTGTCATTGGGTGCCATCCGGAAAAAGACTTCTTTATCCCTACTCCCTGCCTTCTGCCAGATAGTCAACACTCTAATAATCCCAGTACCTTGCCCCTAACACCACAGGCTCTCATCTTATTTCACAGCCTTGTGCACGGCACCTTGTCAAAGGCCTTCTGTAACTCCAAACATCACATCCACTGGCTCTCCCTTATTGAGCTTGCTAGTTTTCTCCTCAAAGAACTCAAACAAACTTGTCGGGTACAACCTCCCTTGACAATGCTGCACTGACTCAGCCCTATTTTACCATGCACTTCCAAGTACTCTGTATTCTCATTCTTAGTAATGTACTCTGAAATCTTACCAACGACGAGATAAGGCTAACCGGCCTATAATTTCCTGTTTTCTGCATCCCTCTCTTTTTAAACAGGCCTGCTGTATTAGCTATTTTCCAGTCATCTGGGACCCTCCCTGACACAAGTGATTTTTGAAAAACCATGCAATATCAATTTTGGTTTTCCCTTTGAATTAGTATTCTTGCAAATCATCCTGACGAGTGCAAACTCCAACAAAATGTGGCTTTTCACATTTGTATCTTTCCCAATACAAAACTCTATCCAAGTTTCTCACGGAGGAAGTGTCAGAGTGAGTTAAAAAGAAGCTCATTATCAGTTACTATTGGTGAGACCTCCCTGTTTGCTCATATAATTCAAAAGTGACTCCTGAAAGTGAATTGCATTGAGATATACCAGTGTGATCAGTTGCTGCACAGATTTTATTTTAATAAACGCACAGGAGGAAAATTCCCTGCAGGACAACTGAAAATTGTAACCACAATTTCAAGAATATTTCCAACAGGTTTGCATTCCGAGGCAAATCAGTAGAAAAATTAAACAATCATAAAAATTAGTAAGAATACTGTTCTGCAGCTCATACCACAGACACGTTTCTGGTTATTTGAAAGGTTATGAAATCCCAAGAGTGTTTGTAATTTTACAGAAATGAGTTCTAAAGGAAACCAACTTCCAATTTCTTCTGTTTACTTAGTTCAACTGCACCATGGCCTCAATGATAGAGTAAGCAAGAAATCTGCTCTCAGACCCTTTATAATCCTGATATATAACGGACTAATGACTAGGAGGTACAAGAGTATTACATAGGAGAACACAACATTCCCTCAGGGAAATGGCTGGTGTGCGCACACAGGGGCTTCCCCAGGGATGGAGCAGATCCACCATTTTGGGAATTAAGGGGGTCTGGAGCTTAGGTCAATGTCTTAAATCACGTTATAACACATCAGTGAACATTCTGTGCAATCTGCAGCTCAAACCGTCTATCCCAAACTTTGGCAGGCATTTTGATAGCTCGATCTGCAACTTCCAAACATGAACAGCTGATTATTTAAGCAATTGATGAATCATGAATTTAAAGGATAGATTTATGTATTTTAATTTAAAGTCTTAGTTTTTTATAAGCATGTAGCCCAGTCACTATTTGACTAGACTAGTAACACAGAAATTCTGCATGGCTGAATTTGCCCTATATTTTACTGTATCACCCAATAATCCTGAAGGTTATGAATATGAAGTGTGACTGGTTCACCTATAAAACAGTTTTAGACTTCAAATTAGTGCTTGGAAAAGACTAGGCTGCATTTGCCTCTCGTTCTGCTGGGTCTTCTTTACCAAGCCAGGGTGGACCTCACTGAAGCTGAAATCATCCTACAGACCCCATACTTAGGTACAGAATTAGGTGGGAATGCTGCGTTGCTGTCCATCTTTGTTAAGCATAATACAGCATTTGTCCAAATAGTATGCTCAGTTGAACCATAAACAACAATCTTGCCAGACGTTAAATGCTGTACTACCTGTCATTGTCAGTTCAATGATGCTGGATGCAAAGCATTCCATCACAGTCGAGCAGAGTGTGATGTCAAGCAGAAGTTAAAGGGACAATGCAAGTCAAATTAGTGGATATTTTTAAATTGTTTTGCTACCTGGTCCTTTAAGCTACTCGAACTGCATGATTCAGAGTTCACGAGCAGCAGCAGTCACTTGGCTCCCTCATAGCGATCCTGCCACCCACTTCCCCACCTTTACCTTTTGTCATTTCTGTGATGACAAAATTTCAGACCAATAAACGAAGCAGATTAATTTGACATTGGATACATGACTGAGGTTGGCTATGCATCTGTCAGAAGGGCACTCTTACACTCTAATGTGCCAGGATGAATTGTGCAAGGAAATATCCCAGGTCAATGATTTTTGCATCACATTGACATCAGATGAATTGTAAGCTATACGGAGCTTCACAAAACATCCCCTTCCCTCCTTAAAACTACAGTTCAACACAGGAATGAAAGACATGAATAGATTTCTACACATTTCCCTTCACAACACTCTAGGCTCATCTCATTTAATTGAATATACTCCTCATTGTGATATTCAACTCATGCTGTAAATTAAAAGTGCAAAATATCTTTGAAGGCTGGTGCCCAGAAATGATACATACCTGGGAGGACAAGGGTCAGTCCCACAAGTTCGGACCATGTGTGGAGGCCGTTTGAAATTGTCACACAAAGAGTCATCCACATTTTCCTGTGTTTGTTTGTTTCGACACACAACTATAGTTTCCTGTTTCCCTGGAAGTAAAAATACACACAGAATTATCAAAGGATTTGGATACGTTGCATATATCACACTAATTTATTCATCGAAAGGCAATATTAAAAAAAATTGCTGGTGAGTACTTGTAGCGTTCTGTAAAAACTTTCAGAATACATTGAAAATACAAATCACAACCGCCACAGTAGATTCTGTAATAAACAGTGCAAAAAAATGCACCTTTGTATGCCCGTTTTATTTACTTAAACCCATGGGCACAAGTTCTGAAAAAAACTGAATTGTTTCCTATTTTAAAATCAGAAAAATGTTCTCCAATATGAGTTAACTTTTCTCCAGGATGATTTAACAAGACATAATGGGAACATGGTGTAATCAGAATGTAGAACATGCTTTATTCACGTAGCTGATAATTTTTCACCGAAGTTGGGTAGGAAACATTTCAATTGTTCTCTCATGCATGACAGCCAATGAGCAGATGAAGTTTACCACAGCAGGAAACACACATTTAAAGAAATTAATTACAAGGCAACAAATTGATAAATGAACAATTTGAGTGAGGAATCAATAAAAATAACCACAAAAATGTCAAGCAGCAGAGCTAAAAAATAAAACTTTTTTGTTTGCTGATTTGGTTAAGATGCTGAGTTAGAGAGAGAATAAGACCAGATCCAAATCCTGAACATTAGTGAAGATCATAAAATCATTGAATCCTTACTGTGTGGAAGCAGGCCACACCACCCCTCTGAACAGCATCCCACCCAGAGAAACACCCTCCATCCAATTCCTGTAATCCCACATTTCCCATGGCTAATGCACCTCCCCTGCACACCACGGGAAATTTAGCATGGCCAATCCATCTGATCTGAACTTCTTCATATCGAGGCCCCTGAGGCTGTGAGGCAACAGTGCTAACCATGGAGACACCATGGAGGGACAGAGTCGAGCTAAGGCACTGAGTTTAGCTAACTCTGGCCTTGGTTCAGCTCTGGAGGAACACACTCCGAGCTTGCCTTTGCAGAATTTTCATGCAAGTGGAATTTGGAAGTGGGCTGCCTTTCAACTTCAGTTTCATTCCGTTTCCAGCTTGCCTTAGATATAAGCTACTGGGGAAATATGGTGGTGGATGTATGTATATGTGCGCATGAGTGAGAGCGTAAGAGTGACAGATAGATAGACACATTTACCCAGCCACTCCCACACACAACCCGCTAACCTTCCTGATTCCACTTATCCTCACTGACCTAGTCACCTACATTCATTCATTCAAACACACTTACCCACCCATTCACCTCTCTCCCCCTTTCTCCCTCCCTCCCTTGCCCACACTTTACTCACCCACTCAACCTCAATACCTCACCCAGTTTCAAACACTCACCCACATTCTCACCTTCCCCAGACTTTTGCTGATTACTATCGCATAGGAGTATAGAATATCCTGGGAGCTACCAACATGTTTATGGTCTAACATGCCAGCAGGGTCTTTTCCCTCAGCAACGTTGCATTCTTTAGCAATATGTAATTATTTAGCAGCATTGCTCAGTAAACAGGTATTGAAGGTGCAACAATCAAACTTTCATAGAAGCAAAATATTGCAGATGATGGAGATGTGTAATAAAAACAGAAAATATGAGAAAAACTCAGCAGCTCTGGCAGCATTAGTGGAGTGGGGAAATAGTTAATGTTGTAGGCGAAAGTGAGGACTGCAGATTCTGGAGATTAGAGTCAAAATTAAAGAGGTGCGGGAACAGCACAGCAGGTCAGGCAGCATCCGAGGAGCAGGAAAATCGACGTTTTGGGCAGGAGCCCTTCAACAGGAAACATCCCGATGAAGGGCTCCTGCCCGAAATGTCGATTTTCCTGCTCCTCAGATGCTGTCTGACCTGCTGTGCATTTCCAGCACCACTCTAATCTTGAAACAGTTAATGCTTGGCATCTCATGACTCTTCTTCGGAATTTGGAATTAGGCTCACTAATGGAGCTAATCGATATTTCTCTGGCAGAGGCAGGGGTTCCTGTATGAGCTCCTTCCTGTGATTAACTGGTCCTGGTCTCCATGGTTCATGTTATCTCGGGCTGCATAAAATCCAGACCAATTTCCAATCCAGCTCCAAATTACAGTAAGATTGGAGCACAGTGACGTCCAAAAACAATAAGAAATGTTCTGTTAACTTGTTAATCACTGGGAAATAAAACATCTTTCAGGCGATAGTCTCTGTGGATAACATACACCATCAGATACATAGGCAAAATGTACCTACTCGTTATTTTGATATTTATGGCAGCTTGCCACCATCTTCTCCAGGGCAACTAGGGACTGGCAATAAATGCTGGCCCAGCCAGTGATGCCTATGTCCCACATGAGAATTAAAAAAAGTATCCTTAAGATGTTTTGAAACTATGTCCCAAAAAATATTACATTTGATCTTGCATTCTATTTTAATTTTTGTTAACTCATCATGAAATAGTGAGCATGTTATTCGATTTCCTTAACTAAATAAGGAACCAATATCCACAGTTCATAACAACTATTAATTTAAATAGAAAGCTAAGGGAATATGAGGACTAAAGTTTATTGTTATGGACCAGACCAAATACCCTCAGAATATATTGAGGTGGTAGCCTGGATCTTAACTTTTTCTTTTTTATAAGTGTCAGATGTTGCGATGGGCTGAATGGCCTTACTTCCACTCCTATGTCTCATGGTCTTATGGTCTGGATGCAATTCAATTGGTTAAACCACCAGATTTGAAGTAAAACACACTTTATTCGTACTCTATAGTTAAAAGACAACAAAGAAAGAAAGAAATTGGAATAATTTAACTCTATTGGAAAACTTAACAGAATAATAGTTAACTACTAAACAGTAACTGCTCCAATATTGTAACATCCCATAAACACACCCTTGACAAAGGCAAATTCAGTAATACAGATCGTCTCCCATGCAATTCTAGCAGCAGGAAGAGAACCAGTCACTTTAACTGTAACCAAGAGAGAAAAAACAGCTTCCACATCCAGCTTCAACACCCCTTACATCTCCTACTGAAAACTAAAACTAAAAAGCTCGATTCTGTGGGAGCGTTAGGCTGCTTCTAGTGTTTCAACTTTAACACGGAAACTCCCTATGTCTCAATACAGATGCACATTGCACAATTAAAAAAATTGCTGGTGATACAAAACCTGGAAATGTAGTGAACTATAGGAGGAGGATAATGGAAGTTATTTAAACAACACTGGTGAATGGAAAGATGCAGAAAAGTGTCAAGTAGCTCATTTTAGTTTTAAAAAAAGGGACAGTATAAAACAAAGGTTACAATTCTAAAGTGAATGCAGGACCAGAAGTATCTGGATGTAGGTATGCATTAATCATTGAAGGTAGGGTTTAAGACAGCATGAAAGCAAGAAAGCTATGCTAAATCTGCATTAAAATAAGATTTGGTCTAACTGGAATACGGTGTCTCATTCTGCCAAGACAATTTAGGAAGGAAGTGAAGGCATTAGATAGAATGCAGAAAATAAATCATGAGAATGGTACAAGGGATGAGGAACTTCAGTTATGAAAATAAATTGGAAAAGCTTGGGATGTACTCCTTGCAGATGAAGAAGTTGATTGAACTTTTGGTTGCGGTGTTTAAAATCAATCTGGACAATGTACAAATCACAGGATTGTCTTGCCATTCGGCCCATCAAGTTTTCACATGGCAAGAAATGGATCCTAATGGATGGATCGAGAAGAGGAGGACACAGGTTTGAGGTAATTTGCAAAAGAAGCAACAGCGGTGCGAGGAAAACTCTTTTTAACGCAGTTAAAATTTGCATTTCACTGAGTGTGATCCAGGCAGGTTCAGCAAGTTTTGAGAAGATTTATAGGTTCAGGTTCAGAAGAGGCAGGTTCAGTTGAAGCTTTCATAAGGGAATTGGATTATTCCTGAAAAGGAAAATAAAATTGCAAGGCTACAGGTGAAAAGGCAGGGAAATGGCACTAGGGAAATGTTCTATCAGAAATCAGCACATATATAATGGACTGAATACACTCTTTCATTGTAATAATTCTATGATTCTATTGTAATCATTCTTTGATTCTATGAAAGAAAATGTAGCTGGGACTCATGGTCCTAATCAATTCCTGAAAATAGACAGCTATGAAATTCAGCTTATATTGCAATACTTTTTGTAATCAAATAACTTGTTGACACTAATTTGTGTCAATGTTCCTGCCATGTAATGGAAAGACACAATAATTATGCAGCAGACTCATCTGCAAAGATCCAGAGCCAAATTCAGCTAAGGAAGTCAACTGTGTAATATCTATATAAAAAGTACCTCTTAAACAGGAAGCTGAGCATGGGGTGAAACCTTCATATTCCCAGTCAAATTGTTCTTCCATCTCATTGTCATCCCAACCATAGGAAGCCACCTCCAAATCATACGTTGCAGTACCACCTTCACATGGAGCAGAGAAACACGTTCGCTCAGTGGGTGGCTTTTCTTCTTCACATTCCTCATCGGGAAGCTCCTCCACCGTTTGGGAGAATGTAAGCAGGACACGGCACCTGACCATCCGTACTTGTTCACCAACTCCGCAAGAAGTACTGCATTGTGACCAGGGCTCAGGAATGAATCTGTGAAGAAACAAGAAAATAATGGTCAATAATATCCATAGTGCAACATAAGACTTGATAATCCAGATATGTGACTGTTACCTTCCACAAGAGGTTACCAAAATGCACAACATTTCGACAAGTAATATTCTGATGCGAGCAACGTTACTCTTTTTTTGTTGGTAGTAACAGTTCAATCACCTCATTGTACCCTTTCCGTGTTCCGAAAGGTTGCAGCTGATTCATCTTCAGCATGATAATGCCACAATTTCTGATATTCGCAATGAGTTTATTGCCTATGGTAGTCAATGTTCATCAAAGATCAGTTAAGAAATGAGAAATTAGGATCAAGTCAAACTCAAGGTAATAGCTTCAGAGTGAAGGATTTGATGAGAGGTTATGATAACAAAAACCCTCATCTGCTCTCTGCTCAATACGCAACTATTTTAGGCACAATTTCCCAGCTGTTTGCTTCACAGAACTAAAATCCCACTGAACAATCTGGTTTCTCTACTCCAGGTGATGGTGCTACTGCAACAAGGTGGCTTCCTATGATTGGGATGTTAGCGAGATGAGTCAACAATTTGTCTGGGAACATGAAGGTTTCACTCCATGCTCAGATTTTGCTGGAAAAGGAACGGTGAGATCAGCAGCCCCCATCGTTATTCAAGTACAAATCAGACAGCAACTTTTAGACAGGTGCACAGAAATCCAAAAGTTGCTATCTGAGATATCCTGCTCATCCAAAAGTTACTTGCAAAAGGCATCTCATTGACTGTCAGGTTGATGTTGGGACTCTTGCTTTTCCTGATAGATTCTTAGTGATCTGGATCTTAATGTGCAGGAGATAATTTCAAAGCTTGCAGATGACACAAAACTTGGGAGAATTATAAACTGTGGAGGAGCGTAGACTTCACAAGGCCATTGACTGGTTGATGGGGTGGGCGGATTGGTGGTAGGTGAGGCTCAATGCAGAGGAGTCTGAGGTGATGTGCCTGGGTAGGAAGAACACTGAAATACTACCCAAATTATGCGGTGCAATTCAAAAGAAAGTGAAAGATCTGAGGGACCTGGGGTATATGTGCACTGATCATTAAAGATGGCAGAACAGGTAAGCAGAACAGTTAATAAAGTATCCTTAGTTTTATTAATAGGGCCATAAAGTACAAGAACAAGGAAACAATATGCTAAATTTGTGTATGACACTTGCTAGCCCTCAGCTGGGGTACTGCGTGTAGTTGTGGATCCCACATTATAGGAAAGATGTGAATGCTTGGAGAGAAGTAATTTACAAGAATGGTACCAGGAATTAGAAGCTTCAGTTATGAGGATAGGATGAAGAAGTTGGAACTGATCTTCTTGGATAGAAGAAAGCTGAGAGGAGATCTGACAGATGTTTTCAAAAGCATGAGGGGGCCAGAAAGGAATAGATAAGGAGGGACTGTTCCGATTCGTAAAAATAAAAACTAATGATGGCGGGGGGGGGGGGGGGGGGGGGTGGTGCAGGGGCAGGGGCATAGATTTATAGTGATGCACAAACAAAGCAAAGGGCTACGTGAGAAGAAGTGTCATCACACATTAAGTAGGATCTGAAATGCATTATCCAGAATTACGGAGAAGGCAGGGTCAATTGTATACAAGAGGGCATTGGATAAGTATTTGGATATAAATAGAGTGCAGGGGTATGGGGGAGAGGCAGGAGATTGATGCTCATTTGAAGAGCCTGTACAGGCACTTTGGGCTGAATGACCTCCTTCCATGTTGCAGCACTTCTGCAATTCTGTGGTTGCCCCATCACTTATACTGAATGTTGTGAAGTCCCTGTATTAATGTCATTGATAGGGACTAAGATCACACAGAAAGTTAGACTTTGTCCATTTCAGTCTAAGTACTTGTTTAATGGCATGGCAAATCCTATTAATGTGAAACAACCGCTTTGGCATTGCAAATTAACTTTGAGAAGTGTGCAATCGCATTCCTTCAGTTTTTAGTCATTGTTGGCGATTTAACCTTCATTTAAAAAAGCAAAATATATTCTTAAACTTGCTTTTCAACTACTCTTTATCATGTTCTGTTAATCCAGTCTTTTATTATGTATTTTTTAAATTCATCACTGAATTCATTATTTTAATGCACACTTTCCAGGTCAGACTTGGTGCTATTCATGAACTGGTTCTTTAATCTACTGGTTAAAGAGGGAACAGTTTCTTGCTTTGTTCTGTGCTGTTTTAGCTTTGTGTTAGGTTGGGCCTCCCTTTAAATGTGTACTCTTGCCTCTGTGCTGACCCCTTTACAGGATAACATGCATCACTACAGTTTCCTCCATAAACTACTGAAACCTTGGAATTAAGATTCTGTTCTGCAAAAGCAAGACTTAATTCTTGAAAAGGAATTACCCAGTACGATAGGTCAAATTCACAACACATCTTCAGTCTCCAAGTCCTCCTCTATGAACAAGTTTTTTTTTTCTCTCATCACATTCAATTGTTCAACTAAAGCACATTTTTAATAAGGTGACCCATTAAGTCCAAAATGAAAATTATGAAATTCAAGTTTCTGATAGTAAAGTATCATCAATGTTCTACATGCAAATCTTCAAAATTGAGACAAATGGATCTGGATTAGCTCTGCTGCAGTTTAAACAACTCACCAAAATTCTCAGGAACGCATTCTTTATACTTCTAAGCTCAGCTCATATTAGCATCACTCACTCTTATTCATTATGGCTTTACTTCAATCCGTCAATGACTGTTCTTAATATTTAACTTACTTTGATATATGGTGAAGGTTTACTGGCACATTAAGCCCATTCACTATAAGATCTCTAGATGATGGAATAGCTATGCTACTGAACTGCTTGTCATTTCTACTGTACAGACATTATTTCCCATGGGAGTTACAAACTGATGCACAATTCAGTGCCAACTGCCTATAATAATGTTGTTAGCAGATTTTTAGACAACATTCCCATACTTAAAAAAATTAAATGCAGTGGGCCAAGATTTCCTTTCTGGATCGCTGCTGGCTACATGGAAGGAACAGTGTACGGGCAGAACCTTGCACTGGGATTGAGGTGCGCAAACATGAGGGGCCTGGAAGTGAAACTTGGAAGTTTTTATGCTGTGCCTGAGCCAAGAGACAACTACACTGGAAGCAAAGATCAAGCAAGTGTTCAAAGTCATGCTTTGACATTGAGGAGGACAAAGGTTATCAAAAAGATTGTAAATGTATTTGGTTTCAGCTGCTTAGCCATTGAACTATTTCTTTTGCCAAGACACCCTTGCATCTGGCATTGACTTTTTAATGGCCTTTATTCCACCTCAGTCAACTATCAAGAAAGAAGTGTCAGGATAACCAACTGCACTCTTGTGAGCAAGACCATCAATTATATGTCTATCTGTTTATAGAACCATTAATGAGTTTGAAGCAGGACGTTTCAAAACATGTATAGAGGATGAAATTCAGGTCTATGTAAATTCACAATGAGTATATAGAACACCCATTAACAAGATATAAATCAGAAATAATCATTTATCTCAATCTTCCTCAGCAACACCAGGCTCTCCTAATTGTGTTCCTGAGCCTTCAGTGCTGCTGGCTCTCCAACTGGGTCAACAGCATCAGGTTCCAACCTGATACTCTCAATTGGGTGGCAAGTGTAGGGGGGCTCTGCCAGGCAGATTTCACCCTTAGGCAGTCTGCAATTCGGTAACTGCCAATTAACACTTGGTGCCAACATCAGGGTCCCAAAGCTCGTGGGAAAATACAATTTAGTGTTCAGTCCTCAGCCATTAGAATCCAACTGGACAAACTGCAGACCACTAAAATGTGCTGTGCAAACTGACTCACTATTAAATAAACACTGCATGAAGCATAATGTGAAAATTAAAACCCATGAACTCACGTTGGCTCCTCAGATGCAGCTTTTGGTTCCTGCAGTTCCTGTGCTTGCTTAATCCAAGGTACCTTAGCTTCCACAGGAAGTTTTTCTGGAAATACCATACATATATCAAACCCATGGGTCCCCAGACACATTCAAAACAATAATTACATTGTACTATTCAATTAAGAATTCTTTCCTGCTGAGTTAATCATATTAGCTTCTGAACTGAAGTCCTCAAAATATTGTAGAGTATTTAAATTAAACAGATATATAATCCATGGATCTATTTTCTAGAATAATGAGGTACTATTCCCATGGCACACATATCGTCTACAGAACAAGGAGCCCTGAGACATTTTCTCTCTCCATTTGAACTTGCCATTTTTTGGAGCAGTCCTCTGGGCTCACTATTCATTATAGTCCATTCAGAGAATCTTAAAAGCAGTTCAGTAAGATACCAATGGCATATTTAGTCTGCCACACAGGTAACACCAGAGACTTTGTAAGTTCACTGCACAATTTTCATACTAATTCATTGTACAACTTATTAAATTCCTTCTTTCAGTAAAGAACAAGAATTCTGCCTTGAATATTAGAGAAGTGGGCGGCACGGTGGCACAGTGGTTAGCACTGCTGTCTCACAGCGCCTGAGACCCAGGTTCAATTCCCGACTCAGGCGACTGTGTGGAGTTTGCACGTTCTCTCCGTGTTTGCGTGGGTTTCCTCCGGGTGCTCCGGTTTCCTCCCACAGTCCAAAGATGTGTGGGTCAGGTGAATTGGCCATGCTAAATTGCCCATAGTGTTAGGTAAGGGGTAAATGCAGGGGTATGGGTGGGTTGCGCTTCGGCAGATCGGTGTGGACTTGTTGGGCCGAAGGGCCTGTTTCCACACTAAGTAATCTAATCTAATTGTGAATGTTACTTTATCACAATAAGGGGGAAGAAAACCAATGGTTGGATTATATTTCCTTCTGCCACCTCCCTACACTGTTTGCAATGTTTTCAGTGGGGGATTTCTCAGACCCATGCCTAACCTGGGCCCATGATGTGATAAATGGGTGGCAGCTGAAACTGTAATGACCCACCCACCATTGTAATGATCATTAAAACCAAATTCAGTTTTTTAATTGGATATTATGCTGACCAAAACACGTGGGCACATGGCAGACAGTGGGAGCGTTCTTTTCCTTGAAAGAAAATCTGTCGAAAAGGTGGGTATGAAGCAGTGCGCAGCATTTGGAGGGTGTTGTGTCTGCACGGGGCAATCTCTCCCCAGAAGGTGTTAAGCCCCCACACCTGGCCTCTAAAACCCAATCCCCTTCCTGCACTCTCACTGCCTGTCTCCCTGAGCTCCCAATCTCTCTACTTACAAAACCCCAGACGACTCTCTCTCCGTGCCCTCATCTTTGCTGTGCTCACTAGAGAGTTCTGGTACAGATGGGACTGCTAGAGCAACAGTTAATGTGATGATCTCCACACACTGAGAAGGCACCGGCTCCACACTCTGCTCATCAAGGTTGCCAGCAGCATGTTACAGATGCAGGGGGACATTTTTTAAAACTGTTCTGCTTGTAGCCCAGACAGATTAGCATCAATTGCAGGAACTCTACTGAAATCAATCATTAACCAGACCCCTTCCAACGTTTTTTAAAAAGGTAGCCTGCAACCTAACTTTTTCTCAGTTCAAAGGCAAATGTGAAGTGGATATTCCAGGTGTGATGCAAACCACTTGCTTTAAACAAAACAAATTTTAGATACAACTTCAGCTGAAACACACAAAAAAAGCAAAATTTAGAATAACAACTGTTGGAAAACCTAACTGACCTGATACAGTACCTATTACTAATTAACTGTTCCAATATAGTAACATCCCATAAGCATCCATTGGCAAAAATGTAGATTCAAACACAGATTCTTACAAGCAGGAGGGAATAGCATCCGGAGAGAGATTTCAGAGTA
Organism: Hemiscyllium ocellatum; assembly: GCF_020745735.1. Classification (NCBI taxonomy): domain Eukaryota; kingdom Metazoa; phylum Chordata; class Chondrichthyes; order Orectolobiformes; family Hemiscylliidae; genus Hemiscyllium; species Hemiscyllium ocellatum. The sequence continues at coordinate 32,943,123 of NC_083439.1, read as the reverse complement.
CTTCAGAGCAATTCTTTACTGAAGCTTGCAATTCTCCTGGAATCTGACATCTTGTGATTGCTACAGCTTAAAACATTGGGAAAAACTGGAAATGGGAGAACTAGCCACCCCCCTTCCATTGTTCAACTATACTCTTTGGCACCTCTGCCTTTACAACCTCTCTTAAAAAAAAGGACAAAATAACTTTTTTAAAGTAACAATATTGTCAAAATAAAATAACCTACAACACGTGGACAATGATCTAATCAAAGATAGCCAGCACGGACTTCTGCAGAGTAGAAAAATCCTGATTAAATAAACTGACTCTTTAAGGAAGTCACCAGGTGTCAGAACAGTGCCTCATTATGCCTGTTTACAAAATACTGGAAATACCCAACAAGTTTAGCAGCATCTCTCAAGACAGAAACATTTGATGTTGATGACAAAGGAGGCAATAGCTTTGTGGTATTATTGCTAGACTATTAATCCAAAAAAAAACAGGTAATTTTCTGGAGATCCAAGTTTGAATCCCACTGTAACAGATGGTGGAATTTGAATTCAATAAAAATCTGAATTAAGAGTCTAATGATGAGCACAACTCCATTGTCCACATCTGGTTTATTAATGTCCTTTAGTGAAGGAGCTCTGCCATGGAAATCTGCCTAGTTTGGCCAACATGTGACTCCAGATCTGCAGCAATCTAGTTGTCTCTTAACAGCCAATTAGAGATGGGCAATAAATGATGGCCCAGCCAGTGACACCCTCATTCCGTGAATGAATAAGAAAAAGTTGTGTCAGAAATCAAACTGTGACCAGAAAGGAATAGGTTGAGTCCCAGCTTTCCAATGTTGAGACAGCGTGAATTGGTAAATCAGTAGTAGTGTAGGAGAGATTAGATTAGATTACTTACAGTGTGGAAACAGGCCCTTCGGCCCAACAAGTCCACACTGATCCACCGAAGCGCAATCCACCCATACCCCTACATTTACCCCTTACCTAACACTACGGGCAATTTATCATGGCCAATTCACCTGGCCTGCACATCTTTGGACTGTGGGAGAAAACCAGAACACCCGGAGGAAACCCACGCAGACACGGAGAGAACGTGCAAACTCCACACAGTCAGTCGTCTGAGTCAGGAATTGAACCCGGTCTCAGGCGCTGTGAGGCAGCAGTGCTAACCACTGTGCCACCGTGCCGCCCACAAATGGTAAGGTGATAATGACATGCTACGGAAGCTAACTGTATATGTGCAGAACTTGTTGCAAAGGGATGTTTGCATGTGGATAATGTCTCTGACAGCAACTCATGAATGAGATGAAGCACCAAAGGACGCAATTAACAAACAATAATAGGAGTGGAAGCAGAAAGATTATAAAAGGTGCAGTATGTTTCAGAAATTATGGTATGGACATTACTGAAAATGGATAACTAAAGCAAAATCCAAACTCCAACTCTCCTATAAACAGATCTAATAAATGCATTACTGAACCTTTAGAATTTAATTTTTGCAAGTTTGCTCTATCTTATGAATCCCAACAATAGAAGATCATTGTTTCCTTTTAGCAGATGAAGGAACAGGATTGTCATAAATTGTTATAAAATCACCTTTTGTTTTATAACATGGAATTGGCACAGTGCACTCCTCCTTTATGTGAGGTTTGAGTTGTGAACTACATCCACCAGTGTGTTGCCCTCGGTAGTCTATGCACAGCACAACTCGATATCGCAGACCTCGGCCACATGTGACAGTGCACTGTGAGAAAACAGATTCTTATTGGCTTTATGTTCAAAAAGAGCATTCATCAGTTATTCAAACAATCTAATTAATGACACTCTTACAGTTGTTCATTTACACTCCAAAAAATCAATACTAGTTTATAATCAACACTAAAACAAGTTTACATATCCTATACTTCATAATATTTATATCAACATTCTACAAAACTCATTTTATTGGCTGTCTATTCTTAAAGTTATCAAATTATTCCACGAAAATGACACTGTATCGGTTTTCATTATTCAAAGTATTTCCCTATTGAAGAGCTTTACTATTGACAGGAAACCAAGTGAAATATCACTGGCAAATACAACAGTGTGGAGCTGAGCTGTTACCTGACTTGATTATACAGGGTAACCAATTAACCATCAAAACTATAGAAGAAAGAGATTTTGTTAAAAAGGAAATAGCATGTCTCACTGGTGACCATTCCATGGCAATCCATTTCGGGCAGTCAAAAAGGTTGCAGTTCTGAATCATTACTGGTTTAAAGGCATACATGCACTTCCATTCCTCCACTGGAATAATTTCCCCATACATGTTCTCTTCGACACAAGGCACACTTCGAGTTTGTATTCCACCTCCACAGAAAACTGAACACGCAGTCCAAGGGTTGCTTTCCCAACTGGCAAAATAAAACACGGTGAGAAAAATATCACTGGAATAAATCTCTACATATTGAAAGATCTTTCCTGGTGTTGCTCACTGGGAGTGAAAACCTGGAGTTAATTTTCTGATTTTCACTGTAGACTTGGGAGAAACTGAATGCAATGGTTTAACCATTGCTTTTATAAAGCAGATTCGGTAAGACTCTTCATCATATAACTGAGAGAAGGTATTAAATATTTACTGTTCCTTAAATAGCTTGAGCTTTTTAGTGAGAATATTGGCAAAACCATTAACACTCATTAAGTCGCTTTATTTCTTCAAAGTTTCTCCAAAGATGCTGTTTCCACAAAAGCATGTTGTCCAATGGGAGTGCAAGTTATAACTATGACACTATCAGGCATTCCCTATCTCTGATCCTGTCCCTTGAAACTCTACCTTTTTGCTTATTGCTTCTTTCACAAATATACCGCAACTGATACAGGATCCATTACCTCACATTAAACAAACACTGGACTACCAGTTGGTGAACATTCTATAAGCAATGATCAACACAAGTTAAAATGATCCTCACAAAATTATTCATGGAGATAAAAGCTTAACTTAGTTTATTTCAAAAAGCTATAAAACAATATTTATTTTGTTGCACCTGTATTGAGAAGCTCCTATCCACCCTTTTACAGTGTTTTTTCATTGCTTCAGGCCAACTGGAAGTGGAAACAACGAATTACATTTGATGTGCAGTTGATGTTACCTTGTTAAACATAACAGAGCTGAAAATGTGTTGCTGGTTAAAGCGCAGCAGGTCAGGCAGCATCCAAGGAACAGGAAATTCGACGTTTCGGGCACAAGCCTAAACATAACAGCCAATGTGCTAATAGCAAAATCCCAAACATCTTTTTTCATTTCTGTGCTTTGCTAATGTGGGATGGAATGAGGAAAGAACCAGGGACTACAAGAACTACAATGACTTGAAAGCAAGAAATTTGATACGCTTTGTAAAAACTGTTGGCATAACCGTGTGTTTCAGCTAGTGATTGCAGACGAACTAGAGTCAAAGGTTGTACAGATGGGACTTTGGTTGTCAACAAACTGCAGATTGCCATTGTTCACTGGTCACTCGCAAAGGTCTTCTGCTCTTCAACAATCATGTGATTGATTCTCAGGTACTTGAACAGCTTGGGATTATGAGCAAGATATAGAGAAGCCTCTGGACATGATCAGTTTAAGAGCTCACGCTATCTGTTCTCCACAATAAGCCACTAGAAGCCTGAAGGAATCCAGTTTATCCTTCCTTCAGCAGTTAATAATAACCCATGACTTTTCATTAATAAATCAGAGATCTTTAATAAGTGAATCAAGCGTGCCTCTTGCAAACCACTGGAAGCAATGGAGAAGGACAACTGAAAAGTCATGTTCTAAACAATCCAAGAATCATCAGAATAATCTGAACAGATCATATGAACAAATATTACTGAACTGCTGTCCCAGTGTTCCCTCAGACCATAATCAATGTTTTGTTTAACTCTGTGCGCGTGTGCATGTACAGGATAGTTCGTAAGGGGATTAGAATTTTGATTGTAGCATTACATATCAAGTGTTTATCTGTAGCTAGAGGCTGAATACTTGAAATAAAAAATAGTAAATAACAATCTGGTTCATGCCTTCTGTCAGCCTGGGGTCAAGATGACAGGTAAATTAGGGAATTTCCATTTTTTTTTAACCCATACGATGATACTGCATGGTGGCTCAGTTGTTTGCATTGCTGCCTCAAAGCATTAGGGACCTGGGTTTGATTCCAGCCTCGAGCAACAGTCTGTGTGGAGTTTGCACATTCTCCCTGTGTCTGCATGGGTTTCCTCCCACAATCCAAAGATGTGCAGGTTCGGTGAACTGGCCATGCTAAATTGCCAACAGAGTTCAGGGATGTGTTGTCTAGGTATATGGGTCAGGGGTAAATACAGGATAATAGGGAATGGGAATGGGTCTGGGTGGGTTACTCTTTGGAGGGTTGGTGTGGACCTGTTGGGCTGAAGGGCCTGTTTCCATACTGTTGGGATTCTATGACTCTGGGAAAATGAGATTTCCATCGTGATACAACTATCAAGTGGATGAGCCACCACATATCTGGTCATTATTGGTGAACAAATGTTACAAGATGAAGAGCCCAAATCTCATTCTGTGGATCATCAGAGCCTGGTTGTGTATTCGGACTCCACCGAACTGCTGACACACCAAACTGTGGGATTTGCTTGGAAAGTGGCTAGTGCTACAGCCTCACAGCACTACAGACCCAGATTCAATTCCAGCTTCGGGCGAATGCCTGTGTGGAATTTGCACATTCTTCCCGTTTCTGCACAGGTTTCTTCCTGATGCTCTGTTTTCCTTCCACACTCCACAGATGTGTAGGTTAGATGGATTATCCATTGGAAGTGCAAGGTTACAGGAATAGGGTAGGGAGGAGAGTCTGGATGGGATGCTCTTTGGAGAGTTGGTGTGGACTTGTTGGGCTGAATGGCCTGTTTCCATACAGCAGGGATTCTATTTTAACTGCTCTCTGGGTAACTAGGGACAGGAAATAAATGCCTGTCTAGCCAGTGAGGCACTCATGCTGTGAATGATTTTAAAAACTTCTCCATGTGGAGAAACATCCATGTGATCACAATTTGCCAGGGGGAATAAAACTTTAATAGAATTGCATTAAGCAGTTTTATCAACGTTTCACAGGAACTCAATAAAACAGAAGAAAGATTGCTACAGTGATGCAGGCAACACAAAGAGCAAAAGCCTCTGCTGTGGAGCAGCAAGGAAAACTATATTAAATGGCAATGCTTTTAAGTCTTCAGTTACTGTACGAAAGAAATGAAACAGAATTGATGCAACTGCTCAAGACTGAGAGAACAGGGATTTGCCAAGATGTTCCTTACAGGTGACAATCAGATTTGGAAAAATTAGACATGGTGGAGCAACTGCTGATGTTGGAGCTGAAAATGTATTGCTGGAAAAGCGCAGATCAGGTCAGGCAGCATCCAAGGAGCAGGAGAATCGACATTTCGGGCATGAGCCCTTCGTCAGGAATGAGGAGTGTGCACCAAGCAGGCTAAGATAAAAGGCAGGGAGGAGAGACTTGGAGGAGGGGCGTTGGAAATGCGATAGGTGGAAGGAGGTTAAGGTGACGGTGATAAGCCAGAGTAGGGGTGGGAGCGGAGAGGTCAGGAAGAAGATTGCAGGTTAGGAAGGTGGTGCTGAGTTCGAGGGTTGGGACTGAGACAAGGTGGGGGGAGGGGAAATGAGGAAACTGGAGAAATCTGAGTTCATCCCTTGTGGTTGGAGGGTTCCTAGGCGGAAAATGAGGCGTTCTTCCTCCAGCCATCGTGTTCCTATGATCTGGCGATGGAGGAGTCCAAGGACCTGCATGTCCTTGGTGGAGTGGGAGGGGGAGTTGAAGTGTTGAGTCACAGGGTGGTTGGGTTGGTTGTCCAGGTGTCCCAGAGGTGTTCTCTGAAATATTCTGCAAGTAGGTGGCCTGTTTCCCCAATATAGAGAAGGCCCCATTGAGTGCAGCGGATGCAGTAAACGATGTGTGTGGAGGTGCAGGTGAATTTGTGGCAGATATGGAAGGATCCCTTGGGGCCTTGGAGGGAAGTAAGGGGGGAGGTGTGGGCGCAAGTTTTGCATTTCTTGCGGTTGCAGGGGAAGGTGCCGGGAGTGGAGGTTGGGTTGGTGGGGGGTGTGGACCTGACAAGGGAATCACAGAGGGAGTGGTCTTTTCGGAACATTGATAGGGGAGGGAAGGGAAATATATCCCTGGTGGTGGGGTCCGTTTGGAGGTGGCGGAAATGACGGTGGATGATATGATGTATATGGAGGTTGGTGGGGTGGTAGGTGAGGACCAGTGAGGTTCAGTCCTGGTGGCGATTGGAGGGGCGGGGCTCAGGGCAGAGGAGCAGGAAGTGGAGGAGATGCGCTGGAGAGCATCTTCAATCACGTCTGGGGGGAAATTGCGGTCTTTGAAGCAAGAGGTCATCTGGGTTGTTCAGTTTCGGAACTGGTCCTCCTGGGAGCAGATGCGGCGGAGACGAAGGAATTGGGAATATGGGATGGCATTTTTACAGGGAGCAGGGTGGGAGGAGGTATAGTCTAGGTAGCTGCGGGAGTCGGTCGGTTTATAGTAAGTGTCCGTGTTGATTCGGTCGTCTGAGATAGAAATGGAGAGATCTAGGGAGGGGGAGGGAGGAGTCTGAGACAGTCCAGGTAAATTTGAGGTCGGGGTGGAAGGTGTTAGTAAAGTGGATGAACTGTTCAACCTCCTCGTGGGAGCACGAGGCAGCGCTGATACAGTCAACAATGTAGCGGAGGAAAAGGTGGGGGGTGGTGCCAGTGTAGCTGCGGAAGATGGACTGTTCCACATATACTACGAAGAGGCAGGCATAGCTGGGGCCCATGCAGGTGCCCTTGGCTACTCAGTTGGTTTGGAGGAAGTGGGAGGATTGGAAAGAGAAGTTGTTCAGAGTGAAGACCAGTTCAGTCAGTTGAAGGAGGGTGTCAGTGGAAGGGTACTGGTTGGTACGGCGGGAAAGGAAGAAGCGGAGGGCATTGAGTCCTTCATGATGGGGAATGGAGGTGTACAGGGACTGGATGTCCATGGTGAAGATAAGGCATTGGTCCTTTCAAGTCAAGTATCTGCCAGAAGTATTGCGTACAGTATAAACCTTGTTACGGGTGTATTCGCTAGCTAACCTGTACCTTGTTTTAATTTGACATAATCAAGCAGTTTGTTAATTGACATTTGATCGATATTGATTTAGGTTGTTTGCCACAGTAAAAAAAAGATTTCAGTTATCTTTATGAATAATAGAGTGGGTTGTGGTAGGGGATTTTCCTCAACTTTCCAAATATAGACTGTGACTGCCATAGTGTTAAGGGTTTAGATGAAGAGGAATTTGATAAGTGTGTACAAGAAAATTTTCTGAGTCAGTATGTGGATGTATCTACTACAGAAGATGCAAAACTTGACCTACACTTAGGAAATAAGGCAGGGCAGGTGACCGAGGTGGCGGAGCACTTGGGGTCAGCGACCAAAGTTAAGACCATATGACATAGGAGTGGATGTAAGGCCATTTGGCCCATCGAGTCCACTCCGCCATTCAATCATGGCTGATGGGCATTTCATCTCCACTACCCGCATTCTCCCCGTAGCCCTTAATTCCTCGAGACATCAAGAATCTATCAATCTCTGCCTTGAAGACATTTAGCATCCCGGCCTCCACTGCACTCTGCGGCAATGAATTCCACAGGCCCACAACTCTCTGGCTGAAGAAATGTCTCCACATTTCTGTTCTGAATTTACCCTCTCTAATTCTAAGGCTGTGTCCACAGGTCCTAGTCTCCTCGCCTAACGGAAACAATTTCCTAGCATCCACCCTTTCCAAGCCATGTATTATCTTGTACATCGCTATTCAGTCTTCTCTTAATCTTCTAAACTCCAATGAATACAATCCCAGGATCTTCAGCCATTCCTCATATGTTAGGCCAACCATTCCAGGGATCATCCGTGTGAATCTCCACTGGACACGTTCCAGTGCCAGTATGTCCTTCTTGAGGTGTGGGGACCAAAACTGGACACAGTACTCCAAATGGGGCCTAACCAGAGCTTTATGAAGTCTCAGTAGCACAACGGTGCTTTTATATTCCAACCCTCTTGAGATAAGTGACAACATTGCATTTGCTTTCTTAATCATGGACTCAATCTGCAATCCCCTCCCCTATCAGTGTTCCGCAAAGACCACTCCCTTCGTGACTCCCTCATCAGGTCCACACCCCCCACCAACCCAACCTCCACTCCCGGTAGCTTCCCCTGCAACCGCAGGAAATGTAAAACTTGCGCCCACACCTCCTCCCTCACTTCCCTCCAAGGCCCCAAGGGATCCTTCCAAATCCGCCACAAGTTCACCTGTACCTCCACACACATCATCTATTGCATCCGCTGCACCCGATGTGGCCTCCTCTACATTGGGGAGATGGGCTGCTTACTTGCGGAACGCTTCAGAGAACACCTCAGGGACGCCCGGACCAACCAACCCAACCACCCCGTGGCTCAACACTTTAACTCTCCCTCCCACTCCACTGAGGACATGCAGGTCCTTGGACTCCTCCACCGGCAAAACATAACAACACGACGGTTGAAGGAAGAACGCCTCATCTTCCGCCTGGGAACCCTCCAACCACAAGGGATGAACTCAGATTTCTCCAGTTTCCTCATTTCCCCTCCCCCCCACCTTGTCTCAGTCGGTTCCCTCAACTCAGCACCGCCCTCCTAACCTGCAATCTTCTTCCTGACCTCTCCGCCCCCACCCCACTCCGGCCTATCACCCTCACCTTGACCTCCTTCCACCTATCACATCTCCATCGCCCCTCCCCCAAGTCCCTCCTCCCTACCTTTTATCTTAGCCTGCCTGGCACCCTCTCCTCATTCCTGATGAAGGGCTTATGCCCAAAACGTCGAATTTCCTATTCCTTGGATGCTGCCTAACCTGCTGTGCTTTAACCAGCAACACATTTTCAACTCAATCTGCATGTTTACTTTTAGAGAATCCTCGATTAGCACTCCCAGATCCTTTTGTACTTTGGCTTTACGAATTTTCTCACCATTTAGAAAGTAGTCTATGCTTTTATTCTTTTTGCCAAAGTGCAAGACCTCGCATTTGCTCACATTGAATTCCATCAGCCATTTCCTGGACCACTCTCCCAAACTGTCTAGATCCTTCTGCAGTTCTATTAGTTTTAAAATCGTGATGGAAAAGGATAGACCCGATCTAAAAGTTGAAGTTCTAAATTGGAGGAAGGCTAATTTTGATGGTATTACGCAAGAACATTCAAAAGCTGACTGGGGACAGATGTTCACAGGTAAAGTGATGGTTAGAAAATGGGAAGCCTTCAAAAATGGGATAAAAGGAGTCGAGAGACAGTATATTCCTGTTAGGGTGAAAGGCATGGTTGGTAGGTATAGGGAATACTGGATGACTACAGAAATTTAGGTTTTGGTTAAGAAAAATAAAGAACCATATGTCAGGTCCAGACAGCAGAGATAGAGTGAATCTTTAGAAGAATATAAAGGCGTAGGTGTAGATTTAAGAGGGAAATCAGGAGGGCAAAAAGGGGACATGAGATAGCTTTGGGAAATAGAGTTAAGGAAAATCCAAAGGGATTTTATAAACACATTAAGGACAAGAGGGTAACTAGGGAAAGAATAGAGCCCCTCAAAAATCAGCAAGACAGCCTACGTGTGAAGCCACAGGAGATGGGAGAGATACTAAATGAGTATTTTGCATCAGTGTTTATTGTGGAGAAGGACATGGAAGAAATAGAATGTGGGGAAATAGATGGTGACATCTTGAAAAATGTCCATATTACAGAGGTAGTGGTGCTGGATGTCTTGAAATGCATAAAAGCGGATAAATCCCCAGGACCTGATCAGGTGTACCCGAAAAGTCAATGGAAAGTGAGGGAAGTGATTGCTGGGCACTTTGCTGAGATACTTGTATCATCAATAGTCACACGTGAGGTGCCAGAAGACTGGATGCTGGCTAACATGGTGCCACCATTTAAGAAAGGTGGTAAGGAAAAGCCAGGGAACTTATAGGCCATTGAGCCAGACATCGGTGGGGAGCAAGTTGTTGGAGGGAAACCTGAGGAACAAGATGTACATGTATTTGGAAAGGCAAGGACTGATTAGGGAGAGTCAGTACGGTTTTGTGTGTGTGTGTGAAATCATATCTCACAAATTTGATTGAGTTTTTTAACGACATAACAAAGAGGAATGATGAGGGCAGAGGGGTGGATGTCATCTATGTGGACTTCAGAAAGGCATTTGACAAGGTACCTCATGGGAGACTGGTTAGCAAGGTTATATCTCATAGAATACAGGGAGAACTAGCCATTTGGATACAGAACTGACTCAAACGTAGAAGACAGAGGGTGGTGGTGGACGGTTGTTTTTCAGACTGGAGGCCTGTGACCAGTGGAGTGCCACAAAGATCGATGCTGGGTCCTCTACTTTTTGTTATTGATATGAACAATTTGGATGCGAGCATAAGAGGTACAGTTAGTACGTTTGCAGATGACACCAAAATTGGAGGTGTAGTGGACAGCGAAAGTTACCTCAGATTAAAACAGGATCTTGATCAGATGAGCCAATGAGCTGAGAAGTGGCAGATGGAGTTTAATTCAGGTAAATACAAGGTGCTGGATTTTGGGAAAGCAAATCTTAGCAGAACATATATACTTAATGATAAGGTCCTAGGGAGTGTTGCTGAACAAAGACATCTTGGAGTGCAGGTTCATAGCTCCTTGAAAGTGGAGTCACAGGTAGATGGGATCATGAAGAAGGGATTTGGTATGCTTTTTTATATTGGTCAGAGTATTGAGTACAGGAGTTGGGAAGTCATGTTGGGGTTGTACAGGACATTAGTTAGGTCACTGTTGGAATATTGTGTGCAATTCTGTTCTCCTTCCTATTGGAAAGATATTGTGAAACTTGAAAGATTCAGAAAAGATTTACAAGGATATTGCCAGGGTTGGAGGATTTGAGCTATAGGGAGAGGCAGAACCGGCTGGGGCTGTTTTCCCTGGCATGTTGGAGGCTGAGCGGTGACCTAATGATGAGGTTTGCCTAATTATGAGGAGCATGGACAGGATAAATAGATAAAGTCTTTTTCCTGGGATCAGGGAGTCTAGAACTAGAGGGCATAGATTTAGAGTGAGAGGGGAAAGATATAAAAGAGACCCAAGAGGCAACTTTTTCATGCAGAGGGTGGTATGTGTATGGAATGAGCTGCCAGAGGAAGTAGTGGAGGCTGGTACAATTGCAACATTTAAAAGGCATTTGGATGGTATATGAATAGGAAAGGTTTGGAGGGAAATGGGCTAGGTGCTGTCAGGTGGGACTAGATTGGGTTGGGATATCTAGTCGGCATGGACGAGTTGGACCAAAGGGTCTATTTCCATGCTATACATCTCTATGACTCTAAGTTAGCCCATACCCTTCGGGTTCCTTTCATATTATGTTGTGGGGATTTCTTTCTTTCAAAATGTTATCTGTATTTATGTGGACCATTATGATGTCCTTGTATATCAATTAATTAAAGTAGACAGATAAGTGCAGCAGGGCGAAAGTGAGCACTGCAGATGCTGGAGATTAGAGTCAAGTGTGTGGTGCTGGAAAAGCACAGCAGGTCAGGCAGCATCCGAGGGCAGGAAAATTGACATTTCGTGCATAAGCCTTTCATCAGGATTCCTGCTGCTCGGATGCTGCCTGACCTGCTGTACTTTTCCAGCACCACACTCTCGACAGATAAGTGCAGCAAGCCGTTGGGAAGCCAGGTGGTACACTGACCTTCATTACAAGATGCTTTGAGATCAGATGTTGGAATATCTTGCTGCAATTGTACAGGGCCTTGTGGAGACCATGTCTGGAGTTATTGCTGGCAGGTCTGGTCTCCCTATCTATGCTCTCCACAGAAGGTTCACTAGGCAGTTACCAGGGATGGTAGGACTATCCTAAGAGAAGAGATTGGTTCAACTGGGCCTGCATTCATCAGAATTTAGAAGACCGAGACGGGATATGATTGAAATGTATGAAGCTCTAATAGGGTTGGTCAGATGTGATGCAAGGAGGATGTTTTCCCTGTTTGGAGCATCTAGAACCAGCAGCCATGGTCTCAGAATATGGTATAAACCATTTAAGATTGAGATGAAGAGAAAGGTAGTGAACTGTGAAATTCTCAACCACAGAAGGCTGTGGAGAACAAGTTTCAAGTGGAGAATATATTCAAGGGACAGAGATTTATTTTTACATTTTATAGGAATCAAGGGGATCGAAAGAAAGCAGGAAAATGGCATAAGATAAAGGATGTACCGTGATCATATTGAAGAGTGGAGGAGGCACTCGTCCACATCCATAACAATGTCCAACACAGAAGTAAAGCGTAACAAATGCTTGACATTTGAAATATAAACAATGTGTAAAAGGTGTCGATTAGTAGGCAGCTGTGGGGACAGAAGCAGAGTTAACCTGTTCACCTGGTGATCTATCATCAGATTAGGAAGGTATTACAGAGGAACAGATTTTACAGAAGCACAGAGGTAGGGAAAGTGTGACGGGAGCCAAAAACAAAGCACTGTGATACCGTGGACAGGGGTAGAGACTAAATTACGAAAGAGATGGTAATCGGACAAGGAAAATATCAAACCATAATCCCAGAGCATAGGGATTGCAAAATCATTGCCAGCAGTTGCTGTCAGAAGAACTGATGGCTGTGGTTCTATTCAAAATTGTTGAACTAAACATTTAACTTGGAAGGCTGTGAAGTGTCTAACAATGAGATTCCAATGAGTTTCAATGGGCCATTATAGATGGCCAAGAACTGAGAGATCACGTCTGAAATTAAAAGGATAGAAGTGCACTGAAGCTTGGATTTACACTTGTGGATTGAGTGGAGGTGCTCAATAAAAGAGTCACCAATCTACATTTCGTCTCCCCAATACACAGATGATGTATTGAGCAGCTAAATTGAAAGATATATTAATATAAGTTGCTGCCTCACCTGGAAGAAATATTTTGGATGCCTGGAAGGAAAGGTTTTCTTGCTCAGACCTACCTGACCGGCGTGGCACAGTGGTCTCTCCTGCACCAAGGACTTTGCATTCAATTCTACCATCTGGTGACTGTGTGGAGTTTGCACATTCTCTCCATGTCTGCATGGTTTTCTCTGTGTGCTCCAGTTTTCTCCCACAGTCCTATGATGTGCAGGTTAAGTGGTTTGGCCATGCTAAATTGCCCACAGGGTTCAGGAGTGTGAAAGGCTTGGTGGATTAGCCATGGAAAATGCAGAGCTCTAAGGATAGGGTGCAATGTCTGGGTGGGGTGCTCCTCAGAGGATTGATGTGAGCTTAATGGGTCGAATGGTCTCCTATCGTACTGCAGAGATTCTAAGATTCCAACTGAACTGAGACCCAGTTGTTAGCAACTGTAATAATTAGGGAGCAGCGATCTTTAATCTTTGCAAAGTAGAGTTTTGTTTCATTATTTACAAGGAAGTCCCTTCCAATCACAATCAGTATAAATGCTTGAGACAGAACCATAAAACAAGGTGCAAATAACAAAATACAATTATTTAGTTACAACTGATCCCTTCTCATGAAACACAGTACAAAGCCAGCAAAGATTATTTGAAATAAACGTAACTGTTGATTACGAGGGTGAATATTGGTTAAAGTAGCAAGATAAATAGGTAGCAGAGTAGCTGCCTTCACTGCCATATGTTCTGAGTTTCAGCTACAGGACTGCTGCCATTTGAATGTGTCTGTCACTGTGGGGAATGTTTCTGGTTAATTTTCTGTTTGGACACTATTTGGGATGCCAAGGAACATCTGGAAACTTAACTTCACAGTCAGGGAAATCTAACATAATCATATCCTTCTGTCAGCCAATCATAGTGATACTGATATAGTCACAGCTTATAGAACCTGTGTTCCAGATTGTCTTGTCCTGTCTACTGCAGGGTTCCTCCTGTTAAAAAATGATCTTCTTAAAGTAGAGAACTTATTTAAAGCCAAAACCTTCTTGTAAACGAAAGCTATTATTTTACATCGTATTTTCCACAAAATTGTAGACTACAGTTCTGTTTTATGGTCTGGCTACGAAAACTTCCTGACCAAGATCGATTATCTGGTCGATAATTATACTGCGCTTTATAGGCCTCACTGTGCACAAATTGGTTGCTGTGCTTTTTACAATATAAACAGTGAGTACACTTCAAGTAAGTACTTCATTAGCGGTAAAGCATTTAGGAATGTCCTAAGGTCATAAACACATGCTTTCCTTTCCCTTCCTGAGCAGAATTAGAGCGTACCTTGTTTACAGATGAACAGAGACCACACAAGTCATGAAAACTATAAATATCTGAACAAACTGGAAGCAAATTCCACTCTGCAAAGTAAGCAGTTTAACACCTCAATTTTAATGGCAGAGGGAAAAAAATGTGATCCAAATAATAATGCAATCAGTATTTATAAAATCGCTCAAAGTAATTTCCAGACAATGCTCTGTATTAGGTAGGCTTGTTGCATGTTACTAATTCTTTCCTACTTTTGAGTTCAGTGAATTGGGACTCATTAACTTGCAAAAATGTTTAAACAACATTGCACAATTATTTCCTTTGTAAATGGGTTCACTTGCTTAAGTACATTTACTCACACAAACTAGCAGATTGATTCCCATCGTCACATATTTTATTACAATTTGGACTTATTACCTAACCAGCACCAATTAAAATACCAGATAAATACTTGTGCAATTTTTAAAAGGGAAAAATCCAAAGAATGCAATGAATGATAAAATCAAACACAAAATGAATATGAATGTTTCCATCAGTTGAGTAGAAATTTTATTTCAAAGATAATGGATTATAGAAATGCAAATATTTGTTTCGAGATATTTTGGTTTGGGTTAGATTGATCTGTTTTGATTCAGCCTTGGCATTAATATCAGTGAGAATGAGATGGGAAATAGAGCAAATAATGCAAGTGAGAAAAAAGCAAATGGCTTCTTCTGTTGGGGGTGGATAGATAACATTGCGGTGGAGCACACAACAGGAGCTTTCATATCAGCTAAAAACAGAAGTGCTGGAGAAATGTAGCTGGGTTAGCAGTATCAGATGACATAGAACAAAGCTAACATTTTGAATCCAGTATGGCTTCTCATGAACCACAATTTTGAAACTTAGTTCGAAGTTCAGCCAAAGGGAGACCAAATTGAACTATACAAAATGATGAGGATTCTAGATAGACTGGACAGGAATGCCCGATTCCCATTAATTGCAAGGTCAACATATTTATGATAAAAGTTAGAAGGCTTGAATAGGATTCCAGGAGAAATTCTCTCACACTAAGACTCGTTTAGTTCTGGAACTCATTGTCTTCAAGGACGGTAGAGGCAAAACAACCCTAATAATATTTCAAACATATATAGATGTGTTAAAATCAATGAGGTAAAAACAATGACTGCAGATGCTGGAAACCAGATTCTGGATTAGTGGTGCTGGAAGAGCACAGCAGTTCAGGTAGCATCCAAGATGCATACATAGATGTGTACTTTACAGTTCCATAACATACAGAACTATGCACCAAGAGCAGGAATGTATTATTGAGCTGGATGGATACTTGTTAGACCATGGGACCACAAGACATAGGAGTGGAAGAAAGGTCATTCAGCCCATCGAGTTCACTCCGCCATCTAATCATGGCTGATGGGTGTTTCAATTCCACTTACCCGCACTCTTCCAGTATTTCTTAATTCCTTGCAAGATCAAGAATTTATCAATCTCTGCCT
This sequence comes from Hemiscyllium ocellatum, assembly GCF_020745735.1. Lineage (NCBI taxonomy): Eukaryota > Metazoa > Chordata > Chondrichthyes > Orectolobiformes > Hemiscylliidae > Hemiscyllium > Hemiscyllium ocellatum. The sequence continues at coordinate 32,927,368 of NC_083439.1, read as the reverse complement.
TGAAGACACCCAACATCCCGGCCTCCACTGCACTTTGTGGCAATGAATTCCACAGGCCCACCACTCTCTGGCTAAAGAAATGTCTCCTCATTTCCATTCTAAATTGACCCCCTCTAATTTTAAGGCTATGCCCATGTCTCCCCGCATCACGGAAAAAACTTCCCAACTTCCAACCTTTCTAAGCCATGCATTACCTTGTACATTTCTATGAGATCTCCCCTCAACCTTCTAAACTCTAATTAATACAATCCCAAGATTCTCAGCCGATCATTCCAGGGATCATCCGTGAGAATCTCTGCTGGACACGCTCCAGTGCCAGTGTGTCCTTCCTACGTGTGGGACCCAAAATTGGACTAAATATTCAAAATGGGGTCTAACTAGAGTTTTATAACGTCTCAGAAGCACCTCACTGCTTTTATATTCCAACCCTCTTGAGATAAGTGACAACATTACATTTATTTTCTTCATCACGGACTCAACCTGCAAATCAACCTTTAGAGAATCCTGCACTAGCATTCCCAGATCCCTTTGTGCTTTGGCTTTCTGAATTTTCTCACCGTTTTAAAAAAAAAGTCCATGCCTGTATTCTTTTTTCCAAAGTGCAAGACCTCGCACTTGCTCAAGTTGAATTTCATCAGCCATTTCCTGGACCACTCTCCTAAACTGTCTAAATCTTTCTGCATTACCAGACCCTGGAGGAAGAACGCCTCATCTTCTGCCTCGGAACACTTCAACCCCAGGGCATCAATGTGGACCTCAACAATTTCTTCATTTCCCCTTCCCCCACCTCACCCAGTTCCAAACTTCCAGCTCAGCATTGTCCCATGATTTGTCCTACCTGCCTATCTCCTTTCCTCCCTGACCTATCACCTTCATCCTCTCCTTCCTGACCTATCACCTTCATCCACTCCCCCACTCACCTACTGTACTCTATGCTACTTTCTTCCTAACCCCACCCTCCTCTAGCTTATCTCTCCACCCTTCAGGCTCTCTGCCTTTATTCATGATGAAGGGCTTTTGCCCGAAACGTCAATTTTACTGCTCCTTGGATGCTACCTGAACTGCTGTGCTCTTGCAGCACCACTAATCCAGAATCTGGTTTCCAGCATCTGCAGTCATTGTTTTTACCTAAATCTTTCTGCAGCCTCCCCACCTCCTCAGGACTGCCTGCCTGTCTGCTCAACCTTGTATCATCGGTGAACTTCACCAGAATGCCCCCTGTCCCTTCATCCTGGTCATTAACATATAAAGTGAACAGCTGCGACCACAACACTGAACCCTGAGACACCCCACTGGTCACCAGCTGCCATTCCAAAAAAGAGCCTTTTATCCACATCTCTGCCTTCTGTCAGACAGCCAATCCCCAATCCATGCCAGTAGCTCCCCTTGAACACCATGGGCCCTCACCTTATTCAGCAGCCTCTCATGAGGCACCTTATCAAAGGTCTTTTGCAAGTCTAGATAGATGACATCCACTGGGTTTGCTAGTCTAACTTACTTGTTATCTTTTCAAAGAATTCTAACAGGTTTGTCAGACACAACTTCCCCTTATTCAATCCATGCAGACTTTTTCTCATCTGACCCTGCACTTTCAAGAATTTAGAAATTTCATCTTTAATGATGGATTCTAGAATTTGACCTACAACCGAGATTAAGCTAATCAGCCTATAATTTTCCATCTTTTGTCTTGATCCTTTCTTGAACAAAGGGGTTACAGCAGCAATTTTCAAATCATCTGGGACTTTGCCTGACTCCAGTGATTTTTGACAGATCACAGTCAGCACCTTCACTACTTCATCAGCCACCTCCCTCAGAACTCTCAACTTGTGACTAGCATGGACATGCTGAGCTGAATGGCATCCTGCCTTGCTATAAATTTCTATTATTCTCTGATAAATATTCACTGGTTGAAATAGAGTCATTCATGAACGACTCTGTTCCTGCATCTAATTATCAATTGTTTGACTGCAATATTTTAATCACACATCAAGCAGCTGCTGTTTCCACATTAATAAATGAAGAAATGGTTGAACTAACAAAAATGCAAAGGTCATAGGGTCTATTTCAATGCTGTATGACTTTTTGCTCCAAGTCATCCATACTAACCAGATATCCTAAAATAATCTAATCCCATTTGCCAGCATTTAGGCCATATGCTTGTCCACTGCCTAATGAACAATCCTCAGTATAGACCACTGTCCTGCAGTATTGCTCACAATGCCTGCTGCTACTATCCACTTTTAGGATCGGGATGTACATGAACTGATCCGGCGTGGGTGGAGGAAAACACTTGATAGTCCACCAAGAAGACAATGTTGCTTATTAGCAACTAATCACCAGTTATATTGTTATGACTAACATTGTAAAAGAGGACCTGGGTGGTAGCTCTTACTCTCTTCGAAATGTTGAGCTGTTTTCCCACCAAATCTGTACGAGCAGGGACTGGGACAGACATCATGCTGCTCTTGGCTTGGGCCCCAACTCTCAATCTAATCACAGTGGCCCCACCACAGTGAGAACAGTGGGTCCCCAAGAGCCCCAGGTCTCAGTTATTGATCCCTGATATAATGTCCCTGCTCCAGGCATTATATGACACCACAGTAGGCAGTGCTTAAAGCACTCCTTGGTATTAACCTTTTCAGAGATTTGTGACCTGAAACAACTATATAAGTCCAATTTTAAATATAAATAAAATTGAGGATTGTTAAATATTATTGAGTGTACGCCATCATTTGTTTTAATGTTAAATGATCTCACAACATTTGTGTGAGCCTAACATCAACTGATGAAAACATGAAAGTATAAAATGTTTTTACCAGCTATAACAAACGAAATACAAGACTGAAAGCCATCTGATTCCTGGGACAGCACATTAGCAATCTGCTTCATTTTTCACATACTCAAGACAGACCACAAAAAACCATTATACGGAAATAAACTCAAACCATTAGATTTGATACTGGTGAATTTGTCCAATAACTGAAGCTGTGAAGACAGGGGAATGAAGAATGCTTTCAAACATCAGATAAAAAAGAAACAAATGAAAAAGAAAGTAGTTAGCAGCACTTGAAAGGGTTTCAACCCATTGTAACAAGCATGTCAGCTCTTAGGAACTGGCAAAGTAATCACAAAGCAAACTGCCACGTTAGTTCAGGCCACTAATGAAATAAAGAAATATAAACAAATACAGCACTAAATTAACTCCTTTTTTTCTTTCTTCAATAATTCATGAGCTGTGCTATCACTGGCTTGTCTAGCAGTGATTGCCTATCCCTGATTTGATTTGAGTTATTATTGTCACATGTACCTTGGTACAGTAAAAAATATTTCACTTGCAGCACAGGCAGATGATATCATACAAAGTGCATTAGGGTAACAGAATAGAGTGAGGAATACAATGTTATGGCTGCAGAGAAGGTGCGCAGAAAGCGAGATCAACATTAAATCTAAAATCTGGGAGATCTGTTCAGAAGTCTGATAACAGTGGGGAAGAAGTTGTTCATGAATCTCTTCGTAGGTGTGTCCAAACTTTTATATCTCCTGCGCAATGGCAGAATATGGAAGAGAATATGAGGGGGTGTGAGGAGTTGCCTTCCTGAAGCAACAGAAAGTATAGGTGGAATTAATACATGGAAGGCATATTAGTTTTCCTGACAGCATTGTAGGTGTACCTGCAGTCATTCAAGAAAATGGCCCACCATCACCTTCACGTGGACAATCAACCCAGTCCACTGCAGAAAGTCGCAAACACAGCCCAGTCATAGAGTCAAAGAGATGTACAGCATGGAAACAGACCCTTCGGTCCAACCCGTCCATGCCGACCAGACATCCCAACCCAATCTATTCCCACCTGCCGGCACCCGGCCCATATCCCTCCAAACCCTTCCTATTCATATACCCATCCAAAAGTCTTTTAAATGGTGCAATTGTATCAGCCTCCACCACTTCCTCTGGCAGCTCATTCCATACACGTACCACTCCCTGTGTGAAAAAGTTGCCCCTTAGGTCTCTTTTATATCTTTCCTCTTTCACCCGACACCTATGCTCTCTAATTCTGGACTCCCCAAAGCCAGGGTAAAGACTTTGTCTATTTATCCTATCCATGCCCCTCATACCTTTGTAGACCTCTATAAGGTCATCCCTCAGCCTCCGACGCTACAGGGAAAACAGCCCCAGCCTGTTCTGCCTCTCCCTATAGCCCAAATCCTCCAACCTTGGCAACATCCGTGTAAATCTTTTCTGAACCTTTTCAGGTTTCACAACATCTTTCTGATAGGAAGGAGACTAGAATTGCTCGCAATATTCCAACAGTGGCCTAACCAATGTCCTGTACAGCCGCAACGTGACCTCCCAACTCCTGTACTCAATACTCTGACCAATAAAGGAAAGCATACCAAACACTTTCTTCACTATCCTATCTACCTGTGATTCCACTTTCAAGGAGCTATGAACCTGCACAGCAACACTACCTATGACCTTTCCACTAAGTGTATAAGTCCTGCTAAGATTTGCTGTCCCAAAATGCAGCACCTCGCATTTATCTGAATTAAACTCCATCTCCACTTCTCGGCCCATTGGCCCATCTGATCAAGATCCTGTTGTAATCTGAGGTAACCTTCTTCGCTGTCCACTACACTTCTAATTTTGGTGTCATCTGCAAATTTACTAACTGTTCCTCTTATGCTCGCATCCAAATCATTTATATAAATGACAAAAAGTAGAGGACCCAACAGAGAGAGTCCTGGTAGAAGGTAGAAAGCAGAAATCATGTACAGTGCTTCACCTGAGGCCCATTGAAGACGTTACCTAGTAGGGTGATGAAGTGTCTGAAAATGAACTGTGCAGCTCAGTGAGCAAACCTACATCCAGAACCTCAACCTGAGCTACAAATCTTCCCAAAACTCGTTAAGATCAGGGTACTGTCTAAGCATTCACTCTGAGAAACACCTTGTCTGTTAATAGTTCATGCAATGACAGGCAAGATCTGGAAAGAACAATTTCTTCACTTGTATGGAATTGGAAATAAGTGGAGGGGAAAATTTCATGTCAATCCTAAAAGCAATTCAATACTTATGATACAAGTAAGAATACTTCCAAACTAAGAAAATGCAGAACACAAACATTGCACTTCCAAATCCACAATTTTCTGCTCAATAGTTTGGCTAATGGAACAAGATTTCAATCAAATGATACTCTGAACATAAACCACAACACCTACTATACAGCCAACTGCATAGAACACCATTCAACAAACATTCCTAATTAATTGTTTGAATCATTTGGGAACTAATGTCAAGGAATTAGTGTCATTGGTGTAATAACCACAGAAATTCCAGGGCTAGAACATTTTTTGAAGCTGCTCCATCTCGGAAGATTGCCAAAGCTCCCAGTTCACATGCTCAGATGAGTTTCTGCTGCATGTGCAGTAAAGAAGAGGTTCATCACCAGCAGGAAATCCTACAGAATCAATCACCAATAATGTGCTTAAGTGTTGTCTGGCAAGCTTCTTGGTCTTTCAGGTGCCACACTGCTGAAGCCTCACTCTGCCCGAAGCTGCCCAGTCACTGGGTGCTGGAGAGCATTAATGGAGGCAGAGTCAGCACAACCACAAAGAGATGCACCAGTGTGCTTTTTTGTTGGAGATCATGGGATAGGCTGTAGTGATGAGGGGTGGGTGGGGGACAAGGGCAGGGGGGTTGGTATTTTTAGCCACCATCCTCTTCTCCCAATTATTCCTAAATTCAAAAGGATGCCCCCTAACCATATCACTTGTTTTTAGCTGTTAACAGTTCTGAAGAAGTGTCACCGGATTCAAAATGTTAACCCTGCTTTCTCCCACAGATACTACCAGACCTGCTGAGTTTCTGTTTTAGTTTCAGATCTCCAGCATTCAGTTTTAGGTGTTATTTTACTGTTTTACTTTAGTTTAATTGTCATATGGATCTTGGCTCAAATCTCATTACAGCAGATGTGGTGAAGTGAAATAAAAGTCTAATGATGACCAAGAAATCACTGCTGATTGTTGTATAACCCCAATCTGACATTTTTCTTTCCTGCTTTGTCCTACATGTGACTCAAGACCCACTCCAATGTAGTTGACTTTTAACTACCTCCTGAGCAATTGGAGAGGGAGAATAAATGCAGGCCCAGCCAGTGATACCCATATCCAATGAACAATTCTTTTTAAAAAACTGCATTGCATTCAATAAACGTATCAAAAGGTTTAGAAACAAAACACATATCTTTGCAATACTTTCTGGTAATAATAATGTAAAATATCAACTGATTTGTTTTGAGTCTGAAAATTACCAAGTTCTTTAAATTACTTGTTAACAATTGACTTGAGTGTGTTTGGTAGATTGCAATTTGATAGGAGTTGTACATACCGAGGAAGTGGCTGAAAATGGTCATAAATTGCAAGTTGCTTGAAGCCATCACTGTAGGAGAGACAGCATTAGTTTAGCTAAAAGAAATAGTGATCCCGATATTATTACATAAACAAGTTGCAAAAATAAAATTCCATATGTCAAAAAAAGACTTCGCACATACTGTTTATGGTACCCGTAACAGTCACTGTACTTGGTAGGGTAAAAGCACACTGCAACTAAGGAAATTATATCATAAAGTAGAATAAGCCAAACTGACATACAAGAGACAATACTTGCAGCATTTTGGACATCATGTACTGTGACATTACCCAATGCACTGTGATGCACATTGTATTATATCTGACATAATAATCAATTCGTAGGATAATTCTATTGTTAAAAATCACAACACCAGGTTATAGTCCAACTGGTTTATATGGAAGCACTAGCTTTCAGAGCGCTGCTCCTTCATCAGGTGGTTGTGGAGTATATCCTGATGAACCACCTGATGAAGGAGCAGCGCTCTGAAAGCTAGTGCTTCCAAATAAACCTGTTGGACTATAACCTGGCTTTTTTTTTTGCCATTTTTAACTTTGTACACCCCATTCCAAGACTTGCATCTCCAAATCATAATTATATTACGTAAGGTCATTTTAGTCTGACTTAAACCATCCTGAAAACTTGGTGGTCACCCCGATTAAACTAGGCAATGTTTCATAATTTCAGGATTTCCACTTCCACCACACTGTCTGTGACTTGAGTCCAACGATTGGTCCTATTTCTGTGAAGGAGGTACGTATCTGGTTTTACCTCGTTATAGACAAGGGCGAAAGATGAACTGAATTATTTTATTTTTCTCTGCCTCACTCTTTAAGCAGATGGTTTCAAAAAAAAATTCTTATTTCTTTTCCCTTTTGAAATGGGCTGTCTATTGCCCTCAAACTCTGAGGTTGTGAAATGCACGATAAAAATAATCCACAGAAGACATTTTAAGACTAAAATCAAAGTACAGCTCAATCATTTATTCAATTCTGGAGGGTTGTTGCTGCAATACATATACAGAAGCAGACAAAGATATCTAAAGGAGGAAAGATACTATAATTCAGAATTATTTCAAAATAAAGCTATGGACATTAATTCATGTGATTTTTGACCAAGTTCTGAAAGTCAATGTTCAGTGGATATTCTTTTCCATTGTAACGTGCCTGTAGATAGGTGCAGTTGACTGAAGGTAGAAATTCTTTTTGTTATGGTTGAAGGCATAGCAATGTCAAGTTAGTCCACTTTTTCACCAAATACAAAATTTCTTTCAAAGACCAAGTTTCATAGTGGTTCAGACTTCAGGCTTAGCTCACCCTGGAATGTGGCTGTGATGCTGGTGGGCCCTAAAATCTTAACAGACTCACGTTAACAGTTACTAAATCATTGCCAGAGTGAAGCAAGACTTCAGAAAATGTTCAATTAAACATTTCCTTTCAGATACCTGCTGTTGTGTTTATGGCTTGGGGCTCCTGGATGAATAATTTCAAATTAACAGAGACAGTTGATTGAATTTATTTAATGCCATGTGTACTTTGTTCGAAAATACAGGGAAAGGTGTTGTTTAATGTTGCCATTCTTTGGTGCCATCTTAAAACACAGAAAAATAACCCAAAACATCAAATATAAAGACAGAAGGATAAAGAAATAAAGAGGAAGTGCTCAGCTTTACAGTCCCTCTTGTTAAGTGCTCTGCAATGGGCCATGGGTCTGGTGGTTAGGATCCCTTCACCATTGGAATGAAAGTCACCCACTCTTCAGTACTGTCTGGCCGCCACTGAAGCCCTGCTGGACCTTACAAATGCAGATGCTGCCAATGCTGTTACTCAAACTCAATTCCTCTACCATCATGAGTCTGCTTCAGGCTCACTGCCGATACTCTCGGGTCTTGCACTGGAGCCCAAACTCTGCTAGACACAGACACTGCAGAAAACCAAAATTCACCTTCGCGTCGCAACCGTGAGTCAGTACTAGACCACCTTATCAGTGCAGAAGCTGCTGGGAACCCAAACTCATCTCCAATGCTACTGCCACGGGTCAGCACTGGGCCCGTTCATGTCCACGCTGAGCTCACTTGCCAGTAATGCCATTACCGTGACCAAGCTCGTCAACAGGAGGTAAGTAAAAAAAAGTGCAAAAAAAGAGAAATACAAAGAAAGGAAAAGTGGGAGGCGGCTGGAGCCCTACTCTACTGTCATCTTATCACCATTGTTTCTATGTAACAATTGTTTACAACCTCTCTGGTTGGGACCATTGTTCATTCCTGCAAAATTATGTGTAAGCCCTTTGTGCCACTCAGGCATAATGATTTTCATTAGCTCCTCTTTCTTCTGAAGTGGCTGGGGATGGCATCTCGCCTGCTGGTCTTTTTGTGTTTGTGGACAGCCAGGTCAACACCATGATAGAATGTGATATGCCAGGTGGCTGATGTCCACGTTCTGTCCTGATAACTGCTGACTGGAATCCTTCCAGAAATTTTGGTCAATTTGTATCACATGATTAGCATCCACCCTGTTTTAGTCCAGCAATGTTCATTCTAGAATCTAAACAAGCAAGTATAGCTTTTGAAACAATTTATGTTGTCTCTTCATGTCTTCTGGACAGGATGACCTTTTTGATATCTTTAAAACTATTCTGTGCCTCATAACATCTACTCTCTGGAAATAAATTTTGTCCCATTATCTTTAATTTGTGCTATAACTCTCTGCTAGCAGTGCTATCTAATGATGCAAAGCCAGGGAAATGCTCAACAGCACTTTATTGCTTTGAGAATAGTAATGCTCACCGTAATTGTAATAAATTTGACAACAGCCCTTGCAGTTTGAAAAATGTGTTGCTGGAAAACCGCAGCAGGTCAGGCAGCATCCAAGGAGCAGGAGAATCCACGTTTCGGGCATAAGCCCTTCTTCAGGCTTATGCCCGAAACGTCAATTCTCCTGCTCCTTGGATGCTGCCTGACCTGCTGCGCTTTTCCAGCAACACATTTTTCAGCTCTGATCTCCAGCATCTGCAGTCCTCACTTTCTCCTAGCCCTCGCAGTTTGCACAGTTAAGAGTAGAAATTAGGAAGTTGCTATCTAAATTACACAGCTTTACTCCATGCTGCACTATAAGATTACCCCTTCGATAGATTTGGCACTGAAATAGATGCAGGGCATGAAATTGCTCTGTGTATCTATAGTTACTCACTTGACATGGCAGGAAGTGTTATAGCTGGCACATTTTGCTGCAGTGTGTACTTGCATTTAATGCCATCTGCCATGTTGAAATTTGAATCCGTGTCACCAGAATATTAGGCAGGGATTCTGGATGACTAGTCTAAAGACATTATCACCATGCCACCAATGCTTCGGTGCAGTGATAGTGTCCTTATGTTTGGGCCAGAAGGTCCAGGGTGCAGTCCCACATGGCATGGAGGTCTGTCTTTAAATATCCAACCATTTGGAATAACTTAAAAGATAGACTAAAACCACAGTTGTTAGGTGTGGAGGCATTTGTTTATGATTTGTAACTCTACAAATAAATCCCTATAAAATGTTATTGGCTCCAATTCTACCCTCTACCATGCAATTTTCTTGAATATAACAGCAGCATCCAAGGACTATTCTATCTCACCTTAGCAGAGGTGGAGAGAGTTAATCTTCCAACGTTGTTTGACATAGCAACAGGGATTAATACTCCTGCCTGGTCAACCAGCCTTCTCCACGTCCTTCTCATCAGCACATGCATAGATATTCATGATATGTTCGAATATTACAGACCCTCATAAACAAGGCAGAGAATTTTAAATGCTTTCCTACCTGTTATCTTGGAGCTATGATTTTAGCTGAAAATGTGTTGCTGGTTAAAGCACAGCAGGTTAGGCAGCATCCAAGGAACAGGAAATTCGACGTTTTGGGCATAAGCCCTTCATCAGAAATGAGGAGAGTGTGCCAAGCAGGCTAAGATAAAAGGTAGGGAGGAGGGACTTGGGGGAGGGGCGATAGAGATGTGATAGGTGGCTGTGCAAAGGAGATGACCTGGGGGGTGCAGTGAGAGAGAGACTCACTGAAATCCTTGTAGAGGGAGGAAGAGAGCTTCTTCAAGGAAGGCAGCCTTGCAAGAGGATTCGCAGTAAGTTAAAATCTTTGGGTAAAAAATGAGGTCTGCAGATGCTGGAGATCAGAGCTGAAAATGTGTTGCTGGTTAAAGCACAGCAGGTTAGGCAGCATCCAAGGAACAGGAAATTCGACGTTTTGGGCATAAGCCCTTCATCAGGAATGAGGAGAGTGTGCCAAGCAGGCTAAGATAAAAGGTAGAGAGGAGGGACTTGGGGGAGGGGCGATAGAGATGTGATAGGTGGCTGATTTTATCTGACTGGTATCTGTCTTTTTGTTGTGATATTTGTGGTGCTATTTAAGAAGGTGGAAAGAGGTAACCTGGCCACAGCGGAAAAGGAACTCCTCGTTTGGTGTCTTGGTCTCTGCCAATTTTAAGATTGGCTCTGCTTAAGATGGGGATCGATGCCAGTGCAGCATCCATTTGCACTTACGTGATTCAGCCTCTTACACTAATGGTGGACTCATGTAGTGTTCTATTTTGTGGTGAGACAGTTTTAAAGGAATCTGATTTAGTAGTTTATAAACTAGGCGCCAGTCTCCTGGACTCTGAACTAAAATGGTACCATTATAAAAGCCAGCTTACATATGTAGAATTTTGATTTATTTTACATCGTGTGTTCCTGTACTTTATCTTGGAATTCTAAATGTACTTACTCAGCATTTCTCCGACTTGTGCCATAGCCTTCATTCTAACCTCTTGCATTTTAAACTGTCGCTAGCAATTAGAGAAATAATTTCATTCCTGGCAGGCTATAAAAGTCAGTACAGAGCAGAAACCATGAGGATCCAACACTGACAACGAGCTTTACTAGCTGTAAGCCGGGGTGCAAAATCCACTCGAGACAGAGCCATAGCTCTGACTTCAAGCTGCTTACAATGAGCAAATCTCTGCACAGTCAATACATTCTCACTCTTCCTGTCCTTAGACATAAACCCACCTGGATGGACAATCATCCATATTGCACTCCTGCAGTTTGGGCTTGGGCTTTTTATTTTCCGGATAGTAATTGCAGGAATGCTCAGGAACAACACGACCTGAACGTATGTCCACACACTCTGCAGAGCTAAGCTGATAGCCTAAAAAGAGAGAGATTTACAAACAATATGGGAAACAACACACTCAGATGGTTTCTAACTGTTAACCGAGGTTTATAATAGATTTCAAAAAGGGCGGGCCATTTATATTTTTTAAGGGAGCCATCCACCACATTCCTAGTTTGGCACAGATGGCTCAAGCAACTGAGAGCAAAAACAGTCCCAGATTCTTCAGAAAACTTTTAGATTCAGTCAACTGGTTGCACTGAGTTACCAAAACCAGTAAATGGCTGGTTACCAAACATCACATCAGCATACCTTAGTTAGGACAGGGCGATTAAGGCAGTCTCTCCATTTCTGATCATTACTCCTATTGCTGCGAGTATGTGAGAACCTGTATCTGATGTGGACAGGACCATGCGTGGCTACAGCTGAGGTAATTTTGACTTAACTTGCTGGAGTAAAATCTATTGTCACACCCAAGCCTGAAGATTTCCCAAATGACTGGTTTGGTTCAAATTGCCACCTAAATGTGCTGTCCCCTGGTCAATATGGCAGCTACAATTTACTTTCAATAAAGGGCTGTTTTTGCAATGACTAGGAGCCAAGGGCCAAAGGATCAACTTTCAGAAGAGGAAAGGCAAGAGGGATAACATCAAGGGCAACAAGGGACAGGCAATAAATGCTGGCCAGCCAGTGAAACTCAAATGCCATGAGTGATTAAATTTTTTAAAAATGTTTTAGGCACAAATTCACTTGTTTTGGGCAATAATTTCAGGGTAGATTAAATTAAAACATATATTAAAACACAGAAAATGTCTAAAATGATCTGTTACCTCCACCACACGTTGCAGTGCATGGATAGAAATCAGTCTCTCTCCATTGGTGGCTGATTGGTTGATAGAACATGAACTGGACTACACTGTCCCTCGAAGAAACATATCTGGTCTACAATAAAATTAAAGAAAGAAGGAAATGTTGGTTAACTACATTCACTCATTCAAAGCATGTCAGATACTCACCAAGTTCTTTAGACAGCAAAGGATACTTTAAAGTGATCCATCGCAGTCAGTGGTTTTGAATTCTGCAATGGGGAAGTCAGGACGTGGAGTTACTAGCTTGGTGCTTCTTTTTTTTAAAAAGAAGACAGATTTTCCAAATTATGAGGGGCATAGGTAAGATAAATAGGAGAAAGTTTTCCGCTTCAGAGAGCAATCAATAACCAGGAGCATGGATTTAAGGAAAAGGCACAAGGCTTAGAGGGATGTATGGAAGAATTCTGGAGTTTGCAGCCTGAAAGGATGGCAGAGGTGGGAACTATTTAGATGGTCACGGTAGACTACAATGTTATGCTGAAAACTAGGGAATAGGACCAGTGTAGATAGTTTGTTGACTGGCATAGGCAGAATGGGCTGAAGGACCTCATTCTGTGTTGTCAAACTCTATGACCCTAAAAATAAGCCATCAAAATGCAAAAGATTTCACACACACAAAAAATGGCCAAGTTTTCTCAATTTTTTGCTAGTTTAGAAATCATACTGACAAATGGCTCCAGCAACAAAACAGACAGCGTCTCTAGAATGAATGAATTTGGATTGGAAGGTTCTACTACTCAGAAATCCTTCAAATACATTCAAAATTAAGCTTTGTGTTAGAGGTGCAGGAAAACCAACATGAATGTTTTGCTGTTACAATTTTTTTTCAACTGAGTGGTGAATTGATTAGAATGCACCAACATAATTCATAGCTGCTTTAAATCACCATACAGAACCAATTTAATCACAAGTGTAGGATAAAAAAAGACCAGTTAAAAATAGTTAAATTTTGTGATAAACTGATTCTCAGTTAAACTAGCAAGACTGCATCAGGTTACATCTTTAAGTCAATTTCTTTTAAAAACTGGCGGCTCAATTGTGTTTGCCTATGGCAAGTTTTGGTTTTAGCAATCTCCAGCTGAATTTGAGTTGAGAGTTGAGCCAAAACAAACCTCTCTGTAAAATAGTGCAAATTTGAGCACACTGCACTCCTGCAATTGCTGATTACAACCAAATTAGAAATTAAAACCTTGGCAACTAATTCAGTAATCATTCTGTAAATGGTTCCTTCAAAACAGAGATCTGCAATTCAATAGACATCAACCTTAAATGTTAAGGTTCTCTCCATAGATGCTGCATTACCTACTGAGTATTTCTAGTATTTTCTTTGGTTTTTTTTGAATGTACACTTAACTATCCTTCATATAAATTTTCTGCGAGGGAATGGTTAAGGAACAAGTTGCTGGAATGAGAAACTCAGCTCCTCAAAAATCATTCACCATCTACAAGACACAGGTCAGGGATATGGTGAAGAGCTCTCCATTTGTCTTGGAGGGGTGCAGCCCTCACAGTATTCTATCCAGAATATCATCCAGGAGAAAGCATCCCACTGTACCGGTACTCCACTCAACATCTCAAATATTTATTCCTTCCTCCACCACCACCACTAAACAGTGGCAGCAGTGAACCATCCACGGCATCAACTTACCAAGGTTCCTTAAACCCCAGCTTCCAAACCACCTGAACAATCACCTAGAAGGATGAAGTCTATATTAGGTTAGATATTAGATTCCCTACAGTGTGGAAACAGGCCCTTCAGCCCAACCAGTCCACACCGATCCTCCGAACAGTAACCCACCCAGACCCATTTCCCTCTGACTAATGCACCTAACACTATGGGCAATTTAGCATGGCCAATTTTTGGTCTGTGGGAGGAAACCTACGCAGACACGGGGAGAATATGCAAACTCCACACAGACAGTCACCCGAGGCTGGAATTGAACCTGGGACCCTGGTGCTGTGAAGCAGCAGTGCTAACTGCTGAGCCACCTTATCTGCAGATCTATGGGAGCATCACTACCTGCACATTTCCCTTCAAGTCACACACTACCCAGAACTGGAAGTATAACACCATTCCTTCACTGTGGTTGGGGCAGATTTCTGGAATTCCCACCCTAACAACAACATGGATGTCTATACACCCCAAGGAATGCAGCAGTTCAAGGTGGTACAGTGGCTCAGTGGTTAGCAAGGTTGCCTCACAGCACCTAAGGTGACTGTTTTGAGTTTGCACATTCTCCCCATGTCTGGGTGGGTTTTTTTCCCGTGTGCTCTGGTTTCCTCCCACAGTCCAAAGATGTGCAGTTTGCGTGGATTGGCCATGCTAACTTACCCATCATGTTCAGGGATGTGCAGGCTGGAAGGATTAGCCACGGGAGACGGAGGTTGCAGGGATAGGGTAGAGCGAGTGGGTCTTGGTGGGATGCTTCCACACTGTGGGAATTCAACAATTCTATGAAGGCAGTGCTCCACCACCTTCTCAAGTGAAATGAAGATAGGCAAAAAATCAACAACACCCATATCCCCATAGAGAAAAAAAATCACCCGGCTTTACTTAGTGAACATATTGCCAAATATCGTAAATGGAAAATTCTGAAAATGATGCCTTTTAGCATCATAAGCAATATTGTTTTTGTTTCCTGTGAGGCCAGGGATATTTAAGAAAGTTTGCTTTGCCATATATCATCGACCAAAGGGATGGAGGCAAGGTCCTTTAAGATTCAGGAAAGGGTTGGCAGCTTTAGGTCTCTGACTCAAATGAAGCCAAGTACAATTAAGGATCTGAGATCTTTTAAGAGGGAAACAGTGTCAACTAATGGACCCTCTCCTCATAAAAGCAACATCAGCTATTGTTCTACTGCCCTCCCTCTTCTCGTGACCTCTGTGATCAGAGCACACACATCTAAAGGCATGTCAGGTTCCTGCTCCTACTGCCATTTTTATTAGTGGGTTGGATGCCCCTCTGGGGTAAGAAATAAAGATCACATCTAGAAAATCAGAGTGCCAAATTTTTCCTCCGTTAACCTGTCTTTCTTCAGACAGGTATAATGCAGAAAATTCGAACTCAATGAATCATCAGCTTTCCTGCTTAGTTCAACCATATACCATCGTCTTTTATATTCTCATGTTTCCATCGCTTTGATGTCAGAACCTAAAAGCTGCAGTTGATCTGAAGTATTAAGCAGCAGTATTAACTAGCAACCAGAATCAGAGGGGATTCTGGGAGATTTGCAAGCTTCCAGTATCCTTGCCATTACTTTTACCATTGTTCTTTGGCATGAAAACTGAAGGACATGAAGGCCACAGTTCGCAGGGAAGGCTTTCCCTCCAGGTTTTGGGAGCCTGACAACAGGGTCAAATGGGGGACTTGCCATGGACTATGAATGGTGAGCTAAGAGACTGCTTAAACTGACCAGTTAATAGTGGAATCGCCTGTTAATACAGGTTCACTCACCTGTAGGAGGACCTGCAGAACAGCAGCAGTCATTTGAGTTTCCAGGTAAGGAAAAGGTGCAGGTGACTCATGTTACCAAACTTTTTCCAACTTTGATAAAGAAAAGCCCCCTCAGTAGCCAGGCAACCGAATTGGAAGGATAAATCACTCCCAGAACATCCTGCAGCTGAGGTCAAGGCAGGTGGGAAAGGTTTCCAAGTTTGCCTGATGTCCTCGTCTGCAGTTGGGCAGTACGGTGCTTTCAGGCTGTCTCTGCAGCCCCTCCTGGATCTTGGAGACTGCCTGGAAAATCCCAGCAGACCTCTGGCATTAAAACTTTAAATGAGCCTACACAAGCATTATTGCAACCCCCTCCTCAAAATTGGCCACTCATGTTCTCGAGACCTACTCAGCGCCACAAAAATGGACTGGGAGTCAGACGGAGCTATAGGTAAGTCAGCAGCACTAATCACATGGGTGGGACACTGCTGCCTCACAGTGCTAGGGACCTGGGTTCAATTCTAGCCTCGCATGACTGTCTGCGTGGAGTTTGCATATTCTCCCTTGTCTGCATGGGTTCCCCCGGATGCTCTGATTTCCTCCCAGAGTTCAAAGATGTACAGGTTAGATGGATTGGCCATGTTAAATTGCCCATAGTGTCCAGGGATGCGTAGGTGTGTTACCCACGTGAAATGTGGGGTTACAGGAAAAGGGTAGCTTGTGGGTCTGGTTGGGATGCTGTTCAGAGGGTCGGTGTTGACTCGGTCAGCCAAATAACCTGTTAACACACTGTAGAGATTCTATGATTCTCTTTTTATGGAGCAAAAGTCTGACAATTGCTGGATGTCTGAAATAAAAACAGAAAATGGTGGGACTACTCAGTAGGTCAAGTTTCATCCAAAACAATGACACTGCTTCTCTCAGCAGACATTGCCTGGTCCGCTGTGTGTCTCTAGTATTTTCTGCCTTGATATATTTCACACATGCTCTGACATTTTGGGATCTACAGTATCAGACAGCAGAGCCAATCCATTTTTTGCATGTCGTGTTGCAGGTAGCAGGTGATAAGGAGGAAGAGAACAAAAAAGGGTGTGAAGTGTGCTAATGGCACCAGATATTGACATTTTGCAGCAAAAGGTATGGCAACCCATTGTGGTTAGAGGCCAAAGCATTGCATTCGCTGGAGGGTCATGTTCAGCAAGGATGCAGCTACAGAACCATGTCATTCACACTGAGCAGACCTGAAGCCAACTTTAGTTACAGCTGCCAATAGCTATTGGCCATGTGAGTGTGACCCTGAATTTTCATGCCCCTAGCTCCTTCCAAGTTAGAGCATGGAACATCAGTAAGGCTAGCCAGTTTGCTGTCCAAAATATATGGAAAAGTTGACAAATGTATTCCCAATGAACAGCAACAGAATCATAACAAGGCTGCCCAATTTCATGTGACTGTTTGATTTCCAAAATATACAGAGAGTGATTGATGTTTCTTCTACAAATGTCAGTGCCTTTAAAGCATGACACAATGGCCCACATGAACACAGCGTGGATGTGTTCAAATCCATGACTAAATCGCTATGGCTGGTGTTTTACATTCCTCTCGGGTATGGACTCAGAAACATTTTGGGAAGGTGGACAGGTTCGCAGTGTAAAATCAGTTGGGTTGGCGATAAAACCTGCTGGCTTCTCTATGGGCTCAGGGAGTGAGCTACATGTGCAGTAGCCCTGTGACTCATGGAGAATCGCCCCCAAGTCACAAAGACTATGGAAAGATGCACTTCCATCCTCATGAATGGATGCACCCACCCCCTGTATTATGGGGGAGATGTGGTTTAATGGTCAGGTTAAGGTTATCATTCAGTTTCAATTAGCAGTTAGGAAGGCAAACACATTTTGTTTCAAGAGGGCTAGAATACAAGAGCAGAGATGTACTTCTGAGACTAAATAAGGCTCTAGTCAGACCACATTTGCAATCTGCTGAGCAGCTTTGGCACCCATATCTATGGAAGGATTCCTCAAGAAGGGCTTATGCCCGAAACGTGGAATCTCCTGTTCCTTGGATGCTGCCTGACCTGCTGCGCTTTTCCAGCAACACATTTTCAGCTCTGATCTCCAGCATCTGCAGACCTCACTCTCTCCTATGGAAGGATGGGCTTGCCTTGGACAGCATCCAGATGAGATTCACAAGAATGATTCCAGGAATAAAGGGCTTGCCAATATGAAGAGTGCTTGAGAACTCTGGGTCTCCATTCGATGGAGTATAAAAGAATGTGGGGGGATCTCATTGGAATTTACTGAGACTCCTGGAGTGGACGGGGAGATGATGTTTCCCACTGGTAGTAGAAACTAGCACTCGAGGGCAAAACCTCAGAGTGAAAGGGCAACCCTTTAAAACTAAGATGAAGAGGAATTTCTTCAGCCAGAGGGTGGTGTACCCATAGAACTCAGCCTCCACAGCCCTCTGTGGCAATAATTCTTTCAGTGTCTTTATGGCAGAGATAGATAGGTCTTTTTTTAGGAAGGAGAATCATAGAATTAAAGGGAGAAGGTAGTAGAATGGGGTTGAGAAACTATCAGTCATTATCGAATGGCAGAGCAGACTCAATGAGCCAAATTGCTCAATTCTGCTCCTTTTCTTACGGTCTTGTACGTGAACAATACTTAGGGAGTAGCAGCTATTTCCAAATGATGACCTTATGAGCAATCTCAAGTTTTAAATGTAGATTTGGGTCAGCAACAAGTTACAATCTAACATTAATGACTTAGCCAAAGGGACCAACTATATTGTAGCCAAATTTTCTGGTGATACAAAGATAGATAGAAAAACAAGTTGTGAGGAAACAAAAAAGCTTCAAAGGAATATAAATAGGCGAAGCAAATTGGCAAAATGTTAGAAGATGAAACATAACGCGAGAAACAAGAGTGTCCATTTTGTTAATAAGAACAGAGCGCACGGTGGCACAGTGGTTAGCACTGCTGCCTCACAGCACCAGGAACCTGGGTTCAATTCCCGCCTCAGGCGACTGACTGTGTGGAGTTTGCACGTTCTCCCTGTGTCTGTGTGGGTTTCCTCCAGGTGCTCCGGTTTCCTCCCACAGTCCAAAGATGTGCGGGTCAGGTGAATTGGCCATGCTAAATTGCCCGTAGTATTAGGTAAGGGGTATTTGTAGGGGTATGGGTGGGTTGCGCTTCGGCGGGTCGGTGTGGACTTGTTGGGTCGAAGGGCCTGTTTCCACACTGTAAGTAATCTAAGTAATCTAATCTAATCTAATCAGAAAAAGAGTTTTATTTGGGTAGCGAGATGATAGAATACTCTGGTACAGAGGAATCTTTGTATCCTCATACGTGAAACACAAAAAGTTAGCATACAGTTACAGTAAGAAAGCAGAAATGCAAATGAACGCTATCATTATTGGAAACGTGGTGAAGTATATAAGTAAGGATGTCTTAGTAAGGTGCTGATACTAAACCTAAACCAGGTTAGGTTTATGACCTTATGAGCAATCTCAAGTTTTAAATAGGGACGTATCTGCATTGGAGGTAGTTCAGAGCAGGTTAATTTGACAGATTCTTGGGATGAAGGTTTGTCTGATAACTAACAGTTAATCAGGGTGGTTCAACATTAACTAGAGTTTAGATGAATGAGGTGATCTGATTGAAACAAATAAAGTTCAGAGGGAGTTTTAACAATGCCAAGCAAATGTCTTCCCTTGAAATGTAATCTGGAATAGGTGACATCGTTTCAGAAGAAAGGATCTCTCTCTCAGTTAAGATGAAAATGATGATGATGCATTTCTTCCTTAGAGGACAATATATTTTATTTGTTCATGGGATGTAGGTGTCACTGGCTGGGCCAGCATTTATTACCTAGTCTTAATTGCCCTTAAATGGAATGCCTTGCTCAGCCATTTCAGAGGGTAATTAAGACTCAACCAGAAACTGTGATTCTCGAGTTACATTTGGGCCAGACTGAGCAAGAACCATTAACATCCTTCACTACAGGATATTAATGCTACAGTCATAGAGATGTACAGCACGGTAACAGACCATTCGGCCCAACTCATCTATGCCAACCAGACATCCTAACCTAATGTAGTCCCATTTTCAGCACTTCACTCATATCCCTCTAAACCTTTCCTAGTCATATACCCATCCAGATGCCGTTTAAATGCTGTAATTGTACCAGCCTACACCATTTCCTCTGGCAGCTCATTCCATACATGCACCACCCTCTGTGTGAAAATGTTGTCCTTAGGTCCCCTTTATATCTTTCCCCTTCCATGCTTTTATAAAAATGATGATATGGTTCCCATTAGGCTAGGTTTTAGAATTCAGATCTTAAATGAATTCAGTTTACTATCTGACATGGTGGGAATTGAATTCATGTCCACAGAACATTAGACAAGAGGTCTGGATGACTGCTACTGTCTCACGAATTAATTGCAGCAACTCTCTTGCCCAGAGGGCACCAAAGCCTAGGCTGTTGAATATTTTCATGACAGTGAGATCATTGCAGGATAACTGAGGGTTACGAGGGCAAGCAGAAAAGTGGAGTTGAGGGCTTCATCACATCAATCATGAGCTTGCTGATGTGTGGATCAGGCTCAAGGTGCTGAAAACTCCTATTTCTTATGTTTTTGCAATAAATAATACCATAACTCATAAGTTAAAAAGTGTGGCGCTGGAAAGGCATAGCAGGTCAGGCAGCAGCTGAGGAGCAGTAGAGTCGACGTTTCGGGCATAAGCCCTTCATCAGGAATGCACCATAACTCATAAGACCAACCAGTACAGAAATTGCACAACTGCTTTTTCTGACAGTTCATTTTCCTTTATCCCTTTAAATTTAACTCATATCTAAGCAATTAACACATGAAGTGAATTTCTTATCCATTCTGCAGATAGTTGGGACATTCAATTTAAAATCATTTTCGCTCTGTCCCCTCACCCTTAAGGGCAACATGACGGGCCCTCCCTTCACTTTGCACATTCTACTTTGCTCTGCTATATCCCCACTTCAATCTCGAGTTCAGTTCAAGTTTTGCTTCATGTATATTTACATCATTGCGGATGTATATGCTAAATTCCATTTAATACCACTTTGCAACATTACTTGATTTATATCCTGTAAAATATAGCCTGATATTGTCAGGAGGGAAAATTTAAACCTGTAAGTTTAGATGCCAATTTAAAAACAGGAATGAAAGTTCACAAGAGTTTATTCAAGCAGAACTGTCCCAGCTTTGCTGTTAATGCAATTTCCTACTGGTGTTATGTTCCCAAATGTAAGCACAGGATATTTGTAACGATGGTTTTATGGCTGGATCCTGGATCAGGTTCCTTGCTTTTAGTGTGTGAATAACGATAGTGCTTGCTGCATTCATTAGAATCTTATGAGAAGCACACTTTTAAAGGGTGGGGGAACTGGCAATATTATCCATTTTAACAAATAGAATACTGAAAGAGCTTGATTGTCACAGAGATATACAGCACAGAAACAAACTCTTCGGTCCAACTCGTCCATGCCAACCAGATATCCTAATTTAATCTAGTTCCATTACCCAGCATGTGGCCACTATCCCTCTAAACCCTTCCTATTCATGTACCTGCCCAGATGCTTTTTAAGTGTTGTAATTGTACAACACTCCAACAACTCCTTTGGCATGCTTCTCTAGGATTGTACCAAACTAACAGACTGTAAAACGGTGACAGAATCCAGTTTGATGGATGATTCTCTGAAGCTGGATGAGACATAATTCTGTACAAGCTGCACTAGAAATTGTTTGACTTTTCAGCACGGCGCTAATTTGCTTTTTTTTCCCCTACTTCAAACAACTCGATTTCACCCGGTCAAAATTATTCCTTTTAACAAAAATTGTGTCTCACTAACTGAATTGAGTTTTTGAAGAGGTGACAAAGAAGATTAATGAAGACAGCAGTAAATGCTGTCCATATGGACAGCAAGGCATTCGACAAGGTTCCATGTGATGGTCTGGTTAGAAAGTTTAGATAACAGGGATCCAATGAGAACTAGCCAGTTGGGTACAAAATTGGCTTGAAAGTAGGAGACAGAGGGTGGTGGTACGGGGTTGTTTTTCAGGCTGGAGGCTTGTGACCAGTAGTGTGCCACAAGGATTGGTGCTGGGTCCACTGTTTTTTATCATTTATATAAATGATTTGTATTTGAATATAGGAGGTATAGTTAGTTTGCAGACGACACCAAAATTGGTGGTGTAGTGGACTGTAAAAAGATTATCTCAGAGTACAGTGGGATCTTGATCAGATGGGCCAATGAGCTGAGGAGTGGCAGATGGAGTTTAATTTAGATAAATGCGAGGTGCTGCATTTTGCTAAGACAAACCTGGCAGGACCTTTTGGAGTGTTGGAGATAGTGAGGGCTGCAGGTGCTGGTAGATCAGAGTTGATAATGTGTGGAGCTGGAAAAAGCACAGCAGGTCAAGCAGCATCAGAGGAGCAGGGGAATCAACAGTTCAGGTTAGAACCTTTCATCAGGCTTCGTGATGAGTTTTGATGAAAGGTTCTGATCTGAAACATTGATGCTCTTGCTCCTCTGATGCTGCTCAACAAGCTCTGCTTTTTCCAACTCCACACTTTAATCAACCCTGGGGAATGATGCCAAATAAAGAAATCTCGGGAGGCAGGTGCATAATTCCTTGAAAGTGGAGGTGCAGTTAGACAGGGTGGTGTGGAAGGTGTTTGGCATGCTTGCCTTCATTGGCAGTGCATTGAACATAGGAAATAAAAACCAAAAGAACCGCGGATGCTGTAAATCAGATACAAAAACAGAAGTTGCTGGAAAAGCTCAGTAGGTCTGGCAGCATCTGTAAATAGAAATGAGAATCAAACTTCCAGGTACAGTGACACTTCCCCAGAACCGATTTGAAACGTTAACTCTGGTTTCTCTTCACAGATGCTGCCAGACCTGCTGAGCTTTTCCAGCAATTTCTGCTCTTGTCATTTGAACATAGGTATTGGGATGTCATGTTGCGGCTGTATAGGAAATTGGTGAGGCTGCTTTGAGAATACTGCGTGCAGTTCTGGTCTTTTGGAGAATGATGCGAGTGGTGCAGCTTTCCAGCTTACTATAGACTGCTACACAGAATTACATAGTAGACAGGCATGAGGCTGGAGGAACACAACAAGCCAGGCAGCATCAGGAGGTGGAGAAGACTTCTCTGCCTCCTGATGTTGCCTGGCTTGCTACATTGCTCCAGCCTCCTGCTCATCTTCAACGCCACACTCACAGGAATCCGATTCACTAGAGGGGAAGAAAAGGACAACCAACTCCCATTCCTAGAGATGATGGTACAGAGAACATCTATCGGAGAATTCATCACAAAGGTATACAGGAAAGTCACAGACACAGACCAAGTCCTGAATTATGAAAGCAACCACCCCAACACACACAAAAGAAGTTGCATCAAGACACTATTCAAAAGGGCCACAACACACTGCAATGCACCAGAACTGCAAAAAGAGGAAGAAGAACACCTATACAATGTATTCACCAAAAACAGATACCCGCGCAATTTCATCAACAGATGCCCAAGTGAAAGACAACGGAACGAGGACATGCCGCAACCCAAAGGATTAGCCACACTACCATACATCAGGAGCATTTCCAAACTGACAGCCAGACTGCTGCGACCACTAGGACTCATAACAGCACACAAACCAACAGCCACTCTCAGACAACAACTCACCAGAACAAAAGACCCGATACCCAGCATGAGCAAAACCAATGTAGTGTATAAAATCCCATGCAAGGACTGCACAAAACACTACATAGGACAAACAGGAAGACAGCTAACGATCCGCATCCATGAACACCAACTAGCCAGGAAACGACATGACTAGCTATCCTTAGTAGCCACACACACACAGATGACAAGCAACATGAATTCGACTGGGACAACACTACTATTATAGGACAAGCCAAACAGAGAACAGCCAGGGAATTCCTAGAGGCATGGCACTCATCCACAGATTCAATCAATAAGCACATCGACCTGGACCCAATATACCGGCCACTGCAGCAGACAGCTGGAACTGACAACCGGAAGTGGCAGATTCAAACCACTACAAATGCTGGAGAAAAGATCACAGAAGTGCTTCCCAGGAGGCTCCCAAGCACTGAGGATTTCACCTAGACAAGGGACGAAACGTCTGCAACACAAATTCCCAGCTCGGCGAACAGAACCACAACAACGAGCACCCGAGCTACAAATCTTTTCACAAACTTTCCCACTATTATCCTTGATTGGCCCTAATTTAACTCTCGTTATTCTTTTATTCCTGACATACCTATGGAAAGCCTTAGGGTTAACCCTGATCTTATCTGCCAACGACTTCTCATGTCTCCTCCTTGCTCTTCTGAGCTCTTTTTTTAGGTCTTTCCTGACCTTCTTGTAACCCTCAAGCATTTTCACATTTTGTCCTAACATAAGCCGCCGCCGCCTTCTTGACCAGGGATTCTACTTCCTTAGTAAACCACAGCTTAGGCGTTCTATGTCTTCCACCCTGCCTGACAGGTACACACTTATTCCTTGAATAAGCTCCTTATTTTTAATGTGCTCATCCCCTGCAGTTTCCTTCCCCATTCTACACTTCCTAATTGCATTGTAATTTCCCTTCCCCCAGCTGTAGTTGAGGAGGTAAGCCTCATGACCTTTAAAAATTACTTGGATGAGCATTTGAAATGTTTAACATTTATGGCTATGGACCAACTACTGGATTGTGGGATTTGTGTAGATGTGTTGCTGGAAGCTCGATACACTGAACAGCCTCTCTGTGCTATATGCCACTAATGAATATATTGTATGTACAAGTGTAGGAAAAAAAATGGAACATACCAACCTTTGGAAGGAACACTGAATAGCACAGGGTCATAAAAGACTTGGAAGTATAACTGGTTATTCCAAATCACATATCAAGGAGTGCTTTTTGAGTCGATGTCCTAAAACCAAGCCATAATCCTTTATTCTTTGAAAGCTAGTTATTGAAGTCAGCAAGAGTCACTCAAAAATACCCACAAGAAACTGAAACAGTACAATTTTCTATTCATATGATCCCGACTGATATAGAAAAACATCCCTTTGAACTTCAGACTTAGAGAACAAAAGAAACTGGGGAGGTGGCTGAATCTTGGCTCAAAAATCTTTTATGCATAATGTCAAAAAGGTTGGAATGCTTATGGAAGGGCCTTCCAATGAAGAGGCTAAGGCCAGAACAGATTTGCCAGCATTTACATTTTAAAAAACAAACTGGACTAAATTTATTTCTTTAGCAATCCGGCATAATGCTGACAACATCCTGAAGCACAGCACTAAGACTTGTGATTATGATTAGTGATGTAAGCAAAGCTTTGCAGTTAAACACTTTCATTGTATTAGAGAACAACGAAGTAATTCAAAACTCTGCCATTATTGCTTTCCAATTTTCAGAGAATTCTTACATTCAAAACCTGTTAAAATCCAAGGAGGTTACAATAGTAAACATCATCACTTTGTTAACGTTCATGAAAACGTAGGGCAACACAAATCCATTGGCTTTCACAGAGACAGTATCATCAATGACATCAATGACACCAAGCTGCTGATTGTCCTCCTGTACACAACTTGTGCTCCACATACACTAAAACCTACGGCAAGTGCACCCACCCCTGTCCTTTATTTGGAATTCTACAAAAGCCCCATCAAGACACATGTTGTTATCACTTCGTGAGCAGTAATCTGTTCTATCCTTCTCTCGTCAACCTTCCCACTCAAATCACCCAGTAAGAGGTGATTCCAAAAACAAATTTAATTTCCCATTTAACACACTTTATAAATGCTCTCTATGCTTTCCTTCAGAATGTCCCTTCACTTACAAACAAGTACTTTGTTATTTCTATTCTTATTTGGACAACTGCATTGTCATGTCAGCTTTCACGGACACTTGGCTCACCAATATCAACATGCTCTCTTTTATGGAGATCTCTTCAGCTCTCATTATTTTCCAGTCATCACATTATGGCCCTTTGACTTATAGAAAAGCATTAATTCCATACTTCATCTAAAGAGTAGCACAGCAACATTAATGACTAATGTGGAAAACCATATTCCACTAAACAACTGTGGCTGAATAATCTTGTCCGATGTTTACATACTCAATTCTTCAAATACAGTTTATCATTCTTTACCCCAGTTCTTGCTGCACATTTTTTGAATCAGATGACAAAGAAATGCACAATATAATTTGACATTCAAAGCTTTTATTTATTCTATTACGTAATTGTGAATGTTGGCCATTTGAGTTGGCACAAATTAACCCACCATGTTTGTGCATGGCTTTAGATATATGGCATTGAAATTCTCACTCCCCTTGACCGATTTCTGTGTGGAAGGCGTAAGTACATTGTCTGCTGCAATTGCTATACCTTTGATTTCTCTCTGCTGTGTGTTGAGGTCCTGAACATGAACCAGCTACAAGCACAAACATGGAAGTCAACCCACACTGTGCGCTTTCAGCCAATTCCTCCCATGTTTCCTGGTGCATTTGCTGCTCCTGAAGATAGAGGACAGGATAATCACTGATTACCAAACACTAATTCAGTACGTTTTGCGCTGGTGTAAGTTATGTGCTGATGCAGTGCAATGTTGGCAATGTTGAGGTGTGCTGTCAGAACAATGTATAATGTTTAAAATATAGCTCGGGTTCTGGCACAGTGCAAACCTTTACTAAATATGGGCCACAGTCTTTGTAGAATTAATAACAGAATTACATTCCAAGCAGACTGCAATACATGTTACTGCACTGCTAATAAAAATGTTACAGTTTCCATTAAGTAAAATCTAATACTCTTGAAAATGGTTGTGTGTTAATCATTTAGCCTGTGACTTCACAAGTGTGGAAATCAAAAGGAGAAAGGGGGTTTGATTAACATAGTCAAAATAAAATATACTGGACAATTATTTAATACAACTCACACTTGTGTATACAGGAGCCAATTTACAAATGACCTTAAAATGAAATAAAGAACCACAAATACTGAAGATTTGAAACAAAGACAGAAATTGCTGAAGATTCCTGAATCCAACTCTAAAGTAGGATCACTCTGCTCAAAGTTTGACTCTGTTTTCTCTCCACAGATGCTTTCAGACCTGCTGAGTTTCTCCAGCAATTTCTCTTCTTCTTATAAATAACCTTGTTGACCGAAATACATAAAAGGTGCAAGAGCATGGAAGCTCTGCTGATTAAAGCCTACCACGCCCTCCCACAGATGATCAACAGTGCTCCTCCATGTTATAGAGTGCAGAGGGCAGCACAGACACAATATATAATGCTCACTCTGGGCAAAGGACATAATGTCATCACCAAGAGTGACTGAATCATGCTACCACTGAATGAGCCATCCAAGTACAGAAGAACAAGGCTTTCAGCTGCTTTTTAAGAATGTTGCTCTGGGAGAAGGCAAAATTCATTTTATAAAGGATAAAATATGGGACTCCAGTTGGGCAACAGAACCCAGCAACTTTTGGAAAGATGGTAAAGGTTCAATGGGCTGAAAGGCCATTTTCTGTGCTGTAAAATTGAATTATTTATTGTTATTGCTTAACTAAATTCCAGCATGCAGTCCAATATTGCTATTTGTATGTCTGTCTTGTACTGGTTGAAAACAAATCCTTCCAATTATTTATCGACTATGCCTTTGAAAACTGCCTTGTGATGCTTAGCTATGCGAACATTGCTATGTAAATACTAGTTGATAATGTAGATTTTGTCCACCAAGCCAGTCCTCCTTTGTTGGGAGAGTACTGGTAGAACACATATCCGTGATGTAGTAAAAGGACCCTTTCCTTTTACTTAGTACAGGGCAGTACACAAGTCCCTTGGGAGGATTTCATTCACTGGCCAATCTAGTCAAAACGGGTGAAGCATGTTTATTGGAAAGAATAAGTGACAAGAAGAATCAGGTGTCAGTTCTCTTTAAGGTGTGAAGCAGGCCACAACAAATAACTACTTCAGTGCAATTTAAATTGTGGTCTAAACATTACTCTGTCTCCCACCTGTGCAATATTCAGCTTCCAGCTGCTGAGGACAGAAAAGTGAAGTGATGGCTCCCTGGGCAGGATTTTCAAAATGTGTGCGTGCAGAATTTTGTGCCTCCAGCCTTGCCAATCCATTGCCACATCATCCTCCTAATCCCAAGCCACTTTCAATGAGGATGGCTCAGGAATGGAATGTCTCTTCACCATTTCCTGAAGGGTAGCCAACCACTTGTGACTACTCATCTAGACTTGGAAATACTAGCTTGCTTCACCTCCATGGATGCCACCTGACCCGCTGTGATCTCCGATATTTTTTGTTTTTAGTACAGCATCCAGCTTCTGCAGTAATTTGCTCCTACGTGTGACTATTAGATCAATTAAGGCTCAGTTCTTCAGTTTTTTCAGTTGACACTGAGGGTAGGAAACCAGCTCAGAGAGCATTGGGTTCAGAGCATGAAGAGGAATGAAAGCAAATGGGAAAGCTCCCACACCATCCATCCCAGACCCATGACAGCTACTGGGATACACCTGTGGCTCATTGGGAATCACAGCTGCTCTGGTAAAAAGAAAGTAAACTGAATGGTATTGGCCTTCTGCCTGGCAGTCACTATGCCCAGATTGGCAGCTTCATGTTTCTCCCTTTGGGATTTTTGACCAGAGTGCAGCAGGGTTTCCCACTGGGTCTCCAGCATCAACAGGCCACCAGCCATTCCTGATTCCATGCAATCCCACTTTCAGCCTTTCGCTGGCTTGAGATTTGAAATGTGCCTGTAGCAGACTATGTGGGTGTCCAGCTCCCATTCCCAGTTCATGCCCCTGATTGAATATCAACCCCTTCCCTCATGCCAGTTAAAGCTGGCTTTTCCAATCTTCATCAAAATGAGGATCTTGACCTTTCACACCTAGTGAGACACCAAACAAGGGGATCTGGAGATGAGGCAGGTGTGAAAATTTATTTTGCCTGCTAACACACTGCACCCATTTTGGGGAAGTGATGTTAATCATCAGATCAAATGGTCAAAGGCAGCCAAGTGAGGGAGGCCCAGCGGGGTGAGTCAAGCCTTTTTTTTGTCACAACCTCCTTTTCACCAATTGGAAACAAGAAGGTCACCAGGCCATAGCTCTTCTTGATGCTACAGTCCTCTACAATCTGCAGCTCCGAGGATGAAGTCTTTCGGCCCTACTTGGAAAAGGGTCTGCTCTGGGGGTGGGACAAAACCATGAACATGATCTAACCCACAAACTTTAGACACTCAGAGGCAAATGTTTGAGCACAGTTCAGGCATACTGAGTCTTTCCTGAACCTGGGCCAAGAAGGGAGAGGAATATCAAGGCCAATTTGTTTTTCTAATGTGGGCACATTAACTGATTTGAAAAATTAAATCAAGATTTGCCTTTGGGTGCAACAATTTTCCAGTAAAGTACACAGCCAAGTCTTAGCTGTTCTGAGAGGTCAACTATTCAGGTACATTGAGAACAGAATTACAGGAAAGTTTGAAAGGGGTCCAGAGAATGCAGTCATCATTCTTTTGCAAGTATTATGCTTGCCAGTGTTGCCAAATGAAACGATCAGTGTCTGGGATTTGAGAGTTCACTTCAGTTCAAATTATCATTTGACTTAACATATTTGAAACATGCCAGTCTTCTACACTGCCACACTGTTTGCCAATGGCTCAAAACCATGGCATTGTCTGAGCTTTGCATTCGGAAACTAAGTGACTGTGACCGTCCACCTGTCACTGGTACTTAGAGGAGAATATATCCTGCTATAGTTTAAAGATGCTCAGAAAGCTCACTTTCCAGTTTATCTAATGTTATTAAAGCTTATGGCAACCTATTGTACGCTAACAATTTCAAATTGAGCGTGAGTACATTTATCCTCACAGAACACATGGGTATTTTACCTACTGCCTGTTTAAAGTGTTCAAGCCGCATTAACATAATAAATTATGTACCAAACCACTTTCTACTTTCTCCCACTAGGGTCCAGTGCCCAAATCCTGACCAGCAAGGGGTATTTGATATATCCTAGTTAAATCAGAGACTCCCCCACACTGCCACTCCTCTCTCACTTTCTTTACTAATCAGGATTTGGAGAAGCCGGTGTTGGACTGGGATGGGCAAAGTTAAAAATCACACAGGACCAGGTTAAAGTCTAAAACGTTTAATAAACCTGTTAGACTATAATCAGGTGTTGTGTGATTTTTAACTTCACTAATCAGCCCAGTCCCAAATTTCCCCGATACAGATTTTCCAAATTGCAGAGTTGTGAATGCAGTCCAGTCCATTATGCAAACCCAACCTTCTCAACTCCAGCGGATATAAGCCCAGTTAAACCAACCTTTCCTCACAATACATCCGCCAACCCCACATTCCAGCCTAGCATAGCCTCTCTGAACTGTTTGCAACACATCTATATCTTTATTTGGATAAAGAGACCAATATTGTGCACAATTCTCCAAATGCGATCTTAACAGTGCCCTTTATGAGACCGTAAGGCCATAAGACATAGAAGTGGAAGCAAGGCCATTTGGCCCATCGAGTCCACTCCGCCATTTAATCACGGCTGATGGGTGTTTGAATTCCACTTACCCGCACTCTCCCCATAGCCCTTAATTCTTTGTGAAATCAAGAATTTATCAATTTCTGCCTTGAAGACACCCAACGTCCTGGCCTCCACCGCACTCTGTTGCAATGAATTCCACAGGCTCGCCACTCTCTGGCTGAAGAAATATCTTCTCATTTCTATTCTAAATTGACCCCGTTTAATTTTAGGGCTTTGCCCACGGGTCCTAGTCCCCGACCTAACAGAAACAACTTCCCCAACGTCCACCCTTTCTAAGCCTTGCATTATCTTCTAAGTTTCTATTAAATCTCCCTTCAATCTTCTAAACTCCAATGAATACAATTCCAGGATCCTCAGCCGATCATCATATTTTAGGCTTACCATTCCAGGGAACATATGGATCTCCACTGGACACACTCCAGTGCCAGGATGTCCTGCCTGAGGTGTGGGGCCCAACATTGGTCACAGTATTCTAAATGGGGCCTAACTGGAGCTTTATAAAGTCTCAGAAGCACATCGCTGCTTTTATATTCCAACCCTCTTGAGATAAATGACAACATTACATTTGCTTTCTTAATCATGAACTCAACCTGTAAATCAACCTTTCGAGAATCCTGTACTAGTATTTCCAGATTCCTTTGTACTTTGGCATCATGAATTTTCTCACTGTTTAAAAAATAGTCCATGCCTGTATTCTTTTTTCCAAAGTACAAGACCTCGCACTTGTTCACGTTGAATTTCATCAGCCATTTCCTGGACCACTCTCCTAAACTGTCTAAATCTTTCTGCAGCATCCCCACCTCCTCAGTACTAGCTGCCTATCCACCCAACACCGTATTATCGGTGAACTTCACCAGAATGCCCCCGTCCCTTCATTCAGATCATTAATGTATAAAGTGAACTGAAGCATAACCTTCCTTTTTTTGTATTCAACTTGTACTCTAGTATAACAATAACATTCCAGTAGCTTTCCTGATTAATTGTTTTACCGGCATACCCATGTTTGGTAAATTATTAAGATTCCTCTGCATTCCAGGCTCCATAATCTCTCGCCGTTAAAATAATATGTTTCATTTTATTTTGCATTCAAATGGACAGTTATAAATTTTCCACATTATACTCAATTTGCTAGATCTTTTCTTACTCACTGAACTTCTACACCCCTCTATAGTCTCTGTACATTCCCTTCACAATTTACTTTCTACCTATCTTTGTGGCATCAGCAAATTCTACAACCAAAATGTTAGTTCCTTCATCCTAGTCAATGACCAATTTATAAAAAGTTGAGGCCTTAGCACTGATCCCTCTGGTATATCACTTGTTCTGTCTTGCCAACCAGAAAACAAAAAAATCAATCTAAGTCTGTAATTTCTACTTTCTGTTTCTAGCCAATCATTTTCCTATACCAATATGTTTCCGCTTACAAAACGAACCGTTGCTTTCTGTAATAAGCTTGGTTGTGGTACCTTACCAAATATCTTGTAGAAACCCAAGTACAGTATAGCCACTTTTATCCACACCACATTTGGGCGGCACGGTGGCACAGTGGTTAGCATTGCTGCCTCACAGCGCCAGGGACCTGGGTTCAATTCCCGACTCAGGCAACTGACTGTGTGGAGTTTGCACGTTCTCCCCGTGTCTGCGTGGGTTTCCTCCGGGTGCTCCGGTTTCCTCCCACAGTCACAAAGATGTGCGGGTCAGGTGAATTGGCCATGCTAAATTGCCCATAGTGTTAGGTAAGGGGTAAATGTAGGGGTATGGGTGGATTGCGCTTCGGCGGGTCGGTGTGGACTTGTTGGGCCGAAGGGCCTGTTTCCACACTGTAAGTAATCTAATCTAATCTAATGTCACTTCCTGGAAGAATTCAATGAAATAGGTATTTCCCTTTCACATAGCCAAGTTAACAACGCTTGATTATATTGAACTTTTCCAAGTGCCTTAATGTCTTTAGTAATAGCTTCTAGCACTTTCACTCTTACATAGGGTAAGAAATGAAAAGGAGGGCTCAGAGATTGTTACCAGCACCTAAATGAGCATGGAACAGCTACTAATAAGTTCAGACTTATACGACGGGCATAAAACCTTTGTTCTAAGTTACTGGATAGCATGGTCTGTTCCTGAGCCTGGCCAGACTAGCTATAAACAGGTCCAGACAGTGAAGGGCTCATATCTTCCGACTGTCTACCCCTCTTCACGGTTACATTTGAGCCCGGGTGTCCACAAATGCTCTCACTGCCTTTAGAGAGAGATGGACACTCTGGGGAATACATTACTATTCATGACATGGATGAGGTCCTGAAGGCAGATTTCAGGGGATACAATGCTTTCTTTCACCTTCCATGTCCAATTTAATGTAGCTCCTTGTATGTCCCCATCCCCAATTCTTGATGGTTTGCATGACACATAATTGGCTTTGTCTGTAAATATTCAATTGGCTAAATGAATGTTTTTACTGATGATGGATAGTAGTTTAAAACAAAATGCAAGAAGAGTCTCGATTTTGATAGCGGGAATGTCGCTCAATTGTATGTAATTGTACTTTGGACTATTAAAGAAAGGAGAGAGAGAGAAATCGCAGCAGACCCAGAGGTAGGGCTCTTTTGGTATATTGGTAGTTCAAATACCACTTTGCTCCAAGATGTTTAAAACACCACTGAACAGGTTGATTAGATAAGAATATAAAACAGACCCAGTTGGGCATCTGTTGGAGGATAGGTGAATCTCATCGTGGGTCTGCTCCTGGGTTAGGCCAGACTGGCTAGAAACAGGTCCAGGTGAAAGCCAGGACTGCAGATGCTGGAGATTAGAGTTGAGAGCATGGTACTGGAAAAGCATAGCAGGTCAGGCAGCATCTGAGGAGCAGGACTATCAACATTTTGGACAAAAGCCCTTCAATTCCTGATGAAGGGCTTCTGCCCAAAACGTCGATTTTCCTGCTCCTCGGAAGCTGCCTGACCTGCTGTGCTTTTCCAGCACCACAGTCTTGACCATAAACAGGCCTAGGCATTGGACTGTGGAGGCGGTAATCTCTGCTGATTATCTGTCCTCTTCCATGGTTATGTACGTGCCCCGGTGTCATTGGAGAGGAAGTACACGTGTCCATCATTGCTCACAGTTCCCATCACTACTTTAGAGAATGCTTTATAGAGCTTTATTTCTCCCCAACTCAATTTGATTTAGTCCCTTTCTGCTGTCCATACCACTGTCTTCTGATGATGCACATTGTCCATAATGGGCTTTGCATGTAAATATCTAACAAGCTGCAGTTGATTACTGTTGGGGATTTGTAATTAAAAATAAAGGATTTCACAGTGATTTGGTAATGGAGGAAAAAACAGTTGCGTGTGAGTATATGTCTGGATCAGAATAAAGCAGACCCAGGGATGGGTCTATTTCACTGTCTCTCCCAGGCTAGGACTAGCTTATTTATGCCATGGGTAGTGGCTCTGTTTTGATAATCAACAATGAAGGATGTTTTTTTCTAGAGTTATTCCAAACATACCAGTGGGCGGCACGTGGCTCAGTGGTTAGCACTGCAGCCTCACAGCATCAGGGTCCCAGGTTCGATTCCAGCCCAAGGCAACTGTCTGTGTGGAGTTTGCACATTCTCCCCGTGTCTGCATGGGTTTCCTCTGGGTGCTCCGGTTTCCTCCCACAGTCCAAAGATGTGCAGGTTAGGTGAATTGGCCATGCTAAATTGCCCGTAGTGTTAGGTGCATTAGTCAGAGGGAGATGGGTTGGGGTAGTTTACTCTTCGGAGAGTCGGTGTGGACTAGTTGGACTGAAGGGCCTGTTTCCACACTGTAGGGAATCTAATCTAATATGTTGTGAACATCTTGGCCCAAATAATGTGGTAGCCCACTCATCACAGTCTGCCAACATGCAAATGACTTATTATTCCTACTCGGTTTTCTGTCTGGTTAGCCAATCCTGAATCAATCCCAAAATGTTATCTCCTATCACTTGTGCTTTATTTTTTTTTAAAACAACCTGATCACGTCGCACAAACTTGATTGAGTTTTTCGAACAAATAACAAAGAGGATTGATGAGGGCAGAACAGTGGACATGATCTATGTGGACTTCAGTAAGGCATTGGACAAATCTCCCCATGGGAGACTGGTTAGCAAAGCTAGATCTCATGCAAAACAGAACTAGCTTTTCGGATACAGAACTAGAGGGATGCTTTTCAGACTGGAGGCCTGTGACCAGTGGAGTGCCACAAGGATCAGTGCTGGGTCCACTACTTTTCGTCATTTATATACATGATTTGGATGAGAGCTTAAGCAGTATAGTTAATACGTTTGCAGATGACACCAAAATTGGAGGATGTAGTGGACAGCAAAGGAGGTTATCTCGGATTACAACAGGATCTGGACTAGATGGGCCAATGGGCGGAGAAGTGGCAGCTGGAATTTAATTCAGATAAATGCGAGGTGCTACATTTTGGGAAAGCAGATCTTAGCAGGACTTATACACTTAATGGTAAGGTCCTAGGGAGTGTTGCTGAACAAAGAGACCTTAGAGTGCAGGTTCATAGCTCCTTGAAAGTGGAGTCGCAGGTAGATAGGATAGTGTAGGCGGCGTTTGGTAGGATTTCCTTTATTGGTCAGAGTATTGAGTACAGGAGTTGGGAGGTCATGTTGCGACTGAACAAGACATTGGTTAGGCCACTGTTGGAATATTGCGTGCAATTCTGGTCTCCTCCCTATTGGAAGGATGTTGCTCATTACCAAGGGAACTCATACTCAGTGAGCACTATGAGTAGATTAATTAGTGATTCCTCATAGCCCCTATAGAGCCAATCACAACATCAATGATTTAACTGTGGGGACCAAGTGTAATATTTCCAGATTTGCCAATGAAACTATGCAAAATGGGAATCTGTGTTGTGAAGAAGATATAAAGCAACTCCAGATGGGCTTGGATAGACTTAGTGAGTGGGCAAGAACAAGACAGATTCAATATGATATGGAAAAATATGAGGCTACCCACTTTGATCAGAGACCAGATGTGCAGAAAATGTCTTAAATGATAAGATGTTGTACAGTATAGATGTACAAAGAAACCTAGATGGCCTTGACAAAAAAAATTACTGAAGGTTAACATGGAGGTGCAAAGTTCACCAGGCTTGCTCCCAACCTGGCAGCACTGTTCTATGAAGAGGAGATTGCGAAACTGAACTGTATTCCTCAGAATTTTGAAGAATGAGAGGTGGAAGCATTTGAAACTTGCAAATATTTAAAGGGATAGACAGATTAGATGTAAGAAAGATGTTTCCCCACAGAGGGGAATTTAGAACCAGGGCACAGTTTAAAAATAAGGCCAAATGTCATTTAGGTACGAGATATGGCAAAATGTGTCTTTTTGAGGCTGATGAATCTTTAGAATTCTCCATCCAAGAGGATCGTGGAAACTCTATCTTTGAATATGTTTAACATAGACATTGATAGATTTCTGGTTACCATTGGAGTAAAGGGTTATGGGGATGGTGCGAGTGTAAGAAATTGAAGCGTTTGATCAGCTACGATCATAATAATTGGAGGAGCAGGCTCAATGAACTGATGGTTTACTCCTGTCTCCATGTTCTTAACTATTTCATGAGTCATCAGGACCTGAGGACTTGTCAGCACAAAGCTCACACAATTTGCTCACTATTATATTCTTAGTGACTATTTTCTTTGGTTCCTTCCTCACTTCTATTTCCTGATTTATAGCTACTTCTGGGATATCACTTGTACCATCTACAATGCAGACTGATTTGAAGGATCTGTTTAATTCATCCCCTTATTTTCCATTACTAATTCCCTGGGCTCATTCTCTATCAGGCCAACGTTCCTTAACTTTTTAAAAACATTATCTGTCGGAACTTTTACTATTTGTTTTCATTATGCTTTATCTCACATTCTATGTTTTTTCCCCTCTTACTATTCTATTAGTCATTGTTTTTATATGCTGTTCAAACTTTTGATCTGCCACCCATCTTTGTGTAATTATCTCCTTTCTCTATGTTTGATACTATCCAACATGTTCATTGAATGATGAGTGGTAGCCTCCCCTTGGATTTGTACTCTCTCTTTGGAATGTAACTATTCATTATATTTCAAAATATCCCCTGACAAAAAGAGTGCCACTATTTCCATTGAGCACATTGTTAGGAATAAGCCTCAAACCAATTTCACTTCAAGTCAATGTGAAGATATCAATAATGAAAACTAAACATTGAAAGTTCATCAAAATATTATCACAACAGAGCGATTCATTTAACTTGCTTCAACCACTTCATTCTACAACAGTATTTAGTAACATGAATTAAAGCTTTTTAAAGTTTATAGAAGAAATAGCAAAGATCTTTTGAGCACATCATTGTCACAAATATATTATTTTTAAAATATTCACTTGGAGATTGACTCAAACATTTCATTCTCTTACTATGGGATTAGCTCTTGTTCAGTTCTGCTAAAGTACACACTAAATAATGTTTACTAGTTATGATCCAACTTTTCAAACATGAATTTATGGTATTGATAACTTCTTAGTAAATCTTGCTTGATTTTTGTTCCAACAATTCCTAGGGACCACTTTCCTCTCCAGCCAAGATTCATTCAACTTGCAGATCCCCAAAAGAATTGAGGCATCTGTTCCTGCATGCACGCATGAAAATATTTAGCTTAAATTGCTGGGAGACAATATGTAGACCAAATTTCATTTTTCGAGAGCTAATGTTAAATAAGCCACTGTCCAATATGCTGCCTACTAAATTCAAGTAGATTGCATGATTGGCACACGACCTTATAAATAAACCATTCTTGCTATTCTTTTTCAATAGATGTTGGATTCTATTATGGGCGTTATACCCTTTCATATATAAAATGCCAAAATGCAAGCAGTGAGGAATGTACAAGTCTTATTCTCTGTTGTGAAGAAGATTCATAATACATTATTATCATTTGAACCCATGGGATCCATACTGAAGCACAATGCTTAAGTGTGTTTCTATGTTATGTATGTGAAAGGAGGAATTGGTTGGGATGAAGATACGGGGCTTAATCTTGTGTTGTTTGGGCTAGGTTAGAGCTCATAGAATCCCTACAGTGTGGAAGCTGGCCATTCGGCCTATCGAGTAAAAAATTTGGTCTGCAGATGCTGGAGATCACAGTTGAAAATGTGTTGCTGGTTAAAGCACAGCAGGTTAGGCAGCATCCAAGGAATAGGAAATTCGACGTTTCGGGCATAAGCCCTTCATCACGAATGATGAAGGGCTTATGCCCGAAACGTCGAATTTCCTATTCCTTGGATGCTGCCTGACCTGCTGTGCTTTAACCAGCAACACATTTTCAACATTCGGCCTATCGAGTCCACACCAACCCTCCGAAGAGCATCCCCCGATCTTACGACTTTAACTCTGCATTTCCCATGGCCAATCCACCTAACCTGCACACCTTTGGACTGTAGGATTGCATCATGTTTTTTGAAGGGTTTCTCAACTCAAGGCTTTGTGAGTTTTCTGTCTGTAACCCACACTCCAGATTACACAGACACAGACTCCCTGACTGTAGCTCATCTCCTGAAGAGGTACTGAGTCTGCCCTGACTTACTGGGCCTGGGCTCCCTGACTGATGTGTCTCCATGGACTTCAGTGACGACTGTATCCCTAAGAGTTAGAAACATAGCTGCCTGCTTACTAAGACAATAAAAATAGGAGTAGGCTGTTTGGCTCCTCGAGTCTACTCCAACATTCAATCGGAATATTGGCTGATCCTACATTCCTCACATCTGCTTTCCTGCCTTTTCCCTGTAATGCTTCATTCCATTACTGATCAAGAATCTGTCTCATCCCTAAATATACACAAAGACTTTGTCCCCATCTCTCTGTGGCAAGGATTTCCAAAGACACTCAATCCTCTGAGAGATGAAATTCCTCATCTCAATCTTAAATTGGTGCCCCTTTATTTTCAGGCCATGCCCCCTGGTCTTTGACTCTCAGATGAAGGGAAACATCCTCTCACAGTATTTACTCTGTCAAGCCCCTTAAGAAAATCACCTCAGGGGATCTCCCATCCACCGCCTCCAACCTCATAGTCCCACAACCTCGCACCACCCGTTTCTACCTCCTGCCCAAAATCCACAAACCTGAATGCCCCGGCCGACCCATTGTCTCAGCCTGCTCCTGCCCCACCGAACTCATCTCCGCGTACCTCGACACGGTTCTGTCCCCTTTAGTCCAGGAACTCCCCACCTACGTTCGGGACACCACCCACGCCCTCCGCCTCCTCCAGGATTTTCGCTTCCCCGGTCCCCAGCGCCTTATCTTCATGATGGACATCCAGTCCCTGTACACCTCCATCTCCCATCACGAATGACTCAAAGCCCTCCGCTTCTTCCTTTCCCGCCGCACCAACCAGTACCCTTCCACTGACACCCTCCTTTGACTGACTGAACTGGTCCTCACCCTGAATAACTTCTCTTTCCAATCCTCCCACTTCCTCCAAACTAAAGGAGTTGCCATGGGCACCCGCATGGGCCCCAGCTATGCCTGTCCCTTTGTAGGATATGTGGAACAGTTCATCTTCCGCAACTAGACTGGCACCACCCCCCACCTTTTCCTCCGCTACATCGATGACTGTATCGGCGCTGCCTCGTGCTCCCACGAGGAGGTCGAACAGTTCATCAACTTTACCAACACCTTCCATCCCGACCTCAAATTCACCTGGACTGTCTCAGACTCCTCCCTCCCCTTCCTAGACCTTTCCATTTCTATCTCGACTCAACACAGACATCTACTATAAACCGACTGACTCCCACAGCTACCTGGACTACACCTCCTCCCACCCTGCCCCCTGTAAAAATTCCATCCCATATTCCCAATTACTTCGACTCCACCGCATCTGCTCCCAGGAGGACCAGTTCCAATACCGTACAGCCCAGTTGGCCTCCTCCTTCAAGGAACACAGATTTCCCCCCAGACGTGATCGACGATGCCCTCCACTGCATCTCCTCCACTTCCCGCTCCTCCGCCCTTGAGCCCCGCTCCTCCAACCGCCACCAAGACAGAACCCCACTGGTTCTCACCTACCACCCCACCAACCTCCGTATACAGCATATCATCCGCCGTCATTTCCGCCAACTCCAAACGGACCCCACCACCAGGGATATATTTCCCTCCCCTCCCCTATCAGCGTTCCGCAAAGACCACTCCCTTCGTGACTCCCTCGTCAGGTCCACACCCCCCACCAACCCAACCTCCACTCCTGGCACCTTCCCCTGCAACCGCAGGAAATGCAAAACTTGCGCCCACACCCCCTCCCTTACCTCTCTCCAAGGCCCCAAGGGATCCTTCCATATCCGCCACAAGTTCACCTGCACCTCCACACACATCATCTATTGCATCCGCTGCACCCGACGTGGCCTCCTCTATATTGGGGAGACGGGCTGCCTACTTGCGGAACGCTTCAGGGAACACCTCTGGGACGCCTGGACCAACCAACCCAACCACCACGTGGCTCAACACTTGAACTCTCCCTCCCACTCCACTGAAGACATGCAGGTCCTTGGACTTCTCCATCGCCAGAACATAACAACACGACGGTTGGAGGAAGAGCGCCTCATCTTTCGCCTGGGAACCCTCCAACCACAAGGGATGAACTCAGATTTCTCCAGTTTCCTCATTTTCCCCACCTTGTCTCAGTCGATTCCCTTGAACTCAGCACCGCCCTCCTAACCTGCAATCTTCTTCCTGACCTCTCCGCCCCCACCCCACTCCGACCTATCACCCTCACCTTGACCTCCTTCCACCTTTAACATCTCCATCGCTCCCCCCCCCAACCAAGTCCCTCCTCCCTACCTTTTATCTTAGCCTGTCTGGCACCCTCTCCTCATCCCTGGTGAAGGGCTCTGGCCCGAAACATCGAATTTCCTGTTCCTTGGATGCTGCCTGACCTGCTGTGCTTTAACCAGCAACACATTTTCAGCTGCAAGCCCCTTAAGAATCCTATATATTTCAATGAGCTCACCTCTCATTATTCTAAACTCCAGTGAGTAGAATCCCAACCTATTTAGCCTTTGCTCTAAACCAGGGATCATCCTCGGGAATCTTCTCTTAACTAACTCCAATGAAACGATATATTTCCTCAAATAAGCAGTCCAAAACTGCTCACGGTACTACAGATGTGG
Source organism: Hemiscyllium ocellatum (assembly GCF_020745735.1). Taxonomy (NCBI): domain Eukaryota; kingdom Metazoa; phylum Chordata; class Chondrichthyes; order Orectolobiformes; family Hemiscylliidae; genus Hemiscyllium; species Hemiscyllium ocellatum. The sequence goes on along the minus strand of NC_083439.1, from coordinate 32,886,736 downwards.
TCTCACCAGCACATGTACTGTTGCAATCGGACTTCTCTAATCTTATACTCTAAGCCACCTTCTTTATTATCTGCAAGCTATCTTTGTTTCATGCATAAACCCCCCAAATTGCTTTTTGTTGCAGCTTTCTCTATTTAAACAATATTTTTTGTTCCCCCTTCCAAAATTAACATTTTCCTACATTATATCCCATTTGCAAACATTTTGCTCAGCTACTTAAACTCTCAATATTTCTTTGTAAAATATGAGTCTCTCTCTTGCAACTTGCCTTTCTCCTATTTTTATGTCGTCTGCAAATTTGGTAACAGTATATTTGCTTTTTTCCTCGAAGCCATTATACTGTGAACAGTTGCAATCCCAGCACTGATCCCTGTGGTCACCCACAGGTCATGGATTGCTAACCTGAGAAAGAACCCCTTGTCCGCATTCACTGCTTTCTGCTCATTAACCAATTCTCTCTCCATACCAACATACCAGCTCCAACACTGTGCGCTCTTACTTTATGACTTAACATTTTGTGAAGTACCTTGCTGAACCCCTTCTAGAAATACAAACCGGCAACATGTCACTTGGTTCCCCATTATCCATTATGGTTGAGACTTCCTCAAAATATCTAATAAATTTGCCAGACATGATTTCCCTTTCATGAAGCCAAGCTGACTCTGCTTGATCAGATTATGATTTTCTGTATGTGCATATTATTTCCTTAATAGTCAATTACAACATTTTTCCAACAATAGGTTAATCAGTCAATAGTTATTCACTTTTTGACTAGGTGCGTCACATTAGCAGGTTTCCAATTCTCTGGTACTTCTCCAGAATCCAATCATTTTGGAAAAATTACAACTGATGCATCCGTTATCTCTGTCACTACTTCTAGGATCTAAGGATGCAAGCCATCATGGCCAACGGACTTATCTGTCTTTAGTCCCATTAGTTTGTCTAATACTATTTTCTCTAATGGTGATGGTGCTCAATTCCTCCCCCATATTCTTTAGTATCAATGAAATATTCGAAATATCTTCCAAGTAGACTGTAAAAACTGATGCAAAATATCTGTCTCACTCCTGTGCCACTTGCTTGTTTCCCATAACTATCGCCCCAGATTCACTTTTGTATGGAGCACATATTCACTGTGACCTCTCTTTTCCTTTTTATATATTTAAAGATGTTCCTACCGACGTGTATTTTCTGAGTCTGCTATTGACACATGGAGAAGGTGAGAGACTGACAGAGCAAACGATTGTATAGCAAGATGAGCTCCCCACTGTCATCATCACACCCCCTTCCCCATACCGAAGAACGCTTAGCAGCAATGCCAGCCGTTGACTGTGAGACTGCAGATAGGCACTATGGTAGAGAGTACTAAGAGAGCAGGAAAGCATCACTAAGGTACATTCTGGTCCAGTCTGTGAGCTGGGTGTCTGTCCCTGTTCCCAACATATCCCTGATGCTGCTGATTAATGTGCTGGTTGCTGGTGTATTCTACAATGCAAATTTGTGTTTCCAAAGCACACAGCTAGTACACAGAGGTGATGCCAGAATGATTGGGATGCATGGCTGGTTCCAGATGCCAATGCCCATAGAAGGGGTGTGCATTTAGCTGGTGCCCACTGTTCATGCCCCATGATATTTTTGCCCGGTGTCCAACATGAAGGTTTCTCAGCCCGAACAGCGAGCTGAATCAGCCAATACATGTTCTGGTTTCCTTGGCAGGATATCCCAGATTCCAGCTTCTCAGTGTGTTGAATAGACAGAAATAGGAATGCTGTTGAGACAAGGTGTAACACTAACAAGGTATTTAACAAACAATAATGACCATCATCTGGCACCCTGCTACTGCCTCGGGAGAATCTCACCACGCTACTTGTAAAAAGCATAAAAGATGGAGTGAGATTGTCTTGATGTAGAGATGGCCTCACTGCACTTGTCATCTGATTCTGGCACACATCCAATGATAACCCACAACACTCAGACCCATCATAAAGATTCAGTCCAAAATGTTATTTTCATTTTGAGTTTTGAGAGTGGTAGAAGGGTGCCTGGACATTTGTTCATATGCATTTCAATGTAGTTATTAAATGCTAGATGTGAACAGTTCAGTGTATTATGGAAAAATGTGTAGAAGAGAAAGAAAAACTGGTTTTGCTTCATAACAGGATTCCTGTATGACCGAACCATCTAAGAAAAGAAAAGTTCTCTCTTTTGTGCAGTTTTTAAGTTAGAGAGAACAGGTTAGTAGCAACAAATAGTTCGCTTGGCAATCACTAAAGCTGTCAGAGCTGGGAAAAAGTCATGTGGCTTAAAGGTCAGCAAGCGAAAAGCTCTAGAAATAAATTGCTGTGCTTAAAGAAACCATGTTAAGAAATATGTGAGCTGTGTTAGCAGCTTGCTTAAGAGCTTTAGGGATATACATTTAATGAATGAAGTAGCATGGGGTGGATGCAGAAACCTGCCTGGAAGAAACCAATTATAGACATGCCAACAGAAGCAGAAACTTTAATTTGGAGGTAGGACAATCAATCACTGAGTTTTGAGTACCCTGGAAGGTAGTTGTTGTGGGGTAAAATCTTTATTTCTGACTTTTCTAATAAGAGTATTTAAAATGATTCTTTTGTAGTTTAATACTTTGTGTTTCATAACCTCTTGTGAATATGTTCAGTAACTGACCTTCACAGAAGACAGAAAGCAAAATAAAACTTCTGGTCTATCAAGCCAGGTCTCACTCTGGGAATTGATTTGTCTAGTATTATCATCAGCTGGAATCATAACAATATGAGTTCATTAGAAAGTTGGCAAAGTGTGTAAAATGGTTGTGACACCGTGAAGCATTTCTAATCGCGTTGAAGAGTAGAAGCCAAGCATGACTGGTTTATCCAGACACAGGAGTCCTGAGACTGCATTTGAGCCTTCACATAAATGTAGCCAACTATTACTATATGTAACATATATTCAAAAGCGTGAGCTATTTTGAACTTTGTTGGCTGGCTGACAAAGAGGAATAGGCATCCAAAGGGTGCATGTACCAAAGGGTATTTTCTGTTTCTGAATTTATCTTTTCTTTCTGCTCCCCTAACAGAGAATCCTATCTCCACGCACCTCAAGCGTCATTTCCAAGATTCTGTTGTTGCTGTTCAAAAGTGCTGAAGAGTGATGTTTCTCATCGATTGTCCCTGCTGAAGTATTGAGAGGAAGGAATTTGATTATTGTTCAGAGTTGTGGTTGTGGGAAATTGAGTCACATGTTAAAAATTTCTTACAAACGATTTGGATTTACTGGCTGGATTTGCCCTAAGTGTCCTTGAGAAGGTGTTGGTGAGTCTTCTTCTTGATCCCATTTCTTCTGTGCAGTGTAGGTACACCCGTAATGCTGTTAGAGAGAGAGTTCCTAAGGAATCGTTTCTGATCTGTCAATCTCACCGTTCAATATTTTAAGTTAATTGCTTGGCTGTCACTGCAGGATGTTCCCTCCTCTAGACAACTGTGTCTTTTGATACATTGACTTCTCTGCGCTTCTTCCTTGATCTACATCTGAGCTATTGTCCTGTTACAGTTGCAATCTTAATTATCACAATCCAAACAACAGAGCTCCTGCGAGGCAAACTCCACACATATCAAATTCATCGCCGATGTGCTTCAAGGTTCTTTTATCATTACTAGCCTTTCTTCATCTATATTCATCTGCTCTTTCCCAATATCGAAGATAAAATGGGATCAGCTTGCATACACATGCAATATCTAGTTTTATCTCTAGAACACTGCTCTAATAAATGCTGTGCACTTGAATTTTCTGAATAATGTCAAACTATGGATAGTGCAGCAGTTTACCAGCATAACATTGGTTCAATGCTCAAAATGGATGAATATCTCTTTTAAAATAATGAAGAGAAATATTTAATATTGGCGCATGTTAATGCTCAAACAATATCACTGACAGACATTTTACCCAAGTTGCTTTTACGAACCATCTGTTGTTGAAATTCAAACTTAAGTTCTGATACAAGTATCGAGTGCTCTGCCCATCTAACTCATTCCACCACAGAACAGGTTAAGCTTATCATATTGTAGATTTTAGCCCACCCTTGTCCTCTGCTTAATTAAAGTGCTTCTTAGAATGTTCACTACATTACAACAATGATTAAATTTCTCAAGTACTTCACTGCTGTAAAGTATTTTAGGGCATCCTGAGGTCACATAAAAGGCAAACCTCATTTACTTTATAAATATTTCCTGATGTCCAAAATGGTAATAAAGGCGGCGTTTGGTCCACTGCCTTTATTGATCAGTGCATTGAGTATAGGAGTTTAGAGGTCATACTGCAGTTGTACAGGACATTGGTTCTGGTCTCCCCGCCTGAAGAAAAACGTTGCCAAACTGAAAAGGTGCAGAAAAGATTTGCAAGGATGTTGCTGGGGTTGGAGAGTTTGAGCTACAGGGAGAGGTTGAGTAAGCTGGGACTGTTTTCCCTGGAGCAGTGGAGGCACAGGGTGAGCTTATAGAGTTTTATAAAACCATGAGGGATATGGATAGGATAAATAGCCAAGGTCTTTTCCCCAGGTTTGTGGAGTCCAAAACTATAGAGCATAGGTTTAAGATGGAAGGGGAAAGATTAAAAGGGACGTAAGGGCAACTTTTTTTATTTAGAGGGTGGTGTGTATGGAATTAGGTTTCAGAGGAAATAGTGGAGGCTGGTACAGTTACAACATTTAAAAGGCATCTAGATGGGTACACAGATAGGAAGGGTTTAGAAGAATATGGGCCAAATGCTGAAAAATGAGACTGGAAAATTTTAGGATAGCTGGTTGGCATAGAAAAGTTGGTTCGAAGGGTCTGTTTCAGTGCTATACAAATCTAAGTCAGGTGAGCAAATGGTCAGAGTGTTCTTCCTTGCAGTTCACAATTTGGTTTCAGTTCACTGGTCTCCAAGGACATGATTCATTTCCCATCTGACATAATGCAGTCAGTTATGGCCAGCTATTGTTCTTTGGAGTTTCTAACTCCGTCCCATATGTCTGGAGGTTTTGTGGCACAGTGGTAGCGCTATTGCTTCTGAGGCTTAAGTTCTAAGATCAAGTCCCACTCCAGAACTGAATGCAAGAACAGTGAATTTATAATGCTGCCAACCACGTTGATCATTAACTTGTAAATGTTTCCAAAATAAACCAATAAGCAGGTTTGTTTGGGAGAGAGTCCTCATCAGCCATGAAATGGAACAAAATTGGAGTCTCTCCTGTCAATATCCTTAGCGCCAGATGATAATATAAAGCATATCTTGTCACAGGAACACAGACTCCTTTGGGGTGGAGAGGATCTGCACAATAACTGTGAAATAAACAGCTGTTTCTTGCAATCAACATTCTGAGCCCAAGTTTGTTAATCTTAATTGTGAGTTCTGATTGTAAAAAAAATTATCCTGTTTGTGTTCAGATCATCTGTTTCTCTTAGCATGCCACTGACAAATTGAGTTTTTCTTCAACTTTTCTCTCCTTTATTATGAAGGTGTGTGTGTACTGTACCTTTAAGAGAGTTAAAAGTTGGTAGAACTACCTGACGGCACCAAGTGTTCTCAATAAGACACAATGCAACACTTGGTCAAAAGCTAAATTAGCTGATTGCCTGGAAATGACAAAAGAGTTTCAAATTAGGCCAATCAGTTTAAATTATACCCTGAAAAATACCAAACTCCAATCCTGTTTGAATCTTAAAAACCAATGACACAATCCAATGCTTTGGAGGGGTATAAGACGAGAGAAGAACGAACCGTTGAGAGGAGAACTGCCAAGCCAAAGACATCTGCACACTGCCCAGAAGTAACAGATCTCTTAAAAGGTACCTTTGTCAATCAATAAATTGTGAAGCAGTATCCCCAAGGAGAACAAAAGATCAACACAGACAGAACAAAAGCTGCCAGTTTTAAGATAAGTTTTGTCTTTTGTAAATCTTAATTAGTGGTGGTGGGGGGGTTAATCGGATTAGTATTGTAGAGAGGCAATTAAAAGGTAGGTTGGAGGAAGAAACTGTAAATAGTTGTTAGTTATATATTCCCTCTTATACTTTAAGAAATAAAGCTGTTAATTTTTACTTTAAATAGTCCTTGGCGCCTCAAACATTCACAGATTACTGCATGGGATAAATCTTTTCTGTGTTCTGGCTTACATTAAGCAGGAGAGTTTACCCATGTCATAACACTTTGAACGAAAGCAATTTCAACTTGCTTTGACTCTTTGCTTTAGGCTTGAACACAAATCCTAGTCTCACATCTGTCACTATTCTGAACTCCTCAATATCCTTCTTTAGGTCAGATACCAAAACTTCTCATAAAATTCCAAATATAGTCTTATGCTTAATCAGTATGAGGACAGTAAATTTTCTTGATTCTCTTTTATGATAATAATCAAACTTTTGGTAAGTGATTAATAGTCAGAAGTAAGAGAGAGAAAGGACATTTCATGCCCTGCAACATTCTAAGATGCTTGATATTTTTGAAATTTAGTTTATGTAGATTTATAATAAATTAGCAGATAATTTCCTACTAACCAGTAATACAGGTAAATAAGGAATTAATGTTGTCATCAGAGGAATGTTGCTAAGATATTAAGTAAACTTTCAATATACCATAATATCTTTTATATCTACTGATCAAATAGACAACACTAACTGCAATTTCCCCTCCAAGCCACTTACTATCCTGACATGGAAATATAGCTCTGTTCCTTACAGTGTCAAAATCCTGGAAGTTCCTGCTTAAGGACATTGTGGGTTAACCTCCATCAAACAGATGGTCCAAGAATGCAGCTCACCACCACCTTCCCAAAGACAGCTAGCAAAGGGCAATAAATGTTGAACCAGTCAGTGTCGTCCACATCCCACAACTGAATAAAAAAAATCTTCAAGTCTCATCTGACAATGGAATGCCACTGTGGTACCTCCTACTTCAAACCACTATCAAGGCTGAAATGTTTGTGACCATCTAAATTATAGGGAACAATGCTACAACTAAGCAAGGCTGAACACAACACCACTTTCTTCTCCACCTCTACACTGTGTGAAAAGTTGTTGTGTTCTCTTCCCATGTACATTAGATTACACCAATATTATTCTAAGATTCTTCTCTCAATTCTAACTTGATTGGTCCAGATAAATCTGGAATGTTAATTATCTAATTTATTGTTGATGCCTGGCCAGTTTGATATCATCAGTAATTGATTTTGATTATTACCAGCAGTTTTCTCCCCCATATCATTTAGAAATGTTTCAACAACAGGGTATCAGGAATGAATCGCCCCACTCCCTTCAACACCTAATCACTGTCCTTCCAACAAGGCTGTGATCAAATTCCATATATTCTCTTTTCTTTTGCCAACTCAGTTTTGAATCCAGCTAACTAATTTTCCGTTAACATCACAAACTTTAGTTTTTTTGACTCACGGTCACAGAATTCTGTCAATGCCTGGTAAAACTCAATAAATTTATCAACAATATATAACCTTCAATATCTGGCTTGCTTATCTCTGGCAAGAACTGCACAATATGGGGGCATATGACCCATTCCAATTAAATCTTGCTGAGTACTCTATGATTTCTGTATTCTTTATATTGATAGTGATTACATAACTTTGAAAATAGGGTTAGTTGCATTCTTCATCATCATACATAAGTTTAAGAACAATCAAAACGTCCATAATTACCTTGATAATAAAATCAGCACCAAGTGGGCCCTGTATCTTCAGAACTTCTTTATCAGAGTTTTTCTGAAACTCAATGGTTGTATTCTCAATGACTGATGCTCCTGAAGCATTTAGTTTGTGGTCTCCTTTATGTCCTTGTAGTGTTTTTGATTCTATATCTGAAATAAATTTGATTCAGGTGGTTATACCTTTCAAACTGACAGACATTTTTTCATTTAAAAAGTACACAAATTATTTTGTGCAATAAATTCACTCCAAGCAATGTTTTTAAATGTATTCAGAGAGAAATGCATTCAGATCATCATCAAAATTGACAAAAGATCAAGTACAGCATTTGTAGAATGTTGGAATACTGACAATAGCTTTAGTTTTCTTCATTCTTTCTGTAAGATATACAGACACCTCATTTGCAATAGAAACTATAAAGTCTAAGTTTGGACTACCGTGCTGGGTCTCAATGAACTTATTTTAAAAAAGATGCAATGCACAAGTATAACTGTATTGTGTTCGTTCCCTGTTTATGTAGGACATGTAACTTTTAGAGGAGGTAGATTTGATACTTTTGAGAGAATGCTGGCACCAAGTGTCTTTGGAGTTGAAAAACAAACTTTTAGCAACAACTTTTCAAATGCTTCGAAGTAGCAGCTTATCACAAATTGGAGAAGAGAGCAGAGGGACTCAAAGCTCCAAAAACCTGCAAGCAGTGTTCTCTCTCTGCGAGTGTGGAAGAAAACCAGCACTAAAAGACTCTGAAAAGAACTACTCCAGAGTTAACAAATATCGTGACCCAACTGTCCAGCTATGAAATTGGGGAACACCAGTCACAACAAAATGATACAATTACCAGAAACCAAACAAGCAACAAGAAAGTCACCTCATTACCCCTTGTGATGTGGACCTAGTTTCCTTCTGCCTATATTTTTCCACATATTTCTGCAAAGTTTGACTCATATGCCCTATTTGAGACTGAACATGCATATGTTTCGATTTTAAAGAAGGTATTGTCTACATTTGCTTATGAATAATTCATAATTAATGGTGCTACCTGTTAAAGGACAAGTTTGCTATCATCAATAAGTTTTGTTTTCTTATTAAGAGTGAATAAAATTGCATTGTGTGCTTATTTTATCTTGGATGGAAGTCAAAATCAGTCTAATCAATCAAACCAGTGATTAATTTGACCATTTTCACATTTGTGGTGACTGTTGGAGAGGTGCAGCTTGAGGTCCCAGCTTGTGATTTTTGAAAGTTTAATTAAACAATTAAAACAATATCATTAGTTCACAAGAGGAAAGTTCTCATTCAAACACATTGTTGTTCCGAGCAATTCACTGTGTAGCTGTTCCATTTTGATTCATTTTGTGAAAGGACTCAGAATATAATTTGTAGTTTTGATCACTCAAACATTAAGAATGTGAGGGTGCTACACACAAATTAAGGGAGAACTAACTCAGAAATAAAGGATGCATGGCTAGATTGAGTGTCGGCTTTGGGTGTAGATATTTTACCATCTTTCAAGGAACATGTGCAAAAGCGACACAGTGTAAAATTCATGTGGTCTAACACATAAAAAGATCAGGTGACGCTGGTAAATCAAAGGTCTAGTTAACTCACTGCATTTCATGGTAGGAATCAAATGAAAACATGCCTCAGGGTATTCTGTAAATAGTCGAGGTTTAGAGCCCCTCTACGTTTGATTATTTGCATTGTAAGCACTGAAGAAAAAAAAAGTACTTCAAGCATATCCCCATATCCAGAATCAACTCACTGAACATTCCCTGGCCTGCCTCCAATGCCGGTATACCTTTCTTTAAACACAAAATTGGACACAATATTCCAAACGTGGAGTGCCTCTTTAGTTTTAGCCAGACCTTCCTACTTTTATACTTCATTCCCTTTAAAATGAAGACCAGCAGCACATTTGTCTCACCTGTTACTCACTGTAGGTGATTCATACATGAGGACTCCCAAATCATAATGTGTTGCAGCATTCTATAGTCTTTCCTTTTTGATTCCTCTCTTCTTTCTACCAAACTGTATACCCTCACATTTTCCCATACTAAAGTGCATCTGCCAAATTTTTACCCAGTCACTTAACCCAGTCTACATCCTTCTGAAAACCGTGTTTCACTCCCACTCCTTGCATTCTCACATTTTTTTTGTGTTATCCACAAACTTGATGATAATACATTTACGTCTCTCATCCAAGCTGTTAGTATATATTATAAATAAATGTGGCCTCAACGCAGATCCCTGTGGCACTCCATAGGTTGCTATCCTCAAAATGTTCCCTTTATCCCAAATCTGTACCTTTTATTCTTCATTCATGCCAATATACTGCCTCTAAAATCATGGGCTCTTATCTTATTGAGTAGCCTAACGTGGTACCTTATTAAATGCATATTAGCAATTTAAATATATTATGTTATGCTGCCAAACCTCAAACAGATCACTGTTCATAGCAAGCTGCCCGGCTGTCAGGACAACTCCATATAACCCTGTCATGGTAGGCGCTCCAAGACGTGTCAGAGTGTGGACATAGATACTACCATTACACGTGGGGACACCTCTCACCTTGTACATGGCAGGTACTCATGTGACTCAGCCAACGTTGTCTATCTTAGACGTTGCAGGCAAGGATGCCCTGAGGCATGGTACATTGGGGAAACTGAGCAAAAGCTACGACAACGGATGAATGGGCACCGCACAACAATCAACAGACAGGAGTGTTCCCTCCAAGTTGGGGAACACTTCAGTGGTCCAGGACATTCGACTTCGGAACCTTCGGGTAACCATCCTCCAAGGCGGACTTCGGGACAGGCTGCAGCGAAAAGTGACCGAGCAGAGGCTGATAGCTAAGTTCGGTACCCATAGGGAGGGCCTCAACCGGGACCTTGGGTTCATGTCACATTACAGGTGACCATCATTGCACTATACACACCCACACACACAGGCACTCCTACACACACGGACACACACTCTCCCACACTCACCCCCTCACAGACTGAAGACACTCTACACTCACTACACACACTCACATATACTTTCCCACACTCACAACCCCAACCCAGACAGACATACACACAGACAGACAAAGACCCACATGCACACATATATTTTGTGGGTGAATTTGTACTTGCAGGGTACACTGTACTTTACTCAAAAAATGCATGCATTCATATAGAACTCTGAGCTCAAAAACTGCATGAATTGAAGTAAAACTCCATTATCTCACTTTTTAGATTAGAATCAATCTAAACATCAGGTCATAGACAGGGAACACAGGGGGCTAACACCTTCAACATATTGTCTAGCTATCACCATTGTTAACAGCTAATCCGAGAATGCAACTTTTAAATAAAGGGTTTTGTGATTTACACATGAAAGAAGTGAAACTATCACTGTATTCTAACAGATGAAAGGCTTAACAGACCATCAATTTTTCAATGTATAATTTCAGTTACATCACACTGCAAATTTTTGCTATAAATTCTGTATGTTAGGATGAAGCCCTCCACTATCACCTGATGAAGGAGCGATGCTCCGAAAGCTAGTGTACTTCCAATTAAACCTGTTGGACTATAACTTGGTATTGTGAGATGTTTAACTTTGTACTCCCCAGTCCAATACTGGCATCTCCAAATCAATATATTAATACTCCTCATTCCCCTTTCTCGATCCCACTTGTTACCTCCTCAAAGAATATATTTGTCCAGTGTGATAAATTTGTCAGAGTGGTAATTTGGCGACCGACCTCGATCACCATCAAACCCACAGACAAGGAAGGGCTCAGTGGTAGTTTGGTGCACTGACCTCCAGTGACATGGACCACCTCAACCTGTCCACCTACTTCACCCACTCCAACTTCCTGCCCTCACAGCACACAGCCCTCCACTCCAACCCCAACCTCACCATCAAACCCGCGGGGGAGGTGGGGGAAGGGCGAGGTGGTGGGGGGGAGGTGGTGTGGTGGTAGTTTGGCACACTGACCTCCCACACTCTCAACTCTGATCTCCAGCATCTGCAGTCTTCACTTCCGCCTCCGTGATAAATTTGTCAGCCATGCTGACTCTGCTTGACATTAGGTATTTCGAAATGGTCTACTATTACATCCTTTATAATAGATTCTAACATTTCCCAATGATCACTGCTTAACTCTAGTTGTCTTATTATTACCTACATTTTGTATCTTTCCTTTTTTGAAAAATTGGCAATTTACAAGATCTGAGACTTTCCAGAATTTAGGGATTCTTGGAGGATTATTCGCGAATCCATTATCTCTGCAGCTAGTTCCTTTAAAATCCTAGGATGCAACCCAGGGAATGAAATGAATCAGACTTCAGCTCCATTAAATTTCCCTCTCAAGTGATAGTTGCTGTGTTCATTTCCTCCCACTTTATTAATTCCTCCTCAATTACTTAGTATTTTTAGAATGCTGTTAATGTCCACTACTGTGAAGATTGATGCATAGTACTTATTCAACATCTCTGTCATTTTCTGGTTCCTCATTATTATTTCCCCAACCTCATTCTCTGAGGGACTGATGTTCACTTTAGCATCTGTGTTCTTTTGGATTTTTAAAATTAAGCCCTTGTGGTTGACCTTTATATTACTTACTATTTTGCCCTCAGTTTACATTTTCCTTTTTTGGGGTCATCTTTCAATGGCTTACCAGTAACCTTTGCCAAATTTATGTTTTCTTTTCAATTTGATGCTGACCTTAACTTCATCGGTTAACCATTGTCAGCTTATCCAGTTCTTGGAATCCTTGTTTCTCATTTGGCCAGATTTTGTCTTTGAGTTTAGAACTATTTTCTTAAATGTCTGCCATTGTTCCTTAATTATCCTTTCTGCTAAAATCCTGTCCCAGTCAATTCCAGCCAAGCCTGTCCATATACTTATGTAACTGCCCTTATTTAAGTTTAGCACAGTCGTTTCTAGCCCAAATATTTCACTCTCAAACTTAATGCTAAATTATGATCACTGTTCCTTCGGACTATTTAATTCTGTGATTATTTATTAGATCTGTCTGATTACATACTATGAGATCCAAAGTAGCCTGACTCCTGGTTGGATCCACAACATAAGGTTCATGGAAACTGTCAAGCCCCAGCTATGATCTCTTCTTCTTGACCACATCTGGCAATTTCATTTTCTCATTCTATGTGAAGATTAAAGTTACCCATGATTAATGCACTGCCTTCTATTTTACATATTCTCGTTTTCTCCTGCTTTATTCTTTATTCTACTCCATAGCTTAGGTGGTTAGGTGGCCATTTTGAAATAGAGAAGGAATTCCTCCAGATTTGACTCTCTGTAAAGTGATTCATGATTGGGAACAGATTGAAACTGTATTTTTCTGGTTGTTTTAAGACTGTAACTAGACAAATTGTTTTCCTTTGTCTTTTGTGTAATAAACTTATATTCTGTTGTTAAACAAACTCTACTGTCACATGTGACTATGTTTTAGTGAATGATTACCATGTTAAATAAAACAAAATCTGTATTCTGGAATCTGACTTGTGCAGTAGTCCCATTATTTGTTTTCATAACTATGTATTTGTGGTAATTCAGATAGGTACCTTGTAAATAAATGTAAGGGTGGCCCTGTGTATATTAACTCAAGAGATAGATAATACACAAACAGAATATGCAATTACCTATAAATTTAGGGAAGGAGTTACACAAAGCAAGCATTCTACTTCTCCAATCCTCAAATGTGTGTTTAGTGATGGATTAAGCAAAAGATTATCCTTCATGGGAAATTGATATTCTAAATAGTTTTTTTTTCAGTTTCCTTTGGGAATCCTGGAGGAAAAATGCAAACGTTTTCCTTCAAGAGATTAGGTGGTGTAGAAAGACTAACTTGGTTAATTATCTTATCCCATGCCTAGTGATTAAAGTTAACCCAGCCGGCCTCATGGGAAAGGGATGGGATCAATTTGCTCCCACCATTCCTTGTACCTGTTCACTCCACCACCGTCGCCCCCGCCCCATCTTCATGTAAAATGGATGGTCAATCCTATCCTGTGTGCTTCTGATGGGGAAAGCTTAACTTAAAATTTACACCGTTTTCTTATTTTAGATCTGAATTATATATTTTTACAGAACAAAACACTCTACATGAGGTGATGGCAAAACCTCATTTCGATGTGCTCTCTCTCTCATTATGAAACACAAGATTGCACAGAAAACTTTAGGATTACCTGAGATAAGTGATAAAACCCATGAATCATGTTTGGAAGAGCAATGACTGAATTTCGAAGTCCAATTCTTTGCCCCATCAACAGCAGCAATAACTTGCTTTCTGTAGCATCCTCAACATAAAAAACAAATCAGGTTGTCCTACCGAGCGTTGGAACAACTTCTGACATAAGGGGTTTTTACAACAGTTAGCCAAAGCCTGTAGGTTTTAATGACAATCTTCAAGTGTGAAAGATGTAGAAATAGGGATAGGTTTGGGGGAAGGGAAGGTATTCTGAAATTTCAGATCCCGGTAGCTGTAGACAATGATAAATGAAAATTCTACAACCACAGAATTCCCCACAGCAGCTATTCAGCCCATTGAGTCTGCACTGACCATCTGAACAGCATCCCACCCAGACCGCAGCCTCAAAAAGCTGCATTTTTTACCATGGCTAATCCACTAAGTCTGCATATCCTTAGTCACAATGGACAATTCAACATGGATAATCTACCGCTCCACTGCGTGAAGCAGCAGTGCGAAGCACTGAGCCACCACCGTGATTTACATAATATTGTCATAATTTTGTTTTCTTTACTCATTCATGGGATGAGATTGTCGCTGACTAGGCAGTGTTTATTGCCCATCTCAGAAGGCAGTTAAGATTCACATTGTTGAAAGTCTGGAGTCACATGTAGGCCAGTTGAGGTAAGGATGGCAGTTTCATAATAAACTATATTTTTTATATACCCATTGCACACAATTGAAAATCCAGTGTAAACATTTCCTTTGGGTTTTGTAAAGTTAAAACATCTAGTAAACTGTCAGCATTCTCTATCATGCCAGTGGGTTATGCTTTGAACAGGAGATCTTTATTTATGTCAATAAGTTAGAACATAGAACAGTACAGCACAGAACAGGCCCTTCAGCCCACGATGATGTGCCAACCACTGATCTTCATGTATGCACCTCAAATTTCTGTGACCATCTGCATGTCCAGTAATCTCTTAAATGTTCCCAATGACCTTGCTTCCACAACTGCTGCTGGCAACGCATTCCATGCTCTCACAACTCTCTGTGTAAAGAACCCGTCTCTGACATCCCCTCTATACTTTACTCCAACCAACTGAAAACTATGACCCCTCGTGTTAATCATTTCTGCTCTAGGAAATAGTCTCTGGCTATTGACTTTATCTATGCCTCTCATTATCTTGTATACCTCAATTAGGTCCCCTCTCCTCCTTTTCTCCAATGAAAAAAGTCCGAGCTCAGTCAACCTCTCCTCATAAGATAAGCCCTCCAGTCCAGACAACATCCTGGTAAAACTCCTCTGAACCCTCTCCAAAGCATGCACATCTTTCCTATAATAGGGCGACCAGAACTGGACGCAGTATTCCAAGTGCGGTCTAACCAAAGTTTTATAGAGCTGCAACAAGATCTCACGACTCTTGAACTCAATCCCCTTGTTAATGAAAGCCAAAACACCATATGCTTTCTTAACAACCCTGTCCGCTTGACTGGCCATTTTAAGGGATCTATGTACCTGCACACCAAGATCCCTCTCTGTTCCTCCACACTGCCAAGAATCCTATCCTTATTCCTGTACTCATCTTTCAAATTCGACCTTCCAAAATGCATCACCTCGCATTCATCCAGGTTGAGCTCCATCTGCCACCTCTCAGCCCATCTCTGCATCCTGTCAATGTCCTGCTGCAGCCTACAACAGCCCTCTATACAGTCAACGACACCGCCAACCTTTGTGTTGTCTGCAAACTTGCTGACCCATCCTTCAATCCCCTCATCCAAGTCATGAATAAAAATTCCAAACAGTAGAGGTCCAAGGACAGAGCCCTGTGGAACACCACTCACCACAGACTTTCAGGCAGAATATTTTCCTTCTACTACTACTTGCTGTCTTCTGTTGGCCAGCCAATTCTGTATCTAGACAGCTAAGTTCCCCTGTATCCCATTCGTCCAGACCTTCTGAATGAGCCTACCATGGGGAACCTTATCAAATGCCTTGCTGAAATCCATATATACCATATCCACAGCTTGACACTCATCAATTTTTCTAGTCACATCCTCAAAGAACTCAATAACGTTTGTGAGGCATGACCTGCCCGTCACAAAGCCGTGTTGACTGCATTTAATCAAGCCACGCTCTTCCAGATGGTCATAAATCCTCTCCCTCAGAATCCTTTTCTAACACCTTGCAGACGACAGACGTGAGACTTACTGGTCTGTAATTGCCAGGGATTTCCCTATTTCCTTTCTTGAAGAGAGGAATTACATTTGCCTCTCTCCAGTCCTCAGGTACAACTCCCGTGGAGAGCGAGGATGCAAAGATCTCCGCAAATGGCGAAGCAATTGCATTTCGCGTTTTCCAAAGCAGCCGAGGACAAATCTGGTCTGGGCCTGGCGACTTGTCAATTTTAATAATTTGACAAAATTTTCAGCACATCAGCTTTCTCTATCTCTATCCATTCCAGCATGCACACTTGCTCTTCAAAGATTTCATTCACTACAAAGTTTGTTTCTTTCGTAAAGGCAGAAGCAAAAAAACTCATTTAGGGCTCCCCTACCTCCTCAGACTCCACACACAAATTGCCTATGCTATCCCTGATCGACCCTACTCTTTCTTTGACCATTCTCTTATTCCTCACATAAGTGTAAAATGCCTTTGTATTCTCCCTAATCCGTTCTGCCAAGCCTTTCTCGTGCCCCCTCCTGACTCTCCTCGGACCATTTCTGAGCTCCTTCCTCGTCTGCCTGTAATCCTCTAGAGCCGAGCTTGACCCTAGCTTCCTCCACCTTATCTCAGCTACCTTTTTCCTTTTGACGAGAAGCTCCACCGCTCTCGTCATCCAAGGTTCCTTTATCTTAGCACTTCTTGCCTGTCTCAGAGGGACATATTTATTCATCACTTGCAACAACTGTTCCTTAAACAGTCTCCACATGTCTATAGTGCCTTTACCATAGAATAATTGCTCCCAATCCATGCTTCCTAACTCATGTCTAATCGCATCATAGTTTCGTCTTCCCCAATTAAATATCCTCAGATTTTGCATAAGCTATGTAGAATGTGAGGCAGTTGTGGTCACCATCTCCAAAATGCTCTCCCACCACAAGATCTGATACCTGGCCTGGCTCGTTTCTAAGCACCAAGTCTAGAATGGCCTCTCCCCTCGTCGGCCTGTCAACATACTGAGTTAGGAAACCCTCCTGAACACACCTTACAAAAACAGGTGCATTCAAATCTTCTGCTCAAAGGAGGTTCCAAACAATATTGGGAAAGTTAAAGTCACCCATTACAACAACCCTACTACGTCCACACTTTTCCAAAATCTGCCGACCTATGCTTTCTTCTGCAGTTGTCATGCAGGTACAGGGCTAAAGTTAAGTGATCAAAAACTGCTTCCCTTAGGTACAATGTCTTTCATTTGAAGTAAAACACTTTTGCATTTTTAAGCAGTTCAAGCATTTTATTGATAACTGCCTCAGGTTTTTCATTCAACACACTTGAAGTGGCCATAGCATGGGAGAAAGTGAGGACTGGGTTTAAGCCTGAAACGTCGGTTCTTCTGCTCCTCGAATGTTGTCTGACCAGCGATGCTTTTCTCGCTCCACACTCGTAGCCATAGCGTTGCAATGGACAGCTCACTCAATGTTAGCGAAGGGGCTGATGTTTATTATTGCAGCGCTGTAGAGATGAGGTGGTAGCAGGGTGAGAATAATGCAAGGTTCTCATCATCACTTTTCACCATTACACAAGTTGCTGTCATACTAAGCCAGGTCCTGAGAATAGCAGCTGGAACACTTGCCTGTTTCAGGCAGTACACCATTTTTAACATGCAAGTTTGAGTTTAAACTACAACTTTCATTGCTGATATTGCAAGATATATTTGGTGCTCAGATCTTTTCGGCCACAGTGATTATGCGCACTTATCCAGTTTCCGGAATATTTGATCTTAGAACATAGAACCTGGGCAGCATGGTGGCTCAGTAGTTAGCACTGCTGCCTCAAAGCGCCAGGGACCTGGGTTCGATACCAGCCTCGGGTGACTGACTGTGTGGAGTTTGCACATTCTCCCCGTGTCTGCGTGGGTTTCATCCGGTGCTCCGGTTTCCTCCCACAGTCCAAAGATGTGCAGGTCAGATGAATTGGCCATGCTAAATTGCCCATAGTGTTAGGTGAAACGGATCTGGGTGGGTTACTCTTCAGAGGGTTGGTGTGGACTGGTTGGGCCGAAGGGCCTGTTTGAACATTGTAGGTGATCTAATCTAATTAAAAATTTGATTACCATCTGACCATGAAAAATGTCACAAGCAATTATGTAGCAAAAATCTCTGATTTTATTTGCCAGAACAATGCAAGAAATTTTGAATTATACACTGATAAAAGGACTGATAAAAGATCTGTTAAAAAATAATAACTCTCAAATCCAGAGTCAGCCTTACTTCCCAGATAACTTGGAGGAATTTGGAATCTCTAGGGTTTTCCCAACTAACAAATCTGTCAAATAACAAGCAACAAGCAGAAATTACAACAATGTGAAATCTCAGACAGGCAAGTGAAAGCCCCGATACAATGATTCTAATTGGTCAAAAATCACCAGCTGACGCAGAGACGATTAGCATGGCCCCTGCACAAGAAAGATATGCAAATTTATTAAACGTTCCTCTTGTGGCAGTGGTAGCATCCCTACCCCTGGAACGGGTAGAGCTCAAAGAGAAAGAAAAAGTCTGACAAAGGCATGGATAATGGTCTACCGAGGAGAATGAATAGCTGCTCATGGGGACTATTAGTAGTTAATAATCCTCAAGCATCTCCCCACCCCCCCCCCCCCCATGCTTTCCCCCACCCCCATACACCAGGCCTTGTTATCATATGACCAGGTATTACACACAACCCATTGTCAGCTACTTTTTTCTTGCACATGACTTACCAAAATGCATTGCCTCACACTTATCTGGATTAAACGCCATTTACTATTTCTCTGTCCAACTTACCAACTGATGTACATTCTGCTGCATGCTTTGATATCCTTCTCCACTATCCATAACTCCAACAATGTTCATGTCACCTCCAAACATACTGATCAGTCGACCTACATTTTTGCCCAAATCATTCGTGTAAATATTAGAAACAACAGATGCGCCATCGCTAATCCTTGCAGACCACCACTGGTCTCAGAACGCTAGTGAGGAAAACACCCCTCCACAACTACCATCTGTCAACCAGCAAACCAAGTTTGAACCCAACTTGCCCAGCTCACCATAGATTCCATACCATTTGATGTTCTGGACCAGCTTATCATGAGGGACTTTGTCAAAAACATTCGTAATGTCCACGCAGACAACATCCACTGCCTTCCCCTCATCAATCATCTTTGTCACTTCAGCAAAAAACTCAACCATGTTTGTGGAGACAAGATGTATAAAGCCCCTACCTGCCCCTAATAAGTCTATTCTTCTCCAAACACAAGTAAATCTTATCCCGAAGAATCTTCTCCAATAGTTTCCCCACCACTGATGTAAGCCTCATCAGTCCATAATTTCCTGGATTATCCCTGTTGCCCTTTTTAAATGAAGGAACAACATTTGCTGCTCTTCAGTCTTCTGGGAGCTCACTGGTGCTAAAGAAGATACAAAGATCATTATCAAAACCTTAGCAATCTTCTCCTTTGCCTCCTTCAGTCTCCTGGATAGACCCCATCACGCCCTAGGGACTTATCAATCTTTTTCACAACACTCAACACCTCCTCCTCCTTAATATCGGCATGCCACCAAGTATCAACTTCTCCCTCTCAAAACTTAGTATCAATGCCTTTCTTCTTGGTGAATGATGCTAAATATTCATTGAGGATGTCATTCTCTTCCTCTAGCTCCATGCATAAATTCCCCCTTTTGTCCTTGAATGGACCTACCCTTTCCCCGGTTCCTCTTGAGGTAATGTTGCTAGATGTGAAAGGAAGTGTACAGATATTGAATGCAGTGCATGTAACAATGTATTGAGTGAAAATAGACCTCATTTATGTCTTACCAACTGAAGAGGACAGCTCAATAATTAAACCTATGCTGCTAGGAAGGAACTTACACTAGTGAACCAGAGCAAAGCTGTTGTGCGAGTTCAGAGGGTTTCATGTCTGCTTAAAAAATTGCAAATACTAGTTATGGATCAATGGGAAGACTGAATACAAGCACCGTATTTAGGAAGTGAAAGCCCAAATCTTTTAAAGCAGAATTAAAAAAAACCTTGGTCTATTCAACATGTTTTTATCTTCTGTTCACAGCTTATCTGCCAAACAGACATTGTCAGTGATAGGATAAACAGACTTCATGTGAACTACTGTGTTTAGTTCTTCTCACTGACTAAGGAAGGAATACAATACTGCAATACAAAAACACCAAACTCTGGAAGGCACATAGGACCAAATGTAGGCCAGATGAGGCAAAAAGAAATGAAGAGAGGACAAAAAAAATTAGGCACCACATAGGGTGAAAAGGGCTTTAAATTAAGACAAAAAAAATCAACGAAAGCAGAACTTCAATCGGAATACAGGAAATTAAAACTGCAACTAGAACTTTAAAGAAGTTACAATAGAACATGGTCTATCTAAAATGCCTTTGGAATAGATTAAAAAAACAGCATTTATGTGCAAGGATTAAAGACTAATCAGAACATGATTTAAATGAGGCTTTATTTTGGGATTCTATCAATTGTGGCCGAATTTAATTTTGTGAAAAATAATTATTGAAACTGCAACTTCAACAATAATTCTTTGCATAAACATGTTCCTACAGATGCTAAGGTATGAGCAATACTATGATAGATACACACTGATTCTAATAACACAGCACTCATGGAATGAACTATAAATTTAGTGCTTTTCATTTTCTCCCCCAATGGTACAAACCCCAAAACAGTGTAAAACTTTGTTGTAAAATCTGGCAGTGCTATTTCACCCTGGCTGCATTATAAAACTCTCACCATATTTACAAACATGTTCTTGAAAAAAATTGCTTCCATACATTTTTTTGCCCACATTTGCCAGATTAAGTTGTACAAGCATGGCCAAGAAGTTACAGAAACCAGATGATTATATTATAGCATTTACAGATAGTTTGTAGAAGTCTATTAAGCAAGCGTAATATCAAAACTAGCCCTGATCTGTCTGTTTATCCAACACAATCCTATCATCTATTAGAGTTATGTGGCTAGCAATTACTCTTTGATGCTTTCCTCAAATCCTCCTCAGCACTCATAATTCTCTTTGCCTCAACATTGGTGACCATGCATTCATCTCTTTTTTATTCATTCAGAGTGGGTGGGCATCACTGGCCAGGCGAGCATTCATTGCCCACACAGAATGGGAGAGTCAAACACTTTGCTGTGGGTCTGGAGTCATGCGTAGGCCAGATCAGGTAATGATAGCAGTAGTGAAACAAATCAGTTTTTCCTGACCATCCACAATGATTTCAGTCATTATTAGACTCATAATTCCAGACTTTTTATTGAATTCAAATTACAACATTTGCTTTGGTGGAATTTGAACCCAGGTTCCCCAGAACATTACCTGGGTCCTCAGATTAGTCTCATGAGAATACCATTAGGCCATTGCCTCTCCTCATCTGCTGAAACCCTGTCTTACGGAACTTTCTCTGTAAATCTCTCCATTCATTTTTTCTACTTCTAAGTCACTCCTTTAACTTGCAGTTCTGAGATCATGCTTTAAAATCTCTTTGTGGTTCGATTTCAAACAATCTTGAGGTAACTTGGGACATCCAACTATAAGACAGGTACATGGCGTTTCGTTGCTTTCATTGGAATGCACACTCTTCTTTCACTTCCACAGTGCAGCACTCATTCCTTGCAAGAGCATCATATCTGATATATTTTTATCAACATCATGGGAACATTGTTTTAAAAATGTCCTTCTGCACCTATTTTCAATTTGCCATCGACATGCTTCCTCTGCCACTTTTTCAATCACTAATAATATTTTAAAATTCATAGCTTTGCAAGTATCATTATTGTGTAAGAGCTCAGTTCAATCTGTTTTCAATTAACTATCAGCCACCAAATTAAATATACCAATCTCAAATGAGGTTGCCCACATAATAAAAAATAATCAAATTGCATATTCAACATATCAGCTACCCATATGGTTTACCTTTTCAGTGCTACAACCATCTCAATGTATTTTACAGAGCTTCCTTCAGAAACGTTGGACTGTAGTTGGCTCTTATATGAAAATTATTCATACAATCATATCTTAATCTCAAATAAACAGTTCCAATAATACAGAGCCTTTCATGATTACAGGATGCCCAAAGTGTATTGCAGCCAATAAATCACCATTTTAGTGTCGTACATGTGGTGGCCAATGTGTGTGCAGCAAGATCCCACAAACCTGATTACAATAGTGACTTGGTAATCTGTTTTAATGTTGTTAATTGAGTGATAAGTATTAGCCAAGACAATGGAAAACTCCACTACTCTCCTTCAAATGGGTGCCACCGAATCTTTTACGAGTTGAGTGAACAAAGTCAACACACTTTCCACCTTTATTCTTCTTCTGGAGTCCTGGAGTGGGACTTGAAGCCTTAGGCAAGAATACGCACCAACTGAGTTACAGCTGACACACCAATCATGTGAAATCATTATGGCTCCCAGTCATGTTACACCCAATGTGAAATGTACATGATTCAAAAATCCCATAGATAATGGAACATATAACCTATAATTTAGGTGCATATCAATAGATCGCAAGTGAGAATAAAAATCATTAAATGTGAAAGCCAGACATTTCAATCCAGAGTCACCAAACATCGAACAACAAAAGACAGGTGGGAAACAAATAAAATTGTTCTAAATATCTTATGGAAATTGTTCTGCTAACACCTACATGGAGTGCTTGCAAAACTCAGAAAAAGTGTCAATAATCTGTAGCCTGTGTTTCCCCTCAGTGTGAAGGAATTCGTGTTAAAGAATCCAGCTCGAATAAGGCTGAAAGAGTTAACCCAACGCAACAACTACTTCATAATCTTAATTCACAGCCACTTAACTAAAGAAAACTGACCACCACAATCCGAGATACAATCTCAATGAGAGATTGCAAAGACTAGTAGGGTAGGCCTTCGAACGTGACTTTCACAGCCTGGTAACATTCAAATCCAGGAGAAAGTGAGGACTGCAAATGCTGGAGCCAGAGTTGAAAAGTGTGATGCTGGAAAAGCGCAGCAAGTCAGGCAGCATCCAAGGAGCAGGAGATCGATGTTTCGGGCATGAGCCTTCTTCAGGAATGAGGAGGGTGTGCCAAGCAGGCTAAGATAAAAGATAGGGAGGAGGGACTTGGGGGAGGGGCGTTGGAAATGCGATAGGTGGAAATAGGTTAAGGGGAGGTGATAGACCGGAGTGGGGGTGGGGGCGGAGAGGTCAGGAAGAAGATTGCAGGTTAGGAAGGTGGTGCTGAGTTTGAGGGTTGGGACTGAGACAAGGTGCAGGGAGGGGAAATGAGGAAACTGGCGAGATCGGAGTTCATCCTTTGTGGTTGGAGGGTTGTGGAGGTGCAGGTGAATTTGTGGCGGATATGGAAGGATCCCTTGGGGCCTTGGAGGGAGGGGGAGGTGGGGGAAGGAAGGTGTGGATGCAAGTTTTGCATTTCTTGCGGTTGCAGGGGATGCAGGAGTTGCGCCCACATCTCCCCCTTTACTTCCCTCCAAGGCCCCAAGGGATCCTTCCATATCCGCCACAAATTCACCTGCACCTCCACACACATCATTTACTGCATCCACTGCACCCGATGTGGCCTCCTCTATATTGGGGAGACAGGCCACCTACTTGCAGAACGTTTCAGAGAACACCTCTGGGACACCCGGACCAACCAACCCAACCACCCCGTGGCTCAACACTTTAACTCCCCCTCCCACTCCACAAAAGACATGCAGGTCCTTGGAGGATGATTGGAGGAAGAGCGCCTCATCTTCCGCCTAGGAACCCTCCAACCATAAGGGATGAACTCAGATTTCTCCAGTTTCCTCATTTCCCCTCCCCCACCTTGTCTCAGTCCCAACCCTTGAACCCAGCACCACCTTCCTAACCTGCAATCTTCTTCCTGACCTCTCACCCTCACCTTAATCTCCTTCCACCTATTGCATTTCCAACGCCCCTCCCCCAAGTCCCTCTTCCCTACCTTTTATCTTAGCCTGCTTGACACACTCTCCTCATTCCTGAAGAAGGACTTATGCCCGAAACGTTGATTCTCCTGCTCCTTGGATGCTGCCTGACCTGCTGCGCTTTTCCAGCAACACATTTTCAGCTCTGGTATATATGAGCACAAGCTAAAAGCATTCTCTAATAGAGTTGAAACTTTTTAAAAAAATTCCTGCCATTGTGTAGTCTTCTGAGAGGAAAGTACAAAATATGTCCACAGTTTGTGATGTATTCTTGCAAGATATGGTTTGCTATTGAATAGGAGATCATCAGCCACTCATTATCTTTATAGTTAAAGGGAAATCTTAGTCCTGTCTGATTTAACTTGCTTCTTCATCTCTTTGAAAAAAATGTTGTTCAATCTTTTCTTCACATCAGTGAGTATGATATTCCACAGGAGTCTGTCTCCAGACTGCAACTTAATTTACATTTATAGCCATTCTTGACTGTATCTGCCCAACTTGAAGGACACATTTTGGAAATACAAGTCATAAATGTCCACAAGATTTAAAGTTCTGATTCATGATAATGATACAGCTGTACCTACCTATGCTTCAACTTTCAAATCCCCTTTGACTTCTGAATTTTGTCACTTGTACATCATCAAATCTCCTGCAATGGTACAGCTTTGATTTCTCTGAATTTTTCCAAAGATATGTCACCCCTAGTATTCTAAACTGCAAACCGATCAGCACGAGTCACTGACTTGGAGAGAGGCCTCTGCGCCACACAAATCCCTCTCCTGTCCTGTTTGATGGTCACCTATTCTCTGACCTCCCGCACCTTTTATGGCAGTGGGGCAATATGAAACTCAGATTCCCAGACACACTGCAGCAGCTCTAGCTACTCCTCAAGCTCCATAACATACAGTCTGAGTTTGAGTGGCTTTTCATACTTCCCGTACACATGACGTACAAGGCAGAAACATTTGCTGCCTTAGTGTCTGTCATTTGACACACTGAGCCCTTGCTAACTGAAATTAGGCAGATTGCTTGTAAAGCAGGAAAAGAAAGAAAAGTACTGACATTTTTGTTTGAGTCATCATATTCATTTTCTCTATATCTTCCTCCCCAGTAAGATTCTTAATCTTCTGTTGCAGTAATTTAATCAAACAATTTACAAAATACCATGTGCTTGGGCAGTCACTATGTATCATTCGTTACCTAGAGTAGCTTTGATAGTTTAAGAGTTACACTGCAAATCACGACAAAGCAAATCTATAACATTTCTACTCAATCCAACACCTCATGAAAGTTAGTCTGAAGGAGATTGAAGAAACGCTGTAAAATGTATGTCATTTATGACCAGTTGTATTCCACAGGTAAAACTGCCTACAGAGACAGGGATTTGTTCCATCGGTATATCTATAATGTGATCTTATTTACTTAACTTTCCCAATGTGCCTGATGAGCTATTTTGTGTTCGCACAATCGCAGAACCTAGGATAATGTTGAAATAACTTGCCAAGACAAAGATTGAATTAGCTCATCACAGACATGGCTATGTGAGCCTGCTTCTCCTCAGGCTCTAATGCTTAGAAAAGGAAGCGTTTGACAATGTTTTGTAGCCAATAAAGTCTACTTTCTTGGGCATGGCTCTGATTCTCAAAATGCACAGTTGGATCTTATCCAGAAAAACAAGACTTAAAACATTTTTGTTTTGCAAAAAAATGGGTTTATTTTACAAATGTGTGGATATCCTGGGTTTTCAAAATGCTTTATGGCTGTAATATTGAAGCTTATATCACTGTTGCAATATGACAGAAGATAAGGGTAACTTTCATTTTCACTTCTGCTGAAGTGTAACCTTTACTGATTGGCTCACATACCCCTACCATACAAACTGCTCAACTTCCATGTTTATTGATTTTTAATGGAAATGATACTCTCAAGTTGTTTTAGCCATGAGAGTGTACGATCTGTTTGCTCATTTTCAAACAGTGAAGAAAAAAATTACTCTCGAAAAAGCTTTAAAAAGACATTTAAAAGTGAGAAACAGAACTGATCCGAGATGTTGTTAGACTAAAATACATCCTCTATCTTTGACATAGCTTTTCAGATTGCCACTGAGAGTTCTGATTCTCACAATTAAAATGGGAAACAATTTTGTGCCCAGCTTTTTTCACTGGGTGACCATCACCTCCAAATTGGTCGTGGGAGCAGGTCTACTCTTTAACTTCAAAGTTCATTTGTCATTTCTTTTCAAGTTCGACTTGAGAACTAGCCATTTGGATACAGAACTGGCTCAAAGGTATAAGACAGAGGGTGGTGGTGGAGGTTTGTTTTTCAGACTGGAGGCCTGTGACCAATGGAGTGCCACAAGGATCGGTGCTGGATCCTCTACTTTTTGTCATTTACATAAACGATTTGGATGCAAGCATAAGAGGTACAGTTAGTAAGTTTGCAGATGACACCAAAATTGGAGGTGTAGTGGACAGCGAAGAGGGTTACCTCAGATTATAACAGGATCTGGACCAGACGTGCCAATGGGCTGAGAAGTGGCAGATGGAGTTTAATTCAGATAAATGTGAGGTGCTGCATTTTGGGAAACCAAATCTTAGTAGGACTTATACACTTAATGGTAAGGTCCTAGGGAGTGTCGCTGAACAAAGAGACCTTGGAGTGTAGGTTCATAGCTCCTTGAAAGTGGAGTCGCAGGTTGATAGGATAGTGAAGGCAGCATTGGTATGCTTTCCTTTATTGGTCAGAATATTGAGTACAGGAGTTGAGGGGTCATGCTGCGGCTGTACAGGACATTGGTTAGGCCACTGTTGGAATATTGCATTCAATTCTGGTCTCCTTCCTATTGGAAAGATGTTGTGAAACTTGAAAGGGTTCAGAAAAGATTTACAAGGATGTTGCCAGGGTTGGAGGATCTGAGCTACAGGGAGAGGCTGCACAGGCTGGGGATGTTTTTCCTGGAGCGTCAGAGGCTGAGGGGTGACCTTATAAAGGTTTACAAAATTATAAGAGGCATGGATAGGATAAATAGACAAAGTCTTTTCCCTGGGGTCGGGCAGTCCAGAACTAGAGGGCATAGGTTTTGGGTGAGAAGGGAAAGATATAAAAGAGACCTAAGGGGCAACTTTTTCACACAGAGGGTGGTACGTGTATGGAATGAGCTGCCAGAGGATGTGATGGAGGCTGGTACAATTGCAACACTTAAGAGGCATTTGGATGGGTATAAGAATAGGAAGGGTTTGGAGGGATATTGGCCGGGCTCTGACAGGTGGGACTAGATTGGTTTGGGATATCTGGTCGGCTTGGACAAGTTGGACCGAAGGGTCAGTTTCCATGCTGTACATCTCTATGATTCTATGACTTAGATAGTCATTGGGAAATGCAGTTAATGAGAAGAAAATGTTTGAATTGAACCCAGAAAAGGCTGATATAAGCTCACAACATAACACAGCACTATCTTCTTGGATAAAATTAATATTTGGATGCGTTAATATAAAAGCACTTGCAATGCTCATTTCTTTTATGATAGAGCTTGTGTTTTCACACATAAATAAATCATATATAATGTCTCAGGTGGTGGAGGTATGTCCCATCCAGCACCTTAAATATTCAGTCTTTCCACTCAAAGATGACCAGGGAAACTTTTGAGGGTGCCCAGACCATTACTTAGCTCTCAATCGATGTTACAAAAAACAGATCACCGAGTCATTTGTTTCAATGTTTGTGCACTGAGTATATTTCTTAGAGGTATGACTAACTCTCAAAAGTACTTCACTGACTCTGATGGGGTTGGCAATGCTCTTGTGAACATCATGGTGTCAATACAAAGGTTTTGTGCTTTTAACTCGTGGATCCTACACAGAAAGAATTGTTTAAAGGAAACCTGGATAATTTTTCAGTCAAATACTTTGCAATCTTAAAACATGCACTAGAAGTGCTGCAACATCCCACATAAACCATCTGTTGTACATATCCAGCAGTGAATGCAATCTGGAAGCAAACTCATTGCTTACCCTCTGAAATCTTCAGGCATTCCAGGCTTTATAAAGGTTCCTGCAATATCAATTTCCTCAGCACAGTCAAGAGGAAAAAGACACTTGCATTTACACAGGGTCTGTCACAACCTCGAGACATCCCTAAGTGTTTTACAGCCAAAGACATACTTTTAAACTCTAGTCACTGTCAAAACATTAGAATCGGATCCATGTTTAAGAGGTTATACTTGATACAGGGGCAATGGAACTGTACCCCCAATTTACACTGAGGTCAATGCTGTGCATAATCATGTAGTGACAATGTTACCTTGATACCAAAGGCAACTTATGAATTTTTGCCACTTGGTAATTATCACCAATGATGTGTTATTAAAGCCTAGGACTAAGGAATTACTATAACTAATCACAATCAATACAGCACGCTGGAGCTGAAGTCTATCTTTCTGTTGGGAAAAGCAAAAAAATGGAATTTTCAAAGTAAGTTAGTTAGGTTCTCAACACTTACATAGATAAAATTCTGAATGGCTTTTGAATGTCACACCTCTTAAAAGCATCATATGAAATTATAAAAGATTAATCATACTGATTGACTCATGAGCTCAATGTCAGCTTGATAACTTCCATTCTCCAATGTTCCTTCAGTAGCATTTTTGAAGCCCACGACCATGACTGTCTAGAAAGACAAGGGGAATAGGTACATAGAAAAATCACCACCTGTAAATTCCCCTCCAAAACGCTCACCACCCTGACTTGGAAATATGCCACAGTTCCTTCAATGTCACTGAGTGACAACCCTGGCAGTCCCTCTCTAACAGCTTATGGATCTACCTACAAATGAAATATTTTAGTTCAAAAAGGCAGCTCACCATGACCTTTACAAGATTAACTAGAGATGGGCAATAAATGTTGGCCTAGTGAGCAATTCATAGAATTATAAAATCTCTACTGTGTTGAAACAGGCCCTTCGGCCCAACAAGTCCACACCAACCCTCCAAAGAGTAACCCACCCAGGCCCATTCCCCTACTACTCTATATTTAGTCTCAACTCTAATGTGCTAATGCACCTAACTTATACATCCCTGAACACCAAGGACAATTTAGCATGGTCAACTACCAAACTTACACATCTTTGGACTGTGGGAGGAGCCCAAAGCACCTGGAGGAAACCCATGCAGCCACAAGGAAAATGTGCAAACGGAATCGAACCCAGGTCCCTGGCGCTGTGAGACAGTAGTGCTAACCACTGAGCCAGTGTGCCACCCAAAGGCATCATCATATTCCATGAATGAATAATATTTTTCAAATCGGCTAACAGGATGGAGAACACTATGAATTAAGACATACTAATCTCACAGAATAAACTAAAGAAACTGTTTTGGTTTTCAAAGCTACCAAAGCAAACATCATGGTAGCCACACAAAAAAAACAAAGCCCTTTGGATATTAAACGAGCTTTGCAACATGCTGGATAAGCAATACTGAAATACAAAAATCTTTTCCTACCAATCAATCAATCGTGTAAAAACGTTTGATGGGAAAAATAGTAACTTCAGTTGCACGACCATAGTAAACATGAGAAAATCCTCTTCAAATGCTCACAATGCATTGGCAACATCGCATTATACCTACAAGTTTAAATATTTATTACATTACTGTAGGGAGCACATTTCAAAATTACTTAATTATATTTCAAGTACTTTGGTACTTAAGGTTGCTAAAGATGTTATGCAAGGTTAATTTTATTTAAAAATGCGTACACCATGCTACTCCTCTAAACAACAACTTGGGAGCTTCATTGTGTCTTTAATGCAATAAGACATTCAAGGTGCTTTAAGGGAGCATCAGAAAACAAGATATGATGCCAACCCATACAAGGAAACCTTAGGTCAGATGACCAAAACCAATATGAGGGATAAATGTTTTCGTAAAGGATCTTAAAGGAGGAAAGTGAGTTTAAAAAGCTGTAAGGAAGAAAATTCAGAGTTTGAAGCCAAGGCAACTGAGGACATATCCATCAATAATGGAGCAATTAAAAATGTGGATGCACACGTGATTAATTAGAAAAGTAGAGACGACTCACTACTGTGGCACCACCGAAGTTAGGGAGGGATGAGGTCAGGGACAGATTTGAAAGCAATGATGAGATTTTTGAAATTTTATAAAGCCATGATACTGCTTCATAATCTCAAAACATAAATTAAAAATCATGCAAATTGCACAACAGAATCCCACAACACAAAACAATGTCAGTCAGCCCATCATGCAAGAGTTACATTATCATTTCCGATTAGTTTATTTAGTCATATTTCCTTGTGAACTTACCCACATTGATATGAGCAAACATCTAAAGACTAAAAATGTAATTGTAATTAGGTTATGAATTAGAGAGAAGCTAAAATTCACAAACCATCACCAACTAGGCTGTGAATGCAAGGCTCTTGCACTAAGCGCATTCTATACAACTAACATTCCTAAATCAGGTAAATAAAAACAAAAGAATTTCAATTACTCAAATTCGAACACTATGTTTGAAATACTTCCAAAATTCTTCCACCTGCTTGCCTTTCAACTCCCATGTAGACCTGCACCTTTTAATGGAACCTCAGCTATGAACTCGTTTGTAACCATGGACCTTCTACTCCTGTACTTGGCATGAATGTGGAGACTCAAGCAGCTGACAATGACAAATGTCAGCTTGTACGTAGCACTCAGTTAAGATTATTGAGAGATCTATTCATCTGGTTACATCTGTCATTGTCTGAATTAACCTTCATTTTTCTGAAACTAGTGCACTTTAAATGCACTTCACATTTTAAATGTTTTTTCAAGCTCACTAAATACAGATTTTAAAACTATTTAGTGTGTCAAGCTTGAAACTTGATATTTATTAGGGTTGCCTGCAGGTGTTAGATTCAGAGCTCTGGATATCAGCTTCAGGGTAACTTGTCCACTGACAACCAATCAGTAGTTTATTGCTCACTTGTCAATTTGGATAGTCATAGTATACTACTTCGACATGGTCTGGTTCATATATTACTGGAACAGTGCCAAATGTTAAACTATAGCCATGCTTTCAAATACTTAGTTCACCTGAAGATGCTCAAAATAAACATATTGGGCTTGCATCAAACTTAAAAATTTGAATTCCCAACTTAACTCACTCAAAGCAATGAAAGTAACAAGTAGTTTTGGATTCATCAAATTTCAATTAGTGCTTCAATTAACTGTATTTATGAAAAACAATTACCGGTCTCTGTGGCTTTGTCCTGTTTTGAATCATTATATGAAAAAAAAAGCTACCTTTCAGCCAACCTTATAGCCATCGTGTGCAGCTATATAAAGATGATGTTTATTTGTTGATGGCACAAAGTTTTTGAAGAAACTCTACTTTGCCTCAATAGATTAATGCAAATTACAGCTATTTTTGATCAATCCCGGATTTGAGCTTTCACCACAAAAGGGAACTTGAACAACGAGGCTGTCTGCTGTGGAGACCCAGAGGTTGACAAATGAGTAGCATCAAGAATTGAGAGATTTCTTGGCTTGTTGTAGCATCAATTTAAAGGTTTAAATCAAACAATAGCAACTCAGGTGGGGTTTATCTCAGTGATTCTAGTGCAAAACATAAACAGCTAGGTTACATTTCTACTATGAAACAAATAATTTACATTCATTCCACAGATCTCCAAGACAGTAAGCATAGTCCAAGAGATCGTTCTATCAGGAAATTTGCCAAGCAGCACCCACTTAAAAAAAAGATCAGACAGGAAGATTAACTCATTCGGTGTATCTGATCCTTTCTTCCTACATTAATGGGGGAGGAGATATTTCAAATCGGCTAGAATGGGTAGTTTGGGAACAAATGCTGAGTTACTTTTCTGTAGGTGAGAAAGTTCTAGCTGCAATGTGCTAATTCCTGGCTTTTACTGAAGCATGTTTGGCTGCTTGCAAGAGACACGTTCTATGAAATCAACCGATTGACTGCCAGATAACGAGACATAACTTAAAGAAAGATTTGCATTTATACTTCTCAAAGGACTTCATGTGCAAAGTACCACCTTTGAAATGTAGTCACTGTTATAATGTAGGAAATGTGGAAACCAATTAGCCGATCTCAAAGTGCCTCCATTATAAAGCTAAATGATGATAAACAATATCGAGATTAATCACACTGGACTCAAAACACTAATTTTGTTTCTCTCTTTACAGATTTTTCCAGACCTGCTGAGTTTCTCCAGCCTTTTCTGTTTATCTCCTATCATCTGAAATATGCTAGTATCTGAGAATCCAATTTTACGATGTTAACTGAGGCACTAACATTGACAAGGGCACTGAGAATAATTCCCCTCCTCTTCTTCAAAATGTGTATTCTTGGAACATTTGATAGCTGCCCAAGCAGTTTAATGTCTCATCTGCAAGACAGCACTTCCAACACGCTCTGAACTGCGCTCAAGCTTCAGCCAAGATCTTGGAAACGACCTGGAAACGGATTAAATCAGAACCTTGAGACTCTGAAATGTTACCAGCTGAACAATGGCTGATAATTATTGTTAATCAACCTGCTCAGGCATATAACAATACACCTCTGGAAATCGTGACACAAATCGGGACCCTTTGGTCCAAAGGTAAGGATAGTACCATGGTCAGGATGCTAACTAAATGTAAAGTATGATCCTTTTACAGCAATTAACCTTTAGAATCAGATGGAAACAGGCCCTTCAGTCCAACTCATCCATGCTGAACAGATATCCTAAACTAAACCAGTCCCATTTGCCAGTAGTTGGCTAATATCCCTCTAAAACCTTCCTATTCATAGAGCCAGATGCTTTTCAAAAGATGTAATTGTATCAGCCTTCGTTACTTCCTTTGGCAGCTCATTCCATGCACACACTGTCCTTTGCATGAAAGGTTGCCCCCTAGGTATTTTCTCCAGATTTAAATCCTTATGCACCGGTTTCTCAGGGCTCAGAAAACTGACTGGTTTAAAAGGAAGTGAGTTTCAGCTATAAGTTGTGGGAGTCCATCAATTTTGGATAGCCTGAACTTAATGAATGCTCAGTTCTCTCTGGCAATATTTAGCATAGCGTTCACATCACTCCTACATATTTTAAGAGCATTCGAAAGGCATTCCAAGAAACAAAATTAGTCTAAGACATGGATTGTATGTTTCTGATGGTACATTACAAAAAGGAAGATAATTACAAGCCACTGTGGTGACAACATGCTGCACAAGAGGAATTGGCAAGAGAGAGGTTGTGGTCACAGGAGGTCATGTCAGTGTAACTTATTGTATGATGGGGTCTTTGCTTTCTTGACACTTTGGAAAAATGCCTCATCATAAGTAGAGATGTTCTTTTGTAATGTTTCTGTGAAATAAATCCAAATAAAGCTCCGGGTCCAGATGAAAGTCTCTCCGATTGTAAAGCTCGACACGAATGAACTGGCTCCCAGACTGACCAAATAGTCACTCAGCACTCCCGGCTTACCAGATTTAGTTGAGACAAGCTCGACTGAATAACATATTAAACAAAATGAGAAAAGACAATCAAAAAAACAACAGATCAATACATCTCACTGACCTCGTCTACAATTGCTTGAACATAGTGTCATTCCCAGGGTGGCACAATGGCTCAGTGGTTAGCACTGCTGCCTCACAGTGTCAGGGACCCGTGTTTGATTCCAGCCTCAGGCGACTGTCTGTGTGGAGTTTGCCCATTCTCCATGTCTGCGTGGGTTTCCTCTGGGTGCTCTGGTGTCCTCCCACAATTCTAAGATGAGCAGGTTAGGTGACCTGGCCATGCTAAGTTGCTCAGAGTGTTCAAGGATGTGTAGGTTAGGTGCATTAATTGGGGTAAATATAGGACAGTAAGGGAATGGGTCTGGGTGGGTTACTCTTCGGAGGATTGGTGTGGACTTGTTGGGCCGAAGGGCAAATTTCCACACTGTAGGGATTCTGTGATTGATGTCATGAAATGCTTTGAAGCTCACAGTCTCCTGATGGATAAAAACCAAAAAAAAGTTGCAGATGTTGTAAATCATAATTGCTGGAAAATTTCAGTGACTCTGGCAGCATCTGTGGAGAGAGATCAGAGTTAACATTTTAAGTGCAGTGACACTTCTTCAGAACTTAAGAAGGGTCACTGGACCTGAAACATTAACTCTGATTTCATTCCGCAGATGCCGCCAGACCTGCTACACTTTTTCAGCGATTTCCATTTTTGTTTCCTGATAGATAGTCAGTATGGTTTTCAGTCAAATGTAGCTTTTGTAGATTGTGGGTGACCTAACCTCTGGTTGTAAAAGAAATAAAATTCCTCACAGGGCAATATGAGATTCCACATAAATGCCTCATGAAAAGCTCATGCTGAAACTTTACCATGCTGGAACTGAGGGCTATTTTTAAATTTGATGCAATACTTCTTCATCAATAAGATCAAAGAGTGATACATGATAGGGAATCAACCTCCCCTAGAGATGTCTTCTCCCAGACCATCTCAGTGATCTGCACTAAGGCTTTGACAAATATTAACAACTTTTCCATCAGGTTTAATAACAGGAGTAAACATGCCATTAAGCATCAGAGACAACTCAAGGTCATATCACAGAAAGATGACCCTCTGGAGTTCCAGAAATAGGAGGGCCAATAGGTTTTCTTTGGCGTTCAATGCCAAACACATGATATGTCCTGTGTGGTATCAAAAATAAAGGAGCCACCAATAGATAGCTTTAAATTCAGTCATCAAATTGTCCAATAGGTTGATATACAAACAAAAATGGGCTTTCATCTTAAATTGAACGTTCAATGGAGGTTTCACATTCAGCAGATGACCTCCAAAGCAAACATGATTCTTGGATTTCTGAGGACGAATCCTTAGTATTACTACAAAAATATCAGAGTTGTAGCCTCCCAAATGTTTGTCCATTCATTCTTGGAACACACAGATTAGGTGTGAGATCCATATAAAGTGAGACAAACAGGAAAGATTGAAGTCACCCACAGACATGCAGCATGATTCAGTATGAATCACGATGGGAAATGACACACAACAGTGTCACAACCTTGATCAAAGATATAGACTGGAAATCACCACAGCAAAGGAGGGAAACGATATAGGGACCACATTTCTTTTTCATTTGAACTATTAGCTGGAAAATGGAAGTCAGAAACTGCCAAAAGCTAAAAGGAGTCTTTAAAGCTTGAGAGTTAAGTGGGGTTGCTTGGTGCATACTTGAGCCACACAAGACTTTGGGACTTTGTGGAGCATTGTATCAGCAATCACGTTAAAACAAAATCAAAACAACATAGAGAAATAGTCATCCCACCCTTGTGGTCTGGGCTCTTAAATGTTAGAATTTGTTTTCCCTGTCTATATTTTACATCCTAATATTTATGTCAAACCATCTGCCTGTGTGTCTCATTTCTGAATAAATGTGTATGGGGTTTTAAAGGGACATGGGGTGGAATACATTTGTCCTAAGTAACAGAACTTTAGGCAAATTGACCAAGTCATAGTTTAACTGGGTAGTTATACTTTATTGATGGCTCGTGGAATAGTGGGGGTCAATTACTGACAGTAAAAAATGAGGTCTGCAGATGCTGGAGATCACAGCTGAAAATGTGTTGCTGGTCAAAGCACAGCAGGCCAGGCAGCATCTCAGGAATAGAGAATTCGACGTTTTGAGCATAAGTCCTTCATCAGGAATGAGAGAGAGTAGCCAAGCAGGCTAAGATAAAAGGTAGGGAGGAGGGACTTGGGGGAGGGGCGATGGAGGTGGGATAGGTGGAAGGAGGTCAAGGTGAGGGTGATAGGCCGGAGTGGGGTGGGGGCGGAGAGGTCAGGAAGAGGATTGCAGGTTAGGAGGGCGGTGCTGAGTTGAGGGAACCGACTGAGACAAGGTGGGGGGAGGGGAAATGAGGAAACTGGAGAAATCTGAATTCATACCTTGTGGTTGGAGGGTTCCCAGGCGGAAGATGAGGCGCTCCTCCTCCAGCCGTCGTGTTGTTATGTTCTGCCGGTGGAGGAGTCCAAGGACCTGCATGTCCTCGGTGGAGTGGGAGGGAGAGTTAAAGTGTTGAGCCAAGGGGTGGTTGGGTTGGTTGGTCCAGGCGTCCCTGAGGTGTTCTCTGAAGCGTTCCGCAAGTAAGCGGCCTGTCTCACCAATATAGAGGAGGCCACATCGGGTGCAGCGGATGCAATAGATGATGTGTGTGGAGGTACAGGTGAACTTGTGGCGGATATGGAAGGATCCCTTGGGGCCTTGGAGGGAAGTGAGTGTGGAGGTGTGGACGCAAGTTTTACATTTCCTGAGGTTGCAGGGGAAGGTGCCGGGGGTGGAGGTTGGGTTGGTGGGGGGTGTGGATCTGACGAGGGAGTCACGAAGGGAGTGGTCCTTGCGGAACGCTGATAGGGGAGGGAAATATATCCTTGGTGGTGGGGTCCGTTTGGAGGTGGCGGAAATGACGGCGGATGATACGTTGTATGCGGAGGTTGGTGGGGTGGTAGGTGAGAACCAGTGGGGTTTTGTCTTGGTGGCGGTTGGAGGAGCGGGGCTCAAGGGCGGAGGAGCGGGAAGTGGAGGAGATGCGGTGGAGGGCATCGTCGATCACGTCTGGGGGGAATCTGCGGTCCTTGAAGAAGGAGGCCATCTGGGCTGTGCGGTGTTGGAACTGGTCCTCCTGGGAGCAGATGCGGCGGAGACGAAGGAATTGGGAATATGGGATGCCGTTTTTGCAGGGGGCAGGGTGGGAGGAGGTGTAGTCCAGGTAGCTGTGGGAGTCAGTCGGTTTATAATAGATGTCTGTGTTGAGTCGGTCGCCCGAGATAGAGATGGAAAGGTCTAGGAAGGGGAGGGAGGAGTCTGAGACAGTCCAGGGGAATTTCAGGTCGGGATGGAAGGTGTTAGTAAAGTTGATGAACTGTTCAATCTCCTCGTGGGAGCACGAGGCAGCGCCGATACAGTCATCGATGTAGCGGAGGAAAAGGTGGGGGGTGGTGCCAGTGTAGTTGCGGAAGATGGACTGTTCCACATATCCTACGAAGAGGCAGGCATAGCTGGAGCCCATGCGGGTGCCCATGGCAACTCCTTTAGTTTGGAGGAAGTGGGAGGATTGAAAAGAGAAGTTAGGAAGTGGGAGGATTGAAAATTGAGTAATAAACAGACTGACCTCGTTCTATGAGAAATGGAATTGACAGAAACAAGGAGCTGATGCCCTCCAGCAATGATAAAACATGATAATCCCAGTAGCGCAGCTGAGCAGTCTAAGGTGCTGGATTAAGACTCTGGAAAGGGTTCTTGTGGCACAGTGGGTCATGTCCCTACTCCTGGATTAGGAGGCTTGGATTCAAGTCTGACTTGCACCAGAGGTGTCTAGTAACATTGCTGAACAGGTTGATTAGAAAAATGGGTTAATTTTAAAAAAAATTATTACCCACAAACTACGAACAGCCATCTGCTTCCATGACAGTGTCAAATGTCTTTCCTTTCAGAGTCAAACCCTCAATGGAACACACTATCAAAAGAAATAATTACAGTCCCATCTCTTGGGATCTTCAAGATCCATCTTCAGTTTAATTCCATTTACAAGTATTCACTTGCGGGCCCACCATCTCAGTAGGTCAAGCCTCGTGTAGCTAGTGCTGCTTGTACAACAGCCGGGTGATGATGAGAATATGAGTTTGTGACACAAATAAAACAGAAGCAGAGCAGGGGTGCAGCCTGAGTTTGTCATTTCAGATGTCAGTGACCATCTGAAACGTCTACCTGCTCCCTGCTGGATCTGGCAGCTTTTTGTTTTAAGTGGCTGTGAAAAGTCCTCCTTTCCTTTCAACATGTGTGCTTCTGGTTCCTTCCAGGGTGCTAACAAAGACATATTGAGAATTGCTCGGTCTGCTGCACATACAAAGGCAGGTGACAACACAGGAGTTGGGAGTTCTTTTTATGAGCATTTGTTGACAAAAAACAGAATTAGTGAGCGCTCACAATCACTGCTTTGACTGGATTTCCACTCACAGGAGTTATAGGGTGCCATTGATTATACACATATGGCAATCTGAGCACCATTAATGTAATCAGGAGGTTTTAATCAACCACAAAGGATATTATTTTATCAGTGCACAGCTGGTGTGCAACCACAAGAAAAGATTCATGCAGATGTGAGCCAGATTCCCTGGGAGTTTTCCTAATGCAGCAAGCCAATGTTCCAGACCGCTTAGTTCCAAGGAACAGAGTAAGGGACCAGCTGATAGAAGATGAGGGGTGCTGTCTGCAAAATAGACATCCGAAATTCTAAAAATATATGTTTTCGGTACCTCA
Source organism: Hemiscyllium ocellatum (assembly GCF_020745735.1). Lineage (NCBI taxonomy): Eukaryota > Metazoa > Chordata > Chondrichthyes > Orectolobiformes > Hemiscylliidae > Hemiscyllium > Hemiscyllium ocellatum. Next base: position 32,848,381 of record NC_083439.1, on the reverse strand, counting down.
AAAGGTATGGAGACTCCCTTTGTTTTGTGTGTACCTTGCCTTTAAGAAAATTCATGGTATGGAGGCTCCCTCTGTTACCTTGTCTTTAGGGGAATTCAACTTTAAAGGCTCCAAATGCCATATGCAAACAATATTATGACTTTGCCTGGTGTGTGATCTGCAAGTTTCATACACAGAAATCAGCTACATGCTGTAATGCCTGCTTCATAACTTACAATGTGAGTTACTGTTGTAAATAAACTACCCCACAGAGTTAAACAACCTTGGACAAGTGACTAATTATTAGCCTATTATCAAGACATCATTATTCAATGCGCACCATGAGGGAACCAGAATTATACAATATTGTGCGGTGACATTTACAAGTGGAGGAAGATGAAGATGATCATCAATCACCTTCAGATGAGGTGGTCTTGGAGGATGAGGATAAGGACAACGGGTACTAGAAGGAGGATGATTTAAACAGGCTGGGGCGGTTTTCCCTGGAGCGTCGGGGACTGAGGGGTGACCTTATAAAGGTTTACAAAATTATGAGGGACATGGATAGGATAAATAGACAAAGTCTTTTCGCTGAGGTCGGGGAGTCCAGAACTAGAGGGCATAGGTTTAGGGTGAGAGGGGAAAGATATAAAAGAGACCAAAGGGGCAACTTTTTCACGCAGAGGGTGGTACTTGTATGGAATGAACTGCCAGAGGATGTTGAAGGCTGGTATAATTGCAACTTTTAAAAGGCATTTGGATGGGTATACGAATAGGAAGGGTTTGGAGGGATATGGGCCAGGTGCTGGCAGGTGGGACTAGATAGGGTTGGGATATCTGGATGGCATGGACAGATTGGACTGAAGGGTCTGTTTCCATGCTGTACATCTCTATGACTCTGTGAAAGATGAAGTCACGTCCTGCTGCGGTTTTTCAGCGCATCCCATACAACATCAGCACAAGTAAAGGCAGAGTGCTCTGTCCCACACTGACTTTTGGCCTAGTCCTCCAGATTTCAGACACCAAAAACTGCACCGGGTATATGAACAAGAAGGGTTTAGAGGGATACGGGTCAAGATTAGAGTGGTGCTGGAAAAGCACAGCGGGTCAGGCAGCATCCAAGGAGCAGGAAAATCGACGTTTCAGGCAAAAGCCTTTCATCAGGAATTTTGCCCGAAACGTTGATTTTCCTGCTCCTCAGATGCTGCCTGACCTGCTTTTCTTTTCCAGCACCACACTAATCTTGACTCTAATCTCCAACATCTACAGTACCCACTCTTGTCTTAGAGGGATATGGGCCAAGTGCTGACAAATGGGACTAGATGAAGTTAGGGTATCTGGTCAGCATGGATAAGTTGAACCGAAGGGTCTGTTCTGAGGTGTACATATCTATGACTCTATGGACATGTTCAGAGGCAGACTTAACCATTAAGAAACATGGCAGCAAACTAAGTCCTGGTTGAGGGTAGTAGGTGGGTCAAAGAGGTGAATAGTGGGGGTGCTTTGATTGGAATCCTCCCTTGCATTTCCATTCTGCTGTCAACCTTCTCCTGAGCCAGCACCATAGCACCTTAACCCTATCACCTTAGCCAGTCAACTAAGACGAGCTTCATAATGATCAATGACTTGTTGTTAAGACATGGAAAAGGAAGTTGCCATCCTGTTCAGATCAGTAAACCCATTGGTAGCCAAACCCTGCACTCATTTGATAGTCATGCTTTAAAGCTCTACAGAAGTGGCAGATATTAAGACAATTACCTGCACCACTTGTGTTCAATTTGCATTTCACAGCTTCCCTACCAAATGTCACCTACAAGATGCTCAGGTGCACATTCAACTGCAGAACAACCGGGGATCACTGTGGGAAGCAAACAGCCCACGCATACATAACACTCCCCTGAAAATGTCAAATGCTTAGCTCTGCATTCTCCTTAAAAGGCACCACACAGTGCCGTTGGCCAGCTGTGAGTGGTGGTTTAGACAAAATGTTTCTCTCTGGTATGGCCAAAATTATACGTAGAATGTCTGTTAGTCCTTGGCTAAGTTGCTGATGTACCTCTCAATGATGACTGCCAGGGTTTGGCTTCTGTCTCCAGCTGAGCAGATCTTGATAACAAGGCTCTTACCTTTGATCTCTCTCCATAACCCAACTCTGGGGGAATTTGCCATCACACACTTAAGGCTTCAATCCATCTTCATCCTTCATTACAAAGTGGCAAAATATTGTCTCTGCCTTCTGTTTGAATTCTACAAAAGAGGTCCATGAAATAATACTGCAAGGAAGATCTTCCAGTATTATTCCTTTCAAGATGAATACAAAATTGGCTTAACAGCAGGAGACAGAGAGTAGTAATGGAAGGTTGTTTTCAGACTGGAAGCTTGTGACTAGCAGGGCTGGGTTGGTGCTGGGTCCACGTTTATTTGTCATTTATATAAATTATTCAGATGAACATATAGAAGGCATGATTAGTAAGTTTGCAGATGACACCAGGATTTGTGGTACAGTGGACAGTGATGAAAGTTATCTAAGATTACAAAGGAATCTTGATCAATTGGGTTAATGGGCTGAAGAGCAGCAGATGGAATTAATTTGGATAAGTGTGAGGTATTACAAGGGTGGGACTTATACAATTAAAAGTACGACCTTGTGTAGTGATGTAGAAGACCAGAGAGACCTAGGGATTCAGACACATAATTCCTTGAAATTGGCATCACACATTGACAGGGTAATTAAGGAAGCAGTTAGCATGCTTGCCTTCATTGCTCAGACCTTTGAGTACAGGGCTTGAACGTTATGTTGAGGTTATACAGAATATTGGTGAGGCTTCTTCTTAAATACTGTTCAGTTTTGGTCACCCTGCCATGGGAAGGATATTATTAAACTGGAAAGGCTTCAGAAAAAAAATTATCAGAATGATACTGGGAATGGAGGGTTTGAGTTATGGGGAGGGGCTGGATAGGCTGGGACTTATTTCACTGGAGCACAGGAGGTTAAGACGTGATCTTTTAGAGAATTATAAAATCATGAGGGGCATGGGTAGAGGGAATAGCCAACATCTTTTCCCCATGGTAGGAGACTTCAAAACTAGAGGGTATAAGTATAAGTTGAAAGGGAAAAGATTTGAAAGGGATCTGACGGGCAATGTTTTCATCAATAGGTTGGTGCATGTATAGAAAGAGGTGCCAGAGGAAGTAGTGGAGGCTGGTACAATTACAACATTTAAAGGCCTCTGGATTGGGAAATGAATAGGAAGGGTTTAGAGGAATATGGGACAAATGCTGGCAATTGTGATTAGATTTGGTTAGGTTAGAGTATCTGGTTGGCATGGACGGGTTAGACTGAAGGGTCTGTTCCTGTGCTGTTTAACTCTATGACTCTGTATTAGTGTAATGATAACACTACCAGGCCATTGTCTCCCTTCCTGAACATAATCAAATAGGCTTGCAGAAGTAAGGTAATGCCTAGCTATTCTTTGGTCTTCACTCTCCACAATTTCATGGAGAATTCATCATCTCTAGCAGGTGGCTTGGTGGTTAACCTGAAAAGTTATTTTCTTCTGTGTGGTATGTCAGTATTTGTTGCACATATACTTCCCTCAACCGTTCTGTCTGACCTTGAGTCAGAGTCTGTGTGCACCCAGGTGTTAAAACTGGTACCTGACTTTCAATATATTTTGATTTGAGCTTCTATTTACATTACAAGCAGATCAGATGGGTTATCTTTAGATTAGATTAGACTTACAGTGTGGAAACAGGCCCTTCGGCCCAACAAGTCCACACTGACCCGCCGAAGCGCAACCCACCCATACCCCTACATTTACCCCTTACCTAACACTATGGGCAATTTAGCTTGGCCAATTCACCTGACCCGCACATCTTTGGACTGTGGGAGGAAACCGGAGCACCCGGAGGAAACCCACGCAGACACGGGGAGAACGTGCAAACTCCACACAGTCAGTCGCCTGAGTCGGGAATTGAACCCGGGTCTACAGGCGCTGTGAGGCAGCAGTGCTAACCACTGTGCCACCGTGCCGCCCACTAAAGACAGATTTAATTTGAGTTCACTGGCAAAAATTAATAAGTAACATCTCCCACTCTAAACCATTCCAGTTAACTTTGAATTAAAAGGAGAAAGTTTAAAATAGCTATTTTATAAAGGACCTTGCTTGTGCACATTGAAAGCAGTAATGCCATTTCAATGACACGCTGAGGAGATTTATCCATATATTTATCCAGTGAATAACTATCAAAAGAAAGGCTGGTGCACTGGATAAAGAAAGTAGCTTTCCATTCAGCCAATGCACAAAGCATTCTAAATAGTCCCATAATGGTGATTTTCTATTTTAATCAGTTTCAGATATAGAAAAATAGTGATCACAAAGTGATGCTGTGATAATGTCCTATTTACTAAGATTATAATTGGATTTAACAGGAGATTGCATCAGCCAATACTTTGCCCTAACCATGCAGCTGTCCAATATCAAGCACCAAAAATTGATGTGAAACAATATTAGACACGACAGCAGTGTCCAGATATATAATTAGAAAGAGACTGTAGAATCAACGATGAGCTCAATATCCTTATTTAGGTCAAACATGCGGATTTCTCTGTTATACTAACTTGAGCCTTATTAAAAGGATGGCATGGTGGCTCAGTGGTTAGCACTGCTGCCTCACAGCACCAGGGTCCCAGGTCCGATTCCAGCCTTGGTGACTGTCTGTGTGGAGTTTACACATTCTGTGTCTGTGTGGGTTTCTTCCGGTTGCTCCGGTTTCCTCCCACAGTCCAAAGATGCGCAGGTCAGGTAAATTGGCTATGCTAAATTGCCCATAGCGATAGGTGCATTAGTCAGAGGGTAGTGGATCTGGGTGGGTTACTCTTCAGAGGGTCAGTGTGGACTGGTTGGGCAGAAGGGTCTGTTTCCATGCTGTCGGGAATCTAATCTAAAAGATTCATATTATGACTTGAATTATTTGTGTACTTTCCTTCTATTTCTCCTGGTGTGACCTGTATTTTCCGACAGTTGAAATGTTTTCAGTCCTTTACCAGCTGGCTTACCCACTTACCGAGTTAACCTGCAGTTAACTGAAGTACCTAACAAACTGGTTAATCAGTAGTTTACTACTAAACTCAACTTCTAATCAATAATTAGCTTAAAGTCTGGTTGAAGATTTGTAGCTCGGGTGTCCATTGTTGTGGTTCTGCTTGCCGAGCTGGAAGTTTTTGCTGCAAACGTTTCGTTCCCTGGCTAGGGAACATCATCACTGCTATTGGAGCCTCCTGTGAAGCGCAGCTTTGATGTTTCTTCCGGTATTTATAGCGGTTTGTTCTTGCCGCTTCCGGGTGTCAGTTTCAGCTGTAGTAGTTTGTATGTGGGGTCCAGGTCAATGTGTCTGTTGATGGATGTTCTTGCCGCTTCCGGGTGTCAGTTTCAGCTGTAGTGGTTTGTATATGGGGTCCAGGTCCATGTGTCTGTTAATGGAGTTTGTGGATGAATGCCATGCCTCTAGGAATTCCCTGGCTGTTCTCTGTCTGGCTTGTCCTATGATGGTAGTGTTTTCCCAGTCAAATTCATGTTCCTGGTTATCTGAGTGTATGGCTACTAGGGATAGCTGGTCGTGTCGTTTTGTGGCTAGCTGATGTTCATGGATGCGGATTGTTAGCTGTCTTCCTGTTTGTCCTATATAGTGTTTTGTGCAGTCCTTGCATGGTATTTTGTAAACTACGTTAGTTTGGCTCGTGCTGGCTATTGGGTCCTTTGTTCTAGTGAGTTGTTGTCTGAGTGTGGAAGTTGGCTTGTGTGTTGTTATGAGTCCTAAGGGTCGCAGTAGTCTGGCTGTCAGTTCTGAGACGCTCCTGACGTATGGTAGTGTGGCTAGTCCTTTTGGTTGTGGCATGTCCTCGTTCCGTGGTCTATCTCTTAGGCATCTGGTGATAAAGTTGTGTGGGTATCCGTTTTTGGCGAATACCTTGTATAGGTGTTCCTCTTCCTCTTTTCGCAGTTCTGGTGTACTGCAGTGTGTTGTGGCTCTTTTGAATAGTGTCCTGATGCAGCTTCGTTTGTGTGTGTTGGATAATTAGCTATTATCCAATTTCCTGGTAAGTGTCTCTAGATAAAATTCATACTTGCCAATTTCTCATGCTGCTCATTAGCTGCCTGAATTTGGATTCCCACAAGATAGTGAACACAATACACACTCAAGGTTATGCCCACAAAATTGTCCTCATATTTAATACCATATATAGTCAGGAAAAATGCATTTGCACTAAATTATATTGAGGTTAATCAGTAGAGTTGAAATCAAAAACAGACCTTGTGAAAAGTTAGGAATGAGATGGGAGAAGAGTGAGTAGTTCAGACAGAGTGTGGCAGTACTGTATCCAATATTTCCTGATTTTACATTGAAATACTCTAATATACTCAATGTCTTGCCTGCCTTTCCCTTGAAAACATTACATATGATTCATAAATCTTCCAGCTGAAAACAGTGTTGAAGCTAAATCAAAATATACAAGCTATTCAACTCCAATGAGATTTCAGTACATCAAAAATATCATAGATGCAATAGAATAAGATGGTTAATCGTGACCTCACCTGTAGAACACGTGCCTCTGAGTGAGAAGGTGGGGAGTTCAGCTCCACATCAAAGAATTAAGCACATAATCTGGGGTAACACTCAAGGACAGGCGAGAGGTTATATTAAAGAGCTGGCAACTGTTCCAGATGAGCATAAACAATACCTTATCATTCATTCAAAGAAAAGAAAGAGGTTTATTCCCAGGGTTCTGGCTAAATCTTTCCCTCAGCCAATTCTAAAACAGATTACTTCACCATCACCACATGGCAGCTGGAAGGGCCTAGGTGTGCTCCAATTGACTGATGTATTTTCTACATCACATATGAACAAAAACCTCAAAGATACATATTCAGCGACAAAGTCTTTTGGAAGGCATTGATAAGAAAGTATGATTTAAAATAATCATGGAGTCACAGGTAAACAGGATAGTGAAGAAAGCATTTGATACATTTGCCTTCATTCTCAATACATTGAATATAGGAGTTGGGATGTCATGCTGTAGCCCTACAGGACACTGGTTAGGCCACATTTTGAACACCGCATTCAATTCTAGTCTCCCTGCTATAGGAAAGATGCTGTTAAACTTGAAAAGGTGCAGAAAAGATTTACAAAGATGTTGCCAGGGTTGGAGGTCTTGATCTGTATGGAGAGGCTGAATAGGCTAGAGCTGTTTTCCTTGGAGAAAAGGCAAAGCGAATTTATAAAACCATGAGGGGCATAGATGGAGTGAATAGCCAAGATCTTTTTCCCAGAATAGGAAAATCAAAAACTAAAGGGTATGGGTTTAACATGAGAAGGGAAGGATATAAAAGGGACCTCTCACAGATTGTGTGTTGTGTATGGAATGAGTTGCTGGAGGAAGGGGTGGAGGATAGTACAATTACTACATTCAAAAGGTTTTCTGGATGGGTACGTGAACAGGAAGGGTTTAGAGGGATTTGGGACTAGGTTAATTCAGAAAATTTGGCTGGCATGAATGTGTTGAACTGAAGCATCTGTTTTTGTGCTGCACAACTCTTTGACTTGAACATAACAGCTTTGTTTGAACTTGGAAATGATAATGCGCGCCCAATCTGACAAACTAATTCAAGAATACATCACATAATAAGATAGAAACTCATCACATTATTTCTGCTAAATGTACATGCCAAGGTAACTCAAAAAATACTATTCTTTGCCAATCGACACAGTATATGCATGGAAAGAGTAATTCCTGAACCTGCCTTTTCAATGCACTTGTTAAGAGTGAAATTCGGACTTACCCGACAGTGTCAAACTGATGGAGATATCCTCAAATGTTTGCAATATGACAAAACAAAAAAGTTACGGGTTGTTAATGTCATCTAACTTGTGAAGATAACTATGTATTGGTAAATGGCTGCTTGCTGCCACTGTCTTGTGTTGTGAACTCACTGGTGGCAATGAAGTTCAAAGCCATGAGGAGAAATAAAATACATGAAGACACCATAAAAGTGAGATACAGAGCATATGTAGAGGGAAAGAAACAGATTTGAAAGCAGAGAGTGAGGTCATTTATTTCAGATAAAGATTTGATGGAATTAAGTCAGATCAGCTGGGGTAAGAAAGGCAGGGGAAACACTTCTCACTGATTCCCAGAGGCACTTCAGTTGCCAGCAGTGTACAGGATCAGTAGTTCAAATACCCCCAGGTATGAGTCCCATCCTGCGAGAGCTGCCAGAGGTCAGCAGCTGTCCACTGCAGACAACAATTACCAGAGGTTCAGGATCAACAAGGGACCCAGACCACAGATGAGTGCAGGTGCGGTTGTGGTCTCGAGGAAGAGGGTTGACAGCAAAGGGTAGTTTGCAGCAATCCCTCCAGCCCATTATTTCATGCTACGCTCCTCAAACAGGTATTGATTGCCTGACAATGAGTTAAATTCCTCCCATTTTTCCCTCACCCCCAAAGGGGTAATGAGGCAAAGGTATAGTGGTATTGCCGCTCGACTGTTAATCCAGAGACCCACGTACGTTCTGGGGATCCAGGTTCGAATTCTGCCAGTAGCAGATGGTGGAATTTGAATTCAATAAAAAACTGGAATTAAGAGGCTAATGACGACCATAATCGATTGTCAGGAAAAACTCATCTGGTTCATTAATATTCTTTAGGGAAGGAAATGGTCACCCTTACCTGGTCTGGTCTAAATGTGGCTCCAGGCCGACAGCAATGCAGTCAACTCTTTAACTGCCATCTGGGCAATTAGGGGAGGGCAATAAATGCTGGTCCAGCCAGTGACGAACTCATCCCATGAATGATTTTTTTTTAAAAAACAGCCACAGACAAACCAGTCTGAATTTACTCTTTGGGTTTCCACCTTTGGTAAGAAGACTACCAACCTTCAGCAGGAACAGAATGAGTCCACTAAGTGACTTTGAGCTGTCCACTGACAGGCCTCAATTGGCAGAAGTCTGCAAAGGCCACGCAGAAGCGAGGGACGATGATGGCATTGTGGCACTATTACTGGATGATTAATCCAGAGACCCAAGCTATGGTTTAAGTATCACTGGCAATATAAAGCTAGTCTTAGTAATGGTGACTAAAAAACTGTCATTGATTGTTGTAAAAAAAAACCCATAAGGTTTATTAATGCCCTTCAAGAAAGAAAATCTGCTTTTTGGTCTGGCTTAACCTTAAGTCTGGATTCTCAGCAAATGTGGTTGACTCTTAACCAACCTCTGAAACAGCCTAACAAGTTACTCAGTTCAGAGACAACTGAGAATAAATAGGTTTTGCCAGTGACGTTGACATTTCATGGAAAACAAATTGAGTCTTTCTGCCCTGAACTTAATCAGGAAAGAGTCTGAAATCTTTACCGTCTTTGCTGATTAAATACCCACATCAGGGGAGGGGTATCAAACTCTTTTCGAGTCAACTTTACCAAGGTGGGAGAGGATTGGAACACCCAGAATGAAATATTTCATTCAGATTGAAGGCAACATGGCAAGGGAGAGAATTCAAAGAAGCCCATACTCAAGGCTGATACTACAACTGGGAAGGGTTATAGCAATCAGGAAGGGATGAACAGCTTGGAGTTAATTTCATCAGAATAGAGAAAGCTGAGGGATAATCTAATGAAAGTCTTTAAAATTATTGGTGAGTTGGATAGTGTAGACCTAGGGGAAATGTTTTTGCTTGTGGGAACATCAGACTAGACAGACATAACAAATCCAGGATGGAATTCAGGAGAGGCTTCTTTGGCCAAAGGGTGCAAAAATCATAAAGCACAAGTGAAGTGAGGAACGAAAGGATATGGTAGATGAAGGAGAGTGGGTGAAGGCAGGTGATGTGGAACATGAACATCAGCATAGAACAGTTGGGTCAGAATGCAAAGGGTGATTTAAAATCTATATAATTCTTTCTAAAACTTTATTAAGCACGTACGAGAGTAAAAGGCATTTTCAATGTTCACAATTAGCCTGGAATTCCTCAGATCCAGATGAGAACACCAACAAATTATACTTGCACAGCACTTTTAACTTATAGCTACATCCTAAGGGGCTTCCCAGAAATGCTGTACTAAATGCATGACACATAAGGAGATAACTTACTGTATAATTGAAAGTTCTATCAAAGATGTAGATTTTAAGAAGCTGCTTAAAGGAGGGAAGTGAGGTAGCGAGGCAGAGGGGTTCAGGAAGGGAATTTTGGGAGCAAGGATATCAAAAGAATGAGCACCAAGCAGGATTGGGCCTGTTGTTCCTGCTTGCATGATCCTAGTGAAGTTTGCAAGATAGACTGGAAAGCATTAACATGCATAAGGCAGCTAAGCACACACAACACATCCGGTCCATATTTGTGCAAGTCTCAAGTGGCCCAGAAATTTCAACCTTTACCTGCCAGTATCAAAGGTACCTAATGTCAGACACCCCCTTCAGGGCTGCAAGACGACTGGGATACTGGATTCTAATCAGCCTACCAAAATCTATTGCTACTGCAGGTACCAGTCCAGTGTAAGACTCAGAATGCCTGGAAAAGAACTCTAGCTCCACTCCTTTCTCCTTTTACATAGCTCAGGTTAAACAGAGGTTCGAACCCTTACAAGACTAGGAAGCTCTGAATAAGGCCCAGGGATTTAGCACAACCAGTCTCCTCCATTTTCTTGCATGTTTGCCAATCTCTGGTCAAAGTTGAAGTCTGTAACTGATCAGGGATTCAAGATATTTTTGTTCATTATTCTATCATCACAGATATTCAGAATGCTTTTATATTTTCCACATTAGTACTATTTGCAAAGGAAAAATATGGAATTTTCATTATACCTAAGGGAGGAACCATCAGGAAAAAGCTATATCATCCTCTTTGAAACTTACTCCATGACCAGGTTAAAATAACAGCAATTTTTTTTTTGCTCCGGTTTGACACATCCAATCCCTTTCCACATTCAGCTTAAGTGGTGGCTTCCACAAGTAACCCTCCGCTAGTTTCATTTAGCAACCTACACTAATTAACCACAATTGCCAATGATTTTCTGTATTCAATTTCTAACTACCTAATGAAAGCAAACAAAAATTTCTGACCTGATTGTGGTTAATTCCTTTTTTAAGCATATAGGTTGTTGCAAGCTGCTTTCTTTAGTTTAATTGATCCTTTCAGTAGGGCATATAACCAATGGTTTAAGAGAAAATTGTGTAATTCCCATTTGAATCATAAAAACACTTTAAGGAATCATTCACTGTACAATGATAACTGCAACACATTCTACAATTCAACAGGAGAAAGAAAAGACTTTTGATTCATTCAGATCCAGTATCCCTTCCTTCCCACGGCTGGTAATCATCTGAGTTAATCAGTAGATTAACAATTGAGAATGATTTTAGATAAATGAGATGAAAGCGCCTCCAATGGTGGTTGGCAGAATCAGGTAAGAAGATTGTAACATATGATTACTACATGTGGTACTTGACATTAATTCAAGATTAGCATCGTCTGCAGTTAATTGCCCCATGCCTATTTAGAATGTTGTCTTGCATTGTAATCTGTTGCTATGGTTGCCTAAGATAAGCATCGTATGCACATAGGCTTAGTTTGATATGATGAAACATATAACCTAGATTTTTTTTGGCTTTGTTACTTTTCTTTGCAAAGTAGTAATAAGTAATTGCTGCATTGTATTTGTTACAACTGTCAAAAATTACAAAATGAAAGTTATCAAAGTCAGAAGTACAGGGTGAACCTCAACCAAATAGAAGTCGAGGTTGTTTGTAATTTTTTTTTAAATGCCATCCCCTTCTTTCTCTGGTTCCTTATTAAAGATCATATGAAAGCCTTTTAGACAAACATGTAAAAGAGAAGCCGCATTCTCTAGGTTTCTTACTCTATTTGTAATAAAACGGCTGAATATTATTGAAAAAGAGATCAGTCGAGCTTATAATGTGGCTCATTTATGTGCAGTTGTACAGAGGTATAAACACAAGGAATATGCTCAAGCATTGCAGGCTTTTTTACATTACCACAAGGATAGAAAGCCTTTGCTTACTGTAGGGCAACACCTTGGCCAATCAGACTTGACTTGTCAACCAATTAGTACCATTCTGACCTGCAGCATAAATTGCGATCATCAGAAATTTGACATTCTTGTATTTGGCCTGATGAGCATTAAATAAAAAGTTTCAACATTCCCTTCATTGCTCGGTCCTTTGAGTATAGGTGTTGGAAAATCATGTTGAGATTGTATAGGTACAAACCCTGCAACTCCCATAGCTACCTGGATTACACCTCTTCCCACCCTACCCCCTGTAAAAATGCCATCCCATATTCCCAATTCCTCCATCTCTGCCGTTACTGCTCCCAGGGGGACCAGTTCCACCACAGAACATACCAGATGGCCTCCTTCTTTAGAAACCGCAATTTCCCTTCCCACATGGTTAAAGATGCACTTCAATGCATCTCGTCCACATCCCACACCTCCGCCCACAGACCCCACCCCTCCAACCATAACAGGGACGGAACCCCCCCCCCCCCCCCCCCCCGGTGCTCACCTTCCACACTACCAACCTTCACATAAACCAAATCATCTGCCGACATTTCCGCCACCTCCAAACAGACCCCATCATTAGGAATATATTTCCCTCCCCACCCCTTTCCGCCTTCCGCAAAGACCACTCACTCCGTGACTACATGCTCAGGTCCACAACCCCCAACAATCCACCCTCCCATCCTGGCATTGCAGGAATTGCAAAACCTGCGCCCACACCTCCTCCCTCACCTCCATTCAAGGCTCTAAAGGAGCCTTCCACATCTAAAGCTTTACCTGCACATCCACCAATATCACTTATTGTATCCTTTGCTCCCAATGCGGTCTCCTCTACATTGGGGAGACTGGACACCTCCTAGCAGAGCGCTTTAGGGAACATCTCTGGGACAACCGCACCAATCAACTACACTGCCCCGTGGCCCAACATTTCAACTCCCCCTCCCACTCATCTGAGGATATGGAGGTCCTGGGCTTCCTTCACCGCCGCTCAATCACCACCCAACGCCTGGAGGAAGAATGCCTCATCTTCTGCTTTGGAACACTTCAACTCCAGAGAATCAATGTGAACTTCACCAGTTTCCTCATTTCCTCTTTCCCCACCTCACCCTAGGTCCAAATTTCCAGCTCAGCACCATACCCCTGACCTGTCCTACCTGCCTATCTTCTTTTTCACCTATCCACTCCACACTCCACCCTCCTCCCTGACCTATCACCTCCATCCCCACCCCCACACACCTATTGTACTCTATGCTACTTTCTCCCCACCACCACCCTTCTCTCATTTACCTCTCCACCTTTCAGGCACTCTGCCTCTACTCCTGATGAAGGGCTTTTGCCCGAAACGTTGATTTTACTGCTCCTTGGATGCTGCCTGAATTGCTGTGCTTTTCCAGCACCACTCTACTCCATAACCAGGACATTGGCAAGGACTCAGCTGGAATACTGTGTCCAGTTCTGGTCACGTAGTTATATGAAGCATTTTAAGCTGGAGAGTTTTCAGAAGAGGTTTACCATGATGCTGCTGGGTATGGAAGATTTGACTTATTAAAAAAAAAGGCTGGATAAACTGGGACTTTTTTTTAAACTGGAGGGTAGGAGGTTGAAAGGAGACCTTCTAGAAGTTCATAAAATAATGAGGCTTATTTATGGGGTTAATGGTAGTTGTCATTTCCCTTGGATGGGGGATTTCGAGACAAGGGTCACAATTTTAAGGTGAGAGGAGAGAGATTTAAAAAAAAGATATGAGGGACAATTGTTTGTACACAGAGGATGGCTCATGTGTGGAATGAACGTCCTGAGGAAGTGGTAGATGTGGGTACAATTACAGCATTCAAAAAACATTTGGATAAGTGAATGAAAAGGAAAGGTTTGGAGGGAAATGATCCAGGAGCAGGGGGTGGGACTAGTTTAGTTTGGGATTATGTTCTGCACAGACCCAGTTGGATGGAAGGGTCTGTTTCCATGCTGTATGACTCTATGATTCTATTACATATTTCTCTTTTCAATATTCAAGCAACTGAAAAAACTTTTTCCAAGTTTCGTAACAATTGTGAGATTGAAATTTCAACCACAGCATTTAATCTTGAAGATGATTCTTCTGGACAATTTGAACTCCCTGCTACCCAGTTAGCTCAAGTAAACGTGGGAATGCATGTTACGTCTCCTTCAAATTGCAAATTCCTATTTTTTTTGCCTAAAATAAAAGTTTGCTGCGTACATTGGAAATCTGACTTGAAAGTCATCAGCCTGAAACATTAACTTCGTTTCTGTTTATGTCATTCCTGGCAAAACTACGGAATGGTTTCCATCCTTTTCTGCCTTGTTTTTGGCCTGTCCAGGAGAGTTGCGTAGATGGAGAAATATGTTCTGACACAATTCAGGGCTTATCTTCAACAAGCTACCATAAATGTTGCCAGGATCCTGGTGACAGGTTCCGGCAGTTGCTTTCTGAATAGTTTATGATGTGAGCCGGAAAGAATGGGGAGAAGTTTATATTGGACAGTGGTCCGAAAATTTAAAGTTCAGATCATAATGGTTGAATTCTTGACTAAATTAAACGTAAATAATTTTAGAAAGATATTTCTGCGCAAGAATTAATTTAAGTAGAAATTGCAGTTGTTGGGAATTTGGTTTTAAGGAGACAACAATCACTTTGGTGGCAAACTATTGTTTTTTCACTCATTCGGCAAAATAATATGCAATTGTGATGTTGACAATTTCTATGAGTTTTATAGGAAACTTATCAGAATGACAATGATATGACCAAAATAAAAGTGAAATTGTTAATTGTTGCTAACAGGCATCCCAGGATTAACATGTTTCAATTAATGTTAGCACCAAGTATTATTGCACTAATTTAGAGTTCAGAAAACACTGTTACATTTGATAAATACTTTGTCTAAATACTCACATGGTTTCCATTATTTGTAAAGATACAAATACCCAATTCAGTGGAAGTGAATAAAGATATTTCTTAATCAAAAATTGAGTGATAACATAAAAGTCAGCATATCTTCAGAGTTAAGAAGATGCAACGTGCAGATTTGATTTTTCTCCCTTTATACTGTATGTATTAATGAATGCTAACATTTTGTTTACATTTCTTTTTCTTAAAATGGTGAATGAAAAGCATTCTAAAATTGAGCTTACGAAGATGAGCAGGCCCTTTCACTGTGATTTTCACGTGGCGACTCCCATATGGAACTGCAATCACTGTGTCTTCCACTGAAAGGTTACAGAAACAGCAATCAATTGAGAGTCTGAAATGCACCAACTAGCAGTTAACATTTATTAAACCATTACACAGAACTTTTTTGAGCCCTGGATACTCACATGACACTTAGTTTTGCTCACGAGCTGTCAAAAGTGTCAAAAGGTTTCATTGCACACCATATGACACTGAAACAGATTCTAGCTCCTGCCCAAACTCAAGGGATCAATCTAGCCAGAGCTTGTCTGTGGCTTTGCTGTATAGTTTATGTGCCTACTGAATTCAATAGTTACTGCATGAATTGCAATTACTCATTACCAATGATTGCTTTGCCTTACGGTTAACAGATAAGGAGCATCAAAGTAAGATGACATCATGCATATGATCAGCACATTTTAACAATTACATTCAGCAATGCTCAAAGATCAAATGTTTTCCAGCTTGATTCTTAGAAAATATTGTTGTCTTCTACTTGCCAGGGTGGGATGGTAACATTTTCATGAAAACAATTTTGCCTATTTTGTTTTGGACTATAACATGTGGTAACTCGATTATGTGCTTATGATAAAATCCCAAATGCTGGAACCAGGTCAGGTAATTGCATCACTTTATTTGCTTAAATTTTGGAAAAAAACATAAATCTAGTTTTGTTTCCTACAATTTTGAACATGAAAAAATGTTGTCAAATTCTTATGGCTCCTGTTAGTTATTACCTTTGACATTAAGTGTTGAGGTTGCCATTGCTGTTTTCACTCATCGTAGCACTTAGTGAGGTTGAGATTGTGCCAAGTTCCATCCAGGAGGATGGATGCACATGGCACAATTCTATGGCAATGAAGTTTTGTTACACTGCATCGTGAAAGCAATTTAAAAAACTTTAGGGGTTTACATATCCAAAAATTCACTCTAAATGTGTTAAGATGTTTCAAAATTGTCAATTTTTGTATGATTAAAATGTATTAGAAATGAATCAAATTTCAATGCACGTTCAGATACACAGATTATAAATCATTTTATAAATGTCACTTAAACATCACACTATATTTTCATCTTAAATGTTTGCTAAAGTAATATAACACTTGTCACTGAGCCAATTAATGCGAAGGTATAGCAAAATTGCACTGGAAATTTAGAACAGCTTGAAAATCATTCTTGGGTTGGCATTTTTGGAACCAATGGTTCCTTGCTTTTGATTGCTTTCTCGTGACTGTTGAAGTAGCATTTAGGATTGAAATGGTACAACCTGTCACCTCATACAGAGTGCAAAAAGGATTGACATGACTATGATAAATGGGCAGAAATAGACTCTGCAATCTATTTACAATTATATTAGACAATCTGTGGATAAAATGAAATGTCTGAATTATCACAAACACCAGGTAGTATTTAACCAGCGGGCTCTTGTTAATCATCTGGACAGTTCCAGAAGTCAGAAAATCTATTGCAATGTTACAGCAGGATTGCCTTAGGCTAAATTTCAGCCTGATGTGGCATAAGGAGTATTTTTAGTGATCTCATGAATGAAAAATGTTGATCTTTGTCAAGACTGAAAACAGTCTTGTGTCTTCCATGCCCTTGACAACTTTCATCACGGTTCCACAATGCATGGCTCATCTGTCCACCTACACAATCAAATTGATTGGAACATTATGTCACCTGGCAGTCTTCACTTTTAGGCTACTTTTTAAAAATATATAAACAGCTCCAGTCACATCATATTTGGCTGGAAATAACACTACAGAATAACAGACACAAACACTTGCTAACTTGAAATTATTCCTCTCTCTCTCTCATTTTAGTAGAGGCAGTAAGCAGTTTTTGAACATTTGAAAAATGTTTCTCAGCATAACACGTCAAATGTTTTATCTATTTTCTTCAGAATATAATTTCAAGACTTCAACGTAGTCACTTGTGCATCTATGCTGTTTTGATATTTTCTAGTTCTAACTTTACTATAGTTCCCTTCTGAAGGCATCAGTATGTTGCTTGGTTCCAGGATTGCAGTATTTGTCCGTGTGGCTGTACATGACATTGGTTAGGCCACTGTTGGAATATTGCGTGCAATTCTGATCTCCTTCCTATCAGAAAGATGTTGTGAAACTTGAAAGGGTTCAGAAAAGATTTACAAGGATGTTGCCAGGGTTGGAGGATTTGAGCTATAGGGAGAGGCTGAACAGGCTGGGGCTGTTTGCCCTGGAGTGTCAGAGGCTGAGTGGTGACCTTATAGAGGTTTATAAAATCATGAGGAGCGTGGATAGGATAAATAGACCAAGTCTTTTCCCTGCGGTGGGAAGTCCAGAATTAGAGGGTGGGAGGTGAAAGATATAAAAGAGAACTGAGAGGCAACGTTTTCACTCAGACAGTGATGCATGTATGGAATGAGCTGCCAGAGGATGTGGTGGAGGCTGGTACAAATGCAACATTTAAGAGGCATCTGGATGGGTATATGAATAGGAAGGGTTTGGAGGGATATTGGCCGGGTGCTGGCAGGTGGGACTGGATTGGTGTGGGATATCTGGTCGGCATGGACGAGTTGGACCAAAGGGTCTGTTTCTGTGCAGTACGTCTCTATGACTTTATGACTCTGTGCACTTGCACCAGGAGGTCCTGAAGAAAGCTCAGAAGTAAACACCTTGAGTTTGTCGACATTTCCTCTGCTGTTCCTGCAAAACTTGGAAACAACAGTACATTGTACCATTAATGCTGTCAACTGAACTAAAATTCAGTAACTCAGAATAGGAATCAAACCTGGGATCTGACCAGTTTGGATAGTTCAACAACTTAACATATAAAACTGTTGTTGTAGTTGAGTCCCTTGGCCAGTATAGTTCTTTCCATGTCTGTGAGCTGTCAACCACAGGGATACCAAGACAGCAGACTTCCTAGCAGCACTAGAATGCACACTCAGGAACAATGGACTGACAGAAGAGACACAACAGTGAGACAAACGGTCATACCTATGATGATAAGAAAAAGACAAACACATAACCTCAACACCAAGGAGAGGGAAGCACTGAAAGCACTAAGAAACGATAAGAACATAATCATATTACCAGCAGATAAAGGCAGAATGACGGTCATCCTAGATAAATCAGATTACATCAAAAAAGCACAACAACTACTCGCAGATACCAACACCTACCAAATGAAGGATTCTGACCCCACACCACAACTCACCAATAGAATAAATAACACACTAAGGAATCTACAAAAAAACGGACAGATAACCAAAGCTGACCTACAAAGAATGAAACCGGAAAGCAACAACACCCCCAGATTCTATGGACTACCCAAAGTACACAAACCAGACATCCCACTCAGACCCATAGTATCACTACCAGGGACACCAGCATACAAACTGGCCAAAGAACTACAACAGAAACTGAAACACCTCGTCAGCGGATCCAAACACTCCATACAATCAACACAGGAATTCTTGGACGTCATCAGGAATACACACATAGACAAAGAAGAAACCATGATCTCATTCGATGTGACGGCACTGTTCACTTCGATTGACAAAACCCTAGCCAGAGAAACAATAGCCAACCTACTGGACATACAGAACTGAAAACAGGAGGCGGAACCTATCAACAAAGACGGCATACTTAAACTACTGGACTTATGCCTCACTACACACTTTACATTCAACAATCAGATATACGAACAAATCAACGGAACACCCATGGGATCACCAATCTCGGGACTCATAGCAGAGGCAGTTATGCAAAGGTTAGAACAAACAGCCCTACCACAAATTCAACCCAAACTCTGGGTCAGATATGTCGATGACACGTTTGTAATCGTCAAAAACACGGAAATAGAAAAAACACACCGGATCATCAACGCCACACTCACAGGAATCCGATTCACGAGAGAAGAAGAAAAGGATAGCCAACTCCCATTCCTAGACGTGATGGTACAGAGAACACCGAACGGAGAATTCACCACAAGGGTACACAGGAAAACAACACACACAGACCAAGTCCTAAACTATGAAAGTAACCACCCCAACACACACAAACGAAGCTGCATCAGGACACTATTCAAAAGAGCCACAACACACTGCAGTACACCAGAACTGCGAAAAGAGGAAGAGGAACACCTATACAAGGTATTCGCCAAAAACGGATACCCGCGCAACTTTATCAACAGATGCCTAAGAGATAGACCATGGAACGAGGACATGCCACAACCAAAAGGACTAGCCACACTACCATACATCAAAAACATTTCTGAACTGACAGCCAGACTACTGCGACCCTTAGGACTCATAACGGCACACAAACCAACAGCCACGCTCAGACAACAACTCACCAGGACAAAGGACCCGATACCCAACATGAGCAAAACTAATGTAGTTTACAAAATACAAGGACTGCACAAAACACTATATAGGACAAACTGGAAGACAGCTAACAATCCGCATCCATGAACATCAACTAGCCACGAAACGACACGACCAGCTATCCCTAGTAGCCACACACTCAGACAACAAGCAACATGAATTCGACTGGAAAACACTACTATCATAGGGCAAGCCAGACAGAGAACAGCCAGGGAATTCCTAGAGGCGTGGCATTCATCCACAAACTCCATCAACAAACACATCGACCTGGACCCAATATACCAACCACTACAGCGGACAGCTGAAACTGACACACGGAAGCGGCAAGGACAGACCACTATAAATACCGGAAGAAACATCAAAGAAGCGCTTCGCAGGAGGCTCCAGAGCACTAATGATGTCGCCTAGCCAGGGGACGAAACGTTTGCAACAAAAACTTCCAGCTTGGCGAACAGAACCACAACAACGAGCACCTGAGCTACAAATCTTCGCACAAACCTTGAAGAAGTAGGTTTGCAAGAAAGTTACAACAAGGTGACCAACTGTTCTGGATTTTTTGAGACTTTTCTGGAATTTGTCTTCCTGTCCTGCCTCCTGGCTTCCCAGGTTGATATTTGTTCTGGAATATTCTGCCTGATCATGGTTGGTGTCTGCCCATGTTCACTGTGCTGTCCAGTGGCTGGTGCAGAAAGCATGAGCAGACAGAAGCAGAAGGGAGCCGCACTGTGACAGTGACTGGCACCAATCTGCTAGGTGGAGATAATTGCCCACATCAAGCGAATTTGGAGCTGGGGAGGAGGGTTCCAGTCTGACTCTACCTGGAAATTGTCTAGGGTGACAGTGGCAGCAGTGGTACCCTTGACCACTTGGGATGGGAGGTTGATGGATGGGAGAAGTGTGTGGAGTGCTCCAAAAATTCTCCCAGGTGTGACACCAGTACTCAAGCCCAATGTGGCCCAAAATCTTCAATTCAAAGTCAAGTTGCCAGGTGTCTCTGGCTTGAATCCTTGATGTGGGGGGGGGGGGGGGGGGATCTGGTCCAAACAAGCCCAGGGAGATGTTTGACAGGCTTGAGGGCAGAGGGAATGGGTGTGGAGGGGGAAGATGCAGGCTCAAGGAGGCCCAGGGGGTCAGGAAGGGTCTGGACAGGGATAGGGATACTCTGAAGGGAGTCAACAAGCAGGCTGGTTCTCTTCTGTCTGTACTCCTCATATCTTGGCAGCACTAATCTCACCCTTCCTCAAACTACTCCTTCAGCAAAGCATCGCTCATTGTTTTGCTACCCTGAAATACTGAGAGGTACAAAAACTGCAGACTACTTGCAATGATGGTACGTTTCAGAACATAGACTGGAATAGCAATAAAGGATAGAGGGAGAAATGTTTCTGAACTGCATTCAGGATAGTTTCCTTGATAAGCATGCTTCCAGTTCAATCGGGAAATAGGCAAATTGGATCTGGTTCCAGGGAGTGATGTGGGTCAAGTGCCATTAGGAGAAAACTTAGGAAAAAGTGATCATAGTATCATATGTATTAGGTCAGCTAGAGGAAAGAAAATGTAATTCAGTATAATAACAATGAATTGATTAGCGATCAATTTTAGCTGGGTGCATGTAAAATGGAACCAAAGATTAGAAGGATCCCCTCAATGAGATCATGGATAACCTTTACAGAAGAGACGGCTTGGGCACTGTTCCAAAGTGGACTCACACCAGACAAGGAACATTAACCTGGTTTGTCTCTTCACTGGAGACTAGATAGATACGTATAATCACAGTAAACACTAAGTGAAGCTTCGAGACATCAACATCCGTCAAAAGTTCGAAGCAAAAACATCAACACATCTCGTAAAATCAATGCAAAAACACACAGTGATAGAAATGCAACACAGAGGATACACACATCACTATTATACTTTATTTATAGAATAAATACTCAAATTGTGGTAGATTGCAGTATTTGAGGTACAGCAAACTTTGTTTTAACCAGCACTCTTCATAAACCGGCAAACATTATATATTTCGACGACCACAAAGTTTACTGTTCAATTGCAATCACCACTATGTCCAAGTAGTCAGTTGAGGGTGTAAGTGAGAAGACTCTCTGCCAATAAGTTTTATTTAAGGCAAAGTTGCATGTTATTTAAATGAATTATGCTGTAAATATGATAATTATAGTGATGTGTATACACACTGCATTACCTTTCTATTACTTATGTGTATTTTTACATTGATTATGTGGATCTCTTGCTCAGCTGGAATATTTGATCCATTGGAACACTCCTGGTCCCACAGGTGCTGAATATAGTATTTGTTGGTTTATGAAGAGTGCTTGCCGAAAAGGTGCCAGTTAAAAAAAAGTTTGGTATTACACTCTTGTTTGAAAAAGTGTTTAAAGGAGCAACCCAGCAAATATGGGCCAGTCAAGACTCGCTAACTTGTCAGTTAAACTTGGCAAAGAAAGCTTGCAGAAATAATCAGTCATTCAGGACAAAACTAACATGCACTTATATAGTCACAGAGATGTATAGCAAAGAAACAGACTCTTCGGTCCAACTCTAACATATAGATTCTTTAAGGAGAGTGAGCACGGATTTGTTAACAGTAAATAATGTTTAACTAATCTGATTGAGCCTTCTTCATGAGGCATCAGAGAGATTTGATGAGGGCAATATAGTTGATGATGTGCATATATATATATATATATATATATATATAAGTGCCATGTAACAGGCTTTCCAGAAATGCTAAACACATGGAACATAAAATAAAAGTGGCAGTATGGATACAAAGTTGATCGGGTGACAAGAAACAAAATTATTAATGAATGTCTTTTTTCTCTCCAGACTGGAGGAAGATTTAAAGTGGAATTGATCAGAACCACAACTTCTCTTTATTTACATTAATGGCCCAGACTTGGAGAGTTGTGCGCACTTCCAAAATCTGTCAATTACACAAACATTTGAATAATTGCAAGGGAGGTAATGGCAAATTTCAAGAAAACACTAGATTGGAATTTAATGCAGAGAAGTATGAAGGGAAGAAAAATGGGCAGGATAATGTTAAATAAAGGATACAAAGGGAATGCATGATCAGAGGTACCTGGAGGAGAGTACACAAATCACTCAAGGTGGCAGTGGCAGGAAAGGTTGAGAAAGTAGTTAGCAAAGTATATGGGATTAGACCATAAAACATAGGAGTCAAATAGACTATTAAATGCATTGAGTCTGCTGCACCATTCAATGAGATCATGGCTGCATTGATAATCCTCAATTCCACTTTGCTGCCTTCTCCCCATAATTTCCCCTCGATTCCCCTGACAGATTAAAAATCCATCTCAGCCTTGAATATACTTGATGGCCCAGCCTCAACAGCTCTCTGTGGTAAAGAACTACTCAGATTCACCAACCTTTGAGGAAAAGAAATCCTCCTCATCTTGGTCTTAAATGTGCAACTCCTTATTCTGCAAACATAATACTAAGACCCAGAACACAAAAGGCAAGAACTAATGAAACGTTTCAAAAACCTTGGTTTGCCCACAGCTGGAGTACTGTATCCAGTTCTGGATATGGAACTTTAGGAATAATGTGAAGACTTCAGAGAAACTGTAGAAATTATTTGAGAAGAATACTTTCAGGGATGGCAGTTTTCGGAAAGTGAATAGATTAGGAGGCTGATCTAGTAGAGGTTTATAAAATCATGAGGGTAACAGATAGGGTGAATAGCAAAGATGCTTTCTCCAGGTTAGGCGAGTCCAAAACTAGAGGGCATAGGTTTAAGGCAAGAGGGGAAAGATTTAAAAAGGGATCTGAGGGGCAACCTTTGACACACAGAGGGTGGTGCATGTTTCGAACAAGCTGCTAGAAGGTGGTGGCAGAGGCAGCTACAATTACAACACATAAAAGGCATCTGGATGGGTACATGGATAGGAAGGTTTTAAAGTGAAATGGACCAAATGTTGGCAAATAGGACCAAATCAGTTTAGGATATCTAGTCAGCATGGATGAGTTGGACCGAAGGGTCTGTTTCCGTGCTGTACAACTCTATAAATCTATTAAAGAATATGGGGCTGTTCTCTTTACAGAATGTTAAACAGAGATTTGATGGAGGTGCTAAAAATCTTCAAGGTCTGGATGGAGCAGATTAAGAGAGACCGTTGCCATTAGTGAAAGGACTGAGAACCATGGGTCACCAACTTTACGTTATGCAGAGAACAATGAAAGGCAACACGAGGTATACGCTGGACAATATTAAGGTATTGTGTCCAAACGATTTGACATTAAATTCTCAGTCTGATCACTACAAAAGCATTAGTTCAGAATTTAAAACTTTCAAACTGACAAAAGTCTGATGCTGAACAGGAGCGACTGGAAATGGCTGTCTGGAAGTCTGCAATTGTAATGACACATACAGGGTCTTAGACCTAATACTTAAGAAGTGCATTTCAAAGGGAAATTGGCACATAGTATGGATAAATTTGTTAGAATTTTAAAGCTTATTTGTACTTGGCTCGCTGGATAAAACACCAGCTGTAAGGACTTTGAGATTCCCTTGTGCTAACTACACTGTTTTCCATTCTTATTTGCTTCTAATATATTGTTACTATGCCAATCTGTTGACTTGTAATTTGTTTACTTTACAGACATTATTTTTGAGTTAGTACCACACTGCAGTTTGTCTGAAGTCGGTGTGATGAACAATACAGACTGGTTTGTAATATATTTTAAAGTAATTTCCCTGGTGCCGAACATTGACATTTGGGAACTATACTGATTCTTACTTGGCCCAGATGACTTTGTGTTGATCTTTCTTCCTCCCTCTCTTCTCTTCTGCTATTTTTCTCAATTTATTTTTGTTTCCAATTTTTCCTCTTCTGCTTCTCTGTTTATTTGCCTCAAAGGGGAATATTTAAAATCCCTTACAGAGCATTGCTTTCAAGGTTGGCATCACTAATTGCCTACCTTTTTGAACCACAGCCATCTGTGTGGTGCTGGGACAACCACAGCATTGATAAGTAAGGGGACTTCCAGCATTTTGAAGAATGGCAAATTATTTCCAAGTAAAAAGTGAAGTCTGCAGATGCTGGAGATCAGAGCTGAAAATGTGTTGCTGGTTAAAGCACAGCAGGTCAGGCAGCATCCAAGGAACAGGAAATTCGACGTTTCGGGCCAGAGCCCTTCATCAGGAATTCGACGTTTCGGACCAGAGCCCTTCATCAGGATGAAGGGCTCTGGTCCGAAATGTCGAATTTCCTGTTCCTTGGATGCTGCCTGACCTGCTGTGCTTTAACCAAATTATTTCCAAGCCAGGTTGGTATGCGACCTGAAGGGGAGCTAGAAGGTGGTGGTGTTTTCATATGTCTGCCAATAGTTAAACTCAGTTTTTGGATGTGCTATCAAAGGAGCTTTCACAAGTTGCTGAAGGGCATCTTGTGGATAGTGGAAATGCAGCCATTGGTGAAGACAGGCAATATTTAACGTGGTTGATAGCGTGCCAGTGAAGGCCGGTCATCAACATCCTGTGAATCACTATTGATTATAGACATAGCTGCACCAGCAACATAAACAAAATGGCCACAACAGCAGCTCAACATAGGATGTTCTCATTGGTTAACTCAATTTCTAACTTCTGAAATCTTTTCCATCACTATTCCGGATGTCCTGATGAATGACAAAGAAACCTCAAGTTTTTTTGTGTCTACAGAGCTGATGCATGTCAATTCTTATTCCTTTTCTTATCTTATAGACACACAACATCTTTTCAAAGGAACTGATGAATAGGAAGGGACTCTGGCATGTCAAGGACAATGTAAATCGATCATTTCACACAAACCTAATCATTCCCTGCTTTCCAGAGAGATATTAATACATACATAAAACCAATATCAGGAGCTGCTATTTTGTACTGTTTAATGTTACCAGCACTCAAACCTGGTAGAATACTTGCCTGGATGAGTGCAACTCCAATCCTACTCTGGAGGTTCAACAGCATTAAGGAGAATACAGGGCTATCAAAGGCCATTCAAGATGGGCGGCACGGTGGCACAGTGGTTAGCACTGCTGCCTCACAGCGCCTGAAGACCCGGGTTCAATTCCCGACTCAGGCGACTGACTGTGTGGAGTTTGCACATTCTCCCCGTGTCTGCGTGGGTTTCCTCCGGGTGCTCCGGTTTCCTCCCACAGTCCAAAGATGTGCGGGTCAGGTGAATTGGCCATGCTAAATTGCCCGTAGTGTTAGGTAAGGGGTAAATGTAAGGGTATGGGTATGGGTGGGTTGCGCTTCGGCGGGTCGGTGTGGACTTGTTGGGCCGAAGGGCCTGTTTCCACACTGTAAGTAATCTAATCTAATCTAAGATGATTAATCAATGCTATCCTTGCCAATGACAGACATGTCCCATGAAAAATATTTAATAATGTTTTCTTTACTTCTTTCTTCTACTACTTACCTCAAAATTAAATCATCCATTCTCCCCTCCCAACCCTCCAATTCTATCTTTCTACAATTTAGAGTGGGTAGCGAGAGGCCCGAGACAGTCGCACACCCCTATATGGTTCACCTTTTTCTGTCTCTTACCTACGCTTTGTTACATTCCTGCTTTCCTCAGAGTCTCCGTTTGAAAATTTGAAGTAACTTTTGTGGAGAAATCCATTGAGAGTGGAAAGTAAAACTACCTGTACAATGTACTCTCAGCCATCTCTTTCTCTGTGCCTCAGAAATTGGAACCTTTCACAGATTAGGCAATGAGCATTCCTCTTTGGTAATACTCAGCCAAGCAAAGGTGAGTGATAGCTGTCTTCACCTGAAACACTTACTAAAGTTTATAGAAGACAAAAAACAGAACAACAGGTATGTTATCAGAAATTTGTTCTCTTTCTCTTCAATATTTAATCATAGTAAAACAAACAGACTGTGCGTGCATTTTGTCAAATCTATTCCAAGGGCAGGTTAAGAGTGCTTGAAGAGAGTGTGTTTGATGTCCTTTCCATTTAGTTCCAAATATAAAAATGCTCCAAAATATTTTGGCTTGAAAAATCATCAGAGGTAGCCCCATGCTCTCTCACTTCCCATACCCGTGTTCAAACAAACAAACAGGAGAGTCTTTAAGGATAAGAAAAGCAGTCGCTCCCAGTGTATGGAGTCCCTCCAATCTTCAGAGTGTTGTAGGAATACCTCACTCCTTACACAGCTGACAACAATTTCCTAACTAGGATTGGGACACAACATTTTCAAGTCGCAGCCTTTTTCAGAGCAGTTGCACTGGACTCCAGCCATAACTTCAGCAGGAATGCAGTGGAAATTTTGTTCCACTGTTTAGCCATTTCACTGCGGACATTTGCTAAACACTGTATGTGTATTATCTCATAAAAATGCAGGAGCTAACAAACTTTGAGCCACTGTTCCCCTTCATCTTCCCCCACAGGGACGGACTTTTCCTGGTGTCCAGTTGAATGACAAAGAAACCCCAAGGTTTCTTGCATCTACAGAGATGACGCATGTCAATTCGTCTTTATCTTTTTCTTACCTTGTAGACACACAATATCTTTTAGAAGGAACTGATGAATAGGAAGGGATTCCGGATGTCAAGGCCAATTTAATCGACTTGCCAATCACTTCACACAAACCTAATCATTCCCTCTTCCCCAGAGAGATGTTAACACACACAGAAAACCAGTATTAGGACTTTCTATTTTACTGCTTAATGTTACCCCTGTTAGCACTCTTACCCACGAGGCTTTTGGAGGGGATTGAGAGAAACCCTGAGATGCACACAAGCTGAAAGTGCACCAAAATAATTCTCTTTAAAATAAATCTCACGTTAACTGTGTTACAGAATAAATGTTCTGCTCACACACAGGTGACTTAAAAATGTTAAACAATATAAAATAGGAGACGCACATTTTTCAGGAGACACGTGTGACTTGGACTGTCCTCGTACAAGTCTGCATGTTGAACCAGTGCCTGCACAAACTCCACAGTTGTCTTCCTTGGCTTTACTCCCAAGTTGCCGATCACAGCCCACCACCTGCCAACAACAACATCACAGTCAAGAAAAGGCTGAAGCCGACAGTACACAAGCTCAGGTTTCAGCAACTCTGTTTATTTTTACGTTACCCTTTACATTTCGAAGCTGGCCTCATTCTGTCACGGCGCAGCTCACTTTATCTGACTCTTAATTTGTTTGGAATGTTTGAACTATGGTTTAATTTCTGGAGAATTTCACAGCATTACAAAAAAAGTTGAAGAATCTGTATCAAATATGTGAATTAACTTATTCTGCTGCATGGCCCTTCAAGTATGTCTTCACCTTATATTCGGTTACACATTTTTATGGTGTGGTGCAAGGCAAACCCAATTGCCAACTACTTGTAAGTCAGTTTTGATAAGTGTGATTTCCAGCCCACTTCCAGGACCTGAGCTCATAAGCTGGACTGATGTTCCAGTGCAGTACTGAGGGAGTGCTGCACTGGCAGAGGTGCCACTTACTTGGAAACATTTTCTGGATCAGTGGTGCTGGAAGACCACAGCAGTTCAGGCAGCATCCAACGAGCAGTGAAATCAATGTTTCAGGCAAAAGCCCTTCATCAGGAATAAAAATAAGCGACTAACTCAAAGCTCCCACCTGCTTACTTAGGTGGATGTGGAAGATCCCATGGTTCTATTCAAGCTAGCAGGGAGTTTCCCCAGCACTCTTGTCTGCATTCCTCCCTCAACCAAAACCAGATGAGCTGGTTATTAATCTCTGGATTTGTGTAGCACAATTTGGCTGCAGCACTTGTGGATAGAACAATTTCAAAACCCAAAGTAACTCACCTGATGCAAATGAAACACTTATGCATACTGAGGATTTCATAGTGTCCTGTAAACAAGTTTGTTCTTTATAAACTATACAGATTTAACAAAATAATGGAATGCTTTGAAGCCTTGTACAGCTCAATAAAACACTAAGCGTCATGTATAAACCCGAAAATTACTCGAAGAGACATCACAGTCTGAGCACCGAGGGTGTTTGTATGAAATTTCTTTGATGGAGGCTCTAATTCATTTTCGTTTCCCAATACAGTGGGGGAAAGAATTTAAAGCAAACATAATACCATAACATCACTTACTGCAATTTCCAGCTTTAGGTGTTAAGTGATAAGTATAACAACACTGCTCAGAGTAATTTACAAGCTATAAAAACATGGTTAACATTGCAGCTAAGACTAACAAAAATGAAGAGAGAGAGATTCTAACAAGAGCATGCTGTTACAGTTCAGGGTTTTGACAGAGACCTTATTCCTCATGTAAACAGCTTGAAAATAAATTCCAAAAGCTAACTGTCACTTACTAACATATGCATCATTTAAACACTACTGTACTGAACTAGTACAACACTGGTCCAACAAGAAACCTTTATAAAAATTACAAACTACAGCTGCATTGTTAAAGGTGTCATTTTGTCTGCCTGTCACAATGAATGCACAAAAACCCTGAATCATTACTGGAAGAAGAGTTCCCCATTCAGTAATTCAACCATTCATTGATTTACTGGTGGTGGCATATCAATGCACATACATTTGTTGCATTTTTGTCTCCACCCTGAATGCCTTTGAAGGAAATAAAATGGTCTTCAGCCTTTTTGGGAGGCTGTGATTGGATTTATTTACAACAAAACGGAAGTTTGGAAGAAAAAGCACAACACATATTATTGAACAGAACAATAAATACATGATCGCTGAGAACGAGTGGGTCAAGGTTGCTTAGTTGAGGAACTCCTGCAGTGAGTGTCAGAATGATGCATGATAACATTTTAGAAGCGTTGACCTACCTTTAACCCAGAGCTGAAAATGTGTTGCTGGAAAAGCGCAGCAGGTCAGGCAGCATCCAAGGAGCAGGAGAATCGACGTTTCGGGCATGAGCCCTTTTTCAGGAATGCCCAAAATGTCGATTCTCCTGCTCCTTGGATGCTGCCTGACCTGCTGCGCTTTTCCATAACATATTTTCAGCTCTGATCTCCAGCATCTGCAGTCCTCACTTTCTCCTCCCTACCTTTAACCCATCAAGTTTTTTTTTTAAGATTTGCATCCAAATAGCAAAACAATTACTGGTTACCGCTCTGCTTTTTGTTCTGGACTGGAAGAACATATTTTTTTCCCTCAGAGGTGTGTGTTGAGAAATGTTATTTCACCTTAACAAGTCTATCAGCATATTACCACTATTGTACAACCTCTTTAGCAATTTATCTATCGGTTTTGCAAATCTGTGGGCTGTACATCACTGGAGAGAAATAATAAATGCCGATGGCACAAAACTAGTTAAAAGATTAGCTTGTATCCAGGGGAGGCAAGATAGGCATCTGAAGTTGAAGTTAATTTGGAACATAAAATGCTGTTTTTTTTCCCCCTGTATAGCACTGACTGTAATGTTCGCACTAAAAGCCATTGACTTACTATTACTGAGCATGGCCCTTACAGTGATTATAAATTGAATCGGTTTTTTTTGTAATTTACTTGTAGGAAGTGGGCTCTCCTGGCTGGCCAGCATTTGTTGACCATCCCTAGTTGTCTTTGAGAAGGAGAGCTGCCTTCTTGAACTGCTGCAGTCTATATGCTGTCAGCTGACCCACAATGCTCTTCAGGAGTTAATTTCAGTCATTTGACCCAGCAACATTGAACGAATCGTGATGTATTTTCAAGTCAATCAAAATGATTAGTGGCTTGGATGGGAACTTGCAGGTGAATGAATTCCTATGAGTTTGCTGCCCTGAATGCTGTACAAATTTCAAAGTTGCTGTCTAAGGAACGTTGGTAAATTTCTGCAGTGCATCTTGTAGATAGTACACACTGCTGCTCCTGAGCGTCGGTGGTGTTGGAGGGAGTGGATGCTTCTGTATATGATGCCAATCAAGTGGTCTACTTTGTCCTGATTGAAGTTGAGTTTCTTGAGCAAGTGGGAAGTATTCCACTACACTCCTGACTTGTGCCTTGCAGATTTGAGGAGTCAGGAGGTGAGTTACTTACCACAGTATTCCAAGCCTCTAATCTACTCTTGTAGCCACTGTCTTTACATGGTGATTCCATTTGAGTTTCTGGTCAATGATAAATCCAAGAATACTGATAGTGGGGGATTCAGAGATAGTAACACCAGTGAATGTAAAAGACTAGTGGTTAGATTATCTCTTCTTGGAGATGGACATAGCTTGGCATTTGTGTGGCACATATGTTACTTGCCCCTTGCCAGCTCAACGAAGTAAAACAATGACTGCAGATGCTGGAAGCCAGATTCTGGATTAGTGGCGCTGGAAGAGCACAGCAGTTCAGGCAGCATCCAAAGTGCAGCAAAATCGACGTTTCGGGCAAAAGACCTTCCTGATGAAAGTCTTTGTGGGCGGCACGGTGGCACAGTGGTTAGCACTGCTGCCTCACAGCGCCAGTGACCCGGGTTCAATTCCCGACTCAGGCGACTGACTGTGTGGAGTTTGCACGTTCTCCCTGTGTCTGCGTGGGTTTCCTCCGGGTGCTCCGGTTTCCTCCCACAGTCCAAAGATGTGCGGGTCAGGTGAATTGGCCATGCTAAATTGCCCATAGTGTTAGGTAAGGGGTAAATGTAAGGGTATGGGTGGGTTGCGCTTCGGCGGGTCGGTGTGGACTTGTTGGGCCGAAGGGCCTGTTTCCACACTGTAAGTAATCTAATCTAAACTACCTCAACTACTGTGCTCTTCCAGCACCACTAATCCAGAACCTTGCCAGCTCAAGTCTGGATATTGTCCAGATCTTGTTGCATTTAAACGTGGAATGTTTCAGAATCTGAGGAGCTGTGAATAGTATTGAACAATATGGAATCATCAGCGAACATTCCCACATGAAACCTTATGATGGAGGGAAGCAGCTGACGATGGTTGGGCCTAGGACATCACCTTGAGGAACTCCTGCAGAGATGTCCTGGAGCTGAGATGACTGACCTCGAATAACCACAATCACTTCATAATATGAGTGAAGACTTTGCCCATAGATGGCAGTTTTGCTAGGTTCCTTGGTGCCACACTATTTATAATGCTTCTTGGATCTGAAACTATTTTTGTCCTGTGACTTTTGTCTGGATTGTGGAATTTGACAGTTTCACATAATCAGGTTTTACTTCCCTTAAAGAACAGCTGTGCAATTAAAATAAAGCTATCTTATATTTTTCCAAATAAAAGTTATCCTTCTCTCCCTCACTTTATTTCCCTTTCTTGAGCCTCTCTCACATGTGTAACGGCATTTTCCAAGCTGCAAGTAATCTGCGCAGATCGCCCAACAGTCTGACATGGATGGAATGCAAGACAGAACAGTATAGAAAAAAGAACAGTAAATGTCCAATATTACTGCTAGACTTGTGGATCAAACAGAATATAAATTGGACAACACCAAATTGCAAATTCTATGTAACGTAGTTGAATATTTAAATAAATCAAAACACATTAAATTCAAGATCAAGGAATATTCTGACCATATTTTGAATGCAGAATGCTAAAAGACTGAGGTACATATTCAAGTTTCATCTTCCTTTCTTACCACTGGACTTTGGGTTGAAATTTATCTGCCCAGTGAAAGCAGCGAGAGTTTGATGTAGAATGCTTATGTGTGGATTGTTTGATTTTGTAGTTGTTTACATCCCTTCAGCTAACTCAGAGACACTCAAGTGATCTTTAAAACACAGTTGAATACAGTAATCATCTTTATAATTAAGCACTACAGAAACTTTTGTTATAATGTTGACATAAATTAAAGGTGGCATGGTTTTAGGAAGGCAGAACAGCATAAACACAAGTTAGATGTCTGTGCCTTTAAGATTAGAAGACATGACTGCTCTACATTCTTGAAATGTATAGTGAGCTCATTGAAGGGATTCACAGCAAATAATAATGCTGAACTCTTTGACTGTCAGGTCAATTGAGAAAAATGGAGGCAAGTGAGGCAAAACTGGTACTTTATATTTACTGAACGACATCACAGGAGGCAAGATACTTAGGGAGCTGCAGCAATATATGCTGTGCTCATACATGCTGCAGATTATATATACAGCAGACATTAGTGGGAAGGATGGATATTAACAGACCGTCAATGAAACTCATCAAGAAAACTACTACTTTGTAAATAGTGACGTCACCCCTATGTTTCACTGTGGCAGTATTGAACCTGGCAACTAAGCATTCAAACACACACCTGGGCAGTGGTGATGTGGTGTTAATCTCTGACAAATATTCTGGTAGTTGATAGAATTTAAATTCAATTAATAAAATCTGTAATATAAGGCTGGCTTCAGTGATGGTGACCAGACAACTATTATTGTTTGTTTAAAACCCATCTGTCTCACAAACATGCTTTAGAAAAAGGAATCTGCCATCCTGAGCTTATCTGGCCGATATGTGACTCCAGATCCTAAGCAAGGTAGTTGACTCTTAACTGCCCTGTGAAAAGTCTGAGTAAGCCACACATTTTCAAGGGTAATCAGGGATGGCAGCAAACGGTGGACTTTCCAGCAATACTCTCACTCCATGCAAGAAGGAGAAAAGTTAACTCTTTATTTGCATTGTGTTGTTAGAAATGAGGGAGTAGTCACAACTTACTCAGTCTCGGTCTTGCTATTGCAATTCTGGTATTGATACTAAACCAGTTAAATTTCTACTAACTGCAACGTGGCACCTAACTTGTTCATGGTGGAAGATTCAGCAATGTTGGCCTTGTTGTGGACTGAAGAGCTAATGTGGCTTTGTCTTGATGGAGGCAAACACCTGTTAGTATGGTGCAAGTATTACTCAATGCTGTCAACAAGTCTGAATTTGTTCATTTTTACTGTAGGTTGGCATGGACTATCTTATTAAAGAAATTGCAAATGGACATGAACACTGGCCTCACAAACACATAGTTCCATTTCATTTTCCCTAATGATGGAGGTTTATTATTGGAACAGCAAAGAACGGATGAGCGAAGGCTCCTTAGTTGGGGGACTCTTACTGTGATGGCTGAGGCTGCAGTGATTAAACTCTGACAAACACAACAGCCTCCAATTTCTTTTTCAGTAGAGTTAACAGTAGTGATTAGACGGGTCTTCTTTTGAACCTCATTGATGTCAACTTTGTACATCTTCCATCAGTTCACACCTACACCAGAGGGTTACACATATATACCAGCGAGTGATGATTCAGCGCAGAACTTGGGACATGTTACTTTTGCTCTTTGAGGAGACATTTTTTCTTCACCCAGAGAGTGGTGAGCATATGGAGTTCTGTTACAGAAAGGCCAAAACATTGAATGTTTTCAATGAGTTAGATATCGTTCTTAGGATTAAAAGGGAGAAAATAAGAACAGGGCACTGAGTCACATGATTAGTCATGATCATATTGAATCATGGAGCAGACTGGAAGGGTCAAATGGCCTACTCCTGCCAATATTTTTTGCGTTTCTTATTCAGTCATGGGATGTGACTTCATTGTCTAGGCTGGTTTATTCTTCAACGATCTCAGTGCTTTGGTTTTTGTCCCGTCGTGTTGGTCTCACCGTGGATCAGCTTTGTTTGAGACCAGGGGCCTTTAAATGGACTCTGATGAACCTTGCCGCATATTTACTTAATTTTATAACTTACAATTTTACCGTGACATCAGTTATTATAGGCACCATAATATTTATTTATGACAGTAAATTCAAGATAGTTGAAAGCAGTAGCCGTGAACTGCTGCAGTCCTTGGGTGTATGGACACTCAGTACTGTTGGGTAGGGAGCTCCAGGATTTTGGCCCAATGACAGTGAAAGAGCAGGGATGTTGATCCAAGTCAGCGTGGAGTGTAGCTTGAAGCGAAGACTGGAGGTCATGGTGTCCCCTTGCATCTGCTTCCCTTAACCTCCTAGTGATTGAGGACATGGGCTTGGAAAGTACTGTTGAAGGATCCTTGCTAAGTTATTACAGTGCATCTTGTAGACCATATGCAGTCCTGTCAACTGCGCTGTTGCAGAAAGTTATATTTCAAAGTTATGACACCACAAGGTCCCACGTGCCCTCTCAGGTAGATGTAAAATATCCCTCAGCAGTACAAAGAGCAGAGCTTGTGTGTCCTGGCCAACATGTGCCTCCCAACAAATACGTAACTCCATGATCTGTTCATTTATTTTGGATCAAGAATAGCTGTTCTCATTTTCCTTTTGGCATCCTGCTTTTATGTCATGTCTGGTTTAAAGTGGTGACGAGGTATTTAGGTGAGTTATCCTGACAGAACCCAAACTCAGCATCAATAAACAGGTTATTGGTGGATAAATGTCACTGGAACACTCATCCAATTATTTGGTTGATGCTGATTCAGCCCCTCAAGCCAGTTTCACCATTCAGCTGGATCATAGCAAATTCATACCTTAAATTCATTCAATCAACTTTGCTCCATATCCTTAGCCAACATAAAAATATTGATCTCAAACTTGAACAATTCAGTCAAAACAGCATCCAGAGCTCTTTTGCGTGTGTGTGTGTTTCAGATTTTCACTGTCTTAGTTGACTTCACTATAAAATGATGTTGCTGTAATTTTTAAATTGTAATTTCCTGTTTTGGATTCTCCAATCAGGGGAAATTGTTGTTTCGTGTCCATTATTTATCATTCAAACAACTCTATTAGATCACCCCACAATCTTCCAAAAATACTGAGGATAAAAGCCAAGTTTATGACACCCTTTAAGTCCTGGTATAATTTTGCAAAATTGTTTGGTTCGGTGACTCCACCAAGGACAGTTGATGTTTTCTATTGGAGATTGACTGCTCACATCTAAAAGCATAACTCCAGATGGTGTCTGGTCAGAGCAACGTACAATTAAGACATGATTTCCCCAGTTTGAAGTGTGTCTTTTACAGTCCATGAAATCATTTATTATTCAAACACAGTAGGGCTAAGAGGCAGACGTTTGGCCTGTCACATTGTTCCACCATAACCTTGGCTGATTCTTCCCATACCCCCCTTCAAAATCCAAATCATTATCTCTTTCTTGAAACATTCATCGACTTGGCATCCACAGCCTTCTGTGGTAGAGAATTCCAGATTCACTGCTGTGATTCTTCAACACAGTCCTAAATGATCTACCCCATATCTGAGATAGTGACCCCTGGTTCTGGATGCCTCAATCAGGGAAAACACCAACCCTGCATCTAATCTGTCTAATACCATTAACATTTTTTATGCTTCAATCACTCCCCTCTCATTCTTCTACACACAAGCCCAGTCGAACCAAAGTCTCCTCAAAGGACTGATCTCTGGTATCAGTTTGATGAACCTCTGCTGCACTGCCTTTACAGCAAGTAGGAACATATTTATTGAATTGAATTGAATTTATTGTCATGTGTACAGAGGCACAGTGAAAAGCTTTGTCTTGTGAGCAAAACAGGCAGATCACATAGTTAAATAGCATAGATAAATAAATAACAGGTAAACAGCAGCAAAAGCCAAAACACAGGTACCGGCGAATGCTAAGATTTGAGTGCCCATTCAGTATTAGATTAGATTACTAACAGTGTGGAAACAGGCCCTTCGGCCCAACAAGTCCACACCGACCCTCCGAAGAGCAATCCACCCCGACCCATTCTCCTATATTTACCCCTTCACCTAACACTACCGGCAATTTAGCATGGCCAATTCACCTAACCTGCACATTTTTGGACTGTGGGAGGAAACCCTCGCAGACACAGGAGAATGTGCAAACTTCACACAGACAGTTGCCTGAGGGAGGAATTGAAACTGGGTCTCTGGCGCTGTGAGGCAGCAGTGCTAACTACTGTGCCATTGTGCCGGCCATATTCTAACAACAGTAGGGTAAGTAACTGTTTTGAAACCAGCTGGTACATGTGTTCAGGCTTCTGTACATTTAGGTAGGAAGACCAGAACTGCATGCAGTACTCCAGGTGTGGTCTCCACAAGGTCTTGTAGAACTGTACTAAGACATCTGTACTTCTGGACTCGAATCTTCTTGTAAAGAAGACACTTGCTGCATCTGCCTATCTACTTTCATTGACTGGTGTACAAGGACAACTGATCCTTTTGTATATCCACACTTCCCAATATATTACCACTTAAACAATCATCTTTTTTTTTACACTGAAGCATATAACTTCACATTTAGCCTTGTTGCACTGCATTTGCCCACACACTCAACTTGTCTACATCACCCTAAAGCCTCTGTGCATCTTCCTCTTAATTCTTAATCTCATCAGCAAACTTGGAAATGTTGCATTTGGTTCCCTCATCCAAGTCATTTATAACATATACTGTGGCCAGCTGGACCCAAGCCTTGATCCTTGTGGTTCACCCTAGTTTGTCACTTGAAAGAAATATCCATTTATTCCATATTTTTACTCTGTCAACTAATTTTCACTCCATACCAACATGCTTTAACTTTTCTCACTGACCTCGAGGTCTCTTATCAAAGAGTCGTGTGAAAATCTAAATACAAACATCCATCGGCTCTCTTTCATCTATTCTACTAGTTATATCTTCAAGAAACTCCAGTAGATTTGTTAATCATGATTGCCTTACATAAACCCACGCTGGCATTGTCTTATCCCATTAATGCTTTCTAAATATTCTGGTACCACATATTTTATAATGGACACAAGCACTTTCCACACCATGTTAGGTTAACTGATCTGTAATTCACATTATTTCCACCCCCTCACTTTTAAAATTAGTGGGGTTGTATTTTTCACCCTCCAATCTATAGGAACTGTTCCAAAGTCCACAGAACAGCACACTGTGAATGACAATTGCTCTTTGTGAAAAATGGCACCTCTCATAATGTGTATTTAGCAAAAAATACTGAATACTAAAACTATCAATTCAAACAGAATAGTTACAAAATTCATTGCAGGTTTTGAAAAGGAAGATTTGTTTCAATCAAGAAAAGCTAGAATAACAATAACAGAAATTTGTGACAATGCTGTGGCTTTAAAAGGTTATTTTGTCCAATTTTGTTTACAGAGAGGTTTTAAGACAATCTGAGCTATCTATTTGGCAAGCAAGTAACGTAACAACTTGAGAGGCCTTGGGATTTCTTCTTAAAAAAAAGGTTGGAAAAATAGAAGCAGCCTTGATAGGTGTGGCCAGCTTTCACAGACCAGAGGTTTAGCTTTAAGCTGTTGGAGTCTCAAAAGGGCAGAAGCTGCTGGGGTCTTAAACAAGCAGAAACTATCATTTCCCTCTCTTAGTTACAGCTAGAAGCTGGGGTTTCCCTTGCTGCTGGGTTATCTATGAGAGAAATCTTTTTTTCTGAATTGGCCTTCTTGCCAAATGGTGAGTTTATGGGAAGTCACTATATTGGAAGTTACTTCATTACTATTCTATTAGATTTTCCAACAGAGTTAAGTTTTTCTTTCTACAGTTGTATTTTAACTATAGTGTTCAAATAAATTATATTTTGCTTAATTTTGAGTCATTTGACCAGTCGAATTGCATCTGGAGCACAGCCCATTCCTTTTGCCTTTAAAATAAGAAAAAGTTGAAGTCTCGGCTACCTTCTTAAAATATTTTGGAGGTGGGGGGGGGGGGATATGGGCCATAATAAACTTCTAAAAAATGTGACAAGGCAATAACCAAATTATTTAGCCTTTGCCATATAAACAATTTCACAGAATCTCAAAGTTACGGTACAGAGGATGGCCAGTTGGCTCAATGTGTTTATACGAACACTCCTAAGGAGTGATTCACCCAAAGTCATTCCTGTGCCTTCTCCACATAACTCTGCACATTCTTCCTTCTCAAATAATTATCTAATACCCTACTGAATATCTCAATGGAACCTCCCTCCATGAGCGCCTTATCATGGACCTTAACCATCTGAAAACAATTCTCCTTATATCTTGTAATAATTAATTTACATTTGCACCTTTCATGTGTTTTCTCCCTGTTGAGTCCGTCTAGATCCACAGCCAATTCCAGACACTCACCACACTCTGCTTAAAAAAAAGCTTCTGCAATCTACGCTTAAATTTAAATTCTATGAAATTCCTCAACACTGGAATCTCATGAACCTCTTCTGCACTCTCTCCAAGAGCTTCACATTCTTCCTAAAGGGCAGTGCCCTGAACAGAATCCAATATTCCTGCTGAACCCGGAATATATTTCTCTCTCTTTGGTTAGAAAAACAATTAAATAACCCATCACAACCAGTTAAATTCCTTTAACTTTATTCCCTTTAATTATTAATTTTAACTTAATGATCAAAATATTAGGCCTACTAAACTTTAGTCAGTTGAGGAGTGTTCCTAATGTGATTGTTAAGTATATCCAAAATAATTTGAGCAATTGCATTTATAAAATAGGGGAGACAGGAATTTGATCAAACATTCCTACAATAAGTGGATTGGCATCTGTCTATCGCAGGAAACAACTGACTATGTACAAAGAGAATGGAGATTAGAGTGTTGCTGGAAAAGGACAGATCAAGCAGCATCCGAGGAGCAGGAAAATCAATGTTTCAGGCAGGAGCCCTTCATCAGGAATTGCCTGATGAAGGGCTCCTGCCCGAAACATCAATCTTCCTGCTCCTCAGATGTTGCCTGACCTGTGCTTTTCCAGCAATACTCTAATCTCCAGCATCTGCAGAACACACTTTCGACAGGGTGAATGAAGCTGAATCAGGAGTGGATGAGCCTTCTGTGGCTGGTACATATGAACAGTGTTATTCTGATACTGATTGATGTTTATCCCATTGGGATGGATCTCTTTTCTCCCAACTGCTCTTTACACAGAACAGTGTAGCACAGTACAAGCCTTTGGGCCACAATGCTGTGTGAGCGTTTATCTTACTCTAAGGTAACCTAACCTGCATACCCCTCAATTTACTGCCGTCCATGTCCAGCAGTCACCTAAATGTCCCTAATGTATCTGACTCTACTACCACCACTGGCAGTGCATTCCAAGTAGCCACCACTCTCTGCATAAAGAACCTACCTCTGAGATCTCTTCTAAACCTTCCTCCAGTTACCTCAATACTATGACCCCTCATGACAGCCATTTCTGCCCTGGGGAAAAGTCTCTGGCTATTTACTCTCTCTATGCTTTGTATTACCTTGTACACCTCTGTCAAGTCATCTCTCTTCATTCTTCCCTCCAGTGTGAAAAGTCCTAGCTTTAACCTCTCTTCATAACAGAAGCCCTCCAATCCAGACAGCATCCTGGTAAGTCTCCTCTGCACCCTCTCTAAAGCATCTTCACCTTTCCTATAATGGGGGGACCAGAACTGGACACAACATTCCAAGTGCGATCAAACCAGGGTTTTATAGAGCTGCAGCAAAACCTCATGACACTTAAACTCAGTTCCCCTGTTAATGAAAGGCAAAACACCATATGCCTTCTTAACAACCCTGTCAACTTGGGTGGCAGCTTTCAGGGCTCTATGTACGTGGACACCAAGATCCCACTGTTCCTCCATCAACAAACACATGGACTTGGACCCCATTTACCACCTCCTGAGAAAAAGAACAGGAAATTACATCACCGACCCAAAGAAACCCAGACATATAAATAGGAAACAGGAATCATCAGCAATGCATCATCTGGAGGCTCACTGAAGATGTTACCTAGTATGGTGATGAAACAGCTGAAAATGAACCATGCAGCTCAGTGGGCAAACCTACATCCAAAACCTCAATCTAAGCTTCAAATCTTCTCAAAATTTGCTAATCCTGTCTACATTCAACATTCAAATTCAACCTTCCAAAATGAATCACTTTGCATTTATCCAGCTTGAAAGCCATCTGCCACTTCTTAGCCCACGTCTGCATCCTGTCAATGTTTTGTGGGAGCTTGCAATAGCCCTCAGTGCTGTCTACAACACCAATGACCTTTACGTCATCGGCAAACCTACTAACCCACCCTTCCACTTCTTCGCCAGGTTATTTATAAAAATTACAAAGAACAGTGGCCCAGGAACAGATCGCTGTGGGACACGACTGGTCACCAACCTCCAAGCAGAATACTTTCCATCCACTACTACTTGCTGTCTTCTTTTGGCCAGCCAAGTCTGCATCCAGAAGCCAAATTTCCCTGTATCCCATACCTCCTAACTTTCTAAATGAGCCTACCGTGGGGAACCTTATCAAATGCTTTACTGAAATCCAGATACACCACATCCACTGCTTGACCTTTGTCAACTGGTCTTGTCACATACTCAAATAACTCAATTAGGATTGTGAGGTATGCCCTACCCCTCACAAATCAGTGCTGACCATCTTAAATTAATTTGTATTGCAGACGTTTTGTCCCGTCTAGGTGACATCCTTAGTGCTTGGGAGCCTCCTGTGATGCACTTCTGTGAGGTTTCCAGCTGTCCGCTGCAGTGGCCGGTATATTGGGTCAACAGTCAACACAGGAATTCTTGGACATCATCAGAAATATACACATAGACAAGGAAGAAACTATGGTCTCATTCGATGTAACGGCACTGTTCACCTCTACTGACAAAACAATAGCCAGAGAAACAATAGCCAACCTGCTGGACATACAGAACAATCAACAAAACGGGGAACCTATCAACAAAGACTGCATACTCAAACTACTGGACCCCCCGTGCCTCACAAACACTTTACATTCAACAACCAAATATATGAACAAATCAACAGCACACACATGGGCTCACCCATTTCTGGACTCATAACAGAAGCGGTAATGCAAAGATTAGAACAAACAGTCTTACCGCAAATTCAACCAAAACTTTGGGTCAGATATGTAGATGATACCTTTGTAATCATTAAAAACACAGAAATAGAGAACACACACCGGACCTTCAACGCCACACTCACAGGAATCTGATTCACTCGAGAGGAAGAAAAGGACAACCAACTCCCATTCCTAGACGTGATGGTACAGAGAACACCGAATGGAGAATTCACCACAAAGGTATACAGGAAAGCCACACACACAGACCAAGTCCTAAACTACGAAAGCAACCACCCCAACGCACACAAAAGAAGTTGCATCAAGACACTGTTCAAAAGGGCCACAACACACTAGAGTACACCAGAACTGCAAAAAAGAGGAAGAACACCACCTATACAACGTATTCGCTAAAAACAGATACGCCCACAATTTCATCAACAGATGCCCAAGGGAAAGACAATAGAATGAGGACATGCCACAACCCAAAGGACTAGCCACACTACCATACATCAAAAACATTTCTGAACTGACAGCCAGACTACTACGACCACTAGGACTCATAACAGCACACAAACCAACAGCTACTCTCAGACAACAACTCACCAGCACAAAGGACCCGATACCCAGCATGAGCAAAACAAATGTAGTGTACAAAATCCCTTTCAAGGATTGCACAAAACAGTACATAGGACAAACAGGAAGACAGCTAACGATCCGCATCCATGAACACCAACTAGCCACGAAACAACACGACCAGCTATCCTTACTGGCCACACACTCGGATGACAAGCAACATGAGTTCGACTGGGACAACACTACTATTACAGGACAAGCCAAACAGAGAACAGCCAGGGAATTCCTAGAGGCATGGTACTCATCCACAGATTCAAATCAATAAGCACATCGACCTGGACCCAATATACCGGCCACTGCAATGGACAGCTGGTACTGACAACCGAAAGCGGCAGATACAAATCACTATAAATGCCGGAGGAAACATCACAGAAGTGCTTCACAGGAGGCTCCCAAGCACTGAGGATGTGACCTAGACAGGGGACGAAACATCTGCAACACAAATTCCCAGCTCGGTGAACAGAACCACAACAACAACGAGCACCTGAGCTACAAATCTCCTCCCAAACTTTGAAAATCTTAAATTAAACTATGTTTTTCCAAATAGTCATAAATCCTATTGCTTAGAATCCTTTCCAGTATCTTGCTTACCATAGAGGTAAGACTGACTGGTTTGTAATTCCCAGGGACTTCCCTCTTCTCTTTCCTTGAACAAAGGAACATTTGCCTCCCTCCAATCATTTGGTACTACTTCCATGGAGAGTGACGATGCGAAGATCATCACCAGAGGCACAGCAACCTCATTCCTTGCTTCCTGTAGAAACCTTGGATAAATCTATCTTGATGCTTCCCAGATTTTCCAGCACATCTACCGCCTTAATATCAATTTGTTCAAGCCTATTAACCTCGTCCACTGTGTTCTCACTATTAATAAGGTCCCTCTCTCGTGAATGCTGAAGCAAAAACTCATTTAGGGCCTCCCCTACCTCTTCAGACTCCAAGCACAAGTCCTTCTGACCTCTGTTTTTGTCACACCCTTTCCTGACTGCTCACCACTCCAAACACTAGTCAGCAGCCTAGACTTCCTGAGCAGTGAGTCTGATCCCAGACAACGTGAGCTCTCACTTGCAAACATCTTTGTATCACAGCTATGATTCATCTGTTCATCATCTGCTGAGAGCAAACTCCCCACGGAGCATACATTTGAGGATGCGGCGATCATCATCATCATCACGTGGCTCAAGTGACTCAGCCAACAGAATCACTGCCAACTCAAGGGAGTAAATGGGCTGTAGGCCCCTGCACATTGGTGTGACTTCCAAATTCAGCCCCAGATAATGCCCAATATTCATCTGAGACAGCAGAGGTGGAAGCTGCTCAGCTTTTTTTTTGGTTTGTAGAAGTGGTTTCGCTACTGTAATGAAGGGTGCTGAGATCACAAGCCTGGTACAGATGATGCTCTGTGTTTTCTTGCTGTTTGTCTGCTCTCAATTTTGCCACAACAGCTGCAGCCTTTGGCAATCCTGGTGCTGATTTTGGCATCAAGCATCGGCTTCCTAGAATAATGCACGCTACACGTTCCAAGCTCTGGACACTCGGAAGGACAACGACAACTGAAGAAACCTGAAACACAGATCTGAACTGAACTTTAAATGTAGGCATTAACTGAGTGAGTTGTGAAGTAAATATT
Organism: Hemiscyllium ocellatum; assembly: GCF_020745735.1. NCBI lineage: Eukaryota > Metazoa > Chordata > Chondrichthyes > Orectolobiformes > Hemiscylliidae > Hemiscyllium > Hemiscyllium ocellatum. The sequence goes on along the minus strand of NC_083439.1, from coordinate 32,804,862 downwards.
ATTTTAAGGCATTTGAGATCCCTTAGCGCCATTTCTTGGAGTAGAATCATACTCAGGGTGACGAATATGGAAGGTTTCATTTTGCTTATGATTTTTAACCATGCCAGCAATTCTATTAATTACACAGGAATGCTCTGTTGCTGGCTAGTGGGATGCAGGCTTGTGTCTCTGATTTCTGAATCAAGACTTGTGTCTCTGATTTTTGAGACTTCCTGCTCATCCCCACTGCCTCTTGATGCTCTTACTTAGGTGTCACATGACATTGAAAATGAGCACATCCATACAGTACTAACAGACAGCTGCATTTTCAGATGGGCCATCTTTTGCGTGTGATGTTAACCCAATAGACTTTGCCATTGAAATGAAGAGTTATTGTAAACAGATGACAGAAACAAGTAATTTGATCTCTTTCCTGCTATTTATCCTATGGCAATATCTGAAAACAGGAGAGTCTTAATAGCTGCTGTTACCTGATTATGTTAGGTGGATTTAAAGTTGAAATGACTTACTGCATCTTTCATAAATCAGTCCTCACAATGGTCATTAATATACTATAAATGTCTTTGAGGCTTGATTCACTTTATTCTAATGGACTCTTTGCCAGAGACTTATGGACTTTCCAACCTGTGGCAACTGAACTGTAGGTGAAGAAATCAGGGATAAGCCCCAATTCTGCTTTAGTGGAAAACCTCACCTCTCTTTGCTCTCAACTACACTGCTAGAACCAACGTGAATATATATATAAAACAAAGTATGCAGTATATTGTTAGAACACTGGCTATGCCCTTACTGCTGGAGAATAATAAATGGAGACAAGCCAGCCTGTGTTAAATGCTGTCCAATCGATGATATGCAAGGATTGTTAAGCAAGTCTGGAAATAATTCACAAGTACACCATCTTAAGAAAGAGGGAGTCACAATAACTGGAGGCTTGAAAGAAACAATGGGCGGAGGGTATCTACTTAATTATGAACTTCTATCTGGTCTTGCTGTAGGGTTTAAATACTTACAAGCCATGGCAAAATGTCTGATGTGTCTGAAAAGGTACAAACAGATTCTGTTTAACACAGACTACATAATTATCAAACAAAAACTATTTCAACACTTAAAGTCTATTTCATTTTTGAGAAAATCCTTTTTTACAAAACAAGCTTAACATATGCTGTCGCTCAAAATAAAAGGAGCAGTTTTTGTATAACATAATATTTAGCCACTTTGCCCAACACCATCAGTTCATATCAAGAACTCCTGAAAATTGAATATTAAAACTTAAGGCTGCTTATTCTTTGAATGTCTGCCCATTTCAAAACTTTCTCAGTCCTAAAATACCTGTTTTTTTTGGTAATAAAAAGGTTTCTTTTTTTCCCCACTGGCGAGACTTCAAGGGGACAATTTTAATCTAACTCACATGCAATTCTGGTTTTACACAGTGTCCAACTTTACTTGCTATTAATACTAAAGAATAGGTACATTTTGGGGAGACAGTGGCAGAGTAGCAATGTCAGTTGATTAGTAATCCAGATTCCATGTTAATGTTCTTCCAGCATTCATACATCTGGAACTGAAAGATGGTGTCAATAATGGTTTGAAACTACTACTGACTGTAACATAAATCTATTTAATTTGCTCATGTCCTTACCTGGTCTGACCTACAGGCAACCAAGACACAATGGTGTTGACCCTTATCTACCCTCCGAAACTGCCGGGCAAATCACTGAATTCAAGGGCAATTAGGGATGGCTGGCAAGTGTTGACCTAGGCCAGTGGTACCCCCATCCCATGAAAGAATAAACAATAAAAGTACGTACATACTCACGGCATTGTATTATATCACAGTCATCAACTGACTCTTGAAGCAAAATGGTGGCATCTTCTCAGATGGGAAGGGAGGGGAAATGAAGAGGGGTAACAAGAGGGAGACTGCAAGTAGGAACAGAAGGAGGACCATTTAAATCCTATGGTGTCTAAGAAAGTAATGCTTTGTGTTTTGTAACTTTAAGTGTAATGGAGGAGGTATGGTTACAAAAGACATTGATGAATCGTTCTTATTCTGCTCTACTCTAAATATTCCATCTCATAGAATCCCTACAGTGTGGGATCAGACCATTCAGCCCATTGAGTCAACACAGACCTTCCAAAGAGTATACCACCCAGATCTTAACCTTACAACCCTGTATTTCACATAGCTAATCCACCTAACCTGCCCATCTTTGGAATGTGGGAGGAAACCAGGGCACTCAGACAGCATCTGCACAGACACAGGGAAAACGTGCAAACTCCACACAGACAGACAGTCACCCGAGGCTGGAGTCGAACTTGGAGCCTTGGTACTATGAGGTAGCAGTGCTAACCAATGAGCCACCATGCCACCCAAACAACCAAATGCAATAGTCATCCCATCCCATTAAAATAGAGACATTAGTGTTGCTATTGAACAGCATCACCTAATAAAGCAGTTAGTGACAATTTGAAAACGTAATGTACCTCCCTGAAAACCAAAAGGTCACCTTCAATAAAACTCAAGAACAGCTCTGAGAAAAATGAAAATTATTTCGACCATCTCTTTCCCCATTCTAAGCTAAGAGAGGGCCTTGAAAGGGGCACGATTTTGACAGGGTGGATAAGGTAGATATTGAGCAACTGTTTTCCCTAAGGACACTGTTTCAGGATAAGGAGCCTTTTATATTCACTCACAAGATGTTGGCAGCCCTACCTCGACCAGGCATTTACTATCCATCCCTAGGAAGATGACGTTCAGCCATCTTCTTGAATTTCCATTATTCATGCAAACTGGTGCACCCACAGTCATTGACGAAAGAGTGTTCCACAAGTTGAACCCAGCAATATCTATTTGGAACATGGTGAAGATGGACGATCTCTATTTAACTTTTATCAATTGGCATTAATATCCAAGACATTCCTGGACTAAATGTTTTTATTTTAAATAAATGATCTAAGATAATTGTCATGATCACCTGACAGTCCAGGCAAACCATACAGACTATACTATTAAAAAAAGGTTGCCTCAGAATTACCAGTTTTAATCAAAAAGTGTTGAAACACAGTGAGGTGTCAAGAAATCTGCACTTCCCGTTTTACTCACATTTGTATGTTAAATTTAAGATATTGAAAGGTAAAAAGGTTACACGCAGAGTGTTCAGTTTGGAAAAGGCATTGGAACATTCCACCTGAAATATACAAACAATCTATATTGTAGGAGATTACTTTGCAAAAAGTGAAAAAAAAATGGATTAAACACAGCAAAGATATGGAAACTCCTCACTGAAATTCAATCTCAGTAATCCTGGGCTAGTGCAAAGAAACTTGGAAAGTGGATTGAGAAATGAAAGATATCTGCAAACTCTGTCACTCCTGAAGACACAGAACATTGGCAAACCAGCTGGGACTCAAGAACTCTTAAATTTATAAAACAAACTGTCTTTACATTTCTATCTGTACCTCTCCTTCCCCACCTACTTTGTGTTTGCTGTCACATGTCTTTTTGCCAATTAAAAAGCCACTCTGTCTCAAACAAACCAGGGAATTGGTTCTCCTTCATTTTTGATCTGGTTAACTCAGTTTAATTGGAAGTGTGGCAGCAATGTGCTTAACTAGAAATTAAAAAGATTTATGTTGCAACTGATCATGATTAACTTAAAAATAAAAGAGGGGACTGTGGTAGTGCCCCTACCTCTGAGCCATGAGGCCGGTGTTTAAGTCCCACCTACTCCAGAGACGTGTAATAGCAATTCTGTACAGATTGATTCGGAAAATATCAATGGTAATTTTGGAGGTCTTATGGCACAGTGGCAGAGTCTGTAAAAACGATGAAGATGGTGAGCTCTCCTAGTCTGAGCATACCTCAGTGAAGGAACGCCAAATAGTTGCAAGTCAGGAATGTGAGACTTTCCAGGAAAATTGCATGATGTCGAGGTGCCAGGTATTGGAGTGGGGTGGATAAAGTGCAAAGCTAATTGCAGATAGTAGTGTTCCCATGCATGGGATGCCCTTGTTCTTCGACATGTTGGAGGTTGTGGTTTTCCAAGTTTATACAAAGCATGTTCCCACTTGGAATTAAGGCAGGAATGTTGCCATGGTCATACTGAATGCCAGAGCAGGATTGAAGTATCTCACAGTCTGCTCCATGTTTCACACTTTTATGCGAGGTGATGAAAGCAACGCAAACCAGCTAATAAAGATTGATGATAAACGCAAACTGGATAGCAACTTTTTGATTGAACTGCACGGGATCATCATTATTGATCCTGCTGTTTATCTAACAGGAATACTAAGATTTATCTCATAACTATTTGTGGTACATTGCAGTATATTCTCCATTACATCAATAACTACATTGCAAAAATGCTTCATTGGCTGTGAAACATTTTGGGATTTTGTGATGATTTTGTGAAATTTACCTCAGAAATTCATATCCTTCCTTTGAACAGTTGGGGGTATTTGAATGGATAGCTGATCAACAGTACAGCTTCCTCTTCCAAAATTCGGGGTTAAATATTTAGAATCTAAGATTATATACTTCAAAACATATGGACAGCATTCACTTTAATCATCCAGTCTCCAGTAAATATTTTCCAAGACACTCAGAGATTACTTTGGCAAAATTCATATTGGGCCTCTCCAGCCCCTTGGTGTTTGTCCTCACTTACCCAGATGTGTGGATTGATAGAAAGAGAGACAAAACAGAAAATTGCAGACCAAGGTGGGGCCTTGGGACTTGTACATTTTTTTTAAAAATGCATTCATAGTATGTGGGCATTAATAGCTGGGGGAAACATTTATTGCCTATCCCTAACTGCCTAGAAGGCAATTAAGGTTCAACCACATGATTGTGGATCTAGGTTCGCGTATAGGCCAAATCTGGTAAGGACATCAGGTTTCCTTCCCTAAAACCAGATAGACTTTGATGGCAATCAACGGGAATTATAAGGTTACCATTAGGCTAGCTCTTTACTCCATGTTTATATTTAGGTTTCACTGTGTCTCATGGTAGGATGTGAACTCATGTTCTAGAATACTGAAAATAAGTATGATAGATTTCTTTTACTGAATAGAAACCAGCTGGGTTTGTGAATCAAGGAGACATATCCAGGATCGTTCTGTAAATTATTGCATTTTTAACAAAATCATTCTTGAAGTGTGGGCCAGCACTTATGGTCCATCCTCAGTTGTTACTGAGAAGCTGTAAACCTTCTTCCTGAATTGTTACAGTTCATGTGATGCAAGTATTCTTAAACTGTCGTGAGGCGGAGAGCTCCAGGATATTTCACCGCAACATTGAAATATTTGTGATTTCTGCCTACATCTAGATGGTGAGAGACATGGAAAAGAACCTGATGATAGTGGTGCTCCCATATAATTACCTGGGAGGCTGAAGGGTGTTTCTAGTCCTGGGTTTGGGACATGCCAATGAAGAAGCATTGGGCAAGTTGCTTTGGTGCAACCAGTAGGTTGGATATACTGCAGCCACAGAAAATAGCAATGGAGAGAGTGAAAGCTTGATGTGTTTAAGAAGCTGCCAATCAAACAGACCAGCTCACCTGGCCATTTAGAATAACAAATAACCAATGGAGATCTCAGCTGGCAATGTGGGAAAGATGGCATTAGTGTTAGTTGGTGTAGAGTAAATGGTTAATTATATCTTTGTTCGAGAAGAGCTGATGCAAAAGAAATACAATGCCCAGAACCAGAGTCTGAACCTGAAAAGCTTCAGTTCCATTTCTTCGTTAACCATGCTTTGTAAATGTTATATTTAGTAAAGACTATTTATATTCATTCACAAGATTGTAGACTTTGATTTCCACAATCAGGAAGAGATGAGAACTTCTGGAGAAATTGAGCCAGGTAATGGAGTGTGTGATGAGAGGGGACAGTGAGCCCCAGGCAGGCCATTCAAAATAATAAACTTAAGATGGAAAATGATGAACTTATCATGAAGTTACAAAAGATGGACAATGACTAGAGCATGCTGGGAAATGGAACCCAGCCTTGACTAAAGTGACTCTACGAATAAACATACTGCAGAATCCAGACAGGCGGCAGCCACCAACAGATTGCAACAGACCTGGTAGCTACACAGACCTTACAATACACATCTGAATTTGGGTTTGAATAGAGGCAATGGACATTGTCCTCAGGGTGATCAGAAACATTGGGGTGTGTACCAGACACACCCTTATCTACGTGCACCAAGCACCTCCAGGATCGGAGGCCTAAGGACCACCATGCCATCACCATGCCGATGCCTGGTTGGGTTCAATCAATCAGGATGATTGAGCCTGATCGATCTGTTGGAGGACACTCATGAACCTTCCAAAAAGGCTGGAAGACTTTGAAATATAAAAATCACTGCTTCACCACCCTCAGGAGAAGTAACTCAAGTGGTAACTGGAGAGCAATAACTTGAGAACAACAAAAGAGAAGACACCTCTGAAACCATCGGAAGAATAGCAGGCGACATCAGCACAAGGAGCCCAGCCAAGTTCTAGCGTGGTGATGGTATGAGATCATCCAAAGTTAAGTTAAACCATAAGATAGATTGGTCGTGTTTATTGTTAGTTCATAGTGTATTTGTTGTTCTAATACTAATTATGTCAAATAAATGATTATTATTACTACTAATATTAAGAGGTAACTCTCAGTTCTTTTGCTAGATATGAGAGTTCAAACACATGTGGCAGGTGCAGCAGAGATATCAGGGCTCCTGTTTTAACTCCACATCATTGACAGATCCCCTATCTAGAACATGAAATGCATCTCACAAAATGTTGCATGGAAGGAAGAAGCCAGAAAATACAAGACTGAAGGAATAAAATAAACTTGAAAAAGGCAATTTTATGCTGGTTCGCCCTACATAGCTTACTGTCGAAGAAAGCTTACATCCACAAATATCCTGCAGAATCAAATAATACCACATGTACCTTCTAATCGGATGGGTCAGTGGCTGCAGGACATGGCACATTTGAGGCGGTCTTTACTAGAATAATAGGTTGGTCAGGGAGTGGGGATAATTAAGTCGGAATGGTTAGGTTGGGAGTGGAGAGCTATCTGATCGCAAGGAGTTGACAAGACTGTTACAGAGAATCCAGCAGGTCATCACTTTCCTTAAAGTCTTGGACTAGCCAAGACTTGAATTTGGAGTGCTTAAGTAAAGTGCTTTGGTATTGATGATGATCAGCTGAAGAGAATTTTGGATTGCATGAAGTGATGTCAGGCAAGCAGTTAGACAACCGAGTGACATGATTAATGCAGTGGCAGAGAGATGGAGCTGATGAAGATCAGCATTGAATGGATGGGGGTCTCAGAGTGTCTCTCAAAGGTTTTGCAATGGATGCTGGCTACATTCAGGAAATTTCAGACCAAACTTCAGCCAAAAAGACACACATCCATTAAGTGTCATGCTTGTGCTGTTATGATAGCAACAAGACATGGGTGAAGCCTCTTCTGGAGTACTGTGTCCAGTTCTGGTTGTCCAGTTATAGGAAGGATATTATTAATCTGAAGATGGTTCAGAAGAGATTTACCAGGATATCACTGGGTATAGAGAGTCTGACTTATAATGAATAGGCTGGGGGCGTGGGAGATTGAGAGGCGACCTTATAGAAGTTTATAAAATAATGAGTGTTAACAATATTGTCTTTTCCTTAGTATGAGGGATTTCAAGGTGAGGGAACACTTTTTAAGTTGAGACGACAAAGATTTAAAGACGACATGAAGGGCAAATCTTTTACATGGAGGGTGGTTCACGTGTGAAATGAACTTCCTGAGGAAGTGATGGATGCGGATACAATTACAATGTTTAAAAGACATTTGGATAAGTACATGAATAGAAAAGGTCTGGAGGGATACAGATGGGGAGCCCTTCCTGATGAAGGGCTTTTGCCCGAAACGTCGATTTCGTTGCTCATTGGATGCTGCCTGAACTGCTGTGCTCTTCCAGCACCACTGATCCAGAAGGTGGGGAGCAGGTAGGTGGGTCTAGTTCAGTTTGGGATTACGTTCGGCAGGGTCCATTTCCGTGCTGTTATGACTATGTAGCTGATTAGTCGCCTTGGTATTTCACACTTAGTCGCCTTGCACCATCCTTGCACATGACTGTAACTTGTTTACAGCCATCATTGAATTACACCCAAGTTGATTCCTCTTTCTGCTGTCCTCCGCTGGGCCTCAAGAAGAGATCTTTGTGGTTTTTAGTTCTGATCAAATGGACAAAATACTGGTGTCACTTTGCTCTAGAAATTTCAAGCAGGTCTTCATTTGTCTATTGGTTCACTTAGGGAGAGTTACAGAGTCCTAGATGTCTCGAGCACAAACAAAAACTGTTTGACCCATTGTATCTACACTGGTCAAAAACTACTACCTGACAATTCTAATCCCATTTTCCAACACTTGACCATTTATGACATTTTATGACTTGGAATCACAAGTGCACATCAAAATGCTTCTCAAAGGCTATGAGAGTTTCTGCCTCTACCACCCAACAGGCAGTGACTTCCAGATTCTCACCACTCTCTGATGAATATATTTTCTTCGTATCCCCTCTCGACCTCCTGATTCTTTCGTTAAATCTATGTCTCCTGGTCACTAATCCCCTCCATCAAAAGGTGAAACGTTTACCATCTACCCTATGTATGTCCCTCCTAATTGCATACACCTCAGTAAGGCCCTGGGGGCGGGGGGTTTGGGGGTGGTGGTGTTACTGAACAAAGAGACCTGAGAGTGCAGTTCCTTGAAAGTAACAGGTTGATAGGATAGTGAAGGTGGCATTTGGTATGCTTGCCTTTGCAGATCAGTGCACTGAGTAGAGGAGTTGGGAGGTCATGTTATGGCTGTATAGGACATTGGTTCAGCCACTTTCATATAATTCTGGTCTCCCTCCTATAGGAAGGATGCTGTGAAACTTATTATTTGAACCCTTTCAAGGCTGTTGCCAGGGTTGAAGAGTTTGAGCTATAGGGAGAGGCTGAATAGGTTGGGATTGTTTTCCCTGGAGCGTTGGAGGCTGAGGGGCGACTGCATAGAGATTTTTAAAAATCATGAGGGGCATGGATAGGGTGCATGGACAAGGTCTTTTCCCAGGGATGAGGGAGTTCAAACCTAGAAGGCATAGGTTTAAGATGAGGAGGAAAAGATATTAAGGGACCTAAGAGGCAATTTTTTCTCGCAGAGGGTGGTGTGCATATGGAATGAGCTGTTAGAGGAACTGGTGGAGACTGGTACAATTATAACATTTAAAAGGCATCTGGATGGGTATATGAATAGGAAGAGTTTAGAGGGAAATAGGCCAAGTACTGGCAAATGGGACTAAATTAGTTTAGGATATCTGGTTGGCATGGATGAGTTAGACCGAAGGGTCTGTTTCCATGCTGTATACCTTTATGACTTTCTGTGCCTCCCTCAGCCTTCTCTGCTCCAAGAAAAATAATTCTAGTCTGTCCAATCTTGCTTCATAACCAAAATTCTCCAGCCAAGGCAAAACCCTGGTAATTCTCCTCTGCACCCTGTCCAATGCAATCACATCCCTCTTATACTGTGGATTCCAGAACTGAATTCAATACTCTAGCTGTGACTTAACCAATGCTTTACATAGTTCCAGCATCACCTTCCTGCTTTTAAACTTAAAACTATATTTTAAGCACACACCTTTGCAGCCACAATTTGAAACTATAAAATATGCAATAAGAAATTATTGAAAATGCATGGAAATAAATTAAGTTTCCAGGGCATACCAACTTCAAATGGGTTTTCAAAGAAAGTATTTTCTTGCTCAAATCCAATGTGTTCTGATTTCTTCACTACATGAAACATTTTGTGACAGTCATTTTATTCTCCAAGAGCAATCGGTGATGATATTTCACAGAACAATGCTATTTGTCTCCTGTTTTCTGCTCAGAACAATGAAAATGTCTGGATAATTTCAGAGGTGAAAACACAATTCCTGGGAATGAGGGAGATCTAAAATCTGTACAGAACTGTGTATGCCTAACCAATAATTACCACACATATATATGCTCTGTCATTCAAATAAAATGACTCCATTCCGGAATGAAGTAACAATTGCAGGACAACATCACGATTAATGATTCCATTGCCACTTGTCAGTTACTGAATTACTGGGTCAGTGGCAGTGTTGAACAAAAGACTAAACTCTTGTCCCTTCACTTACAGCTGAATAGGGTCATTTAAATACTAAGAAGAACATCTAGCCAAATGCACGCTTAATCAAAACTAAATGTTACACTGTGGAAAAGTGTTGCCAAGTGAATGCTGAGAGTGCAAACTGGCTGCTAGCATTCAGAACAAAACATTAAATACCATGTGAAAAATGACTGTCTTCTGTCAGTAAGTTGATGACCCTTATTTTCTTATCCAAAGCTCCACCAATTAAGATAGATTCTTAGTAAAATATTATACTGAAGATTAAGATTCACACTTATACTCTCTTTCTCAAGCTGAAGCTCTACACAGGTTTAGAACAAGCCTCATGTTGAAAACAGTGTTTTAGCTTTACAGGGGAACCTCTTTTATCCAAATGAGATGGGCGGGCACTATTCGCTTGGATAATTGATTATTTGGTTAATCTATGAAATGACTTTCCTCTGGGGCTCGGAGTTTTTAAAGTCTGCTCCCTGTTCAGGAGACTGCAGAAGCACACGGCGTGTGAGCCCCCACCCCCAATACCACCCCCGCCTGCCCCTGACACCTCCCCCCTCCAACCCTGTCCAACACCGTCCCCCCTCACCCCCAGTGCTCCCCCGCCCCCATTCAACACTGTCCCCCCACCTCCCAACCCTGCCCCCTCTCCGGGTTGGGTGGGGTGGAGTGGGGATTTATGGTACACCCCTCTGTAGAACTCCAGGGAAGGTGTGGGGAGACAGAGGGTGCAGGAGGTTAGTCATTTGGAGACAGTGCCTGTTTAATCGATGTAAACAAAGCACGTGATCAGTGTTGGAAACACGTCTTTGATGTAATGTTTCTAACATGACCTCAAGATCTCCTTCGGACAATCTGATTTTCAGATAATTGATAGTGAAGAATTCAAGTTCCTCTCATGTTAAATGGATTGAATCCTCAAACTGTTAATTTTATTTTATTTATAGAGTGTTCATATTAAGCGTATATCAAAATGGAAATGGTTGGGCAAACAGTATTTTTTAAAAAAAATCTGAAGATGGAAGTGTCACTCTCCGACTGCTTTTTGGGGCAATAGCTCCTTAAAGGCAGGAACCTGGAGATAATCCATGGAATGCTTTTTCGCTCCACTAGGCTTGGGAATGTTCTGCCTTGGAGGATAATCAAAGTAAATTAAACAATGACATTCAAAAAGGAATTGGATAAAATCTATAAAAAGAAACATTTGCAGGACTTTGGAGAAAATAACAGGGAAGTGGGACTGATTGGCGATCTCTCTCATAGTGCTGGCACAGACATGATGGGCTGACTGGTCTCCTTCCATGTTGTCCATTTCTATGAACACATCACTAATTCTCATCACAATTTTATCTTTATCTTTTGTTGCCATCATGTTTTTATTGTGTTTTAATATTTTGAGTAGGATGCATCATGATCAATGTTCATAACTAACATATAATGTGGATAAACATGAGATTATCCACTTTGGTAGCAAAAACAGATAAATATCTGAGAGGTGATTGATTAGGAAAGGGGGAGATGCACCAAGATCTGGGCATCCTTATTTATCACCCACTGAAAATAAGCATGAAGGCATCCCAGGCAGGAAAGGTAGTACATGGTATGTTGGCTTGCTTAGTGAGAGATGAAGGGATGCTTTCCTGCAATTTTACAGGGCCTTGGTGAGACCATATCTGGAGTATTGTGTGCAATTTTGGTCTCCATATCTGAGGAAGGATGCTCTGGCAATGAAGGGAGTGCAGTGAAGAGTTACCAGACTGATTCCCAGAATGAGCAGGAGTGACACATAAAGAGTGTCTAGATCAGCTGAGTCGATAGTGGCTGATAGACAAATAAAATGGGTGGGACGGGGGAAGACAGGGAAAAGAGAAGGTATTTACAGGAAGCTAGTTTCCAATGATCATAGAGTCCAGAACCACAAGTCAAAGCTTAAGTTATGGAGTAGGTAATTAAGACGAAGATGAGGTGAAATTACTTTACTCAGAATGGTGAATCTATAGAATTCTCTGCCACAGAAAGTAGTTGAGGCCAAAGCATTGAATGTCCTTGAGAAGGAGATCAATATAGTTGTTGGACGAAAGGGATAAAAGGGTATGGGGTGAAAGTAGAACAGGGTAAGGAGTTGAATGGCATAATCCCCATGGCAGACCAGGCCTGAACAATCAATGATCCATTCCCGTTTCTACTTTCCATGTTTCTATGTTTATAAAGACAGTGTACCGGACAGACGATGGGTTTAGTGATCACTCTATCTGCCTGATGATGTTAACAAGAGGCCCAAGCCTTTTTCATGTAGTAAACTTGATACACCATGGAAGACTATTCTTAAGAGGAGTTTATTTTGGAGAAAGCATTGTTAACCCTTAAACCATACTTTTGGCATTGACGATAAGGATGCGTTGGCTTGGACATCTAAAAAGCTCTGATGTCAGGCAATACTAAACAAATCATTTTTGCACAGCATCCTAACAAACTTACGTTCATGGCTGTTTGGTTCTAAAATTACTCCACCTGTGCAACAGTTCAAGGCTCCTCCACTGAATCTTATTGGAGTAACTCAAGGTTTTGCTCCAGGCTAAGCTTTATTCTCTGTTCCACTGTATTCCTACAAGTTAATGGTGGCCTCCACTTAACTTCTAACTTCACCCACTCTTGTACTGATGTGCATTCTACAGTTGTCCCCTTGTTAAGACTGTGTGCCCTAAAACACAATCTTCAAATCTCTTGCAGGACAGCAGCTGAATTTCTACAGCTCTTCCATGTCCTTCAATTAAGCAAAGAAAACTTTGCTTCTTTATAGCCTACAAAGACACAAGGGTCAATTTTCCACTTGTAAGCTCCTGGCACGGCGCATTGTCCATTGGGAGCCTGCAGCAGTAAATCGTGTAGACAACCCATGATTTTACATCCATTTAAAATTATTGGAAAGAAAATTGTGAACTGTGTATGCACAATTTCCTGATTTGCATTCCCACTAGGCTTCATGCCAACGCGTGCAAATGGAAAATTTGCTTCATTTCTTCATGTTTTTCATGAGTCTAATCTAGAGGTACAGCTTCTTACCTCTTATGACTCCACCCTTAATCCTTCATTTTTCAATATTCTTGGCCTCAATGTTTACTGACCTGTGGTTTCCCTTTTTAAGCCAAACATTTTTAAACACTCAGTCACTATTTGCTCTTTATAAAACCTAAATCTATTCAAGGCTTAAGTACTGCTTCCCCTCCAAAAGGACTCTGAGTATCTCTCTCATGCTTCTAAACAAGATGAGCAATCCTTTCTTAACTAACAATCTTTTGGCTTCAAAACCATGACCTCAAATAAGCATCACTTCCTGACTCATGCAAGCATAGTTCCTATACAATGGGCTTTGATCATTCAGTTTGGCTGTATTTATAAAAAAATACAGAATTACATCCACAAATTTCCTTGAGTTATTTTTCTAAAATTAGTCACATAGGTACAATGAGCTATTGAAGAGAGACTAATCACTCTGCTGCAGAGATTAAGGGAAGAATCATGATTAAATATCCTAGACTTTGTCATATTTACACCTGGAGTATTGTAGGACATTGGTTAGGCCGCTGTTGGAATATTGCGTGCAATTCTGGTCTCCTTCCTGTCGGTAAGATATTGTGAAACTTGAAAGGGTTCAGAAAAGATTTACAAGGATGTTGCCAGGATTGGAGGATTTGAGCTATAGGGAGAGGCTGTATAGGCTGGGACTGTTTACCCTGGAGCATCAGAGGGTGAGGGGTGACCTTATAGAGGTTTACAAAATTATGAGGGGTATGGGTAGGGTAAATAGGCAAAGACTTTTTCCCTGAGGTCAGGGAGTCCAGAACTAGAGGGCATAGGTTTAGGGTGAGAGGGGCAAGATATAAAAGAGTCCCAAGGGGCATCTTTTTCACACAGAGGGTGGTACGTGTATGGAATGAGCTGCCAGAGGAAGTGGTGGAGGCTGGTATAATTGCAACATTTAAGAGGCATTTGGATGGGTATATGAATAGGAAGGATCTGGAGGGGTATGGGCCGGGTGCTGGCAGGTGGGACTAGATTGGGTTGGGATATCTGATCGGCATGGATGGGTTGGACTGAAGGGTCTGTTTCCATGCTGTACATCTCTATGACACTACAGGTTTGGTCTTCTTCCTCTCACTAGAATGCAACAAAGCATTGTTAACTAGGATGAGGGGTTGGAAGCAGAATTTGAGAAAACAAGGCCTACATTCCAAACAATTTATAAAGACTGAGAGGTGATCTTACTGAAACTTGTATAATTCTGAAGAGCCTCAATGGGGTAGATGGAAAGATGTTTCTACAGCTTGGGGATTACAGAACAGGGAGTTACTTTCTCACAATAAGTGGTTACCAGTTAAGGAGAAAATTCTTCAATCAATAAACTGTGAACCTTTCTAAATTCTCTACTCCAGGAAGCTATGGATATGGATACTCAGTCATTTGAGTTTATTCAAGATATAGAGCAAACAGACTTCGAAGTACATCAAGGGATATAGGGATAGTGCAGAATGGTGGATTTGGAGTAAAACATTATCAATGGTCTTAACCAAATGACAGAGCAAGCTTGAAAGAGTAAATGGCTGACCCCTGTTCTTATTTCTCATCTGCTTATGACCATGTAGCACTTTTGATCTAGAAATAAATTGCCGAGCTATCCCATTTGTTTTGGCAAAATGGAGGAAAAGTAACACTCAAGAACAGGCAGTGATTGTATAATAATTTAGATCATATGATCATATGTCAGAAGCTGAAACAAAGTTTTATATTGTAAAATTTCAGTGGTTTGCTATTACAGAGCTTGAGCTTTACTGAGGAAAGGCTCATACTGCAAGTTTTGTTTTAACTTTAAACTCAATGAGACAGTAAGGGTTCATTTAGGTATACTACTGAGTTTCATTTGGAGGGCCCAGCTCTCTGCAGACAAAGAAAATTTGTCGAGGAATTGTGCCTTTCAATTAAGTAAAAGGGGAGGCAATGGCCTGATGGTATTATCACTGGACTGTTAAGCCAGAGAACCAATGTTAAGGGGACGTGCCACAGCAAAGCATGCAATTTGACTTCAATAAAAACCTAAACTATCCCAATTGTTGGGAAAACCCATCTGGTTCAGTATAGTTCTTCAGGAAAGGATATAACTGCCATCATTACCTGACCTGGTCTGACCTACATGTGAGGCCAGACCCACAGCAATGTGTCTGAGTCTTAACTTTCCTTTGGGATGGGCAATAAATACTGTCCTAGCCTGTGACTACCTCATTCCACAAATTAAAGAAACGAAAGCTTGAGAAACACTGTTCCCCGATGCATTCCTCACAGCAATACTTTGCCAAACAAAGTCTTTTCTTAATACTTAAACAAAAGTTTTAGATTACTTGTCTCCTAGTGCATTTTTCATGGCAATACTTTGACCACCCAGACTTTACTTGAGAACCAATCAGCACCTTGTGCCTCATGCAGTATAAACTGTTGTTTCATTCAAGATTTGATATTCTTGCAATTGTCCTGATGAGTGTAAAAGATGGGATCTTTGACAAAATCTCTCTTCTTTCAACAATATTCTTGTAGCAATGTCTTTGAAAGCGACAGCCATTTACTCTTCATAGCAAAACACTGCTGATGCTGGAAATCTTAAACAAACATTAGAAAATGCTGGAGAAACTCAGCAAGTCTGGCAACTTCTACGGAGACAAAAACAGCTAATGTTTCAAGTCTGGTATAAAAAGTGTCTCTCCACTGCCAGATCATAGAATCCCTACAATGTGGAAGTAGGCCATTCAGCCCATCAGGTCTACACCTACCCTCCGAAGAACATCCCACTCAGACCAACCCCCTATTCTATTCCTGTAATCCTTCATTTCCAATGCTTAATCCACATAGCCTGCACATCCCTAGACACTATGGGCAATTTAGCATGGTCCTCCACCTAAGCTGCACATCTTTGGAAGGTAGGAAGAAAGCGGAACAGCCAAAAGAAACCCATGCATACACTGGGAGAACGTGCAAACTCCACATAGACAGTCGCCTGTGGCTGAATTCAAATCCAGGTGCCTGGCACTGAGATATAGCACTGCTAACCACTGAGCCATCATGCTGCCTGCTGAGTTCCTCCAGCATTGTGTGTTTGATCCACTTTTTCTCCACAGCCTTTGCTGTCGTATCCAAACATCTTGAGAATATACGAGTCGCAAGAGCATATGCTTTGCCAGAGAAATGGGTAAAGGCTGAGGAAACGCATTATTTCTACACTTACCAGGAACAAATAGTTTATTTTTAATGCACACTTTTCTCATTCTTGGCTGACCCTAATAGAAATGTACTGTGTAAGCACAGATGCACCACAGGGAATTACACAAGAGTAAGTAAAGTTACCTGGCAAATTCCACTGATGCACATGTTCAAGGATTCAGTGTTACATCGGGTACCATCCAGAACTTTTGGTGATAACTCCACAATCAAAGATGTCCCTCTAGCCTGACATTTCAGTGCACATGGAGCTTCGTGGTCATTGTAGAGGGGAATCCACTCATAATACTGTCCTTGGTATTTCACATCATTGTGCGCGGAGCACTGCTGATGTCTGAAGTCACCCGCTTCAGGGGGGCAATCCTGAAAAAGAGTTGAAACAAAACATGAAGTTGAGAAAAAAAAATCAAAGTGTTTAGGCACTGTACTTTAGTGTGTTTTTTTTACTGCATGTGAAAATAAACAAAATGTTGGCCCTGAACTGACATTGCAGGAGGTTACAGTACAAATGCTTCATGTATTATTGAGAAACCTAGGCCAAGGCCCATATTGGAACTTCCCTCTAAGTGGAGGTATACCAGAAAAGCTGTGATTTAATGGTGTATAAATAAACTAAGTATGTCGGGCAGAAACTTTCTTTATGCACAGTGCAAAAATGCAGCATTGGCAAGAACTACTGCTTTTGACAGATGTAGAATTATAGGAGGACATATTTCTGGACTGCTAAGAGACCTCACAAGCCTGTTTGAACAGTAGTATCTGCAGCTATGAAGCAACAAGCTGAGCTTCCACTATAGAACATGGATGGTAGGCACCTTCTGCTTGCAATGCAATGAATGCGGAGACATTGGTGCTACATCATAATTGGGTCTACAAGGTTTTTCATGCTGCTGGCTATCAGTTTCACATTGAAGACAATGCACTCCTAGTTCTACACAAAGTCCTGTATTAAAGTAGCGCCTTACTCCTCCCTGCTCTAAGGCAACAGCCTGAGGTCTATATGGCCTGGTCCAACATCAGTCTTTGTTGTTTCTGCTCAGAATGCCTTTCCATACCATTGCCAACACTTGCTCCAGCCAAATGATACTTTCTCCTTAAAAGCAAGCTCAGCAGTGGGCAAACTGACATCTATATTATGATTACAGGCAACAGGCCAGTGGTACCCATTGTTCACAGTGTGAAGGCCCCTCTGAAGTAAATGCAGCAGTGTCTGAACTTATAGTAGAGAGTTTAACACCAAATGATAGTGTTTCATTACTACTATTATGGCATGGAGGTGAGCCCCTCTCTGAAATAAACCAAACACCCAGGAAAGCTCACCTCGCCTCATAACTTGGTAAAATACAAGTGACAGAGAACTCACAAATTCCACTATTTAAAGAAAATAACATCAATTTATTTTTTTAACTCAAAGTGAACGTTAAACAATTATTCACAATTCTAAGTCCCCCTTTCTCTTAACTGCTTATCATCTGCCTCCAATCCTACAACAATATGCTGTCCCAATAAGACATTTATTAAAATTACATCAACTTAATTTTAAAACCATACAACCACAGTCATCTTCTGTACCTTTCTTCTGCGAATATCTCCCTGGGCCATCTTCTTTCTTTTTACTGCAAATATGTTTCATATGAAAATGTTCCTTTCATACAGAGTGTTTCCTAATTTCTGAGAGAGCAAGATGTTAGCTCTCCATACATTTCTGTCTCGATAGTTGTTGCTCTCTGATCAACTTTCAAAAGCTCTGCATTTTATAACCCCCAACCTTGGATCTTCTCATTGGTTCAATGTTGGCAAAACAGTAAATTCAAATTCTATTGGGTTTTAGTATCTTGGGGCACAATTTAAACTGATTGGTTAAATTTGAATTGTCAAAACAGCAACCAAAACTCGGGTATCCATTTCACAGCCAAATGTTACAAATTTTCAATTATCCAATACACTGAGACTGCTATCTAGGTGCTTGTAATCTCTCAGTTCAGAATAGCATTCACTCTCTCTTAAAGGTACAATACATGCCTTCAATTTGAAGACACTTGCTTTTTGCTTTTCAACCTCTGCTCCTGAACCACTGCCTGGCCAGGTGACAACTCATTGCTATCAAAAAGGAGAAAAGAATAAGGACAGGCTCAGAGAAGATGGATGAATGGGTGCAGTGGGAGAGGGGAGAGTGAGAGTGAAGAGCTAGAGAGAGAAGCTTAAGTCACCTGCATTTTAATGATCTGAGATTTCAGGATAAAGGATATGGAAGAAGAACAAGATATTAGCATGCAGCTAGCTTCAATGGTTTCAGCCCCACCACTGGCACGAACCTCTGTCATGGTTATTCCAATTACATTGCATTGCCTCGCCCAAGGAGGTAATCGCTCCAATCCCCCAGTGGGTTGGTTCTATTGCCTCTGATTGTCTGGCAAGGAGGAGGAAACTGTGCGAGTGTGGCGTGGGGTAACTGGCTTTGTGTCTACCATACGTCTGAAAAGCTGGTTTTATAACTTGCAAAATATTTCAAGCAGTCGACACAGTAAAACATTAGAGAGTCTAATTTTGTTTTAAAACTTCGTGTGGTATATCTTCGAAATTCTCGACCACAGAGGACTGAGGAATCTCAGTCTTTGAAAATATATTTAAAGTCAAAATTAGGGGGATATTTTTAAAGTGAGAGGAGAAAGATTTAAAAAGGACACGGGGACACAACCTTGGTTTTAAATACATATGGTTCTTATGTGGAATGAACTGCCACAGAAAGTGGTAGATGCAGGTACAGTTAAAACATTTAAAAAGCATCTGTGTAAGTTCATGAATAGGAAAGGCTTGGAGGCATATAGACCAAGCACAGGCAAGTGGGACTAGTTCAGTTTCAAAATATGGCATACACTGGTTGGGCCCAAGAGTCTGTTTCTGTGCTGTATGGCTCTCTGACTCTAGAGATTGAACATCAAAACTTTATCAATCACGTGAAGGGTTATGGGGATGGGGTGGATAAATTGTTTGATTAGCCATGATCATATTAAAGGGTGCAGCAGGCTCAATGGCCTACTCCTGTTCCTATATTCCTAATATACGAAAAAAGAGGGGACAGCTGAGAAGATTGCAGCAGGGTTGAGTGTGAGACAGTAAGAGGAAACACGATGTGTATCCTATTCAATCATTCGTCACAGCTGCTCATGCTCAGAATGCCTTCCCAACCACATGCAGCACTTGCTCCAGCCAGAATGCATTTCACTTTTAAGATTGTTGACCAACGATAAATTATTGTACTCTCAAATGAACTCACGACCCCATGATGAAGGATCCAGCCACTTAATAGCCTGTTTAGCATTGTGCCATATGTAGCTATCATGTTAACCAGCAGGTAGCATCAGAAGAAACAAGCTTGGGTTAATTGCCTAAACAGGGGCCTTTCCAATTTTGCCTCCAATTTGCCCAACTATTGTTGAGCAACAATCAAACACACCAAAAGTACATTGAATGTCATGGCCAAAACTGTAAAATACAATCAGAAGATTTCATGACCAAACAGCAGTGTGTTCTGGTCAGACGTTGAGAGTATTACTGGTACAAATAAGGGATGATTGTGATGTATTTACTCCAGATATGAACCAAAGGTGGTGCTCGCTAAGAACTGTACATGCTGATTTCCCAATTTAAACAGATTCATTCCTCCATACCCCTGTGAACGATGAAATTAGCCAGTGCAGAGCTCGTTAAAAAGGTTAAAAATCACGCATGTGCAATTTTTGTCCGCAGATGTTTATTTCTGTTGTTATGTACTTTATGGCATGGAAAGGAGAATTCATCATTTCACAGATGCAGACGATTTTCTGTATCCTACATTCAATCCTATCACATGGAGCCTGAAGATACCTACCAATTTATTTGCAAATAACAAAACTTACATGAACATATTGTGTATATATACATTGCTTTCTGTGGCTCTATTAGGTGTCAGTTATGATTCAGTGATTACACCCAATCACCTCTGTGATTGAGTGTGAATACCCAATACAGATGTGCAAAATCTGAGCTGACACTAAAACTCAGAAGTATGGAGTGTTGAACATTCTGGCTTGCTTCATATGGATGAAATACTGAATGCCCTCCCAGGATAACATACATGCTCTCATGGCAATACTGCAAAAGAAAACACAGGCAAATTCGCACTGATGGGCTAAACAATAGTTATCCTTCAAATATCAGGAGAAAATGTAATTTTATTTTCATTATTCTTTCATGGAACATGGTGCATTACTGGCAAGGCCAGGATTTGCCATGCATTTCCAATTGCCCTTGGACTAGATGGTTCACTAGGCCATTGTGGAGGGCAGCTAAGATCTAGGTTAATGTGGATCTGGAGGCACATGTAGAGCAGACCAGGTACGGATGTTCGATATTCTACCCTCAAGAGTAAATGGGTGTACACAACGATCAATGGCAGCTTCCTGTTACTATAACTGAGACCAGCATTCAATTCCAAATTCATTAACTAAATTCAGAATCTGCCAAAAACAGAAATTGCTGGAAAAGCTCAGTAGGTCTGGCAGCACCTGTGGAGAGAAATCAGAGTTAATGTTCCAAAACATTAACTCTGATTTTTCTCCACAGATGCTGCCAGACTTGCTGAGCTTTTCTAGCAATTCCTGTTTTGGTTTGAGTTACAGCATTCAGAGTTCTTCTGGTTGTTATTCAGAAGCTACCAGCTGCTCTGATGGGATTTCAATCCAAGGCCAAGGCATCAGCCCAGCAGATTACTGGCCTTAATGACATTGCTACTTTGTCATCCTTATCCAGCCTTCATCACCATCATTATGGAAGTTTGTGGGATCTTGCTGTGCAGAAATGGCAACCTTTGTTCCTGCATCAAAATGATATTATCATCATAAATGTACTTCACTGGCGGTAAAGTGCTTGCAATGTCTTCTAATCATGACAAGTGTCATAGAAAGACACATTTTTCCTTCTTTCTCATACTACTGGAAGGAGACAGTGCTGGATTTGATTGTGGTAATCAAAACTTGAATTTGCTAAATTAATAAATTCTTCCCCTTCATGATACAAAACAAAAATCATTAAAATTAGCCAAAGATTAATATGGTTTTTATAATTTGGTGACAAATCTCCTTGGAGGGGCAATAGAACAATGAGTTGCAGGTGCTGAATAAAATGTAAACCAACACACATAGGCTACAACACAATTGAAACAGATAAGCTGATGTCTTACAATGTGCTCTCCTGTAGTTCATTTACTGACTCCATCTGTGAAAGAAATGATTCAACGAATAATGGGCCACACTGGATCCAGAGACTATTGTTACAAACTGGTTTCGGACTGCTAAGATTTAAATATAAATCCTAACAACTCATTTGAACCACCAAACCAAACCACAAATCCCAGTTTTATAAAAAAAACACAAACTTTATTGTGCACAGAACAAACTAAACAAAGTCTAAACGATAAAGGTATTGCTTGAGTTTATAATTATCTATGTTACACTCTGAGGTTCACTTCATACTTCCTCCAAGAATTCTAATATAAGACACATTAATCTTCAAGCTATTTACTTCTGTCAGGACCAGCTGTAGGTATACCACAGCCTCCTCTTCACTCCAGCTATCCTCAGAGGTAAAACTTTCAATGTTCATGTAACGTTTCAGTTTACAAATTTTATGAATAACATATATCTTTGGAAAAAAAATTCAAATATCATCTCTTGACCTCAGTCCCTTGTTCCACTTACTTTTTAAAAATTATTTCTCAGTTAATATATTCTATAATTAACACATCAAGTATTTTTCAATTACTCTACAAGGGATAGACTGACTATTTGACTTCTTCTAGGTTAAAAAAAAAGCAAGCATTATTGCTTGACACTACTGTACAATCCAATTGCCCAATGCAAAGAGACTGCAAAACTGTAGAGAGATGTCTGTGCATTCCACCCATTTCTATTAAAAATGTCCTGTGTACAACACATGTATATTGGACAAATGTGCACATCCTATACTGTTTACGTGGTAATCTGATTATGCAGATGGAATTTTTTTTTTCAGAAAGGACACTGGTGTTG
This sequence comes from Hemiscyllium ocellatum, assembly GCF_020745735.1. Lineage (NCBI taxonomy): Eukaryota > Metazoa > Chordata > Chondrichthyes > Orectolobiformes > Hemiscylliidae > Hemiscyllium > Hemiscyllium ocellatum. The sequence continues at coordinate 32,782,360 of NC_083439.1, read as the reverse complement.
CATTAGCTCCGGAAAATACACATGAATGCCAAGTTTAAGCAAGCGTACAAGTTGTGAATCCTTGGTTTGGAAAAAGAACAATTGGCAAATGTTAAATGATTAACCACTATTTAATGTACTGTGTGCAAGAAGGAAATCCAACCCACAAACTAAGCAGCCCAAGATAGTGCATGACTTCCAATCTAGATATCATTCAACAAGAATGCATATAAAATTGGCACTAATAATATTAAAAGATTAATGTTAAATGTCGACATAGAAGTTATCTGATTGAAAGCAGCATATTGTGAACTTAAGGGAGATGTCCTACAGTTACTTGTTAAGTCAATAAATCACTCCACACAGCAATATTAATCTAATAATTTCTGTTACAATTCACTATTGTTAATGTATTTGGAGCTCACAAAGAATCAGAGGCATTTCAACCAAGTTGTCTCCAATGGAATCCCATGCTATGCTAACCACTATTTATCTATGAAAGTCTGTACATATGCATACTTTACTTGATTTCAACCAAGAATTGTCCACAGGTGCATTTTTTTCCCCTAAGTTGCAGAATGATTATATTCACTGACATTTAGGGCAGAATATAATGCTTAGACCCATAGCGCTGGGGATATTTAATCATGCAGGACAGCAGTTAGCACTGACTGCCATTGTCTCATCTCAATCCTGATTCAGCCTGTGGCAAGAAAGCTTCAGAACTGCCTTCCCAATGAATGAGGCCATTACGTGAATAATTACCCACTGAATAACCTCAGACTGCCATATTCATCCGGGTTTGCATATTTTCAGGGAAGGTGGTGGCAGAACATCAGGACAGTCCTTATTTAAAGAACATCTGGAAGAGGATCCTGTCAACTGCCACCCTTCCCTGTCCTTACTGGTGATTATCCTCATTCTCACTCACCAATGAACCCCTGGTCTGGGATGCAATAACAATACTAAATCTTTGGTAGGTGTTTCATGATAGCAGTCAAACCTCTTTGGTTCGGTGCCTTCCATAGAGCAGCCAGTCGATAGTTGCTGGGACCCTGAAGTCTTTTACCCTGGAGAACCCCTAATGTTGTTAAGTACCCAAGTGGCCCTTGATTTAGTGAAACCTTCCTTAGGAAAGCAAACATGAAGCTTTTTGCCAATTGTCCAGCCAAACGCAAGTCCCCCTCCATCTCCATTAAGGACCACCTTCTAATCAAAATTCGCACCAAACTATCATTCTCAGCAGTATTCTCCTTTTGAATGCTTGGTCACTCTTTTCATTTAGGAATAAAAAAAATCTATTCCTAGCAGTGCTTTTCTCTGTCTCTACCCATCTGCTCATTCCTTTCCCATTCACCCCATACACAGACACAGACAGACAGACGCACGCACACACGCGCTCTTTACCTAGATACTACTGTTTCTGAAGGAGGATTACTGGACCCAAAATGTTAACAGTTTCCTCTCCATATATACTGTCAGACCTGCTGAGTTTCTCCAGCAATTGATGTTTGTGTTCATAATCCAAGCAGTTCTGGTTTCAATAAGGTTACGTGAGAATCGAAGAGCTCATCCAGAATCTAGATTTTGCAATTCTGTGTGCCCAAGTCATTACAATTATTTTAACCAAAGCAGATGGCAGCCATTGCTAATTTTTGGCTTCAGTTTTATCACACGTGACAGTAAAAGGGACAGACATGACAAAGATGTTAATTCCGCTCTAACAAGTTGGAAAAATAAGGTAAAGTTTCACATAAATTTAAAGTCGAACCATGGTTCTTGGACTGTGAGTAAGTCAGTTATCTGGTTGCATCTTATATATTTGGTAAACTAAATATGTTCTGCACTGATGTTCCTCAAGGAAAGGAATCACTTCATGGCCACATCTTGAATGCTGCTCAAGAGAGTCTCTTAATATAGAATCATCCAACTTTGATCAGCTGGTTAGTAGAATGAGAGAACTTGCCATTATATTGCAACTTGCATGACTTCAGGACCGGACTTTACAGACATGTGTGATGGCCTATCACTCCTGTAATTTAGGAAAATGTGCCTGCCAATGTGCACAGCAAGCTGCCATAAACAGAATTGAAGTAATGACCATAAATTAATTGAAAGGAAGCAACTCTGACAGTGCAGGACTGCGTTGATTTATCAGTTTGTATATGTATTGAGGTCTTTGGAGTGGAACTTGAACCCTCTGACCCAAAGTTGGATGTATGATAAATTACCCCACAGCTGACTCTCCTCACAAGTAGGGAAATATGGTGACTCAGTGGTTAACACTACTGTCTCTCAGTGCCAAAAACCTGGGTTTGATTTCATCCACATGCAACTGTCTGTGTGGAGGTTGCACATTCTCCCTATGTCTGCATAGATTTCCTCCATGTGTTCTTTTCCCTCCCACATTCCAAAGATGTACAGGTTAGGTGGATTGGCCATGCTAAATTGTCCATAGTGTCCAGGGTTATGTAGGCTAGGTAGATTAGCCATGGGAAATGCAGGGTTATAGGGATAGTGTGACAGGGGTCTGGATGGGATAGTCTTTGGAGGGTAGGTGTGAACTCAAAGGGCCGAATGGACTGCTTCCATTGAGATTGTATGACTAAGTTCATAGAGTTTTGAGCCTCTCTCATTGAACTAAATGTTCCACTCTTAAATGTTCTCAATTCAATAATAAATTCAAACCCCAATAGTCTACTCAGTTGGATATAAATCCATGCAAAGCATTATTCATTTAAGAGTAGAATGAACTGGCCAATATTTTTCTCTAAACTACAACCTGATGAATTTATCACTTCATTCTCTTTTTGGCAGGTTAACTTGCTTATGTAATAATAATGACTGCATTTTGAATCTAATCCATTTTTGGGAACTTCTATTCTGTGTTGCAGTCAGTTTGAACTCTGAGGGACAGATTTTGGTTTATACGGGAAATTTGGAGAGATGAAGGGGTTCTGCTCATGTTGCTGTGCCATCACTTCCCAGATCCCTCAAAGAAGGCAGCACTCCCCTAGGTGTTTCTCTTCACTTCTTGCCCGATGAATAGGTCCCAGAAGTCAGTCAGTGAATCTTGACATTCACACATAGAAAAGTTATTTTATCCTCAATCTGAAATATTCTGTGCATAAACCTATTGCACAAAACTCCTGAAATGATAAACTGGGGTAAGAACAAATTAAGAAAATAAGATGCAGAACAGCTCAATGCTGGATCTCGACTGGGGATGTGCGGGTTAGCCATCGGAAATGCAGGATTACAGAGATAGGGCAGGACCATGGGTCTGAGTGGGCTACTCATCGAGGGTCAGTGTGGACTCATTGGGCTGAATGGCCTGATTCCAAACTGTAGGGATTCTATGATTTTCAGTTATACTTTCTCAAACCAGGCGTCAGATAAGGAGATGTAAACAATGTCAGAGACTTGACAAAAGTGTTGTAAAGGGTTAATATAATGATTTGTTTTTATAAGTGACTTGAGTCACTGACTAAGCAGCATTTATTACCAGTCTCGAGGTACCTTTGACATGATGGTGGTGGTGAGCTGCCATCTTGACCCATTCCGTATCAAGTAAACAGACCCACAATGTCCTTTGGAATAGCATTCCAGCATTTTGACCCAGTGACTGTAAAGGAATGTGAGAAAGTTTCAAGCCAGGGTGGTAAGTGGCTTGGATGGGAACTTGCAGGTAGTAGTGTTCTCATGTATCTGCTGCCCTTGTCCATCCAGATGGAAGAGTTTGCGTCTTTGGAAGGTGCTGTCTAACAATCTTTGGTGAATTTCTGCAGTTTATCTTGTAGATTGCACACAATGCCATCAGTGAACATCAGTGATGGAGGGACTGAATGTGATTTTTTTTTTAGATTAGACTTACAGTGTGGAAACAGGCCCTTCGGCCCAACAAGTCCACACCGACCCGCCGAAGCGCAACCCACCCATACCCCTACATTTACCCCTTACCTAACACTACGGGCAATTTAGCTTGGCCAATTCACCTGACCCGCACATCTTTGTGATTGTGGGAGGAAACCGGAGCACCCGGAGGAAACCCACGCAGACACGGGGAGAACGTGCAAACTCCACACAGCCAGTCGCCTGAGTCGGGAATTGAACCCGGGTCTACAGGCGCTGTGAGGCAGCAGTGCTAACCACTGTGCCACCGTGCCGCCCACAATCAAGGCAGCTGTTTTGCCCTGGGTGGTCTCAAGGTTTATTTTTGTGTTGTTGGAGCTGCATCCATCCAGGCATGTGGTGAGAATTCCATCACACTCCTGACTTGTGCCTTGTAAATGATGAATTTGAAGTGTCAACAGATGAGTTACTTGCTGTAGTATTCTCAGCCTCTGATGTGTTCTTGTACCCACTTCGGTTAGAAGATGAATCCATTTGGGTTTCTGGTCAATGATAACCCCCAGGATATTGACAATAATGGTGTTACCATCACTGTATCCTCCAAGTGTCAAGTATTGAATGGTCTGTTATTGGAGATGCTCACAGCTTGGCAGTCGTGCATCACAAACATTCCTTGCCTGCTATCAGCCCAGGCTTGGATATACATTGTCCATGTCTTACTGCATCTGGACAAGGATTCCTTCAGTATCTGAGGATTCATGAATGGTGCTGAAATTGTGCAGTAATTGATGAGCATTCCCACTCTGACTCTATGAAGGGAAGGTCATTGATGAAGCAACTGAAGATGTTTGGGCTGAGGAAACTACCCAAAGGAACCCGTGCTGAGATGCCCGAGAGGTGGCCTACAACAACTTCAACTAACTTCCTAAGTGCCAGGTATGACTCTGGTGAATAGTATGCCCTGATTTCCAGTGATTCATTTTGCTAGGGTTATTTGATGCCATACTTGATTAAGTGCAGCTTTGATGTCAAAGGCTGTTACTTTCCCCTCACTTCTGGAGCTCAGCTTTTTTTTTCCATGTTTGAACCAAGACTGTCACGGTTTCAGGAACTGAGTGACTCTGGCAGAATCCAAACTGGGCATCACTGAGCAAGTTATTGCTGAGCAGATGCTGCTTGATAGCACTGCTCATGACAACTTCCATCGTGTTACTGATGATCAAGACAAGACTGGTGAAGTAGTAATTGGCTGGGTTAGACTTGTCCTGCTTTACGTGTACAGGACATAAATGAGCCATTTTCCAGGGGGTAGCTGCCAGTGTTGTAATTGTACTGGCTCAGGGAGTGGCAAGTTCTGGAGCACAAGTCTATTGCTGGAATGTTATCAGGGTCCATAGCCTTTGCAACATCTAGAGCCTCCTACCATTTCTTGATATCTTGTGGAATGAATGAAATTAGTTGAAGACTGGTATCTGTAACGTTGGGGACCACTGGAAGACGTTGCGATCAATCATCTACTCAAGACTTCTGGCTGAGGACTGCTGTAAATGCCTCAGCCTTATCTTTTGAACTTGTGTGGTGGGCTCTTCTATATGATGGGCATATTTGTGGAGTCTTCTCCTCCAGTGAGTTGTTTAACTGTCCACCACCATTCCCAACTGGATGTGGTAAGACTGCAGAGCTTGCTGCTCATGGTGCTTGGCATGCAAGTAGTCCTTTTCCATGGGTTCACTGTCGATACCTCTTTTTTTGTTTTTAGGTATCCCTGGTACTGTTCCTGCCATGCCCCCCTGCAATCTCCATTGAACAAGCGTTGATCCCCGGGTCAGATGGTAATGTTTGAGTGGTGGATATGCTTGTTGCAGATTGGGCTGGAGTACAATTTTATCAATGGTCCACAGCTCCTCATCGATGCCCAGTCTTGCATTGCTAAATCTGTTCAAAGTCTGTCCCATTTAGCATGACGATAGTGCCACACAATATGATGGAGGGCTTTCGCAATGTGAAGCCATAACTTCATCTCCACAAGGACTGAGTGGTGGCAGCCAACAGATTGATAACAAAGAGGTCAAATTTTTTTTTCCCTCTGGTTGGTTCCCTCACCAGCTGCCCTCAACCCAGTCTAGCAGCCATTTCAGTTAGGACCTAACCACTGCCTAGACACTGTTGGTGGTGGACATTGAAATCCCCCACCCAGAGTATATTCTGTGCCCTTACCTCCGTCAGTGTTTCCTCCAAGTGTTGTTCAACATGGAGGACTACTGATTCATCAGCCGAGGGAGACAGTATGTGGTAAACAGCAGCAGGTTTTCTTGCCCCTGTTTACCTGATGCCATTAGGCTTGATGGGGTCCAGAGTCAATGTTAAGGCATTCCAGGGCAACTTACTCCCAACTGTGCTGCCACCTCTACTGGGCTTGTCCTGTCAATGGGATAGGACAGGGATGGTGATTGTGGTGTCTGTGACATTGTCGGTCAGGTAGGACTCCTTGAGTGTGACTATGTCAGGTTGTTGTCAAGAGTGTGGTACTGGAAAAGCACAGCAGGTCAGGCAGCATCCGAGGTGTAGGAGAAACGACACTTTGGGAATAAGCCCTTCACCAGGTTGCGTCAATCATTACTCTCAGCTGCAGACAGAGGTTCCAGGTTCAATTTTGTTTCTATCCTTTTCTCACCATGTAAGCAAAGACATGCTAGTACCAGACAAGGGTTTGAAATGGAAGAGACTATTATTACCTAGAAGGAGCCCAGTTTGTGTCACTGCTTACAAAGGGAACTTTATGATGTAATTTACATATATCTCAAGGTCAAATTTGTCTTGGATACAAACACATTTGTTAGAATGGAGAGATGTGGATTAATTGAATTTAGGGTCTTATCCAAAGCACTGAAGTTTTTCAGTTCCTCTAATTTCTTTTCTGATTTTCCTCCATCTATTCTTTGCTTCCTTACTCCTTCCTCTTGCATTTTGGTGGTGGGTGATGTAATTTGTCAGGCTGACAAAAGGCCATGGAGATGGTTTAAGGTGGATAAATCCCCAGACCCAATCAGGTATATCCTAGAACTTTGTAGGAAGCTGGGGAAGTGATTGCTGAGATATCTGTATCATCGATAGTCACAGGTGAGGTGTCGGAAGACTGGCCAACGGGGTGCCACTATTTAAGAAAAGTGGTAAGGAAAAGCCAGGGAACTACAGACCACTGAGCCTGACATCGATGGTGGGATGAAGGCTGACATAGGTTGTTGAAGGGGATCCTGAGGGAGAGGATTTACATGTATTTGGAAAGGCAAGGACTAATTAGTGATAGCCAACATGGTTTTGTGCATGGAAAATATAGTGTCTCAGTCAAGTGATTGAGTTTTTTGAAGAAGTAACAACAAGATTGATGAAGGCAGTGTGGTGGACATCAGCTTTATGGACTTTAGCAAGGTGTTTGATAAGGCTGTTCATGGTAGACTGGTTAGCAAGGTTAGATCACATGTAATACAGGAAGAACTAGCCATTTGTTTCACAGAATTGACTTGAAGGTAGAAGAGAGGGTAATAGTGGAGGGTTGCCTTTCAGACTGGAGACCTGTGACCAGTGGTGTGCCACAAGGATCAGTACTGGATTCACTGCTTTTTGTCATTTGTATAAATGACTTGGATGTGAACATAGTACACTTGCAGATGACACCAAAATTGGAGATGGGCCAATGGGCTGAGGTTGACAGATGGAGTTTAATTTAGGTAGGTGAGAGGTGCTGCATTTTGGAAAGGCAAATTAGGACAGGACTTACACAGTTAATGCTAAAGTCATTGAGAGTGTTACTGAACCAAGAGATTTTGGAGTGCAGGTTCATAGTTTCTTGAAAGTGGAATCACAGGTAGATAGGATAGGAAAGACAACTTTTGGTATGCTTCCTGTATTGGTTAGTGCATTGAGTATAGCAGTTGGGAGGTCATATTGCAGCTAGACAGGACGTCGGTCAGACCAATTTTGGACTACTGCATTTAATTCTGATCTCCCTATTATAGGAACAATGTTGTGAAATTTGAAAGGGTTCAGAAAAGATTTACAAGGATGTTGTTAGAGTTGGAGGGTTTGGACTATAGGGAGAAGTTGAATAGGCTGGGGATATTTTCCCTAGAGCACCAGAGACTGAGACGTGACATTACCAAAGTTTATAAAATCATGAGGGTGTAGATAGGGTGAGCTGCCAAGGTCTCTTCCCCCAGGGTAGGGGAACCCAAAACTAAAGGTCCTTTATGGTGAAAAGGGACAGATTCCAAAGCGACCTAAGTGGCAACTTTTCACGCAGCGGGTGGTACATGCATGGAACAAGCGGCCAGAGGAATTGGTGGAGGCTCGTACAATTACAGCATTTAAAAGGCATCTGGATGGGTATATGAATAGGAAGGGTTTAGAGGGATACGAACCAAATACTGGTAAATGGAACTAGATTCCTTTAGAATACCTGGTTGGTATGGATGATTTGGACCAAAGGGTCTGTTTCCATGCTGTACAGCTCTATGACTCTTTAATGGTTGAGAGGGGAACAGAGTGTGTGACTTCAACTGTGATCCAAGACTCAAGCTGAATCTTCTGCTCTCATTCTGTGGTGACTTGGGAGGCAGAAAGAGGATTTACCTGGGTGGGACAGTGGTGGATCCAAACCCGACTGCTCTTCCATCTCTGCCAAAATTAAGTTAAGGAGGTTATGGGGAAATGGCAAGAAAGTAAAGCTCAGGATTATCTGATTAACCATGACCTCATTGAATAGTGGGAAATCTCTGAAATAACTCCACACAGAGTCTCCCTTTAGTTACACATGGAAAGCCCTCGACTCTGGCATAACCTCGTTAGAGTCAGCACCCAAAGAATCTCTGGCACTCCTGTTTATATCTGTCAAAGTCAAAAATCACTCAACACCAACTGTCGACCTGATGAAAGAGCAGTGCTCCGAAAGCCAGTCCTTCTAAATAAACCTGTTGAACTATAATCTAGTGTCAAGTGATTTTTAACTTTGCCCTCCCCAGTCCAACACCGGCTCCTCCACATCATGGCTATATCTGTCAGCCAGGACTTCCTAAACTGACCAGATTAACAACTCCAATCAGGGAACTCAGTTTATGAAGTTCACCTAGCTGACCTTGTTACAATCACGGAAGACTTGATGGGTTCAGTGGCCTAATTCTGCTCCTATGTCTAATGGAGGTTTTCGGCAGGAAGTTGAACATTACCAAGGCCTCGTCCTGCTCCCACTGAGATGATCAGTGGCCAGTGGTTCTGTTGCCACAGGGAATGCATGCCAGTTGCAGCTACGTTGCCAGCTCATCACCTTCATGGAGATCCCTCAACCTGAGGTAATCTGTGCCTGGTTGAGGCAGGGGGCCTGATAAGACATATCTCATTGCCGTTGCTGCCAACCCTCTGACCCTCTGTCCTCCAACTCCCACCCCTGATGCTGTGTTTCTGGTGTCTGTCCTTCTCTCAGTCGATATGGCCTCACCCTGTGGCACTGCACAAGAGTTGCCAACCTCTGACTGGATGGCAGCTCCTGCCTTCCAACCCTGGGGTTTAGATTCCAAGAGATGATCATTTGCTCGCCAATGCAATTGCCTGATTGGCATGTTCCCTTAGACAGACCATACAGGTCCCTGGTTTGCTCTCCAGGAGGCTGAAGCCTCACAAGGCCTTAACCAGAATCTGTGCTGTCCACCAAAATAAAAACACTATACAAAGGTAAACAGCAGATTAAGAAACTTATTATCATATCATTGTGATTGGCAATGCAGTTACTGCCATTTGAATTGAGGAAACTATTAGTTGACATCTTAAATTTTCCACAACTGTAGATTAAAAGGCACTTTGCTAAGGCAGGTGCGCATCTCAACGTTTAAGTCAACTTTATAAACCAGTCCAGTATGTTTATAAGAGTGAGCAGTGTCTTGAGATGTGATGGTGGTGTCCTTACCTCGAAATCAGGAGGCCTCGGTTCAGATCCTACCTTAGAATCATAGAACCCACTACAATGTGGAAGTGGAGCATTTAACTCTGCAAGTCCATACCGACCCTCCAAAGTACATCTCGTCCAGACCCACACTCCTATCCCATCCCTGTACCCTTGCATGTCCCGTGGCTAACCCACCTAGCATGCACATCCCTGAACACTATGGGCAATTTAGCACTGCCAATCCACCTAACCTGCACATCTTTGGACACGTTCTCCACACGTATGGAATAACATTTGTGAACAGTTTGATCATGAAAAATATCCTCTAGTATAGACACAATACCATCTCTCTTGGCTAGAGGTTTGGGTCCAGGTCTCACCTGTCCTGGAGTTGCATCACAATATATTTGAACAAGTTGATTTAATTACTTGTTTTATCCCCCTGTAAGAGCAGCTACTAACTGAATTACTGCTTTGAATACAAACCAAGGTTAAATGCTGAAAATGTGTTGCTGGTTAAAGCACAGCAGGTTAGGCAACATCCAAGGAACAGGAAATTCGACGTTTCGGGCCAGAGCCCTTCATCAGGAATGAGGAGAGGGTGCCAGGCGGGCTAAGATAAAAGGTAGGGAGGAGGGACTTGGGGGAGGGGTCCGCCTGGGAACCCTCCAGCCACAAGGGATGAACTCAGATTTCTCCAGTTTCCTCATTTCCCCTCCCCCCCACCTTGTCTCAGTTGATTCCCTTGAACTCAGCACCGCCCTTCTAACCTGCAATCCTCTTCCTGACCTCTCCGCCCCCACCCCACTCCAGCCTATCACCCTCACCTTGACCTCCTTCCACCTATCACATCTCCATCGCCCCTCCCCCAAGTCCCTCCTCCCTACCTTTTATCTTAGCCTGGCTGGCACCCTCTCCTCATTCCTGATGAAGGGCTCTGGCCCGAAACGTCAAATTTCCTGTTCCTTGGATGCTGCCTAACCTGCTATGCTTTAACCAGCAACACATTTTCAGCTCTGATCTCCAGCATCTGCAGACCTCACTTTTTACTCCAAGGTTAAATGCTGTCCTTTGTATAACAGATAACTTGTATGCCATGCTCGGCAGCATGCAGAGAAATGAAAATCCAATTTGGGCATATCCTGACTGTACACTCCCACTTGGGAGCTTCAGCCTGCACCATTTATACAGCAAGCATGGATGGAAAATTTGGCAATGTTATGAGTAGTTGCTCCCCGCTTTCTGGTATACATTTTTGGTGGATAACACTTGCTGATGATCACATTGGCTAACAGTTCTTCAGATCAAACCATATGATTTAACAATGGGGGTGCCATTCATCAGTGTCAATGCAACACCCTCTGCTAGCAATTAAACAAAACTTGCCAGAAGTGGAATAAAGCAGCCACCATGAACTCCAACTGTGTATACATTACACACAAGCAAAGAAAAAAGGCAGGCTGGAGTTCACTTCTAGGGCAGACTACATCTCTGAATTCACAAGACAATGATAAACTACTTGAACTCATTTCTTTAAAGCAATGGGGTTATTTAAACATCTTGATATATTTCCACCTTATGATGCACTCCAGTCTACCTTTGTTTGATGGACAAAGTAAATTCTAGCAGACAGGCAAGGGACTCGATCTTCTCAAAAGGAAATATGTAATTCAGTCATTACACAAGCAACACAAATACATTTGCTGAACTAACTTTAGCAGCCGCACATTAGAAACTCCATGCTGCTTACATTTTGACCACACAATTACTTGTTAAGCCAACCAATCGGATCATTAATCAATCACATAATGATACATACTGCTTCAATTTCATATTAGTTATATGAAAAGAAAAATTTTGAAAGAAGACATCTTTGCATTCTAGGTTGAAAGACGTTTGTGTAACGTATAAACATATAGTCCTGATCTCTTAGGCTGAATCGTCTGTCTCCGAACATTGCTCAATGTGAATAAAAGTCCACCAGCTCTTTAGCAAAGTAAATAAAAATGGTGAATAGAGTTTGCACGTACCACAGCCTGGACCAGCGCAACAAAACAAGCTCCTCCCCTTTCTCATCCAACATGCAAAATTTGAAGGCAATTGCATTTCTGAACATGAAATTAGTTGGTGCCACAGAATGGACCCGGCATTTGGTGAAGCCTCTATGACAGATAATACCTATACACATCCTTCAAACATCATGAAAAAAACTATACGTGCAATGCAACAGCTTTCAGTAACTCTTGAAGAATGACAATCATTGGAACACTTTGCATATTCATAATCATTTAGTAGGACAAAACCTGAGCAAGCGTTTCATCTTGCATTCATCAGTTCTTCATTCCCTTCAGGTAAAATTTTTTATTAAATTTAGGAAGGTGTTATCATAGAGTCATACAATGTGGAAACAGACCCCTTGGTCCAACTCATTCATACCATCCAAGTTTCCCAAACTAAACTAGTACCACTTCCTGCATTTGTTCAGCTATGTATCAGCACAGGCTTGGTGGGGCAAACAGCCTGTTCCTCGGGAAGGCTCATCAAACCCGAAATGTCAATTCTGATTTCTCTTCACAGATGCTACCAGACCTGCTGACCTTTTCCAGCAATTCATGTTTTTCAGTCTGTTCCTGTGTTGTATTAATCTTTGTTCTTTGTTCTAACAATTCAAATTGCCCTGAGTGCAAAATTTATCATGAAAATTAGAGAGTTAAAAGTATTGTAAAGTGCTATTGGAGTTTAGGAGAATAAGAGGAGACCTCAGCGAAACAGGGAAGATTCTCAGGGAGCTTGATGAGTAGATTCTAAGAGATTGTTTCCTCATGTTGAATGGCCTCGGAACTGAGGGCACAATCTTAGAGGAAGGGATCACTGAGTTTGGGCAGAGAAAAGGAGAAGAATAATGTATCTCTGGAATTCTTTACCACAGAGGGCTTTCAAGCCTGGGTTGTTAAGTATATTTAAGGCTGAGAGTACAAATTTTTAATCAGTAATGGAATCAAAGGGTATAGGGAAAAGGCAGGAAAACAGATCTGAGGATTACAAATTTAGCCATGATCTCACCAAATGACATAGCAGACTTGATGGGCCAAATGGTCTACTTCTGATCATACACCTAACGGTCTTATAAAGTAATTAAATAGCAATCTATTAAAATACTATTTTTAAAAGTACATACTTTTCCTCTGACTAATCTGCAAAGTAGTCAAAGTTTGGAAAATAGATTTTCTGATTAGATGTGAAGCATTCAAAGCACAAATCACAACTCTCAACCTTGTGAGCTCTAAGCCAGCTCTAGTTTCCAGGCTGAGTCTCATTAAAATATCTTGGATAAGCTCGAAGTGTTATAAACGCCTTTGATTAGGAGCCTGCCTGTCGAGCAACCGGGAATACCATGCAGCTGCAGTATTATAGATGCTAAGCAGCTTTTAAAGAACCAGGCTTCGTGAGTGACCACTCTGCAGTTTAGAACAAGTGTTTTTCCAATAATGTCTATCAGAACAGCAAGAGGCCAGTGTGCTCTCTGTGACAGTTCTGGAACTGCTTCACAGCAGGCAGATCCTGTTTGGCACAAAGAATACACTTCAAGAATAGCTGCCCATAGACGCAAGAATAAATTTAACCATTCTGCATGGAACAACTGATTCCAGGAAAACATTTTAAATGTCCTTACTAGTTCAGGCAATAAATGTAAGAGACAGTCAACAATGAACCAATTGAGTTCACCCCTTACAATCAATTATTCCTCATACTCTAAGTACTTCAAATGCTTAAACTAATGCTCATAAGATAGTGTACCTTCTGTGTTTCTACCCTTCACCTGCAACAGAAAATCAGTGAAATTTCTGGGCAAAAGTCAAAGCTGATCAATCTGATTCACCTTCTACTATCCTGATAGCTGTGTAATGTACTACAATGAAAGAGTGCTATCCATGGGAGTCAACTGGAACAATGACTCGACCATAGATACACCACTTAACCAGAGTGACCTCTCACCCCACCCTCCTCCCCCTATGGACAGCTTCCGGAACCAGTACTTCAAAGTCATCCTTTTTCTCATCATGCTACACATATACCCCAATCCTGTCAAAAATATAATTTTACAGAACAAAGTTTATTTGAATTTTAGTGGATAAATGTTGCACAGTTTTAATGTCTCCCCTATAAACCTGCTCCAGAAATTAGCCATTTGTTCACTGACATTTCTTTGATAAGGCAAAATTACCTGTTAAATGCACACTTGACATCCCTTATGGGTTGCATGCTGCAGACTGTATTTTACACTACACTATGGGAAATAATGTTAACTTGCCCCATTTGCTTACTCGTGAGAATAACATACCCCTCAAATAGCTAGCATCCTTTTTTTGGATAAAGCTCTCCTTGAAGCAGAAGAGTGTTAATGTTAATGACAGGGAGGAACTTATTAACCATCATTCAAAATGGCAATAACTTGTTCATTGCCACACTTTGGGGCCAAAAGCTTTAATGATGAGGCAGGGTAGGAAAGGAAAGAGACTGAAGTAAATCCTGCTCTCGTGATCACATGACCATGTGGGACATCCTGCCCCATGTGCCCAAAGATCTGCAGATTGAGAATTGACCTAGAGGTCAATGCAAAAGTTGTGTTCCTCTGCAAACTCACAAAGATCGTGCTGTAGAAGAGCGCTAATAGAAAATTGCTACACCCATTCAGTAGAAAATTTGCATTATCCGAACAAGGTCCGCAATTCGTCAAACACGTTGTAGCCAATTCACACTTATGAAATGTGTGTTATAGCAAAATGCATTCAGTGACACGAAGACCGACAGAACAAACTCGTGATCATGAACAGGCATCAGGTACAAATCAGGTGACCCCTTACAACATTTAAACGAAGAAAAATCAATTCTGATTTTTTTGGGGGGGGGGGCAGCTGCAGGAGGGAACAGAGAAGGAAGCAGCTATGGGGAACTATAACAGCTCAACAAATCCAATATGGGTGTGTTACGTGACATTTGGATAGTACGAAATGAGAGAGGAGCAAAACAACTTGGCCTTCCTTTGCTGTGGTTCCTGGTGCTAATCTATGTCCTTTCCTTTCCCTACTCTCCGCACATTAACTGTCAAAAACCTAGATCATCTCTCCATGTCTTCCCCTGAGTCAAACTACTTGCAATTTGATATTATTTTTGATTCGATTTGAGTTTCCAACACCACACCAATGATATGTCAAAGACTACCTATTTCCAACTGTGAAACATTGCCTTACTCCACTCCTGCCTCAGCTGATCTCCTGCTGAGACCTTCATCCGAAATGGATGTGTTCTACCTCCATAGTTGGCAATCAGTGATTGGTCTTCTCCACTGAACCTATTAACTTGACACCATCCAAAATTCCAAACCTTACTTACATAGTCATTTTCTATATTGTCTCAACTACACTGGGTACACTTAAATAATTCCCTGGCTTTAAAATTCTCAAATGAATTTCAAATCCCTCCATGGCCTCACCCCTCCCTATCGATGTAACCTCCTTCTGTTAGAAAACCTTCCAAGATATAGCACTCAAATTTAAGCCTCTTCAGCATCCAGGTTTCAAATTACTCCAATATTACTGTTGCACCACAAGCCAAGGAAGAAGATACAGACCCAGAGGAAAAACAACATTCCAGCACCAGGGGACACAATCTAGGGATGGGGGTAGCCCCTTTAGAACTGAAACGAGGAAAGATTTCTTCGCCCAGAGAGATTGGTGAGTTTGTGGAATCCTCTGCCACAGAAAGTGGTTGAGGCCAAAACACTGGATGTTTTCAGGAGGAGTTAGATACAGTTATTGAGGAGAAAGGAATCAGAGTGTCTGGGGAGAAAGTGGGAACAGAGGATTCAGTTTGATGATCAGACATGACGATATTCAATACCAGAGCAGTCACAAATGGTTAAATGGCCTCCTCCTGTTCTTATATTCAGTGTTCGCGTATTTCAGACAAATACTGCGTATATCATTATCAGCTTTAGAATGGTTCCGGCTGATTGGAAGACAGGAAATGTAATGCAGCTATTCAGAAAAGGAGGAACTCAGAAAGCAGGGAACAACAGGCCAGTTAGCCTGTCAGGAAAATGCTGGAATCTATTATTATAACCTTGAAAATTGTACTATGATCAGACAGAATAAATATGGCTTTCCGAAAGAAAGATTAATGTTTAACAAATCAGTTAGAATTCTTTTAAGGGAGTATATAATTGTCACCGTCCTTTTGGCCTGTAAGACTGCTCTGAGACACATAACTGGCAGTGGTTTAATCTGTTTCTTGTCTATTAACCAATCAATGAGATGACAATAACCACAACTCCATGATCCTTTCTCTCATATTCATCTTTCATGTGGCACCTAGAATCATAGAGCAGAAATAGACTTTCAGGTCCAACTCGGGCAAGGTCGGAAGGTGAGTACAAGGGACTTTCATGGTAACTTCAGCCATAGAGTTATTGAGTCCTACTGCAGGAGACAGGCCCTTTCAACTTGTCTGTGTTGATCAAAATGCCCATCTATTCTAATGCCATTTCCCTCCACTTGGCCCATATTCTTCTAAACTTTTTTTACCCACATATTTGCCCAAATCCCCTTTAAATGTTAATATACCCCCAACTTCCACTGGCAGCTTATTCCACATACGTACTACCCTCTGTGTAAAGACATTGCCCCTCAGGTTGCCTTTTATTCTAATCTTAAACTAATGCCCTCTAGTCCTCTGTTCCCACCCTATCCATTCCCCTTATGATCTTATACACTTCTATAAAGATCCCCCCTCAGTGTCCTACACACTGAAGAAAAATGTCCTAGCTTGTCCAACCTTTCCCTTCAACTCAGACCATTGTATCCTGGCAATATCCTTATAAATGTCTTTGGCACTCTTTCTAGTTTAATAACATCCTTCCTCTAGCAAGGTGACCAAAACTGAACACAATACTTCAAGTACAGCCTCACCAACACCCTGTATAACTGCTACATACCTTCCCAACTTCTACATTGAATGCCCTGACCGATGAAGGTCAGTGTGCCAAAAGCCTTCTTCACTGCCCTGTCTACCTATGACTCCACTTTCAGAAAACTATGAACCTGAACTCCAAGGTCCCTCTACTCCACTATACTCATTAAGACCCTACCATTTACCATCAAACTCCTGCCTTGATTTGACTTGCCAAAATGCAAGACCTCACATTTAACTATATTGAATTTCATTTGTTATTTCTCAGCCCACTTCACCAGCTGATCAAGGTCCCACTGAAATTTCTGATAACCTTCCTCCTGCCCACGATATTGCCTATTTTAGTGCCATCTGCAAACTAATTAATCATGCCCTGTACATTCTCATTCAAATCATTGATATAGATAACAAACAGCAACGGACCCAGCATCAACTCCTGAGGCACTCCACTAGTCACAGACCTCTAGTCTGACAAGCATCCTTCCACTGCTTCCTACCATCAAGCAACTGTGTATCCAATTTGCCAGTTCCCCCGGATTCCATGTGATCTCACCTTCCAGAGCAGCCTACCATGTGGAACCTTATCAAAGGCCTTATTGAAATCCAAATTGACCACATCTACTGCCCCGCCCTCGCTAACCTTCCTGGTCATTTCATCAAAAAACTCTTAAGAAATTTGTGAGGTATGATCTCCCATGCACAAAGTCACGCTACTAACTACCCGTAGTCAAACCCTGTCTTTCCAAATGCATGGATACCGTATCTCTCAAAATCTTCTCAAATAACTTTGTGAGGTTTACTGGTCGATAGCACCAGGTTATTTTTTTGCAGCCCTTCTTGAATAAGAGCACAATATTCATTAACCTCTACACTTCTCGGACCTCACCTGCGGCTAACGATGACGCAAAAATTTCAGCCAGGCCCTCCGCAATTTTTTCTCGAGTCTCTTGCTGTGTTTGTAGATAAATCTGGAAAGGACCGGGAGATTTATCCACCGTCATACTTTCTAATATATCCAACACCACCCCTGCTGTGATATAGATTGTCCTCAAGATATGACCACTAACTTCGTCAAGTCTTCATGTCTTTCTCCACGGTAAACAGAGGAGAAATATTCATTGAGGACCCCACCCATCTCCTGCAATTCCACACCTACATGTCTACTTTAGTCCTTGAAGGGTCCTATTCTGTCTCAAGTTATTGTTTTTCCTTTAATATATTTTAATTCTTTTTGGATTCACCATAATCTTCTCAGCCAAGGCTATCTTGTGCCCCCTTTTCACCATCCTGATTTCCTTCTTCAGTAAACTCCTGTAACCCCTATATACTTCCAAGGGATTCCCTTGATCTGATACAGGAATTGAACCTACACTATTGGCATCACTCTGCATTGCAAACCTGCCATCCAGCCAAGTGAGGCTACTAACCCCACTTTTTAAACTTTTTTTTAAAATGATGAAAATAGTCATGTTAGTGGTGGGATGGCAAGAAACAGGTATACTTGGATCTTCTGTAGTCGAGTGGACAATGAAGGAGGTTATCTAAGACTACAACAGGATTCTCATTCACTCGACCAATGGACTGAGGAATGGTAGATAGAGTTTAATTTGGATAAATGCGAGGTATTGCATTTTAGTCGGACAAATCAGGGCAGGGATTACACAGTTAATGGCAGGGCGTATGCCAAACACAGAGATATAATGGTTCACATTTCCTAGTTGCTTGTGCATAGTTCATTGAAAGTGGCATCACAGGTAGACAGGGCAGTAAAGAAGGCATTTGGCATGCTTGCTTTCATTGGTCACAGCACCGAGTACAGGAGTTGGGACATCATGTTGCAGCTGTACCGGTCAGTGATGAGGCTGCTTTTGGAATACACTGTACAGTTCTGGAATTGGAAGGACGCTCTTCGATTGGAAAGGGAGCAGAAAAGATTTACAAGGATGGATAGCCGGAGTCATTTTGTCCCTAGAGCATAGGAGGTTGAGGGGTGACCTTATGGAAGTTTACACAATCATGAGAAGCAAAATAATGTCTTTTCCCCAGGGTAGCTAAGATCAAAACCAAAGGGTATAAGATGAGAGGAGAAAAAATTAAAAGGCACCCGAGGACCAACTGTTTCACACAGATTCTGGATGAGTGGTGCTGGAAAAGCACAGCAGTTCAGGCAGCATCCGAGGAGCATCTTCCAGCACCACTCATCCAGAATCTGGTTTCCAGCATCTGCAGTCACTGTTTTTACCCTGTTTCAAACAGAGAGTGACGTCCATATGAAATAAACTGGATGAAGTGGTAAAGACAAACACAGTTACAACATTTAAAAGAAATTTGGACAGGTACATGAATAGGAAAAGGTTTAGAGAGATTTGGGTCAAAAAGAGTAAATGGGACTAGTTTAGTTTGGACTCGTCACCATGGATGAGTTGGGCCGAAAGGACTGTTACTGTGCTTTATGATTCTGTGACTCAAAATGCCATACAAAAGATCAACGTGAGATAAAGGCTCATGGAGTTGTTGTTAGTGTAGCCTCATTGATTGGTTAATGAACAAGAAACAGTGAGTCAGGAGAAATGTGGCATCATCATCATTTTGGCCAACTATAACTAGCAGACAACAGCAAGGATCAATATGAAGACCTGAGAGATTTAAAATCTTTTTTATTGACAAAAAAAAACAAGAGTAACAAATCCAGGTTTGCTGACAATCAAAGTTGGTTGAAATGTACCTTCAGTGCACACACAAAGAGGTTAAGCAAACAGCAACCAAGTAGTCAATGAATAATAATATAAGAGAGTGTGAATTCATCTTGGGCACATGAATATGAAAAGCAAAATATTTTCCAGGAGATGCCACACTGTTCAATATTGAGCTTCAGGGAGGCTAACTGTAGAAATTGCCCATATTGTATGGTACTGAAACATGGGACAACATTAAGAAGAGGGCAACAATAACTGGATGCAAGTGGAATACCGATGTTATTGTGTGGAGTGATGAGAATGGATGCTACCAGGAGCCAACATAGCAAGAGGTCAGTCCCAAAATTACACAAGTACGCAACCATTGGGATTGGGTTGAATCTGGCAGGAGTGTTGGCTCAGTAGGGGGCCACTGATGATAGTTCAGGGGGCCAGTTATGGTCAGTCAAGTCAGGCTGGAAGTTGTGTTTCAGGGTGTTTGGGATATGACCCAACAGGGGGATGAATGTCAGCAAAGATCCGGGAATGGAGAGGAACTCCCTTCCACGTTTTTCAGAATTTGTTTCAAGCCAACTTGTTGACTTGACCAGAAAGCTATTTACATCCTTCAAAAAGTTCCAGAAACTCCAGAATTCGAACGTAAGATCGTGTGCACTTTCAAGAGGACTTGTCAGTCACATAAAGATTGCACTAATCACTCAAAAGCTGCCAGAGATTCTTAAATCAAATTGCCAAAGTGTTATGACTGGATTTCAAGAAACAGGTGCTAAAACAGTTCACCCTCAATTTTGATTGCAACGAATTTTCAGGATTGTTCCAGACAGATACACTAAAAAGAGCCAACAGTATTTTTGTGGAGAGGGGGGTACAATTAATAGTTCATATGTTGGTCAGTTATGTTCATCGAGTGAAGGTTCATGTACAAAAATAGGACAAAAAGTTGGATGCAGTATCTTCTCTTGATTTTCAGGCTAGTTTTGCTTCTCTTCCTGATCCCTTTCTCTTTCTGGGAATTTTCTCCTTAAAATATTCACAATTATGTTTCGTTTTAAGGCAACGTTGTGTACAATGCAACACTCATTGCCCTAAAGAATGAAGCAGAACTTTCCAATCAAAATGTTTTTCCAAGTTTCAATAGCTCTCACCACAAGTGAACTTGACTATCTTTGAAAGTGGATTTGACATTCCCCCATTGAATAACTGTGTTATGATCCTACAATTCTCGAAGTAAAAGTGGCATTTAATGGGAGCGATGGGCACTTTTCCCATTGCTGGGAAGAGTCTTCCATGGTCTCTTTTAGAAAAGACCCAAGGATTTTAGTGCCCCTCAGAAACTTGACAGCCAGCCATTCTCTGGAATCAAAGATGTCATGGGTGGAACTTCCTCCAATCCATAGCTTCTGGCCAATCAGTTATCAGATCTACAGCAGCACCAAGGAGTCAATGGCAACTATTATAAAAACAGAAAACGCTGGAGAAACTTAACAGGTCCAGCAGCATCTGGGAAGACAGAAACAGAATTAATGTTTTCAGTCCAATGACTCTTGTTCAGAACACTGGATCCAATCATCAACTTGGTTTCTCTCTCCACAAATGTGGAGTTTCTCTCGCACATTCTACTTTTGTTTCATATCTCCACCATCCTCAATATTTTACTTCAAGCTAGTCAGTGGCTAGTGCCTTAAACGCCTATCCAAGGCCTGATATTTTGGATAGACCTAGGGCAAAGATAAATGAATTGGCAGCGGGGGGGGGGGTTCCTAGCTTCGAGGTCCTCTTCTGTCAGGAAGATATAAAAGTGTGTATACATGTACAAACAGGTTCAGTGCTTTCCCCACTGTTATTAGATTTCTGAACTGACTTCTCATTTTTTTTTAAAAATTGAATAAAGTCTTTATAGAATTCATAGAGCATGGAAACAGGCCATTCGGCCCAAGGAGTCCACACCGACCCGCTGAAGAGTAACCAACCCAGACCCATTCTCCTACTCCATTACTCTACATTTACCCTTGCCTAATGCACCTAACCCACACATCCCTGAACATTATGAGCAATTTAGCATGGCCAATTCACCTAAACTGCACATCTTTGGATTGTGGGGGAAAACCCATGCAAACATGGGGAGAATGTGTAAACTCCACACAAACAGTCGCCCAGGGGTGGAATTGAACCCAGATCTCTGGTGTTGAGAGGCAGTAGTGCTAACCATGGAGCCACTATGCAACCCCAATTTAACGCAGGTCTGTGTGTGTGCGTGTGGGGGTGGGGGGGGGGGGGTGGGGTGGGGGCAGGGGCGTGGTGAAAGCTGGATGCAAAGAAACATTTTCAAACATTAAAAAAATCAAATTACCAAATTTAAATGACAAAAAATAAGTTTTGAAATAATTTACTCAGACATGTTATGGTGCATCTTCACAGAAGGTGGAACATTAACCCAAACCCATTCTAGACCAAGAGTTGGGAGACTACCATTGAGCCACAATGTTACACTGGCAATTTGCTCATTCTACTTGTTAAAGGGATTCAGGATAAGATGCATATATGCTTGATGAGGAGCATGAGACTGTAACAGAGAGGGTTAATGAAAAATGTGAAATCTGTAAGTAGTATTAGAGGACACTAGTGCATCCTATTGGAAGGTTTTCACTGATCTGTGATTTTAAAAAGACGACAAAAATGTTAGCATTTTACATTTTATTGACATGGTGACCAGATAACATTTAAGGACAAAAGGCTTATTATAAAATATGGAGAAAGGGATAGGCAACAGATGGGGACACCAGCACAGTTTCTGATTGATAAGGCAGGAGAGCTTTCCAGTGAAAACTTTAGAAATGAGTGAAAATGTGAACATCAACGGAAAAAAACGCTGCAGGTAAAACTCTTCAGTGACAGAAACTATGAAAGAAGTCACGTAGTAGCTGATAAGATGCTGCATAAAAGTATAAAATATTGGTAAGGTCCTCGGGAGTGTTGCTGAACAAAGAGACCTTGGAATGCAGGGTCATAGCTCCTTGAAAGTGGAGTCACAGGTAGATAGGATAGTGAAGGCGGTGTTTGGTATGCTTTCCTTTATTGGTCAGAGTCTTGAGAACAGGAGATGGGAAGTCATGTTGCAACAGTACAGGACATTGGTTAGGCCACTGTTGGAATATTGCGTGCTATTCTGGTCTCCTTCCTATCAGAAAGATGTTGTGAAACTTGAAAGGGCTCAGAAAAGATTTACAAGGATGTTGCCAGGGTTGGAGCCATAAGGAGAGGCTAAACAGGTTAGAGTTGTTTTTCCTGGAATGTCGGAGGCTGAGGGTTGACCTTATATAGGTTTACAAAATCATGAGGGTTATGGATAGGATAAATAGACAAAGTCTTTTTCTCTGGGGTGGGGGAGTCCAGAACTAGAGGGCATAGGTTCAGGGTGAGAGGGGAAAGATATAAAAGAGACCTAAGCGGCAATTTTTCACGCAGAGCGTGGTACATAAGCTGCCAGAGCAAGTGGTGAAGGCTGGTACAATTGTAACATTTAAAAGGCATTGGGATAGGCATATGAATAGAAAGGATTTGGAGGATATGGGGCGGGTGGGACTAGATTGGGTTGGGTATTCTGCTTGGCACGGATGGGCTGGACTCTATATAATCCTAATCTATTGTTTGGGACAAGTCCCAAACTGCCTTCTGTGCAGTGTGGCATTGTGTATGTTAGTCCTCCTGTTCTAGAAGGTATGACAAATAATACAATTTTTGCAGAAAGTTTGATATGCAGAAAACCATGCTTTCAAAGGCCGACGTCTTAGAAAAATTTGGAAAGCACTGGGACAATGTATGAGACCAGTGGAGACAGAATTTAATTCAGAAAGTGTCTCAGAAAAGATTGGGCTATAACAATTAGAAAATAACTGGTAAGGTAATATCTTATGATGATATGACAGGACTTACCAAATTGTTGATTAGTTCATGATCAGTCAGAATTAATGACAAAATCTAGAGCTCTGAGTAACTGACAGAAGTAAATTGATTCACTGTATTGCAAATGCTCATGTGTTTTGTGATGCAGGTCCTGAGGAACTGACAACAGTGATGTTGGATAAAATACACAGAATAATAAGTGACTAAGAAAAAGTTATGGATTGACCTCATTAGCTTGAATCAAATTCTGAACGATGCAGAAATTTCTAAAATCAAATGGAATGATACAAGTGTCTGATTTTATATATTCCTTTTTGTGAAATAAACATCATGGAACTGGGGGACATCACAACTTAATTTATTGCACCAAAAATGGAGATATTTCATTTAATTTATTTGAAATTTTGTTTGAACATTATTTTTATGTAAAGAAAGGGGAATCTTGCATCATAATTGTGTTTAATTGTTTAGAACTTATTCATCTGTGATGCTTAAATAAACATATGAAACTGTGGCTGTTGAATATGGAGATGTATGATTGCAATGTATTACTGTAAAAATAAATATTTACAAAAACAAGATGATAAAAACCATGAACCTTTTTTCCTAGAATACTATTGTGAATTATCATTTGATATTCTCACCTTTGGTTAGTGAATTGAATAAACATTCTCTTATGTCAAAGCTCAAATTACAAATCAATAGATTATTTTATTCCATGTTAAAAGACCTTAAGTAGCATTTATCCATTTCTTGTAGCCAAATGTTTTGAATGATGAGAGAACATTCACTTTACAGGAAATATATAAGAATTATCCCTCTCTAATAGTCCGACTTGATTGAAGTCCCTCACCCATTGTACAGCTTCGGTAAAATTCTTTTGCACTTTTTCGGAGGCTTCACATGTTTTTGATAAGGTAGCAAAGTGATGATGATGCAAAGTTAAAGGTGCAAAGACGGTAGTTAATCTGGATTTTTCAAAAGATCTTTGATGAGGTGCCCCACAAAATCGGTGAATGTAAAGGCAAGGAACAAGTGGATGGATTCAACAGAGGATTCAGAAGAAAACTTTTCACCCAAAGAGTGTCGAGAATAGATAATCCACTCTGACAGGGAGCAACTGAAGCAATTAGTCAAGCTACTGTCAAAGGTGCAAATATGAAGCAGAAGGTTATGATCATAGATTTAAAAAGACAGAACCCCTACAGTGTGGAAACAGACCATTTGGCCCATCCAGTCTACACGCCCTCCAAAGAGGAACCACCCTGACCCATTCCCCTATCCTATTACTCTACATTTCTCCTGACTAATGCACCTAATCTACACATCCCTGGACACTATGGGCAATTTAGCAGTCAATTCACCTAACCTGCACATCTTTGGACTATGGGAGGAAACCCACGCAAACACAGGTAGAATGTGCAAACTCCACACAGACAATCACCCGAGGCTTGAATCAAAACTGGGTCCCTGATGTTGTGAGGCAGCAATGCTTAACAGATTGAGATCGACAGAGATGAGAAGAGGGTCAAGCAGAGCATAAACTCTAGCATCGACTGGTTTAGCTGAGTGCAACGGGTTAGCACCACACTGTTTTGGAATGAAAGCTGGAAATATCAAAGTTTCGAGCAACGCATGAGGTGCAGACAGTTTACCACGTGACATTTTTGTAAATCAAAGGTCAAAAGTAAAACTATGTTCTGCTTTTTTTAAAACAGAAGGTCAAACAGCTTTTGGAAAAATAAAGCTGTTTTGAGAGAAAGATTTGTTTCTTTTTTTGGGCAAATTGGTGGAAGGAGCTTTGAACTGAAGGTCACCTAGCAACAGTTTTTGACTATTAGTTTTCTGTGGTGCCACAGACTTGGAAGTGGAGTTATCAAAAAGCGACCTCCAAAATAACAGCAACAAAGACAAGTTTCTCTCTATCTCTCTTTTCTGGAAACGAAAAACCCTTAGGAGCTGTGGAGAGGTTTGCATGGAAGCAGTGCTTGGTCTTTCTCTCCCATTCTGGCTCGCTCTTTCAGAGTGAAATTCAACAATTCTGAACAGCTCACTAAAGACCCAAGTCGAGTTAAACAACTGACCAAATTGAGGATTCTCTGTGGTCCTGCATCCAACGGTAATCTGATCTCACTAACAGAAACTGAAAGAACTGTGAGAAAGCCATTTCATGTCACCTTTATGGTCTGGACTTTTTTTTGCCTGTTATTTTTCTAACATATGTAATATTTCTGTGGAATTCTATTTCCACCTTGCTCTGTCTGTGAATGAATATGTGTATATTGGAGTTGAAAGGCTGATAGTTTAACTATGCATAATAGTAGTTAAGAACTGATTCACCACTTGTTCGAAAATAGAATTGTATGTTTATTGCTGCAACGTGGTGGGAATCTCTTTTTTTATACTCGGTAACATCCTGGTGATACAACTGGATACATAGTTCTGGCTCATCACATGGGCTCGTAGGGCTTGGTTACCAGCACACTCCTTCCATCTGAGTCATGATACTTATATCTGCATTGCATAGCTCATGAATCATGCTCCATGTAACACTGGTCTTAAAGTGTGGTATCTAGAATTGAAAGGTATCTTCAGTTTCTTGTAAATTAAGGTTTGCCACTTTGTTCTTGCTTTTGTACTCTCCACCTCTCAAATTTATAAACCTGAGAACTCTGCATGCTTTTTAAAATAGCATCAATTTGTTCTGTAGTTTTCAAGGAATTATCAGAGAATCATAGATTGTTTATAACACAGGAGGTGGCTGCTTATGCCTCATCATTTCTTAGACCTTTCCCATCAGTGAGCCTTCCTATCACTAGGCTGATCCTTGTATGTTTTTGAAGGTGGGTGCAATATTTCCAAATTCTCCAGAGTTCTAGCGTTATCATTTAATAAAGTCGAAAGGGACGCCTGAAACTTAATGGAACAATGAAAAGGATGATGAACATATTAATTAAGAATTAACTGGATAAGAATTGATTGTACAAATATGGGGAGCTATTAATCAGCAGGGTATACATTTTATGGAGTGTGCTTAACAGAAATAAAGCCTACACCAAAAGTGTAGACATGGACTCTACTTAAACAGTTATCTTCTCATATATAACATCTGATAATACCTCTATATTTATAAAGTATTGGAAAATTATGACAATTTCAACTCACACTCACCCCAGCAACCACAGCACATCCCTGCTAGTTTTGTTGACTACCAATTGCTAAATATGCGGGTAATACAAAAACAGGTAGAAAAGTATGCCATGATGATGATTTAAGGAGATTGCAGACTGAGATAGATAGGTGGAGTGAGTAGCCAAAAGTCTAGATGTTGGATAGCTTGGAGAAAACTGAAATCGTTCACTTTGGCAGAAAGAATTTTTTTTTACAAATGCAGATTATATGCAGATTATTACATAAATGGAGAATGACTGCAGAATTCCAAGATGCAGAGTGATTTAGGCATTCTACTAGGTGAGTCATAGATGAATGTACTGCAAGTGGTTAAGCAAGCTAATGGAATGTTATCTTCTAGTACTAGAGGAATTAAACATAAGACCAGACATTTTATGCTTCCATTATATAAATCATTAGGGAGACTGCATCTCAAATACTGTGTGGAATTTTGGTCATGATTTGGAGACACCGGTGTCGGACTGGGGTGTACAAAGCTAAAAATCTCAACACCAGGTTATAGTCCAGTAGGTTTAATTGGAATCTAGTGCTTCCAGTTAAACCTATGGGCTATAACCTGGTGTTGTGGGATTTTTAACTTGAAAATTTTGGTCTCCTTATTTCATTGTGGATGTAAAGATGTGAAGAGATGGTTCAGAGGAGAGTTATCAGATTGATACCTGAAAGGAGTAACTTGGCTTAGGAGGACAGGTTGGAATTACTGGACCTGCTTTCACTGTTCACCGTGAACAGTGATTTGATTGAAGTTTAAGATCCTGAATGGTACTGACAAGTTCAATGTGGAAATGGGTGAGTCCAAAACTAGGTATAGATGTATACGGTTTTAAAATTAGGGACCACCCGCTTGGAACAGAGATACAGTCATAGTGTCATGTAAATGTACAGCACAAAAACAATCAGTCTAACTCGTCCATGCCGACCAGATATCCTAAATTAATCTAGTCCCATTTGCTGGCACTTGGTCCATATCCCTCTGAACACTTCGTATTCATGAACCCTTCCAGATGCCTTTTAAATGCTGTAATTGTACCAGCCGTCACCACTTCCTCTGGCAGCTCATTCCATACATGCGCCACCCTCTGCATGAAAAAGTTACCCCTTAGGTCGCTTTTATATCCTTCCCTTCTCACCTTAAATGTATCCCCCCTAGTTTTGGACTCCCCTACACTGGGGATTCATCCTATCCATGCTTCTCAATGATTTTATTAACCTCTGTAAGAGCCTCTGATGCTCTAGATGAAAACAGCCCCAGCCTATTCAGCCTCTCCCTATAGCTCAAACACTTCAAACCCGGCAACATCCTTGTAAATTTTTTCTGAACCCTTTCAAGTTTCACAACATCCTTCCTATAGCAGGGAAACCAGGCTTAAACACAATTTTCCATAAGTGGCCTAACCAATGACCTGTACAGCAACATGACCTCTCAACCTCAAACTTAATGCATTGACCAATTGGACCTTCCTGCTACAGAACACGGTGAAGGTGGGATATTTGAAATTTTTGCAGGTGGTGGAGGCGAGGCCACACACCCTTTGGTCCACCAGTCCTTGCTGAACATAATCCCAAATTAAACCAGTCTCGCCTGCCTGCTCCTGGCCCATATCCCTCCAAACCTTTGCTATTCACGTACTTATCCAAATGTCTTTTAAATGTTTTAATTGTACCCACAGGCATCACTTTCTCAAGAAGTTCATTGCATACACGAACCATCCACTGTGTAAATATTTTGCCCCTCACGTCTCTTTCAAAGCTTTCTCCTCTCACCTTAAAAATGTAGCCCCGAGTCTTGAAATCCCAGGGAAAAGACAACTACCATTAACTCAAACTATATCCCTCATTATTTTATACGGTCACCTCTCAACCTCCTACGCTCCGGTAAAAAAAAGTCCCAACCTATCTAGCCTTTCTTTAAACATTCCACATTCGGCAACATTCTGATCAATATTTTTAAGACAGAAGTAAATTGATATTTGTTATGCAGGGGATCCAAAGGCTATTGGGAGGAGATGGATGAATGGAATTTGAAACAAAAAAAAAACCAAGATTCTGTTGAATAATAGAAAAAGCTTGAGGGGCCAAATTGCCTATTTCTGCACCTAGGTCATTTGTTAAATATAGTAATGTTCAATGTTCAACCAATCCTACGTTTAAATTACCTCATTTACTACAACATTATCCACCTTTATATTGAAAATGCTACCAATGTATTGATAATCTTTATTTCTATTCCATATGGACGAGATCCCTCTTCAATTCACTAAAATTAAACCTCCACTCGTCATGTAAATTCACCTTTAAATTGTTCATCAAGTTTTTCCATGACCTCTTTAAAACTAAATCATATTGAAAGCTCTCCCCAAACTCTCTTGCTGAAAAAATGTCTTCTGTCCTATTTTGTTCCCAGAACTAAATCCTGCTGGTTATCTCCTTATGTGGCTAGTAGCGCACTGATTAATAACATTCTCCTGTACATACTTCAGGAACTCCTTTTCACTGTTTAACCCAATATTAGGACAACTGAAGTTCTGCATTATTACTAAACTAACACCCTTCTGCTCAGCAAGAAAGAATTCTATGAATAATCTGACAAAAACACTTGATTTTAATTACATATTGATTTACCAAAGTATTTCTTCAGAGCATCAATAATGTGCTGAATTACTGTTCTGAGTGCAAGTTATATGGGCTTTGTTATAGTGGTGATAAGTTGATATCCTGAGAAACCACATAAATGTCATCACAGCTGCAGGATACAATGGTGATCACTCCCAGAGGTCACCCAGAGAATTGGGTTTCTGAATCAAAACATGCTGAAACTGGAGACTGCTGTATGAAATAAGTACTGCAGTAATCCCACCCAGGAAAGTGGCATCGTGCATGTAGTTCCATTCACAAAAGTTGCACATTGAAGGAGTGGATTGCTTTCTTGTCAGCATTCACAGTACCATTGACAAGTTCAGTACACAGAGCCAATCCATTTGCAACCTGTGACTCCCTACATCCTTTAAAATTTGCAGAGTTTACACTATATACAGTTCATTCGTAAATGATGCAAACAGTATCATGGTTTTCCATGTACCAACTGTAACAAGCTAAAGCAGGCTTCAGGTCTGGTGGTCAGTTAGATAAGATTAAAACAAGAAAATTTTATTTCGCCACAGTACAGAGACAACAAAGGCACAAGTGGAAACTGCTATCTCACTAACATTTTCTCAAAGTCAATTCTTTCCTTTCCCCAATCAAATTATTTCCCTATAACTTACAGGCTAGGTATTCCTAACTAATATCACCTTACAGTTATGCCATCTTACCTTCATCCTCTAACATTTTAAGTCATTTCTTAAATTTGGACACCCATTGCAGATTCAGAGTACTTCTAAATTTATGGTTCGTTTATCAGCCCTCTTCCATGGTGTTACATTTGCCAAGTGATATTTTCTTCTTTCAGATTGTTGATTGTCATGGTCTCCACCTCTGGCTCTCCTGTACTGCCCTTACACATTCCACACAGGTCAAATAGATCCAGCCCATGTTATCTGTCATTCATTTTCCCTCTGACATTTTCCATTGATCTTCCCTCCAATAATTGTGCCTGCCCACTCTAATGATGCGGGCAAAGTCTTGCATCTTTTCTCTCTGATGTTATGTATTAATTTCTTCCTTTCTCCAGTCATTTCTAGCATTTATTCATCAGTCTTTCCGACTACGTAAGATAGCAGAACATCCTCCTATATGCCACATCTGTTACACCAGGCAGTTAAAGCTTGCTCAATTTGTTCAGGAATCTGCCCTGGCTGTCTGGAAGATCTGAAAACATCCCTTAAAATTTAATAGGTATAAACATTTGTGCCCCTATCTGTGATTGAAGCAGGTTGTCTGTCTACTTGCCATGAATACACGTTACACAATAAAAACAAAACCGAGCTAGAAATAAAAGAGAGCATATGGTATTACTTTTATTCATTTGAACACAATCAACTTAAAATGTGCTGTTGCTTGCTGTAAATGCCAGATATGAACCAGCAAATAGAGGAAAGATCTAGTGTTTTGGAACTGCTTTTCAAATTATTTGATTATTCTAAATTTATCATGCCTAAACATCCAAATTATCACCAAATACATCAGTTTGAAATTGGAAAAATGCTTCATTCCTATTATCACAGAAATGAAACACACATCAAAGCAAACATGCCACTGAGTGCATTTTCCCATCCACAACAAAAAAGAATGTGGTAATTCATAATAATTACTAATCAGATGCATTTTATTCAGCACTTACCACATTGCTGCAGGTTTTGTATCTAATGTTCCGCCCTTCACAGCGCCTGAGAGACAGGAAATAAAAAAAAGACATAGAGAAAACAGTCTTTCAAAGCATTAAACAAACATATGTCAAGCACTTTACAAAAGCTTCCATTATAAACTAGTTTAAACGTATGCATATGACTCAACAAAGGAAGGCTCCATGGTTAAAATCCACTAATCCCTGATAATTTTTAATGCTCTACACTACTAATAAATTTGGGTCTTTAGCCAAGAACGTAAGCCTGGTGCAGCAAATGAAATCATTCTTGACAACAGCTTTTGCTCTGGTTCTGAATCAGGCTAAATTTTGCTTCACCTGTCAAAACATTAGTAGAAAATACCTGCCAGGGTTTATGTATAATGAAACCAGTCATTGACTGAAATCCCACTGAGCGTGAACAAACATAGTCAATCCTGAAAGGCTAAGCTTATAAAACATTTTTTTCAAACATTTCCTACAACTATCATGATCAAATGTTCACTGGCCAAATAAAATTCTCGTCTCTACTGACTGTTTTTTCAATAAATCTTTTATGCATAGATAACCATTATTAAGGGACATGCAACAGAATATATTAGTTTCCATTTTATCTTGTGTACCCATCACAATTATGCCTTTCAACATGAACTTGTTTTGGAAAATAATCGAAGTCTGTCCAAGATTACAGTGAATAATCAGTTTATTTCTGTCAAACAGTCTATTGTACAAGAAACTGCTGTCCTTATTATTCATTATGCGAGCAGTTTTTAATGCAAAATTATCTAAGCACATTCCCTGTTTTACAAAATTAGGTGTTGTAGAGCCAGTCATTAATGCCAACATCACAAGTACAATGATGCACTGCAAACTTACAGCCACAAATGCAAACCAACGTAAACACAGGGGCAGTTTCTTATCTAGTAATATGCTTTAAATAAAACAAAGAGGAAAGTAGCTTGTTTCATTGATGGAGGTGCCACGAGAAGAACTATCGCTAAAAGAATGTGGTGAATGTGGCACCATACTCATTCTTGGAATGAGCAACTGTCCCTCTCAATTTCTTGCATAGAGCGTGTGTAATCTGGTTGAGTTGTCAGGAGTCTTACCTGCTGATTAAAGAACCAAAGGTAGACTCCTGCTGCCTCTTTTCAGGAAGATCCCCTGACCCAGAAGCCAATCAGACAATGCCAAATCCACCAACTGGCCTTCCCCTGGAATTAAGGACTCGGGGACCGATCTCTTTCTAACCGAGATAGCCAGCAGCATTTTTTTCAATTATGCCTAGGGGAGACATAGCTGCTGCAGGAAAGAGCATGCACTAAAGTCCCAAGATGACAGGGCAACTCAGATCACAGGCAAGTATTATGGCTGGGACTATTTTTTAAAAATTTGTTCATGGAATGTGGACATTATTGACTGGGCCAGCATTTGTTGCCTTTGCTAATTTCCCAGAGTCAAGTCAGTCATGAGTTAACCACATTGCTGAGGGTCTGGAGTCACTTAAAGGCCAGACCAGGTAAGGATGGCAGATTTACTTCCCGAAAAAGGACATTGATGAAACAGATGAGTTTTCTCACGACAATCAACAGGAGTTGCAGAACTGCCATGAGGCTACTATTGTAATTCCAGATTTTGTGTTTATTATTGAAGTTAATTTCACGACCTGCAATGGTAGGATTATTTCCCCCAGGTTATTAGTCTGGCATCTTGGATTCCTACTCCATTACAGCTACACCTCTATCGCCTGCTTTGCAGGGTGTATATTGCACGGGTCAGCAACAAGAAGAGGAGTTAACTTGCAGAGAGCTCCTCATCCCCATTGCCTTTTGATTCTTTTATCTAATTTAAAGTGGTGACAACCTGGCGCAGAGGTTTACCTGTAGAGCACACCACATGGCCACAGATCCACCTGCAACTGGGCTAAACCCAGTGATGGTGGAATGGGACCTGAAGTGATCATTAATTGGATCTTATGGGGGCCTCAGTTGGTGACAGGGCAGTAAGGTGGCAGGGTCAACTCATTGGCCTTCAGACCCAGAACCTGGTGCCCGTGAACAGGTTCAGGTATGTCCACATTTTGCAGAATTAAATGTTTTTTTGTTTTCAGGTTTACCATCAGAAAGTGCAGAAAGTTCCACCACATGGGTGCTTGTCATCTTGTAAACATTGGTGGAAACCTGTAATTTTGCAGTGCGCACATATCAATGACAATCACACTTTCATATCCATGTGAAAGACAGATCCATCAAGGTGTAAACTTAAATTTTACATGCATAATCTTCTACCATAACATCTCACAAAATCAGTGTTAAAGACACATTCACACAAATATTCTGTAAATATTTAATATTTACATCATTCCATCAAAGTGGGCAGCATTAGCTCTTATAAACAATTTAACAGTTTTGGAGAGGATACCTTTCTCCCAGCTTAGCCCACCATTTTAAATCTATAATATGTCCATTTTATAGTTTAATCTTTGATATTAGAAAATTGTTTTTATAAGTTGCTTCCCTGACCAAACTTCTGCTTCCTGTTGAGATTACCCTTGGTCAAGCCCACCCCATTTAAAGCCTGGCAACACCTGATCAGTGGACATGCTCAATCTGGGACAGTGGCTGCTATGTCCCAAGGTCTCCTGATGGAGAAAGGCGAGAATGGGCTGCACAGTTATGACCTAGTAAACCTGCTAGTTTTTCACATATGTATGCCTCAACATCAATGTTAAAATTACATTCAAATTATGTTCATTTTACATATTCCCCAAAGCAATGAATTGTACATGCTTGATTAATGTTTCACACACCGTGCTTTCATTTAGCAAGTTATTTATGATGTCTGCCCTCTAATCCCATCTAGCAGGCCTTCAAAGTGATACTTCACCAGGAGGAACATGTATGTTAAGCAGCCTGTCGTTCAACAAAGATGCATGTGCCTCATACTTCCTGGTGCTCAGTCTTTACATGATCCTACAGCTGCTGACAGTTTGCTTGAAAGTTACGCTGAACTGCCTCATCTTTCTCACAATTTGCAATTGTTTCAGGTCTGATAGAGGATTCAGCTGGGATGGGCAGGTGGGGCACAAGCAGACATTTCACGCTTCTCTCTGCCAAACGTAACCCACATGTTCAGCTGTCCTGAAGCACATCTAGCTTATTGCATTGGACTGGACCACAAGATATCTGTCAACCAAATCTCAAACCTGCAATCAATGTTGTCTCATGCTGATCTATGTTAAGTGTATCAACTGTGCATTTAACAAAATCAGATACTGGATATTAATTGAGGAACTCATCTGAGATCATATAGAAACAGTGGATTTATGGTGAAGTGGCAGTGTCCCAACTCTGGACCAGGGGCCTATGTTAAAATTTCACCTTCCATTGGAGGTGGGTCATGTCTGAATAATTATGTATATTCACAGGCTGAAACTGAGGCTGCTGGATGATCTGTAAAATGCGTTGTTGTATTTAAAAACTTGTATGCACATATCGAATAAAATCCAGTTTGACCCCTCACTACCTCCCTGTCCGAGATGTAACGATAGCCCAGCAGTCTGTCTCCTGCCCAAGAGAAACTGGACAGTAGCCAATGGCTTGGTGAGTCCATTGCTCCGTAACAGAAGCCTCTTCTGGCTTCTGTGAATCTGCCTCCAGGACGTCCAGTCCAAAGTGCCTGCACACACTACACAGTGTCCTGTAGGTTTATATGTCCATTGTGCGTCAGTTATTCTGACATTGATTAAATTGATCATCTAAGACCCGTCAGAGCTTCAAGAAATGCTTTAGGCTTATTAGCAAGATCCCTTCTACAGTCACCTAGTAGATTAGCTCCATGAATTCTGCAGCAAACAAAAATATAAAGTTCTCTCTCATTTGGTTTTCTCAGCTACAGCTTCAATTTTCTCTCTTTTTGGCTTGTGCTGTGTGCATCACCTCCCCCTGTCTTCCACAGTTTTCAAATTTAACGGTTCTGTCTTTATGTTCGTAAGCTGCGACTATCACTGGCAATGTCAGCATTTGCTGTCCATCCCTCACTCCCCTCAAGTAGATGGTGATGAACTACCTCCTTGAAACACTGCAGTCTACATGGTGTAGTCAGATATGCCCATTGTACTGATGGGAGGTTTGTCTCTTTCTAAACTGGTGTGCAAGATGAAGTAAATGGCATGATTGCTTTGATTCTTTAAGATTCTGGGGAGTGTTGCTGAACAAAGAGACCTTGGAGTGCAGGTTTATAGCTCCTTGAAAGTGGAGTCGCAGGTAGATGGGATATTGAAGGCAGCGTTGATATACTTTCTTTTATTTGTCAGAGTATAGAGTACAGGAGTTGGGAGGTCATGTTGCAGCTGTGCAGGACATTGGTTAGGCCACTGTTGGAATATTGCGTGCAGTTCTGGTCTCCTTCCTATCGGAAAGATGTTGTGAAACTTGAAAAGGGTTCAGAAAAGATTTACAAGGATGTTGCCAAGGTTGGAGGATTTGAGCTTATAGGGAGAGATTAAACATGCTGGGGCTGCTTTCCCTCGAGCATTAGAGGCTGAGGGGTGACCTTATATAGGTTGATAAAATCATGAGGGGCATGGATAGGATAAACAGACAAAGTCTTTTTCTCTGGGGCAGGGGAGTCCAGAAATAGAGGGCATAGGTTTAGGGTGAGAGGGGAAAGATATAAAAGGGATCTAAGGGGCAACTTTTTCACACAGAGGATGGTACATGTATGGATTGAACTGCCAGAGGAAGTGGTGGAGGCTGGTACAATTGCAACATTTAAAAGGCATCTGAGTGGGTATAGGAATAGGAGGGGTTTGGTGGGATATGTGCCGGATGCTGGCAGGTGGCACTAGATTAGGTAGGGATATCTGGTTGGCATGGGCTGGACCAAAGGGTCTGTTTCAGTGCTGTACATCTCTATGACTCTATGACCTGGTAAGTGCCTTGCATTATATTGGCTAAGATATGAAAAGTGGTTCAATGAAGGTCAAGAGATTGTGAAAACTTAGCATGACACAATGATGAGTTGTACTCTACGCCAGAAAATTAGTGAGGTTGCAGTGCAAGCTACAAAACCAAGTGACAAATGTCACAAACTTTGCAGTCACACAGACACCAGGTTCTCCTTACCTTCTCCCTTCAGTGGACTTAAGAAGGGGTAGGGTACCAGTTGAGCAAGAGGGTAGGTGCCAGCTAAGCTTGCAGCTAAGTGGGTGAGTGCTTTAGGTAGGTCTGGGGATTGAAAGTTGGTAGGTCAAATCAAGGCAATTGGTCCATGGGATATCAGAAGCAGGAGGAGACAGCTGGTGATTGAGGGAGTATGACAGGGGACTGCTAGTGGCATGGGGTATGCGGTTTGTTTTGGGGCTGGGGGGGTGGTGTCAGGTCTCCACTGGGTTTCAAAAGGGGGAAGGATCAGTGGTCATTGAGGGAGGGGAAGTCAACTTAATAGTTAGTAACTATTGAACCAAGTCCATTCTGAACTCTCATCTCTAAGGTTTGGAAAATTTTTCAAAGGACTTCAGTGTCAGCTAATTGCCTACTGGAAATTTCAAATTACCAGACAACTCCATTGCAGCTTCAGAATTCAAATCCAGCCTTCATTGCTGTGATGACTACTTTCTGATTGTAAGATCTTAGCCATGATCCTTATGGGCAAACCATTTCTACAAACAGACACGACACATTCTCAGGAAGGATAGTGTCTGCTGTGCCAGAGACTACTGTTTATCCCACCCTGTATGGATGTAGAGTCAGAGCAGTTTTTAATTGTTGATTCCTTTGATGTCTGTCGGAACATTATTGTCCTGATATTAATCATTAAGAAAACTAGTAACATGCCAACACTGAATGGCCTGATCATGCTGTTTTTCCAGGATCAACAGCAACACTTGGCAAGTTTGAATATCACAAAAGAGCTTCACAGAACACTCGCTCGAGTAAATTCAGTTATGAGCCAAATAAGGAGATTTTAAAACTGTTCAAGAAGGTAGCTTTAAAGGAATGGCTTCAAGAAGATCAACACAGCAGAAAGACTGAGGTTTAGGAAGGTAAATGCAGACCGTGGGACCTGGCAAGCTGAAGGAACATCTGTTGATGTTGGAACAATAAAAATTGGGGCATGCATTAAACTAATTCATGCATTGAGTATAAGAGTCAGGAAGTCATGTTGCAGCTTTATAAAACTTTGGTTAGGCCGCCCTTAGAGAGTATTGCGTTCAATTCTGGTTCCCACATTAGAGAAAGGATGCAAAGGCTTTGGAGAGGGTGTGGAATAGGTTTACCAGGAGGCTGCCTGGATTAGAGGGTATGAACTATAAAAATTTGCTGGACAAATTAGAGCTGTTTTCTCTGGAGTGGCAGAGGCTAGTGGGAAACCTGAAAGAAGTTTATGAAGTTGCGAGAAGAGTAGACAGAGTTGACAGTCAGAATCTTTTTCCTAGAGTTGTAATGTCTAATACTGGAAGGCATGAGTGTAAGGTGAGAGGGAGAACGTTCAAAAGATATGTAAAGGACAACTTTTTTTTAAAAAACAGAGTGGTACGTTCCTGGAGTGCGCTGCAGGGTGGTGGTAGAGGCAGATACAATAGGGGTGTTTAAGGGACTTTTAGATAAGCACATGAATATGCAAGAACTGGAGAGACGTGGGCCATAGGCAAACAGAAGGGATTAGTTTAATTTGGCATTCTGCAGGGTTACATGGACGGGGAGAGGAATGTGTCTGGGTGGGATGCTCTTTGTAGGCTCAGCATAGACTTGCTGGGCAGAATGGCCTGTTTCCACACTGGAGGAATTCCATGGTTTGGCACAACATTGTGAGCCAAAAGGCCTGTTCCTGTGCTATTATGTTCAATCTCAAATGAAGCATGTCTGCCAGGTGGATCTGCAGAGTTAAGAAGAATAATCTGAAGCGTATG
This sequence comes from Hemiscyllium ocellatum, assembly GCF_020745735.1. Taxonomy (NCBI): domain Eukaryota; kingdom Metazoa; phylum Chordata; class Chondrichthyes; order Orectolobiformes; family Hemiscylliidae; genus Hemiscyllium; species Hemiscyllium ocellatum. The sequence goes on along the minus strand of NC_083439.1, from coordinate 32,744,639 downwards.
AACAAAAGTGGGGCAAAGTCTCCATAAAGCTCCATTATATAAATCATTTGAATGACTTGGAGGTGCAGAAAGATCACTAAATTGTGCTCTATGTTAGCTCATATTTCTAAATTTTTCTTGTCAGTAATTGCTTACCATTGTGTACAGTTCCACTGTTGAAATGTGAGCGAGTTTATAAGATCAACCTCTCCAAATCTGCTGTCATCGCTGCTCTCCAAACAAGCAACAAATTCTCAACCAATACAGCTAAACTCAAACAGCATGACTCTGGGATTCGGTTCAGAATCTACTGTAGTTAAACAATCAATACAAGACAAGCTTTATAAGAAAAGGTTTGAATAGATTCAAATTAATAAGGTACTCACAACACCAGGTTATAGTCCAGCAAGTTGATTTGGAAACGCAAATAAACGTGGTATTGTTTGATTTTTAACTTGCTCACTCCAGGCCAACACTGGCACCTCCAAGTCAAGTATAAGGAGCTAAGTTTTCATTGAATGTGGTACTAACAAAGCTGCCATTTATTGTTCATCTGAAACTGCAGGTTCTTTGAGCAGGTTCTGGTGAGACACAGACAAGTGGCTGGATATATCATTTCAAAGTACCACTAAAGAGTCAACAGAATTATTACAGGTTTAATATCACATGAAAACTACACAGGATGAGGATGGCAGATTTTCTTACCCCAAAGGTTTTGAAATAACGCCACAGAGACCAATATCCCAACAACAAATCACTTTTATTTACAATAGAGAGCCCAGGACACTGATCCACCTCCCTCAGAGCTAGCTCTTGAAGTGAACAGAACCTCTGACACTGTTTATTTTTTCTTAATTTTATTAATCAATACAAAACAATTAATATTAACAGCCGCATACAGAGAAACAGCAATTTTACAAGGGAGAGGAGTGGTAAAGCCAGATCCCAAACCCTCCCATTCAACCAGTTTTCAGGGAAATGAGGACAAACTTCAAATCCCACTTTCATCATCACAAAACATGAACAATACATATAAGACAGTCCAATTAGATAAAAGACTGCATAGAATACAAATGCCCCCCAGCAACCCACTCATCCCTCCCACCTTCCAGCCACTCCAAAACAGTCAGTCCTGACACCTCACCCTAACACACCTTCCGGCTACCTCTAGGACAATCCACCCCAGTGCCTGCCCGAGGTGACAGTGCTGAGGACAGTCCACTGGCCTTCCGACTCTTGGTCTGCCCCTACGTAATGTCGGGTTCTCACACACCCCAATGCGCCATCCAGCCTGTGGATTGCACTGACAGACCTTCCGGCCACCTCGAGGACACCCCATCCTGATTACCCTTTCTCAGGGGACAGTGCTTAGAACAGCCTATGCACTTTCCAGCTCTCAAGGCAACTGGCATTGGGGTGGCCTATGCACCTTCCAGTTCATTGCATGGTCTACCCACCCTCTGGGTCTCTGGGTGACAGCTTTCAGTATGACCTATGAGCCTTACCGTAAGGCCTGCCAGACCCATGGACACACAAGACAGTGCAGGTGATAAACTCAACAAGCATCTGCAGTCCTCACTTTCTCCTAAGCAACAAGACAGAGTCAATTATCAACAAACGGAGTCATTTCTAGTACATAGTCCATGATCATGAACAGTTCTGTTCAGAATTGCAGAGTCCATTCCGAGAAACAGAGTCCACTCCAGTATGCGGAACACATTGTCAGAGATAGAGACCACAACCAAAGGTAGAATCCATTCCTGAAGGCAGCAAATACACAGCCCAAAGCACACCCACAGGTGTTCAGTTTCCATAGAGGCCTGGTTTATCCATAAAGAACCAGGCCCACTCATAGGGACACAGTACACTGTGAAGGTACACTTAACTCACAGAGGTTTGGTCTACTCCTGGAGGCAGAGTCCATTCCCGAACACCAGGACTCAGCAAATACTCACCTCCCAGCACACACACAGGTGTTCAGTCTTTATAGAGGCCTAGTCCATCAAAAAAGGGCCAGGCTTACCCACAGGAACAGCTCATCTGGAAGTGTATTTTCTCACAAGGGCTCAGTCCAAACACCAAAGAAACGAAAACACGTGTAAAACAAAGAAACTAGAGTGCAAAGGCTACGGCCTGTCACAAAATCAATGTAGTCCTTTTCTCAAAGGACAAGAGAAAAGAGTAACACAGGCTGTAACCAGCCAGTGAAACAGTTCCCTCATGAGAACTGAGTTACACCTGTAACAAATTGACTGTCCTACACAGTCAACGTAAAAATCAGTCCTCAATTAAAAAAAAGGAAGACCAGTTAACAAACTGGCGATATAATTCAGCCAGTTCAGGAATCAGGTTCCCTCCCACCCCAAAAAAGGCAGAAAACCAACTGCAGCAGTAACACAATGACTGTGGCCCAGCCAGCACAGAGTCAATCCCTTAAACTAAGGACATACAAATTTTTAAAAGTTTTATTAAAACAATACACAGTTTACAAAACAATTAACATTAACAGCTGCATACAGAGAAACAGTAATTTACAAGGGAGAAGAGCAGCAAAACCAGGGGCCAAACTACCATTCAACCAGTTTTCAGGGAATGAGGACAAACCTCAAATCCTAATTCCAATCATCACAGAACCGTTTCAAATTCATATAAGATGGTCCAATTACATTTAAAAAGTGCACTCCCCACCCCCCCACCACCTCCTGCAACCTAGCAAGCCACCTGTCCCTCCCACCTTTAGTCCCCCTCTGGCCCTCTGCCTGCCCCACACCCATTCCAACCATCTCTAGGACAGCTCGCCCTGTTTTCCCAATCCCTGGAGGACAACAGCGATCAGGGCAGCCTACCCACCTTCCAACTTCCCTAACTACCCTTCCTCACCTTCGGGCCACCTCTTGGACAGCCTGACCTGGTACGTGCCCGGGGTGACAGCGCTGAGGATGGCCTACCCACCTTCTGGCTCTCGGGCTGTCCTAAGTACCATCTGACTCTCGACCACCCCAAAATGCCATCCAGCCTGTGGATTGCCCAGAAACACCTTCCGGCCCTCTCTAAGATAGCCTGCCCTAATTATCCCTTCTCAGGATGACAGTACTCAGAACAGCCTACCCACCTTCGGCTCTCAGAACAACTGGCATTGGGGTGGCCTACCCGCTATCAGGTTCACAGGACTACCTACCCATCCTGCAGCTCTCAGGTGGCAACTTTTGGGATGACTTATGAGCCTCCCAGATCCAGGGAAACTCAAGACAGTGCAGGTGATAAACCCAACAAGCAACAAGACAAGTGTCAGTTACAAACTAACAGTCCTTTCTGGTACACAGTCCATTACCATAAACAGTTCTCTTCAAAATGTAGAGTCCATTCCCAGGAATGGAGTAGAGACCAGTATACAAAGTGCATTGTCAGAAATGGAGTCCACTGCTAAAAACAGAGTCCATAACAGAGGGCAGAGTCCATTCCTGAAGACAGCAAATGCACACCCCACAGGTGTTCAGTTTTCAGAGAGTCCTAGCCCATTCATACAGAACCAGGCCCACTCACAGGAACACAGTACATTGTAAATGTGCAGTTAATTCACAGGGGTTTGTGGCTCCCGAACTCCAGGATGTAACAAATGCTCACATCCCAGCACACACAGGTGTTCAGTCTTTACAGAGGCCGAGTCCCAAGGACAGGCCTACCCACAAGTCGACTCCCACACATTTACTATAAACCAACCGACTCCCACAGCAACCTAGATTACACCTCCTCCCGCCGCGCCCCCTGTAAAAACGCCATCCCATATTCTCAATTCCTTCGCCTCCGCCGCATCTGCTCTCAGGAGGACCAATTCCAATACCGAACAACCCACATGGCCTCCTTCTTCAAAGACCGCAAATTCCCCTCAGACATGATGGACGATGCTCTCCACTGCATCTCCTACACTTCCCGCTCCTCTGCCCTTGAACCCTGCCCCTCCAATCGCCATCAGGACAGAACCTCACTGGTCCTCACCTACCATCCCACCAACCTCCACATACATCGTATCATCCTTCGTCATTTCCGCCACCTCCAAACAGACCCCACCACCAAGGATACATTTCCCTCCCCTCCCCTATCAGCGTTCCAGAAAGACCACTCCCTCTGCGACTCCCTTGTCAGGTCCATACCCCTCACCAACCCAACCTCCACTCCCGGCACCTTCCCCTGCAACCGCAAGAAATGCAAAACTTGCGCTCACCGCCGCCCCCCCACCCCCCCGCCCCTCACCCCCCCACTTCCCTCCAAGACCCCAAGGGATCCTTCCATATCTGTCACAAATTCACATGCACCTCCACACACATCATTTACTGCATCCGCTGCACCCGATGTGACCTCCTCTACATTAGGGAGATAGGCCACCTACTTGCGGAATGTTTCAGAAAACACCTCTGGGACATCCGCACCAACCGACCCAACCGCCCTGTGGCTGAACACTAACTCCCCCTCCCACTCCACCAAAGACATGCAGGTCCTTAGCCTCTTCCATCGCCAGACCATGGCAACATGACGCCTAGAGGCGGCTCATCTTCCACCTAGGAACCCTCCAACCACAAGGGATGAATGCAGATTTCTCCAGCTTCCTCATTTCCCCTCCCCCCCACCTTAACTCAGTCTCAACCTTCAGACTCAGCACCACCTTCTTGACCTGCAATCTTATTCCAGACCTCTCTGCCCCCACCCTCTCTCCGGCCTATCACCCTCACCTTAACCTCCTTCCATCTATGGAATTCCCAACGCCCCTCCCCCAAGACCCTCCTCCCTACCTTTTATCTTAGCCTGCTTGGCACACCTTCCTCATGCCCGAAACGTCGGTTCTCCTGCACCTTGGATGCTGCCTGACCTGCTGCTCTTTTCCAGCAACACATTTTTCAGCTCTGATCTGTAGTCCTCACTTCCACCTGGCTGACCTTATTACAGTCAGGACCATTGTAAAACTCATGAGTTTCACAATGATCAAGAAGTTTCAGGATTACTATTACTCATAACAGCAGTTTAATTCCAGAATTGTGTAATTAGTCTAACTCACAATTCCAGCTACCTTGTTGTGATTTGAACCATGTCTTCAGATCATTAGGCCATTGATGCGATCACAATGCTATCAAACAATATTTAGACTTTAAGTTACATTTTGCTGAATCAATCAACAAGCCAAGTTATAAAAAGTGACTTTGAATGCTTAAGCAAACTCACTTCATACAATGTTTAATACCTTTAGTTTATTGTGATGCAATGGTGGTGTTCATAACTCTGGGCCAGGAGGTCCATGTTCAAGTCCTCCCACCTGCTCCAACTATGTAATAACTACTCTAAACAGGTGGAGTAGAAAAATAAACAGGCATAAATCAGATTGCATTTATAAAGTCTCTGTTACCTCCATTTGGAGCTTAAAGACTCACATTCCAACCCAGGTTAATGGCCCACTTGTTCCAAAGGTGTAAAAGATCACACCTCTGAACAAGTTAATTAGAACAAATCTACAATTGACCGATTCAGCAAAAAGTCTGATGGCAGCCGCGGCAAGGCAGAAAGTGTTCAGGCTCTGTGCCCGTACACTCCCGCTCACCGAGCCAGCCACATTCTTCTTGGCTTTTTTTTTAAAGTTTTGTTCCTTCATTTCTCTTTTGATTCAAAGTCCAGTTTTTCTTCTTTCCTGTGGCTGTGGTGGAGGAAGGCAGTTGCGAGGACTTGCTGCAGTGGCAGCATTATGGTGAATTTGGATGTCCATTCCTCATGGCCAACCTTATTAAAGACTTCATTGTTGGTGGGTCTGGTCTGATCCTCCTGTCAGTGGTTTTAGTGGTGGTAGCCTGGGTGTTCTGGTTCATTCCTCATGGTTATGGTGACAATGTGGCGGATTCGGGCAGCGACTGAACTGGCAAAGGTTTGAGCAACAGCTTCAGCAACGGCAACTTGGTGGGTCCACTCTGTCCCTCCTTATTATGGCAGCAATGCAATGGCTGGGGGTGTTGGCTTCAGTGATGGCAGCTTGGTGGGTCCAGTCCGGGAATCCTTGCTTGGGCAACATGGGCAGCGGCATCCCATTGACAATCCAGAAACCCAGGAGCCATGAAGAGAACAAAAGGATGAACTTTGTCCTAACCTTGTCTCAATTATTTCCGTTTTTAATTTCTGTAACGAAAATGGTGCCGAATTGTGGCGACTTATGAACATCTCATTGTATCTTCATAAAAACAAGCAACAATTAATTGCAATTCTATTCTATTCTATTCTGACATATCATGCCCAGTTTATTGGTACGGTGGAGCATAGACTGGGAGTCAGGTTGGAAAAGGAAGAGAGAACCCATGATGATCAAATATTCATACATGCAGAGTTACATGGGGGCTAATGGATCTAAGTATGTCACTTTCACACCACCTTTAATATTCTTTTCTTCCGACTGGATAACTGAGAAGATGAACTGCTGTGCTGGAGCATCTGGTAGCAAGTTGACAGCATTTGTGTTCTGAACATAACAAAATGCACGAACTTAACAGACGTAAATGCTCAGTTTGGATCAAGGGTTATAGAAAATGTGAGCAATGGAACATGTATTTGGATCAGGCGTGTATTTATCTGCAGCTGATGTTAACTGAAGGCAAAATTTATAACTGCTCTAATTATTAGGTTACTTCCTTACTTTCAAGTTCAAGTATGTTTAAAAAAAAATCATTGGCTTTGGACTGGATTGATTTCTTCCTTTCTCATACTTTTGTAACACATGCCTTTTCTACCAGAATTCTGGGATTTACAACAGTTACAAATGCTTTTTCTTTGTGAAATGAAGAAATGCTGGAAATTCACAATCCCCAGATTCCATTCCATAAAAACCGACAGGTGGAAGAGATGGAACCATTTAGAACCATTGAGTTCCAATGTCATGCTGAGTTCACAATTGGATTGTACTACTTGGCAAGTCAAGTCGTACAAATATCTTGTTCAATGTTTATTGCAAGCAAAATATTAAATTCCAAAAACTGATTATAACATATACAGGCCTATAGCTTTTGGTCATTGTTGATTCTATCAGGATTAGACTTTTGGCTACGCTCCTATAATATACAATAGCAGGGGAAGGGCTGTAAAGAGTACTTTTGTTTCATCTTTGAAGCAAGCCACGTTTGAATTAAGAAACAAGGAAATAAAGACTTTCAATTATATTCTGCCTTTCACACTCTTGGAATATTCTCAATAGCAAAATGACTATTGTCGTAGGGTTTGAAGGTTAAGCAGGTAGACCTCTTCAGGTAGGCAGTGATACCGCTGTGACCTCAGTGGTGAAATGTCAGGATTCAATGAAAGCTCTTCCTCCATGGCCTGACCATTACATTCTCTCTAAACTGTGTGACCACTAGCCTCTTGGAAGTTCCATGCCCATCAATTGCATGAGGAGTGACTCCTGATCCCGGAAGCTTCTGCCACACACAGACCTCAGACATTCAAGCAATAGCAAAAACAAAATTAGAGGGAACATTGCTTACTATCACTTACAGTGCAACAATCAATGTAGATGAACACTTAGTAAGAAATCAATACCTGAAAATCCATGATCAAACAATTATTAATACATATTGGAAGCACAACTACTAAAGCAAGCCAGTGAGGTCCCATAAACAGCAAGGCCATAGTGACAAGAATGTATGGTTTAGTGATGCTTATTGAGAGGTAGCTATTGGGAAGATTGGGAATGGTGGGGTTCGAGAGTGGAATAGGAGGAGAAGGATGAGGAGAAAAAGCCTGGAGGAAATCCATGGAGACAAGGAAAGAACATGTAAACTCTATACAGGCTGTCAGCCAAGGCTGGAATCAAATCAGGGTGCCTGGTATTGTGAGGCAGCACAGTTATCTGTACATCACCGTTCCTTCAGTGTTGCTGGGTAAACTCCTGGAACTCCCTCCCTAATGGCATTGAGAGTCTACCTACAGCACATGGGCTGCAGCGATCAAGAAAGCAGCTCACTACCACCTTCTCAAGAGAAACTAGAGATGAACAATAAGTATGGGAAGGCCAGGAATGGGCACATCCAATGAGTGAATAAAAATAAGTCCTGCACGGAGGTCTGAAATCATAAAAGCACAACAGGGATCTGACTCAAACAGCAATCACTGACAAAGAGAAGGTGAGGACTGCAGATGTAATAGATCAGAGTCAGTGTGGCACTAGAAAAGCACAGCAGGTCGAGCAGCAATCAAGGAGCAGGACAGTCAACATTTTGGGCATAAGCCCATCATCAATAACGTCCTGCTCCTCGGATGCTGCCTGACCTACAGTGCATTTCCAGTGCCATACTTTTCAACAGTAATCACTGACTGTTAGTTTCAATATTATTGGGAGATTGATTTGCGCTTGTCTAGTAACTATTTCAGCCTAGATTAGATTAGATTCGATTTCCTACAGTATGGAAACAGGCCCTTCCACCGAACAAGTCTACACCAACCCTCTGAAGAGTAACCCACCCAGACCAATTCCCCTACCTTTACCCCTGACCAATGCACCTATCACTACGGGCAATTTAGCCTGGCCAATTCACCTGACTTGCATACCTTTGGATTGTGGGAGGAAACCGGATCACCCAGAGGAAACCGCAGACACAGGGAGAATGTACAAACTCCACACAGACAGTTGCCCAAGGTGGGACCCGAACCTGGGTCCCTGATGCTGTGAGGCAGCAGTGCTAACCACTGAGTCACCGTGATGCCAGCCACCCCCCCCCCCCCCCCCCCCCCAACCCCAACCCCACTTCCTCAAGTATTTTCATCTCATCTTTCAATATGGATACAAAAAACTTACAACTGGAATTTGGTGACCAGATTCATTTTACGTAATGCAATGTGTTGTCTGATACATCTGCAGCCAGGTAGAAGTGATCATGACTTGAGGACTGACCAACGAGTGAGCTGAAAGGGTCAATGTGGGGCATTGGTAGCTGAAGTTAGAGTGGAAGGCAGGTGTATGTCAATGAGGTACTTTGCTTTCCTTTGTGTTTCAAGTGGCAGTGACAGCAAGAGCGGAAATTACTGCGACAATCTGGCAGATTGGGATGTCTAATGAAGAAAATCAGAACCCAACACCAATACCATGCATTTGCACAATCTGGATTTGTATATTTTTTGTTCTAAAACTGAAACAACGGCCTGCTGAGCAGATGGGTAGAACTCAGTGAGATCTAGCAACATACTCAGATTTTGGCTTTCCTTCTCTTGGCTGATGATTAAACATCCTGATTTGCAGTCTGGTGTAACCAATCATTCTTTCCCCTTCTGAGTAAACCACAGAGTAGTCTCAGTTCATGACCTTATCCAAACAAATAAACTAGAAACATTTGCACAGTTAAAGCTACTTTGTATGCACTTTGTAAAGATTTAAACTTTTATAGGAATTCATTCTCCCAGGCCATAATCAATCAACTTGATGCTTTTCTGCAGAATCTCCTTTCACAAGCCAATAGTACAACCTTGCATTATTTTGTAGGTTTACATTGTCACATCGCACAATGATTACTATCCCTCAGGTTAAGTAGAGGTCAATAAGGAAGTAGTATGATTACTGCCGACATATCACCCATCTATAACAGAAAAACAGCAAACAGGGGTTTTGTGGTACGGTGGTACTGTTCCCACCTCTGAGCCAGGTGGTCTAGAATCAAGCCTTACCTGCCTTGGAGATGTGCTACCAAATCTCTGAACGGGTTGATTATAAAGTACTATTTTCTAAAATAATGGTAACATGGCAAAATAAGTGCAATTGTTTTAATTCATTGTTATTTCATGCACTAAGCTGGACAATTCAATTAGCAATCATGTATAAGAATGAATGCTCTCTTCAATCATGTTTTCATATATATTTATAATCTACCTGTTCAGATGTTGGAGGGCACACTTCTTGTGAAGCACATGAGACTTGAACCCAGTCCTTTGAGCCCACAGCTAGGGATGCTTCCACTGCACAACAAGAGATCCCAATAATGTTTCCAGATGAACTAGGAACAGGGAGAGGCCCCTTGAGTATGCTCCACCATTCACAATAAGGCTGGTGCTGACCTCATTATGGCCTCAATTCGACTTTCCGGCTTACCCCAACAGATTCCCTTGGACTCCACTGTAAGTAATGAATCTATGTACATCTGCTTCTGGGTCCAGGCTCTATTGCTCTTGGGGGAGGATAGTTCTACAGATATATGACCCTCAAAAGAAAAAAAAACTCATGTTTTCATTAAATGGGAGATCCTTATTTTTAAACAATTTCCTAGTTTTAGTTTCAAACACAACCTTTTAGTGTCTAGCCAATAAAGTCGCCTCAGAATTTTACATGCTTTAACTTGTCCAATCTTTCCTCACATGGTAAACTCCTCATCCCAGCTACAAGTTCAATGATAATTTTGAGTTTCAATTTATGTTCAATTAGATACTTCAATTATTCTATGTGCCACAACCTGACATTACCACACATCACTGTGCACAGACAGAAGCACAATTACTTAGTTTGAGGAAGCAACATTCTGAGAATCTTAGCACAAGGAGAAGAACAAGTGATGATGGCAGTGTGGATGTTCAGATGGTATTGTCTAAAAAGTAATTCAGTTTCTACATCATCTGAACTGAGAAATATCTGACCTACTTATAAAAACGGCTATGTTGACCAATTCCAAATGGTTATTTAGTATCACCAAAATAGAATGAAAAGCCTGGTTTGTAGAATTAAGCTGTACCCATACATCATTAGCTGTATCCATGTATCAGATCAGAAGGCTTGACCAGGTTGCTGTCAAATACCATGTTGGTGATCGCTCCAGGACACATTGTAGCCAACAGCTCCATGATAAGATTGCTTCAGAACACCAATACAATAGTGGCCCAAGTCCTCATCCGTGAGAGGCTTTATCGCCTCTTTAAAGAAAGGCACTGCTGCCTGATTTTAGCACAACTTTGAGCAGAACCTTCCAGCAACAACACACACACTTCAGTATCATCCAGATCAATTGATAAGCTGAAGGAATGTACAGAGAGAGAGCTGGAACAAGATGGAGCCACAGGATATTGCCAAATTTCAATGCAATATTGAACTTCACTAAACCAGTTAGTTTAACACTGGCCCCACGCAAAAATGACACAGTGCATTATGAAGGATATAATAGCAGAGCACCCAAAATGCAGAGTGTAATTGGTAAGAGTCAACATGCCTTCATGAAGGGGAAATCATACCTGAAAAACATATTGGATTTCTTTGAAAAGGTAACAAGCAGGATAGGTAAAGAGGAACCACTGGATACAATATACCGTGGTGCCTCAGAATCCAACTTTAATTCATTCCAGGAGGCTGTTCCGATGGCAAAATGTTTGGATTCCAAAACTACTTGCCACATAAGAAAGAATGAAAGTGAATTAATCTATTTCTGGACCCCAAAAAAACATTTTCAAGACACTTAACTGCAAATACACATGGTTAAGGTAAAATAAGATGAGTAAATGGCCTAAATATCAAGTAATAATAATAAAAACAAGAAATAAATGTACTAACATGAAAATAACTTCATTCACCTTAGTGTGGAGTGCTAATGGTGCATGTGGAAGCTGGAGAGGAGGAAGGAGGGAGAGGGTTTACTGCTTGGAAGGTGAGTAACTTTCCACAATAACATCAGGTAACTGTACTTCTGGTGTTTGCTGTCTTTGTCTCTTCATTCTCATAACACTAAGACCAGTTGTAAAGGGCTGGGGCTCACTGGACTGGCTTTCTATAGAGAACCACCTTTCCAAAGTTGTCTGGTATTGGCGACTTGCCTGAATTTTTCTGAAATGGTCAATCACATGGTCATTGAACAGGTTTATGCTCCTGCTGACCACTGCCTTGTTAGGATGCCACTTTTCAACAATGGCCTGTGTTTTAGACCACAGGAAGCACAGTTCCTTAATTTCAGCACTGGAAATGTTCCCACCAGCTCCCTCTCCCTCCTCTGAAGAAATTTCCTCTGCCACCACTTCTTGCTGCATCTTGAGAAGGTGCTGAAGTTCTTCTGTGGTGAGTTCATTCTTGTGATCCTCCACTAAATCCTCCACATCCTCTTCACTCACCTCCAAGCCCATGGACTTGCCCAGAGACACAATAACAGGCACAACAGGTGGTTCTTCGAAGCCTACAAAGTCTCTCCTTGCAACACATTTAGGCCAGAGTTTCTTCCAGGCAGAGTTTATTGTCCTCAGAGACACTTCCCTCCATGCTTTGTCTATGATTCTTAAGCAATGGAGAATATTATAATGATCTTTTCAAAACTCTGAGGGTCAGTTTGTCTCGTTTGTCACCTCAAAGCATCTCTGGAACATAGTCTTGGTGTACAGTTTTTTGAAATTTGAGATAACTTGCTGGTCCATGGGCTGGATGAGAGGAGTGGTAATTGGGGCAAGAACTTCACCTTGATGAAGCTATATTTGCCCACCAAATCTTCCATTGCCTGGAGGATGAGCAGGAGTGTTGCCCATCACAAGAGTAGCCTTCAGGGGTAGATTCTTTTCCTCAAGATAAACCTTCACACAAGAGGCAAACTCCTCATGAATCTACTCAGTGAAGAACTGCCTGGTAACTTAGGCTTTCATATTTGCCCTCCACATAACATTAAGCTTGCTCTTCATAACATTGTTCTTTTTGAATACACATGGATTCTCTGAGTGGTACACAAGCAAAGGCTTTATCTTGCAGTCTCCACTAGCATTACCACACTACAAGAGAGTAAGCCTGTCTTTCATTGGCTTATGGCCTGGTAAAGACTTCTCTTCCTTAGTTTTATAGGTCCTCCTTGGCATCTTTTTCCAGAAGAGGCCTGTCTCATCACAATTGAACACCTGTTGTGCCACATACCCCTCAGTGTTCACAAACTCACTAAATTTCTTCACAAACTTTGCCGCTGCATCCACATTCGAACTAGCAGCCTCTCCATGCATAACACTGTGGATCCCAATTCTTTTCTTAAAGTTTTCAAACCACGCCCTACTAGCCTTAAACTCACCATTATCAGCACTACTTTCAGGCATATCTTATTTTAAGGTCAGCAGACAGGACGCTGGCTCTCTCACAAAGTATGCCCTCAGAGATGAGATCACCAACCAACTGTTTTTGTTTATCCACACTAAGAGGAGTTTTTCTACCTCCTCTATAAACTTCGATCTCTTAGAGGTCAGAGTCGTAACACCTTTTGCCACATCAGCTGCTTTTATCACTTCTTTATTTTTCAGAATCGTACACAGGGTCGTTTTCGGCATCTCAAATATGCAACGAGATCAGACACACGCGTACCGCTCTCATTCTTAGCGATAAGTTCTTTCTTCAACTCAATTGTCGTTCTCACGGACTTCCTCTTACTTGCTTCACTGCTCTTCTTGAGTGCCATGGTGAATGCACAAGGGTGAAATCAAGGTGAAAACACGAGGTAAACTAGCGATGGACACACGAGAGATGCTTTCACAACTATTTCCCAGGATGAACTAAACAAACAATGTGCGACCTGAACGGTACATGGTGTTCAGATTCTGAATATGTGTTCGGATTTTAGGGCAAAATTTTCTCAAAATAACTGTCTGGATTCCAATTTGTTCGAACAATAGGGCGTTCGGATTCTGGGGTCAGCACTGTATTTAAATTTTCCTATATGGTACAGCATGTAATGCTACCTAACAAGAAAAGAACCCACCTGTTGGAGGTCACATATTAGCAGAAATAGAGGATTGGCTAACTAATAGAAGACAGAGTCAAGATAAGGGGGCATTTTTAGGATGGCAACCTGTAAATAATGAGTGTCACAAAGATCAGTGTTAGGCCCATAATTATTTGCAAGATATGTCAATGAATTGTATGGAGGAAGTGAATGTACCATCATTTAGTCACAGATAACAAAAACAAATGCAACATGAGGAAGACACTAAGTCTGTAATGAGATACAGACAGATTACACGTGGGCAAAAACGAAACAGATGGCACATAATGATGGAAAATGTGAAATTATGCAATCTGACAGGACGAATAGAAGAGATGAATATTATTTAAATGGAGAATGTGCTGCAGCTTTCAGAGGGCTTTGAGTGATTTCACTCATAAATCCAAAAAAGCTAGCTTACAAGTTCAGCAGGTAAGAAGGAAGGCAAATGGAATACTGACCTGGATTTCAAAGGGCGGAATGGAGCATAAAATAAAGGAGGTCTTGTTCAAACCATAGAAGGTACCAGTTAGACTGTACACAGAGTATGATGAATGATTTTAGTTCCCGTATCTCAGGAAAAATATACTGGCATTGCAGGCAGTCCAGACAAGATTCACCAGGTTGATCCCAATATGAAGAGGTTGAGGAGGTTGGACTTGTGGTCATCGAAGGTTTAGAGGAACAACTTTATTGAACTTTACAATATCCTTAGGGGGCTTGATAGGATGAAGATAAAAAGGTTGTTTGCCCCTGTGGGAGAGTCAAGGACCTCCTCAGGGCGTTATTTCACAGGAAGGGGTTGCCCATTTAAGACAGCTGTCAGGAGAAATTCCTCCTCTTAGATGTAGTGAACCTGTGAAACTCTACTGCAGAGGACTGTTGAGGCGAGGACATTAAGAATGTTCTAAGATAGCGATGTTTCATCAGTAAGGGAATCAACAATTATGGGATAAAGGCAGGAAAGTGGAGCTGAATACTCTCAGAGCCAATTGGCTAAGTGATCTATTCCTGCTCCTTAATCTTATGGTCTCACAAGGAATTACGAAGTCAAGAGTATAACATCATTAAGAAAAAAAAAGACATGAATCTAAAGAGATGGAATATGAAAAATTTGGAAATAGAAAGAATAGGATGAATGTTTACACCATGAATTAAACTATTATGAGCTAAGGGCTGAGTGGCCTCCATTTGAGACATAAAATTAAAAAAGGAATCAAGACTATGCCGTAAAAGTGGAGTTGGGATTATCAGATCAACCATGATCACATTGAATGGCAGAACAGACTCAATGGGCCGAATAGTCTACTTCGGCTCTACCATCTTACGGTCTTATTTTGTTGCTCTATGTCCGCCTGAGAAAGTGACAATTAAATTTTCCAGAAATCAGGTGAACGCAGCCGGCCACAGCAGCTATCCATACTCCAGAATAAATAGATGATCTCTCTCAGGAGCCTACTGCAAAGTTGGCATAGTAAGATGCAATCTAGGCTATTGTCTCTGTCCCAGGTTTTTGAAAGAGTTATCCAACTCGCCTCATATTCATACAAATATTTTCCCACTCACACATAATTCCTTTTAAAGTTACAACTGAATCACCAATTACTATCTTTTCAGTCCATCGTGTGCTATGGCCAGCCGCATTCTAGCTGGCTCCCACTGAAATCCAGTAACACAATAACATATGTATCTCACTGTGGAACCGATTTGAAGATTTCAGGTGAAGATCAAGAAGAATTACTGTATATCCTTGAACGATATTCAATCCTACATTAAAAAACGTCCCCAACATTTTGCCAAAAATCCGAACTCCTCATACCTACTTCCCACTGAAATCAAACATAGCCCTGGTGCAAGCTACCTTGGTGGAACCATAGAACAGTACACCAAGCAAAATGAACATAAAGCTCCTCATGTCTACACACGATGTCGAAGTTGCCCGATCATTGGTGCATACTGCGTTCCTAACAGTCCCACCTTCTAATAAAGTTAGATCACACAGGATTCAGAGGAAGCGTGTCAAATGCATACAAACTGGCTTGACGATAGGAGGCAGAGAGTTGTTTTTTGAACCAGAGGCCTGTGACCAGTGGTGTTCCACAGGGATCAATGCTGGGTCCATTGTTGCTTATATAAATGATTGTGATGTGTATCTTGAAAGCATGGTTTGCAAGTTTGTGGATGACACCAAAATTGGTGGTAGAGACCACAGTGAGGAAGATTATCAAAGATTACAAAGGGTCAATTGGGCCAATTGCAGAACAAGGGTAGGTCTTACACAGTTAATGGTAAGGCCCTCGTAGTGGTGTCAAACAGATCTAGGAGTTCAAGTACAAAATTAATTGAAAGCTGCCGCCCAAGTAGAGTGGTAAAAAAGACATTTGGCATGCTTGTCTTTACTGCTCAAATCATTGTGTATAGGACATGGGATGTCATGTTGTGGTTGTACAGGATATTGGTGAAGCCACTTTTGGACTACTATATACCCTTCTGGTCACCCTATTATAGGAAGTATATTATTAAACTGAAGAAGGAGCAGAAAAGATTTACAAGTTTGTTAGCCAGGACTGGAGGATGAGAGTTATAAGCAGAGGCTGGATAAACTGGGATCTTTTTCACCACAGCATAAGAGGTTGAGGGGTGACCTCATAGAGGTTTATAAAATCACGAGGGGTAAAGGTAAGATGAATAGCAAAAGTCTTTTCCCTCAGGTATGGGAGTCCAAAAGCAGAGGACCTATTTTTAAGGTAAGAGGATAAACATTTAAAAGGGACATGAAGGATAATGTTTTCACACAAACAGCAGTTGGTATTTGGAATGAACTGCCAGAGAAAGTGGTAGATACTGGTATAGTTAGAATATTTAAAAGACAGTTGAACACTATATACTAGGTGGCACTGTGTTTAGCACTGCTGTCTCACAATGCCAGAGACCTGGGTTTGATTCCAGCTTTGGTTGACTGACTGTGTGGAGTTTGCACCAAAAATGGTAATGGTATGCCATCAACGAGTTTTTAAAGCAGCTCTGTTTTTACAGTTTGAATTATACCGTAATAGTTGATGTACAGCATGGAAGGAGACTCTTCAGTCCAACTTGTCTATGCTGACCAGATATCCTAAATTAATCTACTTCCATTTGCGATCATTTGGCCCATATCCTTCGAATCCCTTCCTATTCAAATGTCCATCCAGCTGCCTTTTAAATGTTGGAATTGTAGCAGCCTCACCCACTTCCTCTGGCAGCTCATTCCATACATACGCAATCCTCTTCATCAAAAGGTTGCTCCTTAGGTCCCTTTTAAATCTTTCCCCTCTAACCTTAATCCTATGCCCGGTGGTTTCAGACATCCCCACCCTGGGGGAAAAGACCTTGACTATTTACCCTATCCATACCTAACCTGAGTTTATAAACATCTATAAAATTCCCCCTCAGCCTCCAAAGTTCCTGGGAAAATAGCCCCACTTGCAGTTTTCGGTAATGGAATCAAGGTGGTGCTAATCTTTTATGAAAGTAAGTGTTATAAAGGTTCCTAACTCAGCAACAATGGATGTATCTTTGAATTGGTTAACATTCTTGCTTCAATGAACTCTAAGATTAGGTAGTTGTTCACCAATATGCTACTTGCGGAATCTTGTGTACATTAAGTGGATGCCTATTTGCTGCAGAATGCATATTGCTTTCAAAGCAAATCAAAGCTTGAGAAACATTAAGTAATGTCTGTAAGATACATAAACTAAATTCAATTGAACAGTTTTGCACTCACCTGCCATTTAAGCACCGTCTCAAAGAGTAGGAGGCTCCCCCACCACAAGTTCTTGAACAGTCGCTCCAAGATCCCCATGCATCCCAGCCAGAATCTTTGTCTTCATCTGAACGTGTGATTCTTGACGTCTAAGGAAAAAAAAATCGAGAGTCTGAAATAACACTGAATAAGCCCTCAAACATATTCAACAAGGGGGGAATCCCTCTAGTGGTGTGTCAGGCAGCTATGAGACAACACACTCAAAATTTCATTAATTTTGCATTTTGGTTTGAAGGGTAGACCCTCCACATCTTTACCCATGTCAAGGTACTTGGCTCACAAGGGCCTGGTTTGAAAAGTTGCTGGCATGCTGCCTGCCACTTTCTGTTCCACAGTTGCAACAAGCCAGGTAACTCCCATGGGCGAGCGCTCAAACATTCCCTTATATGTCAATGCCATAAATTTTCCACTCAAACAACTTCTCAGTGAGGAATAACCTGATCCAGTTCATATGGTCTTACTCAAAATCACTGAATCCCAAAAGGTAAAACTCAAAATATCTATCCTTGCGGCCCACCTTATTCACCATTGACATTTCTAGGCTCACCATGACCAATGTTTCAAATTTTCAAATAAAGTCAGGACTGATTTTTTAGGACAGCATTGAATAATTTGAAATATAATTGTAATCAGCCTGCTGCTGATACTCTTTAAAAAGTCTAAATGATCTCAATCTCTTCAATTTGCAAGTGTACACTGAAAAATTAACACGTCATCGAAGTGAATGCTGAATTAAGTTTTACTTGCAAGTTTGGGTACATGGTTTCCTGCATGCATGCAGATTTCTCCTTTTAACACATTCATCTACAGATGCTCCCAGACCTGCTGAGTTTCTCCAGCATATTCCACTCTTGATTCAAAATTGTCATGCTGTGCAAAGCATTTATCTCTTCCTCTTACTTTCATAATCCAATCTACATTTCCTTCTCTTTAATTTGAATTCTATACTCATTCCAACAGTAAATTCACCATTCTAACTGATACCTCCTGAATCAGAGTCTGCTTTGCTCATGAATAATTCTTCAACATGATTGTTTAAAAAGATGCACTGTATATACAGCTACCAGATTTTTCATAATATGATACATGTTTTATTCAAGTTGGTGATGGTATAATGCATAGTGTCTAACGCAAATGCAACCAATGTGCCTGCCAGTTATTCAACACTTACTGGGAAATAAGTTGTTAAAATAGCAGTTACTTTCTTCAAAGCCAAGAAAAATGCTCAATGTCAGAACTTATAATTTCTTTTGTCGCTAAAACTTGCCTTTGCATATTGTCAATCATGAAATGTGTATAACTTTGTAATTCTGGGAATCAAAGTAAATTTAACACTGTCCATTACAATGTATCTACATATGAAGACCTTTTAATAATCAATGATTTGATTATTTTATTGTGTCTACAAAAGAAATACGTTTTGCCGACTGCACTTCAATAGAAACTCCCAATACAGTCAGTTCTGCTACAAGGCAGTAGGTCTATTCTCGGGCGACCCTGTGTCCTAAGAAAATCGCATAACGGCACCATTTAGATTAATGGGGCTGGAACCACATTACAACCAATACATGCTTTAAAAGTTCGCCCTTTAGAAACAGTGTCTCCAATTTGTCAATCATTTCATAGCGAATTTGCATTAACAAAACACGCACTATAGCGGAATGACCTGTATTAGCAACAAGAAGCAAAAGTCACCATAGAGCTATTGGATCGTAGGGCTGCTCCCTCAATAGAGAGAGAGATGACTAAGTGGTGATTTAAACTGAGGGTCACCATGACTCAGGTGAACAGAGAGGTTAAGAAGAAATGTCCTTCATGGTAACATCAGCTGGTACAGGAATTGAACCCATGCTGTTGGCATTAGTCTGCATCGCCAACTAGCCATACAGCAATGATAACAGTAAACATATGTTATCGACATTCAACTTCCAGCATCTGATATTAATACCTGATACTGTCATAGACTAATTTTTTTTCAAAGGGCAAATGAATACTGACCTTCAGTGGCAGCTGTGATCATCTGACCATAGACTGAGGCATGTTTAGGAAATGCATGCAGAATACACTAAACCTACCAAGTTATCTTAAATAAATTTACTTCTCCTCTTCAATTCACACTTGAACAAGGAGGTCACATATTGGGAGATAAAAGGTTGACTGGGAAGAATTTAGTTCGGAAATACAATGAAGCTAGACTTGAGAACAAACAAATGAAGCTTTTTCCAGCAGCTTGCTTGGCAGAGCACAAGAGTAGGAAAAATGGATTGATAACAACAAAACCTCTGTACTAACACAATGCCAACTGAGCCAGTTTCAAAACGGGACAATCTCTCAAGCTATTTGTGGGTGAAATAAAATAATTGTCAAAAAATCCATGAGTTCTCACTCTATGTACTTTATAAGCTAAAACTTATAAATCCAAAATGGTGAATCTCAAAAATTCAAACACCACGTTAACAGTTAAATCTTTATTAGACACTAAGCCCTCCCTCAAATTGTAGACTCAAAGCCTTGTCAAGAAAATAGTCAACAAAGCTTGTATCATCACATAGTAATATTCCTTCAGGAAAATGGCAAAAAACACTGCATGAACAGATGGTAAACCAGCTGGCTTATCAAACAACACAATCCAGTACAATAATTTCTAACAACTACAGACTCCTGCAGTATGATTGTTCTTAATTAAATTACTCCAGGGCATCTCTACAGGAGTTCTTCAGGGCAGTCTTCTAGGCCAAACCATTCACAGTTGCTTCATCAATGGCCTTCCCTCAATCGTAAAATCAGAAGTTTGCTGATCATGGCACAATGTTTAGCACCATTTAGGAAGCCTCAGATACCTAAGCAGTCTGCACCCAAATACAAC
Organism: Hemiscyllium ocellatum; assembly: GCF_020745735.1. Classification (NCBI taxonomy): domain Eukaryota; kingdom Metazoa; phylum Chordata; class Chondrichthyes; order Orectolobiformes; family Hemiscylliidae; genus Hemiscyllium; species Hemiscyllium ocellatum. The sequence continues at coordinate 32,724,286 of NC_083439.1, read as the reverse complement.
AAAACCTGCTCAATATCGAAGTTTGGGTTGACAAGTGACAAGTAACATCTATGCCAGACAGCCTCAAAACATACTAAGCCTAGACCCTAAAGTTTTCATATTTCAGATGTAAACATCAGATGCTGTGTTCCAGATACAATTCGATTGGTCAAACTATCAGAACGATGTTGTGAAACTTGAAAGGATTCAGAAAAGATTTACAAGGATGTTGCTGGGGTTGGAAGATTTCAGTTACAGGGAGAGGCTGAATACGCTGGGGCTGTTTTTCCTGGAGCATCGGAGGCCAAGGGGTGACCTTATAGAGGTTTATAAAATCATGAGGGGCATGGATAGGATAAATAGACAAGGCCTTTCCCCTGGGGTGGGGGAGTCCAGAACTAGAGGGCATAGGTTTAGAGTGAGAGAGGAAAGATTTAAAAGAGATCTAAGGGGCACCTTTTTCAAGCAGAGGGTGGTGCATGTATGGAATGAGCTGCCAGAGGAAGTGGAAGAGGCTGGTACAATTACAACATTTAAAAGGCATCTGGATGTGTATAAATAGGAGGATTTAGAGGGATACGGGCCAAGTGCTGGTAAATGGGACTAGATTGGTTTGGGATATCTGATCGGCATGGGCAATTTGACCGAAGTATCTTGTTTCCTTGCTGTATATCTCTATCACTCTAAACTACTTGACGTTAAGCAAAACACAATTTACTCAAATACTATAGTTAACATACAACAAAAGAAAAAGAGGAACTTGTAATAATTTAACTCTACTGGAAAACTTAACAGAATAATAGATAATGTTACTACAAAAACACTGACTGTTCCAATGTAGTAACATCCAATAAACACACCCTTGGCAAAAGGCAAATTCAGAAATCAGAATTGTTACACATGCAATGCTAGCAGCCCATGAGTAAAAACCAGAGAAAGCAGCCAGGAGAGATGATTCATTGCCTTCCAACTCTGCTGAGCAACAACCACTGCAGCTAAACCTAAAATCCCTGGTTCTATGGTTGGGAGATTGACCTGACCCATTCAGGCTGCTTCTATTGTTCCAGCTTTAAATAGAACACCCATGGCTTCACAAGTTGTTTGCCTTCTCAAAGATTGCTCAGACTTGCCCCTCAATCTCTCTCGACAAAAACAAAAAGGACAAAATAACCTTTCAAAACCACAGCATCATCACACAGGTAATGACTATTTCCAATAAGAGAGAATCCAACCATGAACCCATTGACAGTCAATGGTATTACCATTGCTGAATTCCTAACTATCAACATCCTGAGGTACCATTAACCTGAAACTCAATTAGACTCATTGTACAAGTACAGTGGCTATAATAGCAGGCCAGAGACTAGTAATATTACATTGATTAGCTCACTTCCTGACTCCCTGAAGCCTGTCCACAAATCAGGAGTGTGATCAAATACTCCCCACTTGCCTGGATAGATGCAACCCCAACACTCAAGTAGCTTGACACAATACACTACAAAGCAGCCTTCTTGGTGATCGCCACATTCACAAACATCCCCTACCTCCCCCATCAATGATGAGTAGCAGCAGTGTCTGTATCAGTTACAAGATGAAGTGCAGAAATTCACCGTTAATTTGGTTACACCTTTCAAACCCACAAGCCCCTCCATTTAGAAGGAAGGATAACAGACATGTGGTAATATGACCAGCTACAAGTCCCCTATCCTGACTTGGAAATATATCACCATTCCTTCAGGGTCATTGGGGGAAAATCTTGGAGTTCCCTCTCCAACAGCATTGTGAGGGTACCTACAATGAAGGGACTATAGCAATTCAGGATGGCAGCTCATCACCATCTTCTCAAGGGTGAGCTGAGGATGGACAATGAATGCTGGCCTAATGACTTTCCATGGAAACATTTAAACAAATTTCAAATTATGATAATAAAATTGACCTCACTGTCCTTCAAGAGGATGCATAGCAGCTCTATGATTTACTAACGACCAGATTAAGGGCTCGTCCTTTCTGACAACACTCGGTCCAGGTTTTCCCTCATGTTCGGATCACACCACTTCCCCTTTCACTACCGGTACAAATGGGATCTTTTGGAACTGGGTCAAATAACTGCACCCAGATCCCACTTGTTCTTTATAATGGCCCATGGCCATTCCTTTGTCTTTAATCTACAAAATGGCTCCTCTAAATGTAAATTCTGTTGGAGACTCACTCACTTAAGCCTTCAATGTTTCATTAATACACAGATGACTTGCTCAAAGCCACCTTTTCAGGAGAACAAAGCTTTTCAGCAAATTACAACCTATATCCTATTTATATTAAAGAGCAGTCTCTCGGGACAGCCTTGCTGTTAAATTTATGAGACAGCATTGACAATTCCTGAGGAAGAAATATTATCTCACAACATTGCTTTGTTTATTGCCTCTAGAGAGAAAACATCACAAGGAGCAAGATAAATAGAAGTTAGCCATGATCTTTGCCAATAAAACTGCCACTCTGTTGTGTCACTGACAGACAGATTTTAGCTCACCAAGTGAAAGATTTATACTGCTGGCCAGCAAAGAGCTTCATTTGATATTACTGAAAGTCTATGTCAAGAATGGGAAAAATTATGAACTTCAATAAACTACAACAAATCCAGTGATACTGGAAGAGAAACCCTTGGTCATACTGCAGATTAGTTTCTGCATCAGAAATGAATGATCAGGCAGCAGTTGGATTTAACTCAAGCTTGTGGATAATTTCTAAATCCGTTTCAACTCTCAGAGCAAAAAAAAACACATCCCTTCCACTATTAATGGTTGAAAGAAGCTTTGCCTCAGGAAAAGGGTTGCTGTTCCTGTTAAGGTCACAAGCGTAGTCTCTCAAACTCTTGCCACGTAATTTAACTTTTGAAGACAGACGTTTGGCAATCACCGATTGCAGTCTGAAAATTAAAATCGATCACAGCTTTCCCTTCCTTCATTTCAAAATTTGCATATACGTTTGGGTGTTGACATTTTGATTTGCACAAAATCGTTAGGTTTTATAAACAGCTATAAGTCTTGAGCATTTAATTTAAAAAGCTCTCAATTCTACTGGTTGTGTTTCTCAGCAAGCCACAGCACCTGCACACCATCAAAAGGTCTCGAGAGACACCACTTTTCACAGGCGGCATGACAATCAGGACCAGCGTGCATACTGTACTGATGAAATGATGTAGGGGCTGAAACAGCTGGTAAATAAGCACTAAAATAAAATGGTTATAGCTGCAAACGTGGTGATAAATGACATGCATAGACTTTTGGTGGGAGGCAAATGTTACATTTCTAATGGAGGTTCACGTCAATTCATGATGATTTACTTTGGTTCTCCCAAATACGTAACAGTTTTAAGATCCAAGAGATCTCACTTAACAAAGATATTATTTCTGTTCATACTACTTTCTGTACTCCATTGTTCCAAGCTTTCAAATTGCAAATTACTACATACTTTACTACCTCTTTAATGACATACTAATCCCTCCATTTGTATAATACATTCCATACACAGCCTCCAGCGTTGCAGCAGGTTAAAAAAATTGCGCTTACTTACAATATACACGACATGATGAAGAAGTTGAATAAATTAGCCCTGTAATTTGCTTTCATGTTGGAGTAAGCGAAAATTAGGAATCATATACCCTGTCCCTTGCTGATGGTTTGGTTACATTGTCAAAAGCCTGAAATTATGTTCCCTGTGTTCTCAAGTTAGAGACTATTCATTGTCTTCAATGCCCAGGAAAACTAATTTTTTTTTAAAAAAAGGTGGGGGTTGAAGGTTTAAGGCTGTAAATTTCATTCTTTCAAACCTCCTTTTCTTCAACATGTCTTGTAAAGTCTTTAACTCAGGAGGCAAAATTAATAATTGGAACAGAGGAACAGCAGTAGGCCATTCAGCCTGTCAATCCTACCCCAACATTTAATATGATCATGGATAATTGAACACTTCAATACCTTTTACTCATCCCATCTCCATAACCCTGTATGCCACTGGTAACCAGAAATCTATGAACCTTGACCTTAAACATACTCAAAGGCTGAGACTCCACAGTCCTCTCTGGTAGAGAATTCTGAAGGTTCGTACCCTCTGAGTAACATTAATTTCTTCTTTGGAAATCAAACACCTTTCATGCATTTTGTGTCACCAAAGTCAAGAGCTTCCAGATGCAATGATCAGGGATAGATCATCAGTCCTGTGATGAAGTATCTGAGCTTCCAAATCCAGAAGGGCACCTTCATCAGCAGTCTCATCAACTGAAACTCAAAATTTCGCCTCGAATCATAGCCTTTGAATAAAGAGGATGAAAAAGAGGGGGGGTGGGGGGGGTGGGGGGTGAGAAAGGGTTGCTTAGTGTCAGAGATCACAGAGGGGACAGAAAGGACCAGGATAGCCATCACTAAGGGGCATTGTTGGGTCTCGGGGATGGAATTTGGGTCAGTTGGAAATGTTGGCGTAGTACGAGGTTGGTAAAAAAATATGGGTACATGAGTGCTCTGGCAAAGTGGCTGCTCACCAGTCAGAGGTCAGTGCTTTGAAATGCAGGAATTCCCAGTAACCTACAAGGGATTTTTTGATCATTCAATTAATTGCACTCAATATTCACTTATGCCAAGGTGTTTACAAATTGGACAATACATGAAGTGAGATATGAAGTGGGCAGCACGGTGGCACAGTGGTTAGCACTGTTGCCTCACAGCGCCTGAGACCCGGGTTCAATTCCCGACTCGGGCGACTGACTGTGTGGAGTTTGCACGTTCTCCCCGTGTCTGCGTGGGTTTCCTCCGGGTGCTCCGGTTTCTTCCCATAGTCCAAAGATGTGTGGGTCAGGTAAATTGGCCAAGCTAAATTGCCCGTAGTGTTAGGTAAAGGGGTAAATGCAGGGGAATGGGTCTGGGTGGGTTGCGCTTCGGCGGGTCGGTGTGGACTTGTTGGGCCGAAGGGCCTGTTTCCACACTGTATCTAATCTAATCTAATCTAAAACAAACAAGTGCAGTTCGAAGAAATTCATTGGCTGTAAAACCCTTTGAGCGTCCCCAAAGGTACAAGGTGGTGCCATACAAATACAGCCTCTCTCTTATTCATGTGTTGTACAGATCCGAACTGAAATTGCGACTAAGGATTTTTATGAATAAAGAAAGATTCTTAAATTACAAAATATGATCCTAAACCATGTCACCAAAAAAATTATTCAAATGTTCTTATTGCATGACGTTTACCAAAATTTACAAAACCCACTGCGAATCCTCTTGCAAGGATGCCTGCCTTGAAGAAGTTTTCCTCCGCTCTCGACAAGAATCTCAGGGAATCCCTCTCCCACTGCAACTCCCAGGTCATTTCCTATGCTACTCTCTCCCCACCCCCACACTCCCCTAGCTTATCTCTCCACGCTTCAGATCACTGCCTTTATTCCTGATGAAGGGCTTTTGCCCAAAACGTCAATTTCGCTGCTCGTTGGATGCTGCCTGAACTGCTGTGCTCTTCCAGCACCACTAATCCAAAATTTACAAAACAATGTGTTGCATACAGCATTCTTATGCAAAATAGATCCAGTATCATCCTTGAAGATTGAAGGTCTGCTAATTGATGCAATCAGCACAAACTCTCAAACATGATTAATCCACCATTGGTTTATACCAGTTTCTCTGGGAATAACTGAAATCTGCTGGTATAATTTCTACAACAGGACAACTTGAAGAGGGGGTCAGGACTCCACTGGGGTCCATGTGGTAGAACTTTAGGGTCATGTGCTCCAAAGCAGCAATGGACAACTCCCCTATCCCCACTATTACAATCACTTCTGAGGAAGGATCACCGAATCCAAAACATTAACTTCGATTTCTCTGCAAAGTTGCTGCCAGACCTGCTGAGCTTTTCCAACAACTTCTGTTTTTGTTTCTGATTTACATCATCAGCAGTTCTTTCAGATTTTATCCCCTATCCCCTGCTCTAATAGGGCATCTACCCCTCCCCCATCACTCACCAAGTGAATTGCAGTCACAAATGAAGAAAGGTTTGGGAAGGTCGGGCCTACCAAAACAATGAAAAGACTGTGGAAACATAAGTGGTGCTAAAAGCAATCAGAGACTAAAATTCTGCAATCTTATGAGTCCGTTATACCAATGATCGGGGAAACAGCCCCAAAACCAGGTGGAAACTCCAGGACAATTATGTTTCCTTTGCTGATTTGTATATACATATGCCTTCAAAGCCCCAGGAAACAATGAAGAGAAACCACATCCATCCCTTATTGTAACATGCTGTGTTCGCTCGTAGACTCCTGTTATCACTTTTTAACCATTCCACTTTTCAAATCACCAAACAAAAAAATAATGGATACAACACCACAATCTTTTTTATTTCTGTACTTGCTGTCAGCTGAATGCTAAAGGGACTGGGTACTCAACATTGCTTATTGGCTGCTGTTCTAAATCCTCCTTTGATTTGTTGGACTCTCCAATGCTCCCCTTCATCAAGAGGAGTAGATCTGGAAGAATTGCTGTGATTTTATGCAATGTGTTAACAATGATAAGTTCTGCCACATCAAACAAGTTTTCATTTACAAAAGCAGGAATTCCTGCAAAGACACAGCAGGTCTGCCAGCATATATGGAGAGAAATCAGAGTTAACGTTTTGGGTCCACTGACCCTTCCTCAGCTTTCATTTACATGTTATATTTTTGAGGATTGCATTTTGAAAGAAAACACCCAAGAAAATCCTTGGTTTGAATGACATAGTCAGTATTGATCTGGTATTTATATTCTTTACAGTTACTGCTATAAAATCTACTAATGACTATTGCCAATTGTTGGGAAAGCTCACTAATGTCCTTCTGGGAAAGGAAATCTCCCATCCTCACCTGGTCTGGCCTACATGTAGTTCCAGACCCACAATTTTGTGGTTGACTCTCAAACGCCCCATGAAATGGACAAGCAAGCCATCCAGTTGTACCAATTGCTACAAGGTCTCAAAGAAATCCCCTAGCATCTACCTTTGCACCAGAAGAGACAATGGCAGAAACATCACTAGGCGTACTGCAGATGCTGGAGATTAGAGCCAAGAGTGTGGTGCTGGAAAAGCACAGCCAGTCAGGCAGCATCCAAGGAAAATCAACATTTCGGACAAAAGCCCTTGATCAGGAATCCTGACGAAGGGTTTTTACCCAAAATGTTGATTTTCCTGCTCCTCGGATGCTGCCTGACTGGCTGTGCTTTTCCAGCACCACACTCTTGGCAGAAGCATCACTGTCAATCCTATAAAGTCCTCCTTACTAACATCTAGGGGCCAGTGTCAAAATTGGGAGAGCTGTCTCACAGCCTAATCAAGCAACAGCCTGACATAGTTACACTCATAGAACCATTACTGACAATGTCCCAGACACCACCATTACCATGTCTGGATATGTCCTTCCTCCAGGACAGACCCAGCAGAGGTGGTGGCACGGTGGTGTACATTTGGGAGTGAGTTGCCCCGGGAGTCCTCAACATTGGCTTCAGACCCCATGAAGTCTCAGGGCTTCAGGTTAAACAGGGGCAAGGAAACCATCTGCTGATTACCACGTACCGTCCTCCCTCAGCTGATGAATCAGTACTTCCCCATGTTGAACAACACTTAGAGGAAGCACCAAGGGTAGCAAGGCACAAACTGTGCTCCGTGTGGGGGATGTCAATGTCCACCACCAAGAGTGTAATGGCAACAGTATTACTGATTGAGCTGGTTGGGTCCTAAAGGACATTGCTGCCAGACTGGGTCAGCAGCAGGTGGTGAGGGAACAAACTAGAGGAAAACATATACTTGACCTCATCCCAACCAATTTGCCAGCTGCAGAAACGTATGTCCATGACAGTATCAGTAACAGTGATCAGCACACAGTCCCAGTGGTAAGAGTCAAGGTTAGAGTGGTACTGGAAAAGCACAGATCAGGCAGCATCTGAGGAGCAGGAAAAACAAAGTTTCGGGCAGGAGCTCTTCATCACCCGAAACATTGATTTTCCTGCTCCTCGGATGCTGCCTGACCTGCTATGTTTTTCCAGCACCACTCTAACCTTGATTCTAATCACCAGCATCTGCAGTCCTCACTTATGTCCAGTGGTAAGAGTCATACAAAGGAAGATGGTCATGGTTGTTAGAGGTCAGCCATCTCAGCTCCAGGACATCTCTCAGTGTTCGTCAGGGTAGTGCCCTTGGCCTAATCATCTCCAGCTGTTTCATCAATGACCTTCCCTCCATCATAAGGTCAGAAGTGGGATATCCATGATTGCACAATGCTTGGCACCATTCTCAACTCCTCAGAGACCAAAGCAGTCCATGTTTAAATGCAACAAGATCTGGACAATATCCATATTCTGCTGACAAATGGCATGTAACATTCACAAGTAGTACTAATGCCAGGCAATGATCATCACCAAAAACAGACAATCTAATCACCGGCCCTTGACATTCAATGGTGGTACCATCACTGAATCCCCAACCATCATCCTGGCAGTAATCATTAGTCAGAAACTCAACTGGACTCAGCACATAAGCACAGCCTCCAAGAGCAGATCAGAGGCCAGAAATACTGCTAGGAGAAAGTGAGGACTGCAGATGCTAGAGATCAAAGCTGAAAAATGCGTTGCTGGAAAAGCGCAGGCCAGGCAGCATCAAAGCAGCAGGAGAATCGATGTTTTGGGCATAAGCCCTTCTTCAGGAATGAGGAGGGTGTGCCAAGCAGGCTAAGATAAAAGGTAGGGAGGAGGGACTTGGGGGAGGGGAGTTGGGAAAGCGATAGGTGGAAGGAGGTGAAGGTGATAGGGGTAGGGGGCAGAGGGGTCAGGAAGAAGATTGCAGGTCAAGAAGGTGGTGCTGAGTCCAAGGGTTGGGACTGAGATAAGGTGGGGGGAGGGGAAATGAGGAAGCTGGAGAAATCGGAATTCATCACTTGTGGTTGGAGGGTTCCTAGGTGGAAGATGAGGCACTGTTCCTCCAGGCGTCGTGTTGCTATGTTCTGGTGATGGAGGAGGCCAAGGACCTGTATGTACTTGACAGAGTGGGAGGTGGGAGTGGGGGGGTGGGGAGTTAAAGTGTTCAGCCACGGGGCGGTTGGGTTGGTTGGTGCGGGTGTTCTCTGAAACGTTCCGCAAGTAGGCAGCCTGTCTCCCCAATGCATAGGAAGCCACATTGGGTGCAGCGGATGCAGTAAATGATGTGCGTGGGGGTGCAGGTGAATTTTTGACAGATATGGAAGGATCCCTTGGGGCCTTGGAGGGAAGTGAGGGGGGTGGTGTGGGCGCACGTTTTGCATTTCTTGCGGTTGCAGGGGAAAGTGCCGGGAGTGGAGGTCGAGTTGGTGGGGGGTGTGGACCTAACGAGGGAGTCGCGAAGGAAGTGGTCTTTCTGGAACGCTGATAGTGGAGGGGAGGGAAATATATCCCTGGTGATTGGGTCTGTTTGGAGATGGCGGCAATGACGAAGGATGATACGATGGAGTTAGTGGGGTGGTAGATCGATGACTGTATTGGCGCTACCTCGTGCTCCCACGAGGAGGTTGAACAGTTCATCCACTTTACTAACACCTTCCATCCCGACCACAAATTTACCTGGACCGTCTCAGACTCCTCCCTCCCCTTACTAGACCTCTCCATTTCTATTTCGGATGACCGACTGAACACGGACGTTTATTATAAACTGATTGACTCCCACAGCTACCTAGATTACACTTCCTCCCACCCTGCCCCCTGTCAAAACACCATATGATATTCCCAAGTCCTTTGCCTCCGCCGCATCTGCTCCCAGGAGAACCAATTCCAATACCAAACAACCCAGATGGCCTCCTTCTTCAAAGACCGCAATTTCCCTTCAGACATGGTTGATGATGCTATCCACCGCATCTCCTCCACTTCCCGCTCCTCCGCCCTTGAAACCCGCCCCTCGGACAGAACCCCACTAGTCCTCACCTACCATCCCATCAGACTCCAGATACATCGGATCATCCTCTGTCATTTCCGCCATCAATTTCCGTCACAAATTCACCTGTATCTCCACACACATCATTTACTGCATCAACTACACCCAATGTGGCCTCCTATACATTGGGGAGACAGGCCGCCTACTTGCAGAATGTTTAAGAGAAACCTCTGGGACATCATCACCAATCAATCCAACCGCCCCATGGCTGAACACTTTAACTCCCCCCTCCCCCCCCCGCCAAAGACATGCAGGTCCTTGGCGTCCGCCATCGCTAGACCATAGCAACACGGCGCCTGAAGGAACAACTCATCTCCTGCTTAGGAGCCCTCCAACCACAAGGGATGAATGCAGATTTCTCCAGCTTCCTCATTTCCCCTCCCCCCACCTTTTCTCAGTCCCATCCCTCAGACTCAGCACTGCCTTCTTGACCTGCAATCTTCTTCCCGACCTCTCCGTCCCTACCCCCTCTCCGGCTTATCACACTCACCTTAACCTCCTTTCACCTATCACATTCCCAACGCCCCTCCCCCAAGTCCCTCCTCCCTACCTTTTATCTTAGCCTGCTTGGTACACCCTCCTCATTCCTGAAGAAGGGATTATGCCTGAAACGTCGATTCTCCTGCTCCTTTGATGCTGCTAGAAATACTACAGCAAGTACCTCACCACCTGACTCCTGAACACTCCCACCATCTACCAAGCACAAGTCAGGACTGTGGTGAATACTCCATACTTGCCTGGGTGAGTGCAGTCCCAACAACACTCAAGAAGCTTGACACCAACCAGGACAAAGCAGTCCGCTTGATTGGCACTGCATCCACAAGCATTCACTCCCCTCACCATTGATGCTCAGTACTAGCAGTGTGCACTCTCTGCAAGACACACTGCAGAAATTCACCAAAGATCCTCCGACAGCATCTTCCAAACCCAAGACCACTTTCACCTAGTACAACAAGGGCAGCAGACATATGGGAACACCAACACCTTCAGGTTCTGCTCCAAGTCACTCACCATTCTGACTTGGAAATATATCACAATTGCTCCACTATCACTGGGTGAAAATGCTGGAATTCCCTCGATGGCATTGTGGGACAATCTACAGCAGGTGGATTCAGCCAATCAAGAAGGCAGCTCATCACCACCTTCTCAAGGGCAACTCGGGATAGGCAATAAAGGCTGGGCTCAGCCAGCGATGCCCACATCCCATAAAAAAACAACTTTTCACTATGTAATTCAGGCAACTTGCTTTCATTAACTATCTGTCTGAAACCATCCTTGAATTTTTCAGTGCTTAAAATAGCTCCTGCCAATAAAAGCTCCAAGTGTTTACATCATTTAAATACTCTGAATTGCATAAATATCACTTTCATCACAGCTTTCCATGGCAACTGCCCAGGACTGCTAAACATTACAGGGTATTGTGAAGACAACACAGTCCATCATGAAAACCAGCCTTCTATCTATTGACTCTGCCTACATTCCGGGAGAAAGTGAGGACTGCAGATACTGGAGCTCAGAGTCGAGAAAAGAACAACAGGTCAGGCAGCATCCGAGGAGAGTCAACATTTTGGGCATAAGTCCTTCATCAGGAATGAGACTTGTGGGTCGGGGTTGAGAGATAATTGGGAGGGGGTGGGGGGGAATGAGGAAGCTGTTGAAATCCACATTTATCCCATGTGGTTGCAGGATCCCAAGGCGGAATATGAGGTGTTCCTCCTCCAGGCGTCACATGGTAATGGTTTGGTGATGGAGGAGGCCCAGGACCTGCATGTTCTTGACAGAGTGGGAGGTGGAGTTAAAGTGTTCAGGCACAGGGAAGTGGGGTTGGTGGGATTGGATGTCCCAACGATGCTGTCTGAAATGATCCACAAGAAGGCGTCCTGTCTCCTCGATGTACAGAAGATCACACCAGTTGCAATGGATGCAGTAGGTGACATTGGTAGAGGTACAGGTAAATTTCTTACTGATGTGGAAGGATCCCTTGGGGCCTTGGACGGAGGTGAGGGGAGTGGTGTGGGCACAGGTTTTGCCCTTCCTGCAGTGGCAAGAGCGGGGTGTGGACAAATTCACCTGGACCACCTCTGAAACCTCCCTCCCCTTCCTGGACCGGTCCATCACCATCTCTGGTGACCTACTAACCACAGACATATACTACAAGCCCACCGACTCCCACAGCTACCTAGACTACACCTCCTCCCACCCTACATTCTGTAAAAACGCCATCCCTTATTCCCAATTCCTCCACCTCCATTGCATCTGTTCTCAGGATGACCAATTCCACCTCAAATTCCCAGATGGCCTCCTTCTTCCATGATCACAACTTCCGTTCCCACGTGGTTGACGATGCCCTCTAGCACATCTCCTCCATTTCACACACCACTGCTGGTGAACCCCAACTGGAAGGCCCAAACTCCCCTAGTCCTTACTTTCTACCCCACCAACTTATGTATACAACGCATCATCCTCCACCACTTCCAAACAGACCCCGATACCAGAGATACATTTCCCTCTCCACCCCATTCAGCATTCCAAAAAGACCATTCCCTCCGCAAATCCTGCATCAGGTCCACACCCCTCACCAGCCCTCAGCCCACTCCTGACACCTTTCCCTGCCACTGCAGGAAGGGCAAAACCTGCACCCACACCACTCCCCTCACCTCTGTCCAAGGCCCCAAGGGATCCTTCCACATCCATCAGAAATTTACCTGTACCTCTATCAATGTTCATCTCCTGCATCTGTTGCAGCTGATGTGGTCTCCTCTACACCAGGGTGACTGGATGCCTTCTTGCGGATCGTTTCAGAGAACAGCTCTGGGACACCCACACCTACTAACCTCAGCGGCCCGTGGCTAAACACTTCAACACCCCCTCCTACTCCATCAAAGACATGCAGGTCCTGGGCCTCCTCCACCACCAAACCATTACCACTTGATGTCTGGAGGAGGAACGCCTCATATTCCACCTTTGGACCCTGCAACTACATGGGATAAATGTCGATTTCAACAGCTTCCTCATTTCCCCTGACCCCACATTATCCCAGTCCCAAGTCTCCAACTCGGCACCGCCCTTCGGACCCATCCATCATTCCCCCCTCTGACCTATCGCCTTCTCCCTCACCTTCATCCACCTATTACTTTCTCAGTTACCTTTCCCCAACCCGACGCCCCTCCCAATTATCTCTCAGCACCAACCCACAAGCCTCATTCCCGATAAAGGGCTTATGCCCAAAATGTCGATTCTCCTGCTCCTCGGATGCTGTCTGACCTGCTGTGCTTTTCCAGCACTACACTCTCGACTCTGTCTACATTCCCACTGTCTTAGGAAAGAAGCAAACAAACAATCAAAAATCTCTCACACCCCAAAGATACTCTTTTCTACACTCTTCCATCAGGTGTTATGAAAACATACATCAACAGATTCAAAAACAGCTTTTTCCATGCTGTTATCAGATTTACGAATGGACTTCTCATATAATAGAGTTGATCTTTTGCAGCACCTTCTCTGTAGCTGTAACACTATATCCTGCATTCTGTTCTGATACCCTGATGAACTAATGTAGCATATAATTTGTTGGGATAGCATGTAAAATAGTACTTTTTACCGTAGTTTGGTACATATGACAATAATAAATCAAATTTTAAAAATTAATACTGTCTTTTTGGTTCTCTCCCTTACACTAATAATTCTTTTTCAAGACTTCAATAATTTAATCAATCCTGTGGTAATATATGAATAAAGCTGCTCTGATGGCCAGTAACCCCAATAGCCCAATCCCATTTACCTTACAGCATTTGGTTTGATGACAGACTAATCACCCTTTTCCAGATCTGGGAGACTTTATAATCCATCAAATCCTTCTATCACAAAAGCACCACTAACATTACCAGTGAACAATGAATCATGAGACCTCCAAAAGCAGGGAGAATAAATCCTGTTTACCCTGAGTTAGCATTAAAATATTAATATAAATCTTTCAGCCATGTGGTGTCCGCATTCTCGACGAGTGCAAGCGTTGCCAAAATATATTATACAACTTTTTCCTATCCACACAATAAGGTGAAGAAAAACCCAGTGGGTTACCACTAAGTCAGTACTGAAAACAGATATAATTGTCAACAATTCACATACAGTTGAAAGTAATATGTTCCAGCACTTCCTCATCTAAACAGAATTCAGTGTTGTGTCTGTCAACAATAATGTACAAGGTCCTAACATTAGTTACTCTGTGGAGAAGGGCCATCAACTACCTGGTGTTAATCATTTCATGATATTGTGAACCCCTCTCAATTGCTAATACGAGCAAAAAGGTTCCCATTGTCAGAAAATTACACCAAAAAAATGACGGTCACTTAAGATATTACTTAGTCCAAATTGAAATCAAGACAAGACAAAACATGACATACAGAAGGTTCTTTACAACTATTATTGTACAAAATGATTGCAAGTTTCAAATCAAATCTGGTCAATTTTGCCTGAAGCAAATGTTTTTCTGTAAGGAGTTTCAAATGTGAATTATTAATAAAGATAGTTATGACCAAATGTTTACAGAACAGACCCTGATCAAGTTACATGCTTATGGAAACTACAATGTGTTTTGAGAGAGTAAGGTCCACTACTATTGAAAACAAAAGGTGCTGGAAATCACAATGGGTCAGGCATCATCCATGAAGAGATAACAAGCTAACATTTGAAGTCTGGATGACTCGCTGGTGAAGAGTCATTTAGACTTGAAACGTTAGCTTGCCTTCTCTCCATGGATGCTGCCTGACCTGCTGTGATTTCCAGCACTTTTTTTGTATTCAGTAAATATTCCAGCTACTGCAGTAATTTCGTTTTGCACCATGTTTTAGTACTCTCTTGTTCATGCTCTCAAACAACTCATCTTTGTGGATTCAGAGTAATTGCCTTTTATATGGCAAACCACAGAAAAATAGATATAGTCTTTAAATTTGTTGTGATAAAATCTGTCCCTCTGCCAAGCAAGGGGAGATAACAGCCAAATGGTATTATTGCAGGACTGGTATTCCAGAGAACTGGGTTTTGCTATGGGGACCAGGGTTCAAATCCTGCCGTGGCAGATGATTGAATTTAAATTCAATATATACCTGGAATTAAGAATGTAATGATGACCATGAATCTATTGTCTATTGTCAGGAAAATTCATGTGGTTCGTTAATACTGTCATCCTTACCTGGTCTAGTCTACATATGACTTCAAACCCACAGCAATGTGGTTGACTCTCAACTGACCTCTAGGCAATTACAGATGCTAGCTGAGCTAGTGATGATCTCATCCCATAAATTAATTTTAAAAAATATAAAGACCCAGAAAGTCAAATATTTTCTAATCAACCTATTCAGATATGTATTACACACCTCTGGAATAGGTCAGGTTTGAAGCCAGGTTTCTCATCTTAGAGGCAGGACACTAACATTGAGCCACAAGAGCCTCGAAAGTCATCCTTCAGCTGATCAGCTGGAATGAAGTGCAAACGATGTGCATTAAGAAAAAGTCATCTAAAATATTGATCATTTCTGTCTCAAAACGCAGTCATTAGACAACCTGACAGGAGCAGAAAATTGATTTCCAAATGTTAATGGACAATGACATAAATTTAAAAAGGGGCGGTACGGTGGCTCAGTGGTTAGCACTGTTGCCTCACGGCTCCAGGGACCCGGGTTCGGGCGACTGTGTGGAATTTGCACATTCTCTCTGTGTCTGCATGGGTTTCCTTCAGGTGTTCCGGTTTCCTCCCACAGTCCAAAGATGGGCAGCTCAGGTGAACTGGTCATGCCAAATTGCCAAGGTGTTACATGAATTAGTCAGGGGTAAATATAGGGTAGGGGACTGGGTCTGGGTGGGTTACTTTTTGGAGGGTCGGTATGGACTTGTTAGGCTGACGGGCCTGTTTCCATACTTTAGGGAATCTAATCTAATCTAATCATGACAACTAACTGCTTAACATTATTAAACGGGAACTATAAAGAAATGTTAAGGATCCACATGTGACTCCAAAGTTTACCAACAGTGGTATTCACAGATCAGTGATTGCCATCTGTTTGGTTGCTCAGTATGCTTTTAGTCGTGCCTGTGGTGTGATTAGAGGAAAACTGAAATAAAATTGAAGCAAGAAACTGTAAATCTGAAGCATCCAATTTAACAGCATTGTGAAAAAGCTCTTGTTCAACCTGTTTATATTGATGAGAATCTTCTCCACATGCTACTTCGGCATTATAAAAAAATCACTGATGCCAAGTGTGGATAGCTGAAGACACAGAAATACCAGTGATAGCAAAAAGAAAATCAGCCAAATTGGAGGAGCGCAAAGAAATGAGGGATTGTAGGTCTGGAGGAATTTATGATGCAAGGAAGAATTCAGAAAACAATTCGGAAACTTAAATTCAAGGCATTACCAGACTAGAGGTTGATGTAGATCACTGAGTACTAAAAAGATCGCTAAAAACTGTTACCTGTTAGTTAACTATGCAAACAAACTAAACCAACCTTAGTCTCCTACAGCTTCTACTCTACAACACTGAAGTCCTGTAATTTCACACCTGAGCAAAAGAATTGTACATTATTGTTCAGGTACATTGCAGCATCTTGTCTGTATAGACAGAAACATTACCCGATTTATTTTGAGAAATGCAATGGGATATGTTAGCAATGTTTAAACTGTGTGTATTTCCTGCCCATCATATTGCATTCCCTGTGTCACCCATTTGCAGCCTAAGTCTTATACAAGCACGATGATTATGTGCAAATATCTTGCAAAAATCTTTTGAGAAATAAAGTAAAAATAATCCATTCTGTGGTACATTCCAGTCTTTAAACACAAAATATCATTTAAAATTTTTAATCAGCTGCAAATCATTTGACATATATGTTTAATAGGTCACATATGAAAGATTCTGCAACTGTACAGCCAGCCTATTGTGTATGTTATGGACTAGGCCAGGCCACTCAAAACATTCTTAAGCAGGCAGCCCCAGACCATAACTTTGCAAATTGTTTCAATGAGTGTACAGTAAAAATCACCCAGAATAAGATAGCTAGGTTGACGACTAGGTTTAAAACAGACAAAAATTTATTCACAAAATTACACAATGAAACACAAAGAACAGAATAAAGAACCCCTATAGAATTCAGTCTAGCCAAACTAGACTTAATTATGCTGTTCTGAATATACACAACATTCCCAATAAGCAAACTCCCTTTATAAACCAGAATAAATGGAACACAAGCTTCAGGTTGAAGTTAAAGGGCAGAAAAGAGAGAGAGAGAGAGAGAGTGAGTGAGTTTCCACGCAGCTCCCTGTTGAATTCCTCACCAGTTCAAGACTGAACTAAACTGCTCAACTAATGAGCTGATCCCTCCCCTTTCATTTTTCAGGTCACTTCGGAAACATGGCCACTTTGGCCTGAAGTCTCATCTGTCTACATATAAACAAAAGGCCTCTCAAAATCCTTTTCATCTCTGTACCAAACCAGATTGATTGGAGCTCAGCTCAGTTTATTACCCCTCAGAAGAAAATCAAGGACAGGGTCTCTTTGACCTAAGGAACAGCTTTCAGGTTGATAAAAAGGAACTAGCTTTGTGACATATAATTCTGACTTCACACATCATCATATATCTACCAATGCAGTTCCTTAATGGTTCAAAAAATGAAAAAAAGTTGGTTCATAAATGGGGCAGTACAGAGTTAGAAAATACAAGGGAACCTCGATTCTCCGAAGGACACGGGCAGGGAATATTTTGTTCAGATAAGTGAATGCCGGATAACATAGTTTAACCGAGCATCGGCACCTGGGGGTCTTGCCAGGTAATTCCAAATTCGGATAATCCAGTTTCCGTTGTATATGAATCAAAAATGGGGAAACTGCTAATAGTTCAGGAAAACTATCAATCCTCAATAATAAACAACTGAGAGGCACCATCAATAAAGAGAAAAACAGTAACCATTTAAATTTCTCAAGGTACTTAGAACAAAATGCAACCAATACATTACTCAGAAGCTGTCATTTCTTATGTCAAGAATAAGATTTGTAACTTAAAGGATATTTTAGGAATTGCCAGTTTCAGGGACATTACAAGGTTACCTACCTGTAAATATTTGGTATCTACCTTACTGAAATGGTTACTTCCAGTTCTGCACATTTTTGTATTGAAAGAAAACAACATTTATAGGTTTTTTAAATATCCAAGGACCAATGCAATAGCTGTTGGTAGTATGATAGACAAACTAAAACTAACATGGTCACACTCAGAGCAAGGTAATCACAATTAGATTTTGTGTCACCCCTCACTAACGTGAAAGCACCAAGACTGTTAATCATGATTGCTATTAACAACCAAGTCAGTGATACATAGTCCTGCAATCTTAGTGACCAACCGCAGTGGTAAGGCTTCAATACTTTAAGCAATTTGTCAAAACGGCACATCGATCATGTGCACGTGACACTTGTGTTAGGTGTTGTGGGACAACAGCAACCTGCAAGATTGAACGATAAAATGACGACACTCTCTGAGAAAAAAAAAGAGTTAATATGTCAACACCAAAAAAAAATGAGAAATAGTGAAAAATAATTTGATCATTGAAGTGTACCATTAATTCAATGTCAGTAAAATGGGAGTCACTATGGGATACCACTTTGAATCTTTTAGGTGATGCAGCTTTTGATGACTGGCCTTCCAAAATCTCAACTTCTTGATTTAGAATTGCATTTCCACTTGGCACATGATAGAATATTCAACTGTTTCCTTTATTGATAAAAGCTAGTTTTAGTAATTCCAAAAGAAAATTGCAAAGATCAAAGTTGGATTTTTCCACTAATCCTTGCCAAAGTTCCTTCACAATTGCATTGTACAATATCTAAACAACTTGCTCCAAAGCTTATTGATTCAAACTAGGAGAAAAATAATTTAATTGGTTCAGAATAAAAGTTTGCATTTACAGTATCAGTCATAATTTAAAGAAATAACTTACATATATACAAAGCTTGTGGCACCAAATCTGCACAGGGTATCTCTATTTAAACAGGAATTATCATTTAAAATTTTTAATCAGCTGTAAATCATTTGAAAATGGCACAATGTGTTGGAGGGCACTATATAAATGCAGCTATTTTTGTTTAGAAATCCTCTAAATTAAGCTGCAATATTCCTGCACAATAACAGTTCTAACGTACGTCATTTCGGTTTTCTAATTGTTCACCATATATCTGTAAAAATATACCATACATAAGCAGTTTTCTGGTTGTATGTCAAAACCTTATGTTACTTACACCAGCAGCTCTCCTAATCGTTCAGCCTCTCAGCTATTGGAAAGCACTTAGCCAGACAGGAAGAATTTGTATTTTTTAAATTGCCTTATCTGGTCTCTCAGGACATTCCAAAGTGCTTCATCGCCAACTCGACTGCTCTTTGAAGTGTAGTCGCTTTCATGTGGACCAACACAGCAGACAACTGGTGCTCAATACAGTGCTACAAATAGCAACAATTTCCAATTACATAGCATCTTCAACATCTCTCAAGTAACTTCACAGGATTTTCAAGATGTTTCTCAGTTCTCGTTTGCCCGTGATTGAGCTGACGTGGTGTACTTCAAGGCAGAGTTGGTCAAGGAGAAATGTGATACATGTACGATTTTAAAGACACTGCAGGAAGAGGGAGATCTGGGAGTGTTTACACACAAATAGAGTTAGAGAGTCAGATAGATGCACTGCACGGAAACAGACCCTTCGGTCCAACTCATCCATGCCAACCAGACATTCTAAATTAATCTAGTCCTATTTGCTAGCACATGGCCCATATCCCTCTAAACCCTTTTCATATACCCACGCAGGTGCCTTTTAAATTTTGTAATTGTACTAGCCTCCACCACTTCCACTGGCAGCTCATTCCATACATACACCACCCTCTGCAAGGAAATGTTGCCCTTTAGGTGCCTTGTGTATTTTTCTCCTCTCACTTTAAATCTATTCCTTCCAGCTCTGGACTCCCCCACCCGAGGAAAAGACCATGTCTCCTTACCCTATCCATATCCTTCATGATTTTATAAGCCTCTATAAGATCACCCTTCAGCCTCTGACATTCCAGATATAAGAGCCTATTCAGCCTCTCCCTATTGTTCAAACCCTCTAAACCTGGCAACATACTTGTAACTCTTTATCTGAACCCTTTCAAATTTCACAACATCCCACCTATGGGAGGGAGACCAGAATTGCACACAATATTCCAAAAGTGGCCAAACCAATGTCCTGTACAGCCACAATATGACCTCCAAATTCCTATACTCAATGCTCTGACCAATAAAGGAAAGCACACCAAAACATCATCTTCACGGTCCTATCTACCTGTGACTCCACTTCCAAGGAAATATAAACCTACACTCCAAGGTTTCTTTGTACAATCTTTAGCAAGCTAGGTTTAAAAGGCTGCTGGAACAGCCTATGACACCTTGGCCTTACTTGCAGAGGGAATGATGCTAACCTTTATGACACACTGAATAGCCTCACATCTTTGACAGATCCATGAGAAGTTGTCGAGGAGAATGGCACCAATGATACAGAACTTCAATTTTGTGGAGAAGGTTAAAATGTGATTTAATAAAGATTCTTCAAAATCTGCAACATTTCCTTGCAGAGGGTGGTGTATGTATGGAATGAGCTGCCAGTGGAAGTGGTGGAGGCTAGTACAACTACAAAATTTAAAAGGCACCTGCGTGGGTATATGAAAAGAAAGGGTTTAGAGGGATATGGGCCATGTGCTAGCAAATAGGACTAGATTAATTTAGAATGTCTGGTTGGCATGGATGAGTTGGATCGAAGGGTCTGTTTCCGTGCAGTGCATCTATCTGACTCTCTAACTCTATTTGTATGTAAACATCCCCAGATCTCCCTCTTCCTGCCGTGTCTTTAAAATTGTACATGTATCACATTTCTCCTTGACCAACTCTGCCTTGAGGTACACTACTTCAGCTCAATCACGAGCAAATGAGAACTAAGAAACACCTTGAAAATCACAAAGTGTTAATAAAAATTAAGAAAGAAAAGCCGCTCTCAATGGCAGAGGACACAGGCTTAACATGACTAGCAAAAATATCACAGTCATAGAAAGAAAATCATTTTCTTCCATAACACACTGTGACCTTCAATCTACCTTATCCCGTGAGAGTCAGAGGCTGAAGAGTGACCTATAGGAGTTTATAAAATCATGACGGGACAGACATAAGTTGAATAGCCAATGTCTTCTCCCCAGGGGAGGGGAGTCCAAAACCAGACTTGAAGGTGAGAGGGGAAGGTCTGAGGAGGGCACCTTTTTCACAAACAGGGTGACATGTGTATGGAATGAGCTGCCAGAGGTGGTCGCGGAGGCAGGTACAATAACAAAATTTCACAGAATCCAAGAGTCATATAGCATAGAAATAGACCCTTTGGTCCAGCTCATCCATGCTGACCAGGTTTCCCAAACTAAACTAGCCCCATTTGCCTGTGTTTACTCCATCTTCCTTTAAACCTTTCCTTTCCATATTTAAGACCTTTGGACAGATACAGTTCAGTTTAGGAAATTGGATCAGTATTGACGAGTTGGGCTGAAGGGCCTATTTCCATTGTTTGTATGCCTCTGCACTGCTGAAAGGATGGACAAAACAAATTCTAGAGTAACATTAAACACTTTCATGGAAAGCACCATTATAGCGTTAAGAGTAATGGATAATGGATAAGGGAGTGGAAAAGGTAGCACAGCAATAATTTTTGACAGGATGGATAATCCAGAAGCCCAGACCAATCTGAATTCAAAACCTATCTCAGCAGTTGGTTTCAAAAATACTTGAGTAAAAAGCTGGTCTCCATAAAAGCAACCATGGAGATACTAGATGATTGGATCACTAATGTCCTTGTGGGAAGGAAATCAGACAAACTTAGGGTCTGGCCAACACATGAACTGGAGCTAAAACACTGTGGTTGACTGTTAACTTCCCTCTGACATGGACTACTGAGTCACTTGGTTGATTGTATCAAACTGCTACTAAGACCTGAAATAAGAATAATCAGTACATGTGTACACACGTCTTTGAAGGTGGCATGAGAAACTGATAAGATTGCCAAAGAAAAAATAGGATCTTTGGTTTTCTAAACACACAAAATGCGTAAGTAACTACATCATGCTAAGCCTAAATGTGATGGCATCACCTTAATCATCGTGTACAAAAATGGCACATGTTGCCGATTAAACCCTGCGAATTCCTCTTCAGTAACATATGGGGACTTGTGTTAAAGCTGAGAGAGCTGACCTACTGACAGTCAAATAATAGCCTGATACCAGTCACACAAGTTAAATCAGACTGAACAACCTGAAAGCCAGACTTCTCCACTAACATCTGTGAACACATCCTGTGTCACCAACAGGACAGACCCTGTAGAAATGGCAGCACCATGGGATACAGTTGACAGGAAGTAGCTTTAAGAACCATGTCGGCTCAATGAATCATGTTAAACATAGGCAAGGGAAATATCATCTAGTGGCTTCCTTCAACTGGTGAATCTGTGCATCACCATGCTGAATACAGGAGGGGCTGAGAGTAACAAGTTCATGAAATGACTGTTTAAAAATTGTGGATAGGGTGTGATTCAGTCCCCAACATCTGTGCACAATAGCAGCAATGAATATCATCTATGAGTTGCATTGTAGCAACTCACTAAGGCTTCATCATGAACAATACTCCTGACTTCTGCCATTTAGTAGGACAGGGGCAGCAGATGGATGGAAAGTCACCATCTGCAAGTTCCCTTCTAAAGCCACACAGCATGCTGACTTGGAAATGTACCACCATTCCTTTACTGTCACTGCATCAAAATCCTCAAACTCCCCTCTTAACATGTACTCACACCATATGGACTGCAGAGATTTAAGAAGGAATCTCACCAATTACATGGCTTAGGTGGCTTCTGGAGCCTTTTGGCGTATTCCTACAGTTTTCTCTTGAGTTATTACATACACAGCATATACGGAGGTCAACTTGCATGATGTTTCAAGGAAGAGTTGGCCCTGTATATCCTTGGAGTCAGAAACGTCTAGACATGAGTATGTGCCTCAGCGCTTGCAGAAAACAATAGGTCCTTATTATTGCTTCTGGTTTAAAAAAAGCGCACAACATACCTGGGTTCAATTATTCACACAGGAACCTACGGTTAGAGGAATGTGTCCAATTAATGTATTGCGAATATAAATTGGTTCAGAGAACTAATTCTGTGGTTCAGAGAAAACAGTTGATGTTCTCTTCATAAACCTTAGAGAACTGTTAAAGTAACCAATATGAACATTAAACCATATGCAAGTTCCCAAAATTAAAGGCATATACTTCAATAATTCACCAAACAGTTGCCTAACATAACTCAGTAAAACCGTGTAAGGAAATAAAAAGCCCCTGAGAGCCAAAGCAAATGGTTGGAATCACGCAAGATTAGGTGGTAATGACTGGTTCTGGTTAACAGCGACATCCAGGAAAACAAGTGAAAGGTTTTATTGAAAAGGCAGCAGTAATCTTAGTAGGCCAAGAAGACCACAGAAAAACAGGGCTGCACCGCTGAAAACTGGAATGAGACCATTGCAGGAGAGACCCATTAGGGAACAGGCTGGACAATGGCCTGTCTGGGAAAGTACCTCTAGTTTGCTTCACTTCAGATGGAGATGGAGGGATTCCATGGCCACTGCAGCTGCTACTTATGAGATCTAAAATGGTGTATTAAGACACAAAGTGTGAGTGTTGCAACCCTGGTTACCAACTCTGCTTTGCTTTCAACAAAGCAGCAGAACAAACCCTAGTTGAGCCGAAATATTGTGTTACAAGTTTGATTATTCCTTAATATTCTGCATATAAATGATTCTGGACAATACAGTAACACAAAAACCAGAAATCGCTGGAGAAACTCAGCTAATCTGGCAGCAACTGAAGGAGGGTCACTGGACCCAAACCATTAACTCTGATTTCTCTCCACAGATGGTGAGTTTCTCCAGTAATTTATATTTTCATTTCAGACTTCTGCAGTCTTTTCTTTACAATAACTCACCAGATACAACCATTAATCATACACCTTTTAAAAATACTGGCCAGACTTTAAAATTCACTGTTCACTCGAGCTCCCGCTTCAACATAGCACCTCATTTATTACCCACCGAGGTTGTTCTGAAGGGAATATGATGGGAATTGCATCTGAGTGCTAGACATTTCACCAATGTTTCACCTAGAAGATCTGTTCATTCCGCACAGCTCACAAAACAAGGGGGGCTCCACCAACACAACTCTGGATTGGGAGAAGCATTCTCCCAATTCAATGTTGGATCCAAAACGAAACCAGTTCAGAGTTCAGAATTATCTCAAAGGCTCTGTTCGCCTTATTTATGCACAGAGATTTATTCTTAATCTTGGAAAGAAGTTAGCTAAATAGAAATGCCAGTACATAATCTTATGATAAATGTTAACACTTCTCTGACATGCTGCTATTACAGCGATCGTGTTAATCTGTAAAGTGTGGTAACCTCTCCATTATTAAAATATTTGTGTATATGTTATTCCCTTACCAAAGTAACAAAAAGTTTAGTTGCTGATTTTACCTCTATTGTGGAGCCTAATACTCTGCAAGTTATATTACTCCCACCTAAAACTGCAATCACTGGGAGGTCGATGCTTTCAGTCTGTAGCAGATATTATCTGATGCTTTCATCTCTGGAATGACTGGTCTGCAAGTATCTGTATGCAACTACAAAATTAGCTTTATAATTGTGGTAATTAATTCAATCTATATTAGGGAAATAAATGTTTCAGCAAGAAAATAATCTTTCCTCAGCAGATATGACCTACATGTAACAACTTGACACCAACTGCCTTGTGTTTGACTCTAAACTACAAATTGATCTGGCAAGCCACACAGTTCTATCAAACGGCTATCGAAATATTAGCAATGTGGGTGTACCTACAGCATATGGACAACAATTCTTCAAGAAGGTTGCTCATCACTATCTTCTCAAGGACATTAGAGTTGGGCATCAAATTCTGACAGAGCCAGCAATTTCTGTATACTACACCATAATGAATAAAAACCGGTGTCAGGCAGAATCTTCTGTTCTCTCTTGTGGCAAGCTTGGAAGTGAGAAGAGCATTTAATTACATCCATCTCTGTCCAAATTATCAGACCTGGAAAGCTAATGTTAGACATTCCTGCTCCACCAACGGAGGCAATTAATTACCATAGAAAGGCCACATTCCACCACCGCTGGCATTAACCCACACCAAATGCTGATTTATGAAAATGCACATCATGTAAAATTGTGAGACCAGTTTTTCATCTCTCGGGAAGGGGGACTGTTTCACTGAAAGGCACTCAGAGCATGACTGATGAGCTTGATGTTGGGTGGGAGTCTGCGAGCCAAGAGCTACTCACCCATCTTTTTCCTGGCTCCCCTTTACCCCTCTCAGTACAATCCCATCCCAACATCTCCTACCTGTGGTCTGATAAGTCTAACTTTGAAAGGAACAAAATAGTGATTGAAAACAAAATGGAAAAACACTACACTTGGATGAAAGCAGCAAGTTGGATATAGCTTTGAATTTTTATCAACGCATGTGGTGCTAATCGGGAAAGCTAGAAAATAACAGATATTGGCAGATGTTACAATTTAACACCAAAAGAATTTGCTTTTGCCAGCAGAACGTAATAAGCTTCCTTAACGTTGTTGAAACATATATTTCATGTACCAGCAAGTGCTACAAAACCAAACAAATCACTTTGCTTTGGCCAGATTTTCAGAGGAAAAGTTTTAGCCAAAGCTCTTTCCAAGTTTGTGGTTTCAGTTGCTAAAGCCCAAGGTTCTGGTACTTCCTCCCCAAACTTCTATGCACCCTCTACCCCCATGGCTCACTGTCAAACTGGATTCGGATACATTCCAGAATAGCACTTCAGGTGATTTATGATGATAAAGGTCCAATATAAATGCAAATTGCCATTGCTTTCTATCTTGGATACATGGTGTCGTATTTTGGTGGGTAATCACTTGCAACTTTGCAGCCAAGTGAAAGGTCCTTACAAAAGGGCAAGTATTTGTTACCAATCTAAGCTGGTACTCAGAATGATAGCCTACTATGGTCACGGTCACATAGGATCTCATTTGAGAAGATGACTAGGACCTTTCAGCACTGTGGGCAGATCCAGAAACCCAATTGGAGGGATCCAAACATGAACTGCAGAAAAGATGGCCACAAATTTCAAAAATAACAGGTTCAAGGACAGTTAAAACTGTTACACCCAACAAAGCTTTCATATTTTGTTTGGAAGTATCATCTGAAATCCATGAGATTTGTTAATTATTTCATAGGATATGGCAAAAGTCTGAAGAACCTCACCCACTCTCAATTAACTCGGAAGGTGATAGTTGAGCTTCCAAGAGGTCTACATTTCTAACTCTGACACCCATGATATAATCTGGGGGACTTTTAAACCTGTAAACGTCTATCAGAGAAAACAGCTCTGTTGAAACAAAAATGTTCTTCTTTGCAGTATCCTGCATTGCCTTTCTGGCAATGTCTTTATAACTGGATGAGATAATTTCATTTTCACAACTTTTTGGTTGCTTAGATCAAGTAATTCATTCTCCTTGATCAAGTCCCGCATCTGCAAGCATTGGGCGTAGCTCACATGGCATTGTAAGCAGTTCACCTTCCTCAATTTGTGGATCAGTTTCAATGTCTGGTTGCTTTGTGACTTTTCATGTGTAAGTAGCATCATCTCATTAGTGCAAGATAACTGTGCATTCTAAAACAGATGCCAGAGGCAAACAATTTAAAGGCAGAGTATTGCACAAATGTATTAGGAACAGGAGTAGGTCTTCAATAAAACTTTAATTGTAATATGGGCTTTTCTGGGTTGATTTCCTGCTTTAAGAATCCTGCTGTGAAGAAGGGTCATACTGGACTTAAAATATAAATTCTGTTTCTCTTTCCACAGAAGTCACACTTAAAGTCACACAGAAACATACTCCTCAGTCCAACTCGTCCGCACTGACCAGACATCCCAATCAGTTCTAGTCCCATTTGTCAGCATTTGGCCCATTCCTGATGAAGGGCTCTGGCCCGAAACGTCGAATTTCCTGTTCCTTGGATGCTGCCTAACCTGCTGTGCTTTAACCAGCAACACATTTTCACCCCATATCCCACTAAACCCTTCCTACTCATATATCCATCCAGGTGCCTTTTAAATGTCATAATTGTACCAGCCTCCATCACTTCTTCTGGCAGCGTCCAACATGCACCACCCTCTGTGTGAAAAGGTTACCCCCAAGGTCCTTTTGAAATCTTTTCTGTCTCACCTTAAATCTCATTTCTTTAGCACTCTGTGCTGGTTTCAAACTTCTGTTCCTTGACAACGGATTTCCCTGTCTTTCTTAACTCTCAAGATGGTAGATTCCTTGATTGCTCATGGTTTTCCAATGCTGCTCAGCCAAGATAGGTTACCCATTTCTTCCTAAGCAAGACAGATATTTTCCTTTCAATTTAAACAATACACACCTTCTTCTGCATAAATTTTCAAATACCTTTCTCTGGCTGCATCCCTTGTAAGTCAACCTGACAAAGTCATTTAATTTTAGAGTCCCTGTTGCTTCAAATCTTCAATAC